>NC_077230.1:228797150-229518012 GCF_027887165.1 Monodelphis domestica
AAAAAGAAGAAGAAGGAAAAAAAGAAGAAGGAAAAAAAGAAAAGAAGAAGAGAAGAAGAAGAAGAAGAAGAAGAAGAAGAAGAAGAAGAAGGAAAAAAAGAAGAAGGAAAAAAAGAAAAGAAGAAGAGAAGAAGAAGAAGAAGAAGAAGAAGAAGAAGAAGGAAAAAAAGAAAAGAAGAAGAGAAGAAGAAGAAGAAGAAGAAGAAGAAGAAGAAGAAGAAGAAGAAGAAGAAGAAGAAGAGAGAAAGAACACTTTCCTAATCTTCCTCAACCTTACTATCTTCTCTGGGATCACCTCCAACTTATTCTGTATAGATTGTGTTTGCACAACAATATTTGCATGTTGTCTCCAACATTAGACTTGTGCGCTTCTTGAGATCAGGGACTATTTTTTTACCTGTGGTTGCTGTCCCTGGCACCTAGTATATTCCTAAATAAATACTTGTTGACTGATTAACTTACTACTATGCTTCCTACTATATACAAACAAGATACACACAGAGAGGTTGAATGGTAATCTGAGAAGTGGATGCACTAAAAGATGGAGAAACCTGGGAAGGCTTCCTACAGAAGGAAGCATTTGAATGAGAATTGAAGGAAACAAGTAGTAGGAGGCTGAGATGAAGAGGCAGAGAATCTCTGGCATAGGGTTTAGCCAGTGAAAAGATGAAGCTAGAGATAGGGCAGCTAGGTAGTATAGTGGATAAAATGCCAGGCCTGGAGTCAGGAGGCCTGGATTCAAATCTGAACTTACATATTTCCTAGTTCTGTTACCCTGGGCAAATCATTTAAGCTCAAATCCCTAGCCTCTACTGTTTTTCTGTGTTAGGGTTTTTAAATACATAAACAAAGCACAAAGAGTAGAGATGACATCATCTATGAGCTGCAAATGTAGTTGGGCTATAGAGCATGGAATAAGGTGTAAGTGCTAAAAGTTATAAGAGCCATTGGTGTTTGGGGGGAGGGGAGAATTTACATAGTCATGTGCACTTTAGAAAAGCTATGTAGGCAACTGAGGAGAGGTTGGATTGGAATGAGGGCAGAGTTGAAGCAGAGAAACCTGTCAGAAGGCTGTTGTAAACAGCCAGGTAACAGGAAATGAAGGCCTGAACTAGAGTGGGTGGCAGCAGTATGAGTAGAGAGAAGGGAAAATATATGAAAGTAAAATATTGTGAGCAATAAAAAAAATAAGATTTATTATTTTAAGTCCTTATCTTCTGCCTTAGAATGAATTCTAAGTATTTAGAAGAGTGGAAAAGGATAGGCAATTGGGGTTAACTAATTTGCTCAGGGTCACATAACTAGGATGTGTCTGAGGCCAGATTTGAACCCAGGACCTCCCATCTCCAGGCCTGAAGGCCTGTTCCCTGAGATACCTGGCTGCCCCACAATAAGATTAGCAAGGCATTGGATATGTGGTCTGAGTGACTGTGAAGAATTGATTACACTCAGCAGGCAGACCTGGGTGACTGGCCAAATTCAACCTTGAAATCTCTAGATCTGAGGAGGTCTTCCATTTCCTCCCAGGTTCCCTCTGCCTCCACCTTTAAAGGTCCACTTTGGCATTCCCCCATCCCACCCTAGTCAGGAAGTGAACAGGACAAGAGCTTCAAGCGGCTTTGCTCCATCTACAGATTGAGTGTCAGATGGCGTGACAGATGCATGTTCAGCTCTCCATGGAGAGAAAACATGGGCTGGTGGCTTCAAAGCTCCTCTGGGGGAACTTCTCTACTGTTTTTGGGTTCCCCTGGGAAGACTGCAGGCAGAGGGGGAGAATTCTGAGAAATCATAATTCCAGCTCTTGCCAAATCCTCCGTCGTCTTTCATAGAAGCACGGGTTTAGAGCTGGGAGGGAACTGAGGCATTTTGTCCAATGACCTTGTTTTCAGGTTGGGAAAATGCATCCTAGAGAAAGTAAGTGACTTACCCAAAATCACAAAGGTGGTAAGGGGCAGGTGTAGAATTTGAATTCCCCCTTGATTCTTTCCACTGCTTCACACACCAAGGTAGGGGGGAGCCCAGCAGATTGGTTTTTCTTTTTCTTTTTTTTTTTAAACCTTTACCTTTTGTCTTCAAATCAATATCACATATTGGTTCCAAGGTAAGGGTTAGGCAATGGAGTTAAAGTGACTTGCCCAGAGTCACACAGCTAGGAAATATCTGAACTCAGAACCTCCCATCTCTAAGCCAAGCTCCCAATCTATTGAGCCACCTAGTCGCCCCCAGGTCTACTTTTACATACGGAGGCTCCCATTTTCAATGTATAAGCCAAGGAGTTGAGGGCAATATAAACCAGAGACAGTGCAGGCATCAGCCTGGAGTAGGCTGCTTCACATTGGGATAGGGCAGCAACAAACAGCAAGGTAGTGAGGAAACCGCATTGTATTAGGACTCAGGACAACTGGGTCATTCTGGTTCTGCTAATGTGTGACTTCAAAGGAATAATCCCACCTCTCTGGACCTGTTTTCTTCATCTATCCAAGTACAGTGGGTGGGATTCAAACCCAGACCCTGTATCCAGCTTAGAGGCCTTGGATTGCTTCAGCACCCACAGGGGAGGCTGGGACTAGATTAGTATTTCAGCCTAAAAAGTCTCTTCTTCCCCATTCACCTCCAGCCCGAGGCCTCCTATGCCTTCCCACATGAAGGCTGTTCTAATTTCCCATAGAAAGGCACAGCCTTCAAAAATGGCAGCCTTCATTCCATGTCTATCAGAGACTGTCTCAGCCACAGAATCGTTGCTACAACACTGGGCAAGGAAAGAGCTTTCCAACTTGAAGTTTAAGCACAGATCACAGAAACAGATATTCAGGGACTTTTAACCTGCCCACTTTGCTGCTTTTTCAAAGAGGAAATGTCATAGTTATTTGCAAATGGGCCTTTGGACAACTGTACAACTACAATTTAATGGCTTCATGGGCTGGCCCGGCTGGTAAAAGACTGTTTTCTAGTCAACAAAGGCCATCAACCTCTCTCCCCAAAACTGGGGCAATCACCCTGACCCATAAAACCAGGCCTCTGAGTGGTGCCAGCAATCAGTCACACCTTACCATGAACTCAGCTCTGTCCTCCCCCCATGGGGCCATTGACTGCTCCGTTTGTTGGTCATTATTTTAAAACCAAAATTTTATTAGAAGAGGAACATGAGTAATAAATACTAATAAACCATTTGCACTTGAATTAGCCTCGGTCATCCTGAGATCACAGAGCCATTTATCAAAATCAGACTCTCTTCCCCACTCCCATTTAGTGGTTGGGAAATAGACTCTTCCAAGGTCACAGGAATCACAGAAGCTGAGGGAGGACTCGGAGCTTTTTATGTTTTGTTTTGTTTATTTTCCTAGTTCAATCCTCACCAGTTTATGTATTTAGAAACTGTACAAGCTCAGAGCTTAAAAAGGTATGTTGATTTCGAATCTGGCCTCAGATACTTCCTACTTAACCCCCAGCCCTTACTGATCTTCTTGAATGAATATACAGTATTGTATATTGGAACCTTGGTACCTTATTGACTCTAAGATAAAAGATAAGAGTGTTGGGTTTTTTTTTTTAGGTATGTGACAAGGAGCTGGGCTTTCCTACCACTTCAGCATGGAATTCCCATTGTATTCCCTCTCTACTTCTTCCCTCTCCAGCTCTTCAACTCCTAGAACTAATATTTCAGAAAATCAAGAAAGGTCTCACAGAGGAGGGCAGCACTTAATCTGACATTTTTTTCCCTTAGACCTCTTACCTTCTGTCTTGTAATTAATACTAATTATTGATTCCAAGGCAGATAAGCAGTAAGGGGTAGGCAATTGGGGCCAAAGGCATTTGCCCAAGGTCATACAGCTAGAAAGTGTATTAGGTTAAATTTGAACCCAGAACCTCCTATCTAGCCCTCTTCACCCTCACAAATCACAGTCCCACTTGGGGTTTTCCTTGAGCACAGACAACCTGCAGGACCTAACCTAATTTCCTCCATGCTTCTCTGCTGGGTGAGCAGTCATTGCCACCAATAGTCCCTCTTCTCTCCTCACAAAACAGTCAGCGATAAATCAAACAACAAGTATTTCCTGAACACATGGGCTATGTGAAAGCCCCTGTGGGGGATAGATAGGAAAACACATGAGGCCCAGAACCTTCTGCCCTCAAGGAGTTAGCAATCAGTTAGAGAGGGAGGCTTAAACACATGAAAAGATTAGCAACATAAAGCCATCTATAGGTTCAGAGATTTGGAGCTGGAAAGAACCTGAGATGTCCTAGAGCTCAAATCTCTCATTTTATGGATGAAAAAACTGAGTCCTAAGATGGTTAAAGTGACTTGTCATATAAGCAGATAGTAATATTCAGTGTGACATCGCCCACACAATTCAATTTAGCAAGTTCTTATTGGATGCCAAGCGCTGGTCGTACAATAACAAAAGTCAAGCAGTGATACTCTACTGGGAGAAACGAATTATACACAGATAAATTAATATAAAACATATGCCAAGCAATTGCAAGGAGGTGGAAAGAAGAGCTAATACTTCAGAGAATCTAGAAAGGTCTCATATAGGAGGGCAGCACTTCATCAGTCTTTTTTCCCCTAAAACTCTTACCTTCTGTCTTAGACTAGATGCTAAATATTGGTTCCAAGGCAGTAAGGGCTAGGCAATGGGGGTTAAGTGACTTCCCCAGGATTACACTGTTAGGAAGTATCTGAGAGCAGGTTTGAACCCAGAACCTCCCATCTCCAGACCTGGCTCTCTATCCACTGAATCACTTGGCTGCCCCTTTAAAGGGAGAAAGAAATTCCAAGAGGTCCAGGTGAGGTGGGAAAACATTCTGATCATGGGAGCAGGAATTGAAATATCATGTAAGGCAAACAGCAACTAGGCCAGTCTGGCTGGAACACAGAGTAAGTGAAATCAGTCTGGAAAGTAGGTTGGAGCCAGATTTTAAATGTCAGAGGAGTTTATGGTTTTTTTCTCTGAGGCAATAGGGAACCACTGAAGCTTCTAAAGGAGGGGAGTGACCTAATCAAAGCTGTGCTTTAGAAATATCCATATGGGCATTGGTAGCTAAGGAGAGGTTGGACAGAAAAGAGCCAGAGGCTCTAGGAAGACCAACTAATGGGCTATTCTCCTGGGCCAATCAAGAGGTGATAGGAGTGGTAGTTATGTGAGTGAAAAGAACAGGAATTTATATGGAAAATGGGATTGTTAGAACTCACAATTTAGCAACTGAGTGGATAGGGGGAAAGAGAAAGAACTTTTGATGACTGAGATCCTGTTAAAAACTATGGTAATTGGAAAGGTGGTGGTGACTTTAACAGAAACATGAAAGTTAGAAAGGAAGGTGGGCTTGGGGGAAATGGTGATGAGTTTTGTTTTGGACAAGTCCCAGGAGGGAGCAGTGGCTGGTGGACAGAATGCAAAGTGTGATGTCTAAAGATTGTGATGCTGCCCCTGGGTGGGTGAGTTCTGGCTAATGTCCTAATCTCCCTGGTTCTTAATTTCTTCATTTGTAAAATCAGAATCTTGGCCTCAATGACTATGGACAGTTCTTCCAGTCCTGTATCTGTGACTCTGAAATCCTGAGACAACTTTCCTCCTGCCACAAGACTTTCTAGGTCCCTTTGGTCAAGGATAAGCATCAGATAAGTGCATCTGCTACTTACTAATTATGTAAACTGATTTTACAAACTCTCAGTTTCCTCATCTCTAAATGAGGAGTTTACCCAAAATTAGCTCTGCGATCTGTCTGAGCTCTAACATTCCATAACTCTAAAACTTGCCACAGAAAATAAACACTGTAGCGTTTAAAGTAGAAAGAGAAGAAAGGGAACATTTTGGTGATAAGGGAAGGCTTAGAGGGAGCTAGGTTACACAGTGGTTAGAGCATTGGACCACAGGATGGGAAGATTTGAGAGTTTACTTCTAGCCTCTGACACTTACTGTCTGTGTAACTCTCGGCAAGACCTTTAACCCCTCGACATCACAGTTTCCTCATCTGGAAAATGGGCACAATAAGAGCATTTACCTGCAGGATTGTTATGAAGATCAGATGGGAAAATGTGTGTAAAGCACTTTTAAACCTTCAAACACTCTATAAATGGCTATTATTATCCCAAAAGAGGTATGACTTGAGGATGCTTTGATAGATTTGGACTATGGATATAAGAGTGTGGGTAATATTTTGATAGGCAGAGATGAAACACAGTATGTAGATACAAATTTCAGGCTAGGGAAAGGTTAAGAGTAAGGGTGCATAGAGAGGAAACAGAAAGATATATTTGAGAGATGGCAAAATGTTTACAAATTCTTAGGGAATGTTTGAGCTCCCAGATGATTCCTTAAGAAAGGCAGGAGATGATAAGACTCAAAAAGGGCCAGATTGGGGAGGGACTTGAATGCCAGAATAAGGAGCTTGGTTTCTATCAGATAGACATTAGGGAACCACTGGAAGCTTTCAAGCAAGTGAGTAGCATGGAGAAATCCATATTTGGGGGAAATTAATTTGGCAGCAGTGTGCAGTTGGGGCAGAAGAAGAAACTGACACATCGGGGAGACCACTTGTTATTGCCAAAGGAATTATAGTTGAAAAAACCATACTTTGCTCATCCTCCACTATATACTTCCTTACCAGTCTATCAGTCTAGCATTTAGGTGTCTTGTCTGTGGCAGGCACTGTGCTAAGTTATGGGGATACAAGGAAAGGCAAAAGACTGTCTCTGCCTTCAAAGAGCTCATAGTGTGGTAAAATGTTCTCCTTCCTCTCCACCCCTCACCACCCCCTGCCCTCACCATCCATTAACAAGCCACAGCAAACTGACACTTATAAGTGTCATGGCATCAAAAAATGGGACATATTATCCTCTAAATTAGAGAATCCTTGCCACTGTTAAGAGACTACGCTCAAAATATTCCAGGTAGGGGGCTCAGATATAGTCCACAACAATGACTAGAAGCAAAGACCTTCCTGTCCTGGGAAATCCTGAGGACTCTAGCCAAGAAGCATTGAGACAGTGGCTACAGTGCTGGACATGGAAAATCTGGGTTCAAATTCTGCCTCAGACATGTACTAGCTGTATCATCATGATGAAATCCCTTAATCTAAGTCCATGCCCTCTGGGGTCTCATCCAGTTTGAAATCTATGATCCTAGAACTATAAAAGAAGGCAGATGCTGTAACATGACTTCTTTCTTTATTTATTTAGTAGCCTTATCCTCCATACTATATCCATATGCCTTCTCAACCTCTAAAGGAATTCAATTCAACATTCCCCTACTAAGTCCTAGTCAATCAGTCTGCCTGGCTATCCTCTGTTCTAGGAATGCTCTTCCACTTCATTCATCTCTGCATCCGGACTTCTCTGGCTTCCTTCAAATCCCAACTAAAATTTCACTTTCTGTAAGTTTTTCCCAGTTCCCTCAATTTTAGTTCCTTCTTTCTGAAATTACATCCAAATTACTGTTATTGTTCAGCCATTCAGTTATGTCTACCTCCGTGAACTTTGATGGTTTGCCATTTCTTTCTCCAGTATATCCCCATTTTATAGATGGGTCACTGAGGCAAATAGAGATTAAGTGACTTGCCCCATCACACAGCTGGGTTGCCCTGGAGGCTGGACTTGAAGCAGGTCTGGTATTCTATCCACTGCACCAATAGCTGCCCTCTTGTACAAATCTTGTATGTAGTCAGTTGTTTATATATAGTCCTCTTACAGAATTCAAGCTCCTTGAGATCCGTGTTGAGGATACAAGGAAAGGCACAAGATGGTCTGCCTCAGACATGTACTGGCTGTATCATCCTGGTGAAGTCACTTTATCTCTGTTGTCACCTTTCTATGTTCCTATGCCTAGCTTAGCTCCATCCCTAGCACACAGCAGATGCTTAATCAAGGCTTGCTGCCCAGCAATTGTATCTCTAAGGTGAAAATACATAGAACTATGCCCCCTGTTGTAGATAAACTGAGGCTTGCCCATAGCCACACTAGATAAGAGTTGGGATTCGAACTCGGGTTAGTCTTAAGACTCGATGTTCAGCCGGGTCGCCTTCCACTAACCCCGGCTGGTTCTCTCGGGGAAGGCTTCTCGGAGGAGGTGGGATCCAGAACCGATTCACAGAGAAGCTTCTCCCAGCTGCACAAACGGCTGGACCAGGCTGGACCAGGCTGCCCGGAGCCACATTCCTCCCATCTCTCACTTGCAAAGCTTGGACCACAGTAAGTCTTTTTATCTGCTTTGTCGGTTGTCTCTGAGCGCTGACACAGCCATCTCTCTTTTTGGAGACAGGCCGGGGCTGACCTAGGCTTGGCTTAACCAAACAAACACTGCCCAGATCATTAAGGTGTCTGCTTGCCCACTCCGCTCCCCTGTTCCCCGCCCCCTCACCGCCCCACAGACACGCGCGCGCGTGCGCGCACACACCGCACCAGCAAATACATCCCGCTGCCTCCTGCCCGCAAGCAGCGAAATCTCTGTGAAGATGCAAATCCCCTGCACTTGGGCTCTGGGGAGACAGTGACAGAAATCACATTATGCAGCCATCCCTTCCCTCCCCACCACGGTGGCTGGAATAAATATTGCGAATCTCCCTCCCTCACCTGGCAGGAATCTGACTGTGGGGAGGTTTAATTGAATGCAACGCCAGTGCCCCGAGCCCTTCCAGCTTCTGCTGGCCCCCACCCCAGTGCCCCCCGCAGAGGAAGCCGAGGGGGGCTGCCTGGCCGTCGGCATGGTTAAGCATTCACGATGGCAGGAGGACAAATGCATTCATCCCTGATTCCCTGCCCAGCTCCTTATTTCCATTCTGGCTGAAGATCAGCCTCCAGGAGAAACAGTTTGAGGAAACTAGGGCTTTGCTGTGCTCTCCCTGAGAGAGAAGCAGTCACTGAGACCAAGGCTGGAACGAGGGGTGGGCAAGCTAGGCCACTCCTTAGGGCCCAACACACGGTGGGGGCAGCATAAAAAGGGACATTTAATATTTTTAATTAATGTTCTTTTAAATGACAAAAAAATCCTGCTTTCCAGGACACACAAGTATTTATTTTGTGATTAGTCAACTCATAAGTCTAGCAGTGAAATCTCAGACTCCAAAAGACAATATTTCTCTACTTTTAAAAGGACAAGAATCCCTTTGAAACATATTTCACGAAACTCCACATGGCAGGAAGTTACATTATTAGCATCCTTTGGTGGAGGAAAACACTCAATTGGATATGAATTTCTTGCAGATAACTCTGCAGCCTCCAAAAGACTGGAAGCATACAGACGAGGAACCACTGTTGTAGTGGGAAGAGCATTGATTGTCAAGTCAGAAGACCAGAATTCAAATTCCAGCTGCACTGGTTACTGACTCTATGACGGTGTCATTTCTCCTCTGGAAAATGAGGGGCACTAAATCTATGATTTAGAGAAATAAGGGGTCTTAGAAACTACTTACTCCAACTTCCTTATATCACAGAGGAAGAAACTGAGGATCAGCAAATTTTGGTGATTTGTCCAACATCGAGATCTCAATAGTAAAGGCAGAGGCAATATTTGAACCTACGTCTTCTGCCTCTGGGACAGCTAGGTGGATAGAGAGCCAGGCCTGGAGTCAGGAAGACTCATCTTCTTGAGTTCAGATCTGGCCTCAGACACTTACTAGTATGTGACCCTGGGCCAGTCACTTTACCTGATTTGCCTCATTTTCTTCATCTATAAAATGAGCTGGAGTGTGTCCCTGGGCAAATTACTTAGCCCCAATTGCCTAGTCCTTACCACTCTTCTGCCTTGTAACCAACACATAATATTAATTCTAAGATGGAAGGTGAGGGTTTTTTTAAAAATGATCTGGAAAAGGAACCACTCCGGTATCTTCGCCAACAAAACACCAAATTGGGATCACAAAAAGTCAGACATGACCAAAATGAATGAATACCAAACTTCTGCAGCATTTGTCCCATTGAACAGTGCCACTGTCTCTAAGCTTCCTTCCTTCCCTCCACTGGCCAAGAGGAGGGGAACAATTTTCAAATCCTACCCAGGGCCCACAAATGTTTTGTGCTGATTCTTTCATGGTACTTGTTTTGCCGATTTCCCCCAAATTCCAGGAGACTAAAAACCATATCCCTATTCATCAAAGAGGTTTGTTCAGGCTTATACAACTCTACAGTGAATTAAATCCCAAATTTTCTATTTCTATATTTCTTTTCTCCTTCCTTTCCCTTCTCTCTACTTCATTCAATTATCCTCCAGCTTTTCCTTATTCTGAGTATTTCCTGAGGGTGGCTGCTGAGTGAAATCTTCCTCAAGTTACCCCATAAAGTGATAGAAAGAGTACCAGACTTGTAGTCAAAAGACATGAGGCTAAATCCTGACAGTACCATTCTCAAGCTGGGTAACCTTCTGCATTTTAAACCTCTCTGGGCCTTATCTGTAAGATGGAGCCAATATGTATAGTACTGACTTCATTGAGCTGTTGGCAAGAATAGATAACGTGCAGAATAAAAGTTGTGTGGCAACCATATAAATAAGTTATTATTTGCCTCCCAGGAAGCTCCCCCTCCAAGTTATCCTCCTTTAAGGATTTAAGTCACTTCTGAAATGCCAGTGCCTCCCCCGAAAGATCCCCCACACTGATCAGAAGAGGGTTGATTGCTTTCCCTTGCTGCCACAGAATTGCCATCCTACCGTGCTAAAAATGCATCAAATATTGATATAGCTATAGATGTTATGTAAATACCTGTATGGTCTATTTATAAGTTCATGTGTTATTTTTCACTTCTCTTGCAGTCTAGTGTCTATCTGTCAAACTCCCAGAGGCCACAGAGACTATCCATTTGACTCCCTCTACCCAGGACCTAGTGATAGTGGACAATCTGAGTTCACATTTATTAATTTCCTGAATAATTTAAAAATCACTTTCCTTACAACAACCCTGTGAGTAAGAAGTGCAAGTGCCATTACCTCTATTTTATAGAAAAGGAAACTGAGATCCAGAGAGATTAAATTCTTTGCCCTGGATCTCAGAGTTGGTGTGTTCAATGCCAAGATTCAAATCCAGGTCTTCTGACTCTCAGCCCAGCGTTCAACATCACACTCTTTTATAGTCCCCCAACAGAATATTAAAGATTATATTCTTTAAAAATTAGAAGAAAAAACATGTCACCTACCTTTAACAGCCTATGGAAAGGGGATGAATGCTTAATGCAATAAGGGATCAAGAAAATGATAAAGACAAAATAGATCATTTTGATTACATGAAATTGAAAGGCTTTTGTATAAACAAAATTAACACATTTAGAATAAGAAGAGAAGCAGTCAGCAGGGGGGAAATAAACTAAATAAAATACCTCTGATAAGTGTTTGCTCTCCAAGGCATAAAGGTAACTAAGAGAAATATATGATTCCAATATACGTGGTCAAAGGATATAAAGAATCACCCAAAAGGATTGCATACTGTTAACAACTACATAAACAAATGCCCCAAATCATTCATAAGAGAAATGCAAATCAAAACACTCCTAAGGTTTCACCCCCTACCCAGCAAATTGGCAATGATGACAAAAGAGAGGAAGTCAATGTTGGAAAGACAGGCACATGTGAATGCATTCATTGATGGTGAAAACTGCGAGCTGGTTCAGCCATTCTAGAAAGCAATGGACTCTGTGATTTTACTGCTAGATATACATACCTCAGAGAAATCACTGACAAGAGAATATGATGAACTCAGAGAAGCATAGGAAGACTTATCCGAACTAATGCAAAGTGAAGTAAGCAGAGCCAAGGAAAAACTATATGCAAACATTATAACAATGTAAAAAAGAAGAATCACCAAAAAATCAAAACCAAATCTGTGAAATTATAAAGAACCAGTTGGTCTCCATTAGAAAAATAAAGAGAAGGCACCTCCTCAAACCTTTTGCAGAGGTAGGGATCCACAAGTATGGAATATTTCCTATACTGTTAGATTTTTTTTTTAGTGTGATAAATGGTTTGAATGAATTTGGTTTTTTTTTCCTCTTTAAAAAAAGTCGTTTTTTAAAAGATGGCCATCTGGGAGGTGAAAAGGAGAAGGATACAGGTGGGAATACAGGTGATATAAAAACAAAAGATAGCAATAAAAATCTATTTTAAAAATAAAATGAGCTCCATAAGAATATGACTATTTCAATTTTGTCTTGTAAAGCAAGCCAAACTTATAAAGCAAGTCACTTGGACCTGAGTCTCTTCACTTGTTAAATGATGGGCTTGGCCTCAAAGGTCTCTCAGGTCTTTTTAAACTTTGACATCCTTTGATTTCTGTCATCTGACTAGGGGATATGGTGAAGACTCAAGATTAAACAAAATTCAGGGCAGAGAGCTCAAAGTTCAGAGAGCCTCTGAGCTCAGAGACTTTCTGAAATATTAATTCCATTTCAATTACATATTGTGAATTAAATAGGATTTTATGAACTAGCCTGGGAATCCAACCATTATTTTACAACATGGCAAAATGTGTTCTGAATTCCAGACAACTGACTCATAACCTGTCTTCCAGAATACAAGACTGATAAATTGAGGAACTCTTCTGGTGAACTATGGAAACTGGGGCTTTGCTGTGCTTTCCCTGACAGAGAAGCAGTCACTGAGACCAAGGCTAGAATGAGAGATGGGCAAGCTAGGGCCCAACACGTGCGGGGGCAGCATACCCCTGCTTGCCTTGGTTTCCTCTTAAAATGAAATGGAGAAGGAAATAGCAAACCACTCTAGCTTCCTTGCCAAAAAAACAAACACAACTCAAAGAGGGTCACAAAGAGTCACACAACACTGAAAGGAATGAACAGCAACAACTACAACGATAATATAATGCAACCAAGTCCAAAGCAGAGATGGGACTAGCTAAGGTCCTTCGATGTTTCTCACTCACAATATTCTAGCTCCCATCACTGGGCCTTAACTTCCACTCAGGACATACGCTCAGGATTCACCTTTGCTCCTAGGAATCCCCAGTTTCCTTGACAGCTGTAAGCTTAAAATTAATATTCAATAACCTCTAGTATAATACTTAATGAGATTTATTAATAATAACAACTTGAAGTAAAGGAAATAAAAGCTAGCTAGAGCAACGAGAGTTAACTCAGCTGTGGTTGTGAGAGAAAAGGGCTATGTGGACAAAGGGAAAAGGATTCTGGGAGATGCCGTCCAAAGGTTTAAGATTTCCTAATTACACACAGCTCAGCTCAGGCACTGCCTCGGTGCAGTAAAAGGGATGCCGGATTTGGAATGGAAAGACCTGGCTTTGGACCCCAGCTCTCATAGTTCTCCTCCTGCGGCCTTGGCCAAGCCACGTAAACTTTAGGCCTGAGGTTTCTCAACTAAAAATGAGAGGACTAACGTAGATGTCCTCTAATATACCTTCTAACCCTAAATCTATGCTCTCATGCGGGGACATGATCTGTTTCTACAGACCTGATCACCCTCTCGTGTCAGTGTAATGCCATAGTGCTCATTGCATAAAAAGAGTTGGAAATAGTGGATTCAGGGCCACAACTGCTCCTATGGCTCAGCTTCCTTGAATGATATTTACAGTGAGAACACTTGACCACCTACATGAGGATTTTGCGGATCACTGACCCAAAATGTGGATACAGTGATTAGCTAACATGTATACAGTTCTTAAAATGTGAAGCAAACATATATAGGTTTACATGTTTATTTTACATGTTTACATATATAACATGTATAATTTCACTTGATACTTATAATAACGTTGTGAAGAAGGTGCTATCATAATCCCCATATTAGAGTTGGGAAAATTGAGGCTGAGGAAGGTTAAGTGACTTGCCCAAGCTTACACAGCTAGTAAATCTCTGCAACAGAACTTGAATTCAGGTCTTCCTAAGTTCAAGACCAGCACGTGACCTACAACTATATACCCTCTAAATGCCTGTAAGTGCTCTCTTACCCCCCCATATCACCTTATATTTTAATATGTGTTAATATGTTTAATACGTGTTAATATGTGTTGGGTGTATTTATATTGGCTCAGCAGATAGAGGACTGGCACTAGATCAGGAAAATCTGAGTTCAAATCTGACCTCAGGCATTTTCTAACTATGTGACCTGTTTGCCTCAGTTTCCTCACTTATAAATGGGAGAAGAAAGCCAACTGCTTCCCAAGGTTGTTTTGAGGGTCAATTGGGATATTTGTAAAGCACTTAGAAACATTGTTTGACATGTAGTTTTATGTGGACTATATAAGTGTTAGTTATTCTCTCAGTCTATAAAGTATAACCTCCTTGAAGGCGGGTGCTATTTCATTCCTTCTGGTCTTTGTATTCTCGGATCCCACATAATGTTGATGTTTAATAAGTGCTTGTCGGTTAGTTGACTGATGGAGTCTGTGCATGTTTCTACGTTGGCACGGGGGCTATGGGAGCTTAGAGCAGGGAGTGATCACTCCTGGCTAAGGAGATTCAGAAGGCTTCACAGATGATGGGACAGTTGAGCCTTGAAAAACAAGTAGGATTTCAACGTCTGGAGATGACTTAGAATGCATCCGGGGACAGAGAACAGTGTTAGCAAAGGTATGGAAGTCAGAGAGCACAAAATGTGTTCAGAGATTGGTTAAGGACCCTGATGGGAAGCTGTGCATCTAAAAAGAAATGGCAGAAGCCAAGATGAAAAAACTGGTTACTATAAGGAATAATGAACTGGAGGAATTCCATGTGAACTGGGAAGCCCTCCATGAACTGATGCAGAGTGAAATAAGCAGAACTAGGAGAACACAGAAAGTGAAACATTGTAGGACGGTCAAATGTGATTGACTTTGCTACTAATAGCAATGCGATGATGATCCAGGATAATCCTGAGAGACTTGGAAGAAAGAATGCTACTTGCATCCAGAGAAAGAACCATGGGAGTAGAAATGCAGAAGAAAAACATATGATTGATCCCTTGGTTATATGGGTATATGATTTGGGATTGTGGTTTTTAAAAAATCATTCTACTACAAATATGAATAATATGGAAATGGGTTTTGAGTGATAAGACATGTATAAGCCAGTGGAATTGCTTGTCAGTTCGGGGAGAGGGTAGAAAAGAAGGGAGGAAGAGAACATGAATCATGTAACCATGAAAAAATATTCCTAATAAAATAATGTGAAAAGGCAGGCTAGCATTTCTGCACTGATGGCCTTGAGTGCCAGGTTGAATCATCTGGACTTTACTCAGGTGGCCCCACTTCAATCTGAAGTGCCCAAGCTGAGTCTTTTCCAGGTGTTCCCTGTCATCATTCCCCTTTAATCCAAAAGAGAGCCAGAAAAAGGCATTCGTGTGTGCCCTCGGCAAGATTTGGAAATTATATCCCCATCAATGGAAATAGGAACACAATTTTCCCTCTTAAAAGAATAGGTATGTTACTGTCCACCAGAGGCTTGGAACCTTCACTGAACACATGCAGTTTGATCTATCACAAAATAAATACCTGTGGGCTATGGAAAGCAGACTTTTCTAGCATTAAAACTATGTGCATTTTTAAGAGAAACATTAAAAGTCATTCTTTGCTGCACCCCTCTGCATGTGACGCCTTAAGCAACTGCCTACTTTGACTAGGACCAGTTCCAGCTCTGATCTAAAGGCTTTTTCTCTCTGGCTGCTCAGATCTGGGCTTCTGCCTCTAGAGCAGGTGTTCTTCATCCCCCACCTTTTGGGGGGTCCATACATCAATTGCAGGGCCTTCATGAACTTGGACGGGAAAAAATTACATCTTTCTTTTCATTAACCTCTAGCTGAAAGTTTGTATTTCCTTCCAGTATGAACATAGACAACAATACGTAGGTATCCCTAGGCTTCATCAGCCTGCCATGAAAGCTCCCTTCTAGAATGACCGCCCTACTTGCATCCTCTGGACCTCACTGGAGTTCTGCATCAGCCTCCGGAGGAGTAAGCTGCACGGTGAACCAGACACCAAGAATACTCCTCTGACTTCATCCGAAGTCAGGCTGGCTAACTTGGACTGCACGTTGCCTTAGGCCTCCTGGTAATTACTCTCTCCCTTCTCTCACGATGTGCCTTGGATATTATTTTAGTTGGCCCTCCTCCTCCCCTCTTGGCCCCCTCCAGCCACGCACTTGTCATCAACAGCTCGAATCCTCTCTCTGTCTAGAAAATAAACATTTAAGCCTCTTCTTGGAGCAAAAAAACTGTGCTTCGGACTGAGGATGCAAAGGCTCACATGTGTATAGACATACGTTTCTTATGGTGTGTGTATGTATATCTATATATGTGTATTCTGTACAGATAGATACATGCACATGCCCATTAGGTGTCTGTCACATGTATGATTGTATAATGCATGTATACATATGTGTGCGTGTGGGTGCGAGATTTGTGGTCCTTCAAAGCCCAGCCCGCACAAGGGCTCTTGCTACAACTTGGGATCCTCTCTTCCTCAAACAGACACATCATTCCCTTGCTGGAAAGCCTTTCTGGTCCTCCATTCCATAACAAATCAAAGTCCAAACTCTCTAACCTACTTCTCAGGGGACTTCGTGTGCTGGATTCCTGAGTCCAGGACAAAGAGACCAAAACACCAGCTTTCATAGCCTAAAGAAGAAATCCCTTAAGAGGAACATGGCAGCCACCTTCAACTCTTTGGAGGCTTCTTTGCTTCACTCCAGGGGGGTAGAAATAAGAGTAATGGGTTGAGGTTACTGAGAGGCAGAATTGGGCTCAATAGGAAGAAAAAAAATCATCCTAACACTTCAAATTGTCCAGAAGGGAACTAGGCTGCCCTAGGAAGTTGTTCTCCATCACTAGAAGGCTTCAAGTAGAGCTTGGATGCTTGCCCAGGTACGGCTTGAACTAGATGATCTCTGAGTTTCCTTCCAACTCAGAAGGTCTGTGCTCTGTATTCTTCCTCCTAGCATGGACCACTTCCCTTCACAATATTCCTGCTCCCGGTCCAACCATGCATTCTAAAAGGTGACTGCCACTGACCAATTGGCTGGGATGGAAAGAGCGCTTGATTTGAAATCAGTAGAGATCAGAGTTCAAGTTCTGATTCTGATACTATCTATGTGATCTCAGACAAATTATCACCCACTCCCAAGCTTCATTGTCTTCCATTCAATTCAGTGAATATTGACTCGTGACTGAAACTCCAGAGAGAGAACTGATAGACTCTGAGAGGATATTGATACATATCTTTTCCACTTCCTTTATTTTTCTTGCTTTTTTTTTTGGCAACATGGCTAATATGGAAATCTGTTTCACATGACTTCACATATTGTTTGCCTTTCTGAGTGGCCGAGGGAGGGATTGGATGGAACTCAAATTTTTAAAAAATGAATATTGAAAATAATTTTTGAAAGGGAAAAAATTAAAATAAAAAAACAGTTTCATGGCTATTTATTAAATATATCTTTTGCTCAAGGCACTTTTCTAGGCCCAACAATTACAAATATATCTACAAAATAGGAATAATACTTGTATTAATTACCTCAGGGAGTTGTTGGGAGGATCAAATGGATACAAAGTGCTTTGCAGTGGTAAATTGCTATCTAAATGTAAGCCTTGGAGCTCTCTCAGAAGGGTTGAAAGATTACAGATTTTGAGCCAGAAGGGACCCTATAGCTCATTTAATCAACACCACCTCCCTTTTACAGATGAGGAAACAGGCCTAGAGAGGGGCAGTTACTTATCCAAGGTCATACTGGAGTAATTGGTAGAGTAAAATTTGAATTCAGGTTATACAGGATCATAGAAAAGTATTTTATTTTTTTAAACCCTTACCTTCAGTCTTGGGAAGTTCCAAGACTGAAGAGTGGTAAGGGCTAGGCAATGGGGGTTAAGTGACTTGCCCAGGGTCACACAGCTGGGAAGTGTCTAAGGCCAAATTTGAACCTAGGACCTCCTATCTCTAGGCCTGGATCTCACTCTACTGAGCTACCCAGCTGCCCTTGATCATAAGAATTTAGATTGAGAACTAGAGGTCATCTTGTTCTATCCCTTCATTTTATTTAATTAAAAAAAACCATCAATACTGTGTATTGATTCCAAGGCAGAAGAGTAGTAAAGGCGAGGCAATGGAATGTATCTGACATGTGAACCCAGGATATCCCATATCTAGGCCTGGCTTTTCATCCACTGAGCCAACCAGCTTTCTTCAAACTTCATTTTATAAATGAGGAAACTGAGCCCTAATAAAGGGAAATGATTTGTCCAACATAACAGAGGTAGTAAGTACTGCTGTTTAGTTTTAATTTGGTCCTGTCTGACCCCATTTGGAGTTTTCTTGGCAAAGACACTGGAGTGGTTTGCCATTTCCTCCTCTAGCTCACTTTATAGATGAGGAAACTGGGGCAAACAGGATTAAAAGGTTGGCCCAGGGTTACCCAGCTAGTGTCTGAGGCCAGATTTGAACTCATCAAGTTAAGTCTTCCCAATTCCAAGCCCAGTGCTCTGTGCACTTTGCCACTGAGCTGCCTTATGTGGTAAACAGCAGAAGTCTAGGCTGAAACCCCAGTCCTGTGACTGCAAAATGAACTCCCTTACTATAGAGCATGCTGCCTCCCCTAACATGGAGCTCAACTGACTGTTTTCCCTCTCCTACTTCCCTCCTCCCCACTTTGAGCACCCAGCAGGGACTGGGCACCCTTAGGTTTAATCATAGCAGCTAGAGGCACACTGAGAGATCCCTATGAATTGGGTGGGGTGAGGGTGCTGGGCAGTGGAGAAAGGATAAGGAAATTGCCCATTTGTGCCTTAAACTAGGCTCCTTGAATTCAGGCCTTGCTACCTCCCATTAAAGGGTTTCGTGTTCTTCTTCCCCAAATTGCTGCCACCCTGCTCTCCCGCACCCACCCACTTCCAGGGGAAGAAGAGCTAAGTGAAGACTGAAAAGTTAGCCAGAGATCACTCCAACTGAAACAAGCTCATTTATCCTTTTCTGGGGTTGACTTTCCACTCCTTTGATGGTCCCACTACCTTGTTTATTTCCAATTTGCACCCTACCTGGCAGATTTGATGTTCCAGCCTATTTATTTTGGACTCTAGCAGGAATTTTGCTTTTAAAAAGCCAGCCATGTAGTGATGTTTTCAGCTCTGTTAACCAGTGAGACCCTCCCCTTACCTAGCCTAAGTCTTTTGTTCTTCCCTATTTGAATTCAGGCCATCTAAACCTTTTTGCTTTTCCAGTGGAGGATCCAGATAAGCAGCCCATGCTTGCCATAGGAAATTAAGTGTCCTAATTGGGTTGTCCTGAGCCCATTGCTGGTCCACTGACACCTGATTTCCCATCTCCCCACATTCCCAGCACTAGTCCCTCTTCTCAGGGCTTGTTCTTCCTCTTCCAAGTCTCCCATCTATTCTCCAGATTTTGCCCCCTCACAACTTCTAAGACTCCCTTGATCCATTCCTAAGCCTTACCTGCTTCCAGTTCCATGACTTATCCCTCTCTTACCCCATACCTGATACAATCAAGAAGCATTAGTTAAGTGCCTACTATGTGCCAGGCATTGTGCTAGGCACTTAAGAACATGAATACAATTGTAAAAAATCTCAAAAGGCACTTACGTTATAATAGAGGAGAAGCCCCAGAGTTACTAAAATCACTTTCAATGAAGCCAATAAAATCACCAGAAATTCAAGAACATTTGAAAAAGAGCCAGAATTCGGGACTAATCTGCATCCTGCCTAGTCACAATGGCCAAGCCTTAGTATTGCTTCCAAGTAAAAGGACTTGAAGGCGCCATTACTTGTTTTCCCACAGATCCCTAGCATGTTCATCATAAGGCTCTTGAAATTCTCTTTTTGGTCCTCCGTAGTTTCTGAGCCACTGAGAGAGTGGTCTGGTTCAACACAAAGAACTTCGTTCTAGAAACCAGTAGCGCTGACCTCCTGTTCTTACCAATCACTGGCTCAATATGTGTCTCCACCAAATACTTAAAGGACTGTGATGTGGTCAAGGAAGAAGGCTTGATTTAGGCTGCTATGGGTTGGGGGGAGGGGATGAGCACCAGTCGGTAGAAATTATAGAGACATAAATATCCACTGAATAGAAGAAAATTTTTCAACAAGTAGAACCATCAATGACATGAGCTAGCTGGTGGGAGAGGAAGCTCCCTCATCACTCAAAGAACCTGAGTAGAAAGGGGTAGAGCCTAGGAGGCAGAATGAAGTTAGCATTTTTGCTAAAATAACCCAACATACCCCTCTACAACTTTTAAAAACATGTCAGGGATGGCAATGTGGTTCATTGGATTGAGCACCAAGCCTGGAGTCAGGAGGACCTGGGTTCAAATCTGGACTCAGACATTTCTTAGCTGTGTGCCTAGCCCTTGCTCTTCTGTTGTAGGGTCATTAATAAGACAAAAAGTAAGGGTTGTTTTGTGTGTGTGTTTTTTAAAGCACGTCAAACAGAATTCTGAGGAAAACAGAGTCACAATGAGTCATTTTTCCAACCCAGGGAAGATTTGGAAGAAAGAAAGGGCTTTGGACACTGAGGCTGGGGCTGGCCAGGAGCAGAAGAAGCAGCATCAGCCTCAGGAAAAGTAAGGGAATCGAAGGTATAGTCATAAAGAGATACAGGGGATGTGCATACTAGCACTGGACACATGATGAAGTGCCATTTAGCATCTCCATCACCCATTACCCAGTTCTGAGTCAAGTGCCAAGGTGGAAAGGAATGGTTGCAATCTTTAGGAAGCAGGAGTTCTCACCCATATAAATACCATAGTATAAACCAGAAGGGCAATGGCCAGACCTCTCCCTGGATCACATCACTTTGTAAGAACTAAAAATTTCAGGTACCCACAAAGCTATAAAAGCAGCAAAAGTTCATTTAGATCAAAAACCCCTGTCAGACATCACCTCTCTCCTCTGACCCCCAGAGGTGAGCAGAGTTCAACTCTTTTTTTAATATTTAATTTTATTTTATTAATTAATTTAAGATTTTTTCCTATGGTTACAAATTCATGTTTTTTTCCCTCCCCTCCCAGCTCAACTCTTAATATAAAGGCTAAAGAAAGGCAATATAGTGGAAAATAAACAACAACAAAAAAGAACCAAAGCACAAAAATCCACTACAGACAGTCACAGGAAAGCTCAAGACACAAACTCATAAGAAGACAATGTCTTGAGAGCATATACAAGCACAGCCACAAAAAAAAGTGGATTTGATGCAAGTCCAATAAGAATTCCTAGAAGAGCTTTAAAAAAAGAGATTGAAAAAGAGAAGGGAATTGTTTTAAAAATCAGGTAAGAGTAGTAGAGGAATTACTGGGGAAAGAAATGAGAGTAATGCAAGAAAATTATGAAAAGTAAATTAACAACTTGATAAAAAGAGGCACAAAAATACTGAAGAAAACAACTCCTTAAAAATCATAATTGGACAAGTGGGTCCAAAAAGAGATACAAAACATTACCAAAGAAAATAATCCTTTAAAAATGAGAATTGTTCCAGTGAAAGCTAATGACTCCATGAGTAATCAAGAAAGTATAAAAGCCAAAAGACTAGAAAAATATAAGAAAGTGTGAAATATCTCATAAAAAAACAACCAACCTGGAAAATAGAATGAAACATGATTTAAGGAATATTTGAACTATGTGAAATCCATGATTATTAAGCCTAGATTTCAACTTCAAAAAAGCATCTAGGAAAACTCTATGGATATTTTAGAACCAGAGGGTAAGGTGGAAATAGAAAGAATCTATTACTCAAAAGCTAAAAAAAAAATCCCAAATGAAAACACCAAAGAATATAATAGTCAAATTCCAATGCTTCTGGGTCAAGGAGAAAATATGGAAAGTACTCATAAAGAAATAATTCAGATGTCATAAAACCACAATCAAGATGACATGAGATTTAGCAGCTACCACAATAAAGGATTACAACCAAGAAAAATCTATCGTGTCATAAAAGCATAATCCTTCAGGGGAAAAGTGAACAGCTAATTAAATAGAATATTTCAAGTATTATTGATGAAAAGACCAGAGGTAAATAGAAAATCTGACATTCAAGCACAAGACTAAAGAGAAGAATTAAAAGGTAAAATGAATGAGAAATCAGAAGGGGTTTAATAAAGTCAAACTGTTTATATTCTTAAAAGAAGATGATACATATAAGCCCTAAGAATTTCAACAATAGGGAATTTAGATGGAATCTACTTAGAGGAAGTCTATTACATTGGGATGATCTCTTGTTTACAAGAGTCACATTTGAAACAGAAAGATGGGGCTAGAGAAGAATCTATTAACCTTCAGTTAAAGTTATAAAGGCAAGGGTAGCAATCATGATCTCAAGCAAAGCAGAAGTAAAAAATAGACCTAATTTAAAGAGATATGTAGGAAAACTACATCTGGATAAAAGATACTATATATAATGAATTAATATCATTAATATCAATACTGAATATATATGCACCAAATGGCAAAGCATCCAAATTCTTGAAGGAAAAATTAAATTAATTATATGAGGAGATAGACAGTGAAACTATACTAGGAGAAGGCCTCCACTTACTCCCTTCAGACCTAGATAAATGTAATAAAAATGAATAAGAAAGAAGTTAAGGCAATAAATAGGATTTTTTATATGATAGATTTGTGGAGAATATTCAATGTGAAGAGAAAGAAGTATACCTTTTTTCTCAGCTAAACATGGCAACTTAACAAAAATTGATCATGTAATAGGGCATAAAACCCCACAAATGCAGAAAAGTAGAAATACTAAGTGCAAACCTTTTATATTATGATGCAACAAAAATATATTCAATGAATGGCCCTTTAAACATAGATTAAAAAGTCATTGGAAGGGAGCAACTTGGTGGCTCAGTGGATTGAGAATCAGGCCTATAGATGGGAGGTTCTAAATTCAAATCTAGTCTCAGATACTTCCTAGTTGTGTGACCCTGAGCAAATCATAACCCCTATAGCCTAGCCCTTATCACTCTTCTGCCTTGGAACAAATAGACATTTTGATTCTAAGATTAAAGGTAAGGATTTTTTAAAATTTGAAATTAAATAATCTAATCCTAAAGAATAAGTGTGTCAAAGAATAAATAATAGAAACAATAATTTCATTAAAGATAACAACAACAATGAAACAACATACCAAAACTTGTGAGATGAAGTCAAAGCAGTACTTAGAGCAAAATTTATTTATCCAAATTCTTATATCAATTTTTATTTAAAAAAAAAAGAGCAGATCATGGCATGCAACTAAAAAAAAAACCCTAAAAATAGTACAAGCTTCAAAATCTCCAATTATATACCAAAATAGAAATACTGAAAATCAAAGGAAAGATTAATAAAATTGAAAGTTAAAAGCCATTAAACTAATAAATAAAAATAGGAGCCATCTTTATGAAAAAAATCCACACATAATAAAATAGATAAATCATTGACTAATTCGATTTTTAAAAAGAAGAAAACAAAACTACCAAAATTAAAAATTAAAAGGATGAATGTACAAATACCAAAGATACAATTAAATAGTTAGAAGTTATTTTGACCCACCCTGGGCCAATAAACTGATAATCTTAATTAAATGGATGAATATTTACAAAAACACAAATTGCCTAGATTAACAGAATTAACAAAATTGAGCAAGCCATAAATGAGCTTACTTTAAAAAAATACAGGACCAGATAGATATGCAAGTGAATTCTACCAAACATTTAAAGAGCAATTAATTCCAATACAATAAAAAATTTTCAGAAAATAGACAAAGAAGGGGTCCAACTAAATTCTTTCCATGACAGAAATATGGTTTTTATACTTATACCAAGGAAAGCTAAAAGAGCAAAAGAAAACTATAGTCAGATTTCCCTAATATTCATTGACGCAAAACATTATATAAAATATTAACCAGGATGTTATAACAATATATCACAGAGATCATATCGTATCACCATGCTGGAGAATGTAGGGCTGGTTCAGTATTAGGGAAACCATGAGCATAATTAATCACATCAAAATCAAAAAAAAATCAAATATATTGGTAGATGCAGAAAAAGATTTTTGACAAAATTTAACACTCATGAAGAAAAAACATTAGAAAGCATAGCAATAAATGGAGCTTATATGAAAATGATGTCATAATATCTAGAACCAAGGTTAAGCATTTTCTCTAATGGACCTCTCTAATCAGATAATGGATGAAATGAGGATGTTCATTATCACCACTGTTATTCAGAATTGTTATAGAAATGCTAACTATAACAATAAGACCAAAAAGAAAAAAAGAAAATGAAGGAATAGGCATAGGAATATGATATAATATGTCATAAACATAGGTGACAAGGAAATTAAACCACCACTTTTTGTAGATGATATGAGGACATGCTTGCAGAACCCTAGAGAATCAACTAAATAACTAGTTGAAATAATCAACTTTAGCAAAGATGTAGGATATAAAGTAAACCCATATAAATCATCACCATTTCTATGTTATCAACAAAACTCAACAGGAAGACACAGAAAGAGAAATTTCATTTTAAATGACTGCAGACAGGGGTGCAGCTAGGTGCTTTAATGGACAGAGAAACCTTAGGCCTGGAGATGGGTTCAAATCTGACCTCAGGCAATTTGTACCCAAGTGACCTTGGGCAAGTCACTTGACTCCCATTGCCTAGCCCTTATGTTCTTCTGTCTTAGAACCAATACAGATAAGAGGTTTTTTTTTTTTAAACCTGCAGACAATATAAAATACTTGGAAATCTACTTGCCAAAAACACACTTAGCAACCATATGAACATAATTATAAAACACTTCTCACAAATGAAGACAGATCTAAATAATTGGAAAAATATTAATTGTTCATGGGTAGGATGAGCCAGTATAATAAAAAATAAATTAAATTATTTTACTTATTCATTGCACACCAAACAAACAACCAAAGAATTACTTTATAGAGCTGGGGGAAAAATTAAATTCTTTCTGGAGGAAAAAAAGGCACAAATATCAAAAGAATCCATTTTTAAGATGTGAAGGAAATAGGTCTAACAGTACCAAGTTTCAAATTAGTTACAAAGTGATAATTTTCAAAACAATTTGGTATTGGATAAGAAATAGAATGATTGCTCAATGGAATAGGTTAGATATACAAAACCTTTGCCTGAAGTTTGATAAACCCAAAGATCTCAACAAGAACTGGGGCAAATTGAAAAATATGGAAATAGGATTTGAATGATTATATATGTATTACCCAGTGAAATTGCTTGTCAATTCCAGGAGAAGAGAGGGAAGAGGGGAGAGAGAACACAAGAATCATGAAACCATGGCTAAAAATTTTAAAAATTAAATTAAATTTTAAAAAAGAACTGGGGCAAGAACTCACTATTTGCCCCCAAATTGCTAGGGAAACTGAAGCAGAAACTAGACCTGGACCAACATCTCACTTCATATATCAAGATAAGCACAAAAGGAACATGATTTTGCTATATAGGATGCTATCATAAGCAAATTAGGGACGTATGGAAAAACTTATTTGTTAGATTTATGAATAGGGGAAGAGTTCATGATCAAATAAGAGACATAGAAGTCCACAGGAAGTCAAATGAATAATTTTGATTACATAAAATTATAAAACTTTTGCACAAATAAAACCAATGCAAGCAAAATTAAAAGAAAACCAGGGAGATTAAATCCTTACAAGTTCTCTGATGAAGTTCTCATTTCTCAAATATTGAGAAATGAGCCAAATTTGGGGCAGCTAAGTGATATAGTGGATAGAGCACTGGACCCAGAGCCAAGAAGATTCATCATTCTGAGTTCAAATCTGGCCTCAGAAACTTACTGGCTCTGTGACCCAAGGCAAGTCACTTAAACCTCTTTGCCTTAATTTCCTCATCTGTAAAATGAGCTGGAGAAGGAAATGGAAAACACTCCAGTATCTTTGTTAAGAATATCCCAAATAGGGTCACAAAGAGTTGGATACAATTGAAAAATGAATGAACAAGCCAAATTTATTAAAAACAGGAGCCATTATCCAGTTGATGGTTAGATTTTAAAGGAAGAAATCAAAGTCACCTGAAAAAATGCACTAACTCAATAATTCAACAGAGAAATGCACATTTAAACAACTCTGAGGTATCACATCATGCCCATCAGACTGGCTAAGATGACAGAGAAGAAAAAAGACAGATGCTAGAGGGGATGTGGGAAAATAGTTAAACTAATGCATCTTTAGTGGAGCTGTAAATTAGACCAACCATTCTGGAGAAAAAAACTAGAACCATGCCCAAAAGTCCATAAAACTGGGCAAACCCTTTTCCAGCAATGCCTCTACTGGGTCTTTACCCCAAGGAGATAAAAGAAAGAGTAAAAGTACCCATATATGCAAAAATGTTTATAACAACTTTTTGTGATTACAAAGAATTGGAAACTGAAAGGATGCCCATCAAATGGGGAATGGTTGAACAATTATGTTATATGATTGTGATGGAATACTAATGTGCTATAGTAAATGATGAAAGGGATGGTTTCAGAAAGATCTGGAAAGACCTACATGAACTGATGCAAAATGCACCAGAATAATTTACATGGGAGTGGCAAAACTGTAAGGATAATCAACGTTTAGTAACTGATCAAAACAATGATCTATCACAACCCCAAAGGATTCACGATATAAAATAATATTCACCTCCAGACAGAGAACTGAGGGACTCAGAGTACAGAATGAACCTTTTTTTTTTAAACTTTATTTTTCTTGGGTTTGTTTTTGGTTTTGGTTTTGTTTTGTAACATAGTTAACGTGGAACTATGTCTTGCATGACTTCACATGTATGATGGGCATTGTATTTCTTGTCTTCTCAATGGATGGGGAAAGGGTAGAGGGAGGAAATTTGTAAATGGAAATAATTTTTTAAAAGAAGTGTTTGAGCAGGGGTGTAGACAACACTGATAGGAAATGTTGAGAGGATCTATACATGGGGTCAAAGTCAGGTAATGAGTTCCTCAGAAAGGTCACACAATTCTGTGAATGATAATATGCAAAGAAGTTGAAACTATTTTTCAAAAATAAGCTTATAGTATTTCTTTTGCTGTCAGTAGTAATAGCTAATATTTACAATATACTTTACCTTACTAAGGGTTGAATGTTCAACATTTTGTTTGATTTTCAAAATGTACTTGTGATGTAGATAGTATCCCTTCTATCCTTTTTTGACAAATGTGGAAACTGAGGCATGGAGAGACTAAGAAACTGACTGAAGATTAATTATAATTTGATTTGAGTCCAAGTAATAACAACAATAATAATATATAATATATATAGTCTTTTAGAGTTTTCTAAGTGCTTTACAAAATTCTTGGCACTTAATAAATGCTGACTGATGGCTAATTGACCATAAATAATATCTCATTTGATCCTCACAACAACTTTGAGAGGTGAATGCTCTTATTATCCCTATTTTATAGATGAGGAAGCTGAAACAGACAGAGGTTAAGTGACTTGCATGAAGTCACACAGACAGGAAGTATCCAAGACTGGATTTGAACTCAGATCTTCCTAACTACAGATCCAGCTCTTTATCCATTGTACCACACAGATGCAATTAGATCTTCTGATTCCAAATCCTGGGGTTCCTTCTACTATCCCATACTGCCTTCTTCCCATTTTATTTTTTAATGAAAAAGAATTTATTAGTCACTCACTTTGAACAAAGCACTCTGCATAAATACAGTTTAATAATGATAGCAAAAATTATGTAATGCTTTATTTTTTTAATTGTTATACAACATAATAGCTCATTTTCTCCTTTAAAAATTCTTATTGATGTCTCTTTTTTACATTACAAACTTATTTGTATTTCCTTCTACTCTGGTAAAGTTTTCATTTAACAAATTAAAACAACTAAGTAAAACTAACAATATACTAACCTCATCTAAAAGTGCAGACAACATTTCATATCTGTGGCATCCCTCTACCTCCCAAATTTTATTGTGTTTTTAACTACATATCTATTTCCCTCTCTTCCAACCATATCCCTCCAACACTGGGGAAAAAAGAGGAAAGAAAAACATATTCTTTGTAACAAATATGCATAGCCAAGCAAAAAAAAATCCCTTGTTGACTGTATATGAAAATATATGTCTCATTCTACACCCTAAATCTATCCTATTTTTTAAGAAAGTAATGGAAAATAGTTCCCTCCTCTACCAACACTGTCTCTGATAAATTCTTGAATTGCCTTGCTGATCAATTCATTTTTCAAAATCTGGAGGATGAAACAAAAATGGATATTCTAGATTTAATTCTAGCCAAGCAAGAGAAAAAGAGCAAAGAGCTTCTGAAATAGACCATATAGGAATCTCGGGTGGTAATAAACAAGGCATCTTGGGGCTTGTGATAAATAAAGAAAATATTAGGCTTCAGTCTAACAAGGACCCTGGACCTTAGCAGATTTCAAAGAAACTAGAAAATGAAGGTGGGATCAATACCTTGGCCTGAATTGTTTGTTTGTTTTAAAGTAAGTCTTCTCAAAAGGGATGAGAGTCTCCTGAGAATGAAATTCTTGGGACAAAATCATTATGGTTCTGCTAAGGAAGAACAGAAGACATTGTCCAAAGAGACTAATGTGTCTGCTCATCAGTGAGCTCAGACTTGAAAATGACATAAGAGGTAAAGTCGATAGCAGGTAGGGGTCGCGTACAAAGTAGTCCAGTCCTATAAGAAGCTTGACGGATCTTTTAAAACCCAGAATAATGTGATCAATAGGTTATGGTAAATAGGGAGATAGTAGGAGTGCACCTAGCTGCCTTTGATGAGTTCAGATGAAAAGGCCCAGGCAAACTACATCCCAGGGTGCTGAAAGATTGGGTGTCTATGAATGCTGAACCATTGTCAGAGACAGTTAAAAGATTTTGGAGAACAAGAAAAGTGCCACGGGACTGGAGAAGGGCAAATGTCATCCCAATTTATCTTTAAATGAAGAGAATGCAACCTACAAACTATATGCAAATAAGCTTGACTTTGATTTCTAGCAAAATTCTAGAACAAATGCTTGAAGAGCAGACTAGAGAGCATCTAGAAAAAGAAACATGAATCACAGAAAGCCAGTAGGGTTTTGACAGGGGTAAGTCATGCCAGAAGAATCTCATATCCTCGTTTTGAGATTACTTGAAAAAAAGGATAAGGGGATGACAGTGAGTCAGTCAACTTGCAATTTAAAGTGGCTTTTATGTGCCAGGCACTGTGCTAAGTGATGGAATATAAAAGCAAAAATAAGACAAAACAAAAACCAGAGAGACAGAGAGCTCCACAAGGCAAAGACAGAAAAAGGGACAGAGAATTTAACTGTTGTTTACCTAGATATTAGAAAGCATTTAACATCGTCTCAAGCTATGCTTTTTGAAAATATGGAGAAGTTAGTAGAAAAGGTATAAGCTAATACAATTTCATTAATTTGGAACTAATTGAATGACTATAATTCAAACAGTGGTCCAGGGCTTGACAGTAAATAGAAGGAAATATCTAACATAGTGATCCAAGACTCTGCCTTTAGTCCTGTGTTTCACAGCATTTTAATTAATCACTTAGTTTTCGGCATGGATTGTATGTTTATTAAATTTAGGAGGGATGGCTAGCTAATACACTGAATGGCAGTCAGGACTCAAAGATCTGAAACATTGGGTTGAATCAAATAGGGATATAAATGACATCATACATTTGGGTTTAAAAACTAATATCCCAAATATAAGGTGAGATGTTTTGGTAGCAGTTCATCCAAAAAAAGGCCATTTGAGTTAACAATGTGAGGTGGCAGTCAAAAAAGCTAATATAACATCAGACCGCTTTAAAAGAGTCAAAATGTCCAGAGAAGAATACAATGGTCCCATTGTATTCTGTCCAGTTTTTCAGCTCACATTTAGGGTCTCATGTTTCTAGAAGCCATATTCTAGGGAAAGCATTAACAAATGTTTAAATAAATAAGAAATATAATAAATAAATAATAAAAAAATAAGCATTCAGAAAAAGACCTCTAGGATGCTGAATATTTTCAAGATAGTTTCCTGTGAGGATCAGTTGCAGAAACTGGGAATGTTTAAGGGAGAAGTCTAAGGAGGGACATTTCATGAATTTGGAATAGTTGAATGACAACAACTTAAACAGAGGTCAATGGCTTGACATTAATATAGAATGAGATATCTAACACAGTGATCCAGGAGTCTGTCCTTGGTCCTAGATGTTCCTAAGATTAGGATTATTCTATTTAGGATAGAAGTCAAAGGGAATTTGAAGTAATGGATAAAGTTGCCACTTGGCTTAATAAGAAGAAATCATTCCTCCCCATTAGAACTCTTCCAAAGTAGATGGAGCTGCCCTGGGAAGTCAAGGGTGCTATGCCCTCCCTAGAAGTCTTGGCCAGAAGATTATTGATCTAAGATATGGTAGAGTTGTTTTGTTTTGTTTTGTCTTATAAAGCCATAAAAGCAAAAAGAGGAACAATGAGGAGGAATAAGACTACCGCTCTGGATAAATGAGACAATAGTGAAGGTGAAAAATAATACTTGTTTTAGACCAAGAAAGAAAGAAAGACCAAGAAAAATGGCTAACAGAAAATTGAAACACCTTAAATGTAATGATAAGAAGAGAGCATCCACTTGCCTCCAATAAGTCTTAACCACTGAAATAATTGTTTGATCTGATTACTGAATAAGCAGTCAGTGATCTTGGGGAAAAGGTGACAAATGAGAGAGTGTATGTTGTGCCAATTTTCAAGAAGGAGGAAAAGATGGATCATTCAAACTAGAGACCAGGGAGCTTGATGTCAATTCAAGAAAAAAAAAATTCTAGAATAGATTATTAAAGGAATGGTTGAGGAGCACTTGAAAAGAGAAGTGGCAATAATTACAAGCCAGGATGGCTTCATTAGGAACAAGTCATGCCAAACAACTTTCATTTCCTTTTTTGACAGTTACTAGACATTCTTTCCTTGGAATTTAACAAGGCAAAGCCTCCCATGATTTTCTGCTTAACAAGAAAGAAAGAAGGGAAAGCTAGGTGGCTCAGTGGATAGACTGTCAGGCCTGGAAATGGAAGATCCTAGGTTAAAATCTGGCCACAGACACTTCCTGGCTATGTTGCCTAGCCCTTTCCACCCTTCTACCTTGGAACTAGGGTCAATTCTAAGAGAGAAGATAAAGGTTAAAAAAAAAAAAGCCAAGATTGAGAAAGATGGGCTCAATAATAGTACAGTTAGGTTATTTTTAAATGAATTGATTAATGAATGGATACCAGCCCCAGAGGTCACACAGTTAGTAAGTGTCTGAGGTCAGATTTGAACTCAGGAAGAAGAGTCTTCCTGACCCCAGGCCGAGGTCTCTATCCTCTGCACCATCTAGATATCCTATCTCTCTTGGATACCTATGTTTTATTTTGCATTCTATTTGTATATTGCTATATCCCCTGATTATACCATAAGATTTATAAAGGTAGGGACTAAATCATTTACTTTTGTGCCTCTCCTGGTGCTCAATACTAGTATACTTCAGCTCTAGTGAAGAGCCATAAAACTTGGATCTTAGCTTTGTCCTGATCAGCATCTTTGCCAATAATTTAGATAATCAATACTTAACAAATGTTCAGATGATACAAAAGTAGGAAAGGAGGTAGATGTCTTTTTTAACCCTTACCTTCTATCTTGGAATCGATATTTAATATTTGATATTTTAATTTATAATTTTTCATTTAATTAATCAGTTAATTAAATTTTAATAATTAATATTAATATTTAATGTTCAAATATTCATTCCAAGACAGAAATGTGGTAAGAGCTTGGCAATTGGGGTTAAATCCAGGGTCACACAGCTAGGAAGTATTTAAGGCCGGGTTTGAACCCAAGTCCTTCTAGCTCCAGGCCTGACTCTTTATCTACCTAGCTGCCCCAGGAGGTGGATTTTTAAAAAAGAAATTCACAACTGATGTCCAAAAATGTCTTAATAGGCTTCAACTAGTGAGAGGAAATTTTTTTTTAATACAGGCTTCTTGAATCCCCAAAATCAACACAAGATAGAAAATTATAAATGACTAGAAAATGCTTTTTATGATCCATGCATACCCTTTGATCCTATAATACCACTATTGGATCTTTAGCTCAAAGGGGTAATAAAAAAGGGGAAAGGACCTACTTGTACAAAATATTTATAGCCTCTCCTTTTGTGATGGCCAAGAACTGGAAATTGAGGGGATGTCCATCAGTTGGGGAATGACTGAACAAATTGTGGTACATGTTGGTGATGGAATACTATTGTGCTCTAAGAAACGATAAGCAGGATGATTTCAGAAACTGATGCAGAGCAAAATGAGCAGAAACAGGAGAACATTGTGCACAGTAACAGCAATATTGGACGGTGATTATCTGTGAAAATTGGCTCCTCTCAGCAATGCAATGATCTGGGACAACCTGAAAGACTTATGACGGCAAATGCTATCCACCTCCAGAGAAAGAGCTGTTGGGAGTCAGATCAAAGCACACTATTTCACATCAGTGTATTTACGGTTTAATTTGGGGGTTTGGGTTTTGTATAAGTGTGCTCTTACAACAGTGACCAATATGGAAGTGTGTTTTGTGTGATAATACATTTTTTCATTTAAAATAAAAAAGAAAAGAATATCTTATCCTAAAATGTTTTTTATGAAAAAAGGGATCTGAGGATTTAGCGTGTTGCCACTTTGATGGGAGTCATCAGGGTGAGAAGGCAGCCATGAAAGCTAAAGGTATTTTAAGCTACATTAGGCAAGGCACAGTGTCCAAAGAGAGAGAACCCCATTGTTCTCTGTCCTGGGAAGGTCCCGTCTGGACTATTGTGTTCCCTTCTGTATTCCATACTTTAAGGAGGGATTTTAATCATCTGAAGAAGAATGGGGAGAGGTCTGAAGATGATGCTATTCAGGAATCATCTGAGGGAGCTGGTGGTGGGGTAGGGGAAGTGGAGGTTAGCTAGCTAGGAGAAGGCTTACATGATCTTGAGAGCAGTTGTCTTCGAATGTCTAGATTTAGCTTTCTGGGCCACAGAGGGCAGAACTGGGAGTAATGCATGGAAGCTAAAGTTGTTTGGGGTTCAGTTAAAGGAAAAAATATCCCAACAATAAGAACTGTATGAAAATATATGGGTCACTCGGGCGGGTAGAGAGCTTCCTTGCAACTGAAGGCATTCAAGATGATCACTTTTCCACACCCTTCAGATAGATGTTGGACTAGACAACTGAGATTCCTTCCAAATTGGAGATTCTGTGGTTCTAACTTCCTTGAGCTTCCATTTCCATTGAGGCAAAGTGGAGAGAATCAGTCTTGGGCAAACAATGCTGTCTGCTACACATACAGTATCAAGTCCAGGCTTTCACTTAGAAGCAGTTGTCCATCTTTGCGACCTCAATTGAACCTGGCTCTTTCCATCCATAAGAATAGACCAAGATCAGCAGCCCTGAAGAGCTGGAGATTCTTTTACAGTCATGAGCAGTGTGTTCAGAAAACCTGTGTTTTCCCTAGTTGAATTGCTCATCAGCTATGGGAGTGGGGAGTGAAGAGGGGAAGGAAAGAATATGAATCATGTAACTATGGGGAAAAAATTCTAAATTAATTAAATAAATAAATAAGTTTTTAAAAAGAAAAAGAAAACCTGAGTTTTCCTCTAAGCTTCTCCATCAAATTCTGATGTAACTAAGTTAGTTACTGAAATTCTGCAGACCTCATTTTCACTCTATAAAATAGAGGAATTAACCCCTATCCTTGTATATCTCAGAGACTGAAAGGACTGATATGAGTGAGGGGAGAGGAATGAGGAGAGGAACAAGGATGAGGGATGTTAAAGCACCAAATAAATATCTTAAATTTACAATTATTGACTAGAACAAAATATCACTTGTGCCTCTCTGGTTTTTGTTGTCATTTAGTCATTTTCAGTTGTGCTCTACTCTTTGGGACCCACTTGCAGAGTTTTCTCAGCAAAGATATTGGAGTAGTTTGCCATTTTCTTCTCCAATTCATTTGACAGATGAGGCAACTAAGGCAAATTGGGTTAAGTGACGTGCCCGGGGTCACATAGCTAGAAAGTGTTTGAGGCCAGATTGGAACTGTGGCTTCCTGACCCCAAGCCCAGGACTCTTATCTACAGCTGTCCCACCTTTCTTAGATACCCGCGTTCCATTCTGTATTCTATTTGCATACGTGCTACATCCCCTGATTACACCATAAGATTCATAAAGATAGGAACTAAATCATTTCTTTTCCTCCCTCCCCTAGAGCCCAACTGTGCCCTGCACACGTGTAAAAATATTTCCTTGCACGTAAGTGAAAGCAGCTTTGGAAGCTTTCTTTTAAGCAGCTATCTCTGGAGGTGGAGGTCGGATGACCATTCATCAGGAAGCTCCAGGAGCTCCCTGGGGCCTCTAGGATGGGATAGAAACCCCTCTACTTGGCATGTTTGGCCCATCAGAACTTGGTCCCAGCCTGCCTTTCCAGGGTTATTGCACATTACTTCCCTTTGTGCATTCTATGGCACAGCCAAAAGGGTCTACTGGCTGTTCTTCATGCTTACCAATCCATCTCCTCTCTCCATGGCTTTGCCTAGAATGGGCTCCCTTATCTCCTTCGTCTCTGAGAATCCCTGCCTTCCCTCAAGGATCAGCTCAAGTGCCTTGGAGGAGAGGCCCACAAAAATATTTATTAAAAAGCCCAGTGTAGCTACTATGCAAATGCTTATTCCCTTCCCATTCCCCTTTCTGTCACTGATGCTATTTTTTTCATAATCTTTACTTTCTGTCTTGGAATCAATACTGTGTATTGGTTCCAAGGCGAAGAGTGGTAAGGGCTAGCTAGGCAATGGGGGTCAAGCGACTTGCCCAGGGTCACACAGCTGGGAAGTGTCTGAGGCCAGATTTGAACCCAGGACCTCCTATCTCTAGACCTGGCTCAATCCACTGAGCCACCCAGCTGCTCCGTTATTTACTTTTGATATATTTACTGAGTACCTGTCATTTCTTCCAGTAGAATATAAGCTCTTTGAAGCGGGGAACTGCTTCATCTTTGCATCCCCAGTGCCCAGCATGACGCCAGAGATACAAAATGTACTTCATAAATGTTTATTGAATGAATGTTATAAACGGGATTCAATACTTTGGACAAGGCTGGACTAGACCAACTGTGAAATCTATTACAGCTGTGTAATCTTATGATTCTATGAATTAGGGGAACAAGGCAGCGGTCTAGTGCCCTCCTAGCCCCGGCAAGTTCCCACAATTGGGCTCTGGTCGCTCCTCCTCCTCAAGCAGCCGCGGCTGATCTCCAACTGATTTCCCATCGTCATTCCAAATCTTTGAGCCCCAAATGAGCTCCCTGCCCTGCCCTTATCCTCTAGCCGAGCAACCCCGGTTACCGTGCCTGCCTTCTGGTGCCTGAAAAAAAATGAAGGTCTCCCTGTGCTTTCCTCCTCACGGGGTGCCAGCTGCAGTTAACCTCACTTAGGCAAGGTTCAGCTGGAGATCCGATCAATGCCATGCCTTGCTGTTCGTGCATCGATACCTACCTCCAACTCCTTCCTTTCTCCCACCACCAACCCTTCGTTATCAGACATCAAAAGGCATGGATTTCTTCTTCAGGAGATTGGTCAGGGCTGGGTGACCCACAGACACTGACACAGACCTAGTAAGAAACCAGGAAGAAGGAGGAATCTCATTTCCGTTTCTATTCTTAGCTGCTCATTTAATATTTAGGTGGGATGGTTTCTCTGGGGTGGGTTTTGTCCTCTTCCTGGCCTCTTGGGATCAGGGGTCTGAGGGTTCCCCAGGGTCCTCTTCCGGATGCTCATCTTGCTCTCTATTCTCCCCATCATACTTCAAGCATCTTCTTTATGTGCCTATGACGTATATACATACATTTATATTTTATGTACATGCATATATGTGCTATCCAATCATTTCAGTCATATCTGACTCATATTCGTGACCCCATTTTGGGTTTTCCTGACAAATACTGGAGTGGTTTGCCAGTTCCTTCTCTAGTTCGTTTGACAGATGAGGAAACTGAGGCAAACAGGGTTAGTTGACTTGTCCAGGGTAAGTGTTTGAGGCCAGATTTCACCCAAGGAAGATGTGTTTCCTAATGCCAAACCTGGCATTTTAGTCACTGGGACAATTCACTGAGATACAGATATATATGTATAGATATAGGTATATTGAGATATAGATATTATAGGCACAGGTATCCCTTCCACGTCGTGACTTTTCCCATTGTCGTTTCCCTACATCACAGTTGGCATAAGAAACTAAATGGGAACCTGGAGGAAGCTAACACAAAAAAAATTCAGAAACTCTGAAGTGCATAAAATATGTGTAGTATCAATGTTTGATCTTTCAACACCCCATAAAAGAAAAGGAAAACTTAGACTTCTTGGATATGAAGGGAGGGCCAAAATTGTATGTGGTTCTTCCAGATAGTCACACACTCGTTATGTATGTATGCACGCACACACACAGGTAGTATAAGCATGTGCACATACATCTGCCTGTGCATAGGTACATATGCATATATATGTGTATCCCTGTTCCTGATCTCTCTGCTAAATGTTAACCTTTTTCTCTGTCTGCCTACAGCATAACTTCATCCAGCTGTCCCGGCTTGGCATTTCAATGTATCCCAAGTCAAACTCATCGTCTTTCCTCCTAAATCTGCTTCTCCCTCTGACTTCATTCCTTCTATTTGTGGCACTGCCATTCCCTCAGTCCCACAGGTTTGAAAACTTAGTTTTCTCCTTGACCCTTCTCTCTATCTCATATACATTAGTTACCAATGCTTGTAGATTTCCCAGGTGAAATTTTTCTCAGGCTCTTTTCCATTTTTACTGTGACTACTCTAAGACAGTTCCAGTTCTCATTACCATATGCCTGATCTATACTGCCACACTCCCTAACCTTCCCTCCCACTCTCTCTCTTTCTCCCTCTTCTCTTCCTCTTTCTCTCTCTTTCTCTCTCTCTCTCTCTTTCTCTCTCTGTGTCTCTGCCTCTGTCTCTGCCTCTCTCTCTGTCTCTCTCTCTCCTTCTCTCCTCTCTCTTTCTCTCTCTCTCTCTCTCTCTCTCTCTCTCTCTCTCTCTCTCTCTCTCTCTCTCTTTCTCTCTCTGTGTCTCTGCCTCTGTCTCTGTCTCTGTCTCTCTCTTTCTCCCTCTCCTCTTCCTCTCTCTCTCTCTCTTTCTCTCTCTCTCTTTTTCTCTCTCTCTCTCTCTCTGTGTCTCTGCCTCTGTCTCTGCCTCTGTCTCTGTCTCTCTCTCTCCTTCTCTCTCTCCTCTCTCTGTCTCTCTGTCTCTCTCTCTCTTTCTCTCTTTCTCTCTCTGTGTCTCTGCCTCTGTCTCTGTCTCTCTCTCTGTCTCTCTCTCTCTCTATCTCTCTCTCTCTCTGTCTCTCTCCCTTTCTCTCTCTCTCTCTCTCTCTCTCTCTCTCTCTCTCTCTCTCTCTCTCTCTCTCTCTCTCTCTCTCTCTCCCTCTCCCTCTCTGCCTCTCTGTCTGTCTCTTTCTCCCTCTCACCTTCTTTGAATCAATCTTTCACACACTTGTCATCATAATTTTCATTATGCACAAGTCTGGTCACAGCATACACTCACCTCAAAAAATTTCAGTGGCTCTCATAAAGTTTGAGCTTCCATGTCTAGTGTTCAAGGCCCTCCATAATATGGAGCCAACCTACTCTTTCTAGTCTTAGCTCATATTACTTCTAACTTTGGGACAACTAGGTGGCACAGTAGATAGAGTGCCAAACCTGGAGTCAGGAAGACCTGAGTTCAAATCTGATTTCAAATACTTATTAGATGTGTGTCTCTGGGGAAGTCACTTAACCCTGTTTGCCTCAGTTTCCTCATCTGTAAAATGAATTGGAGAAAAAAAATGGCAAATCAATCCAACATCTTTGCCAAGAAAATCTCGAATAGAGTCAAAAAGAATCAGACATAATTGAAAAATGACTGAACAACTTCCAACATTACTCTGTAAGCTCCAGTCAAATGGGATTACTCTCTGACCCCCGAATATACTTTATATTTTTGTACCTTTTGGTGTGTCTGGAATATGCTCCCCCTTTTTACCTGTTGAATTACTATACATTCTCCAACACTCAATCAAATGCCAGCTCTACTAAGAATCTTTCTCCAGTGTCTAATAATGCCCTTCCCACTCAGTCCTCAGAGAGCACTTTGTTTCGCACAGCTCTCATGTACTTGCCATGCAATATTCATAGGATCACAGGGAGCTCTGGAGCTGGCATCAGAAGCCATCTCGTCTAATCCCATCATTTGACAAATGAGGACTTGTCAGGAGTTGGGTGAATTTCCCCCAATGACATAGGTACTAAGTATTGGAGATGGAATTAGAACTCAGGCCATTTGACTGAATTCAGCACACTTTCTGTACTTTAATGATGGTCATATTCAGGCCCCTTACTTGACTTTAAGCTCAATTAGGGTATGGACTCAAGCTTACTGAAACTTTGCCCTCCCAGGGACTGGCAGCACTCTTCACACAGTACATGCTTAATGAATGTGCGTTAGATTGCATTGGTTCCTTGCCCAGAGAGCTAGAGAACCAGAAAAGATGGGTTGGTTGGATGAAAGTAGGAGTCCCTAGAAAAGCCCAGGACCAGCAAATATTACAGGCAGAAGACTGAATTTTTACCACTTGACTGGGGACAGAAAAATCCCTTAAGACCATTAGCAAATTTAATGTAGGTGCCATTCTGTGTGGAGATTGGGAATGAGTTAGGTGACCTCTTCAGGTGTCTCTTTTAATGTTTATACTATACTCCTAAAGAGAAAGGCTAAGAACTAGAGTAGGAAAAGCATTTGATGGAGAGCCTGGAGGCCTGGAAACCTGGATCACAGTCCTGGGGGTGCAACTTTGGGAAAACTTTGAGCTTCTCCCCACCTCACCTATAAGAGAAGGAGGTTCAATGATGTGGCCTCTAGGTCCATTCTTGTTCTCATATTCTAAAGGACCAGGGACAGGTAGTTGGCTCAGTAGATGGAGTGCCAGGCCTGGAAATAAGAGGTCCTAGGTTCAAATCTTGGCCTCTGGCTCTCTGTAGCTGTGTGACCCTGGGCAAATCTCCTAATACCTATTGCCTAGTCCTTACCATTCTTAAGCCTTCAAACCAATACACAGCATTATTTCTAAGACAGAAGGTAAGGATTTTTAAAAAAAGAACCTGATATTCTTCAAACTCCTTTATCTTTGTGGATGTCAGATTCCTCATCTATAAAACCAGGAGGATAGAAAAACAAGATCCCTCTCTCTGAGATCTAAACCCTGTGATTCTGTGAATTCCCACCACAAATACCTTGTTGGGCACTGATGTTGTTCTGCCCAAGTCCATGCCACCTTTATCCTGGACTCAGAGAAAAAGAAATTTGGTTCTTTAAGAACAAGAGAGAATTCAGGAGGGTCATAGTAATGCATGACTTAATATAAATACCTTTTATATTATTTAAATTAATCTTCATAACAACCCTGCAAGATTGAAACTACATGTATCATTATCCCCATTTTACAGATGGGGAAACTGAGGCTTAGAGAAGTTAAGAGACTTGTCTATACCTTGAAAATTAGTGAGCTTCAGAAAGATTTAAAATAAAGATTCATAACCTATGGACTGCAGAATGATATGGGAATAGGAAAATGAAAGAGGGAGAATTAAATTTGCATTTTCACTAATCTCTAAATGAAATTTAGCATTTGATTCCATTATGAATGTAGCCAATAGATATGATTCTGAGAAGAGATTCAGAGGCTTATCCAGACTGCCAAAGAAGTGTATGATGCCAAAAAATAAAAACAAAAAACAAAAAAGTTGAGAATCCCTGATTTAATGATGTAACCATGGAAAATATTCTTAATGAATTAATTAATTTTTTAATTAAAAAAAGAATCCCTGATTTAAAACCAAGTCTCTCCTGCTCCCAGGTTCACCTCTATCACTATATCTCAGACTGCTTCTTGAGGGAAAAGGAATAGAGAAGAACTACACACACACACATACAGAGAGAGAGAGAGAGAGAGAGAGAGAGAGAGAGAGAGAGAGAGAGAGAGAGAGAGAGAGAGAGAGAGAGAGAGAAAAGACCATTAATTTCATGTGTGGCAGGGTTGGTTTGGGGGGTTGATTGATTGCTTTTGAGACTGGATCTCTCTATCTCACCCAAGTCCAGAAGTATAGTAGTCACTCAAAGCCCAATCCTACTGCTCGCAGGCGCAGAAGCTTTGATCTGTAACATTTCTGGGCTAGGTCGGTTCATCACTCCTTAGGGACTCCCCCAACTCCTCTGGTCTCCCCATGTTGGTGCAGGACTTAGTAAGGACATCAGCTTTAGCCCATTGTGATCCAGAATGCCTGAGCTTGAGTAATTCACCATCCTCAACCTTCTCAGTCTCTGGGATTACGGGTGAGAACTTGCCCTTCTCAGGGGCTCATTTCCAACCACTAACCAAGTCCAGAACCTCACAAAAGAAAGGAAAAATCCATCTGATAACATACGTGGTGATGCAAAGGGAAGTGAGCAGAAGCAGGTCAATGCTGTCCACAGTAACAGCAGTAACTGTGAATGACTTAACTATTATCAATGAGGGAAGGTCAACTCCAAGGGAATTGGGATTATAAAGGTTATCTTCTGCCACAGAAGGAACAGAGTCTAAATGCATATAGAAACATGCCATTCTTTACTTTATTTCCTCCATGAATTTTTCTCTAGTGTAGGCAATATGTATCTTGCTTCACAATATGACAAACAGGGAAGTATGCATTATATAATAATATACATACAACCTATATCATATTACCTGCCTTCTTTGGGAGAGGTAAGAGGAAGGTGGGGGGAAAGAATGAGATATAGGTGTTTGGACATAGCTAATATGAGAATTTGTTTCTCTTGGATAAGCATACTTCTTATCATTGACTACATATTTATAACAAATCATATATTATTTTTGTTACATATTATATTGTGATACATATAAAACATAAAAATAAATGGTCACTAAAACACACACACTCAACATGAAGAAAATCACCATACCTAGGGGAGTTTCTCATAGGTTGTTGATTCAGAAAATTGGAACTATATTGAGTCCCAACTTGTAAACATCACCCACTATATATTCTTCATCATCAAGTCCTTCCTCAAAAGTATTTTCTTTTATTAAGTGCCCTTTGCTGCCTTCTTCCCACTTAACTCTGTTCCTTTCACTCAAAACATGTATTTACTCCACAGTCATCCTTTCTTGCCTTCCCTCATTCTCAGGTGTCCTGCTTCCTCTTTGATTATTCCATGCTTAAAAATAAAATCCTTTGTTTGGCTCTCAAAGCCCTTCATAAGCAAGACCCTGACCTCTTTCCAGTCTTCTCAAACCTCCATCTCCTCCACATATTCTAAGATCCATTACGCTGGCCCTTCCTTGCCCTTCCTCAGATAGGACACTTCTCTTGCCAACTCTGGGCATTTCCACTGGAATGCTCTCCCTCGTCACTTCTTTCTTGCTAGCTTCCCTGGCTTCCTTCAGGTCTTATCAATAGTCCCCCCTTCTTCAAGAAGTCTTCCCTAGCCCAGTACCTTTCCTCTGCGACTGTTGCTGTTCAGTCATTTTACTCATGTCTGACTCTTTGGGAACCATTTGGGGTTTTCTTGGCAAAGACTTTGATGTGATTTGCCATTTCCTTTTCCAGCTCATTTTACAGATGAAGAAACTGAGGCAAATAGGGTTTATGTGACTTGTCCAGAGTCACACCGTAATTTAAGTAATCTGAGGACAGATCGGAACTCAGGTCTTCCTGACTCCAGGCCTGACATTCTATCTGCCACCCAGCTGCCCTAATCCCTCTGAGATTACCTTTAATTTGTCCTCTACATAACTTCACTGTTCTTAGGGGTTTGCATGCCCATTAAGTCCGTGAGATCCCTGAGATTAGGAGGGCATTTCTTTGTATCCACAAGGTTTAGGGCAATGCCAAAGAAATAGTAGGTATTTTTAAAATGCTAGCTGGCTGACTGACTGCCTGATCTCTGAGAATGGAAGCCTAGGCTGGCAAGGGAAGAGCTTAGAAAATGTAACCCTCTGAATTTCGGTTTCCTTTTCTATAACACAATGGCACTGGGCTACACTTCTCAAGCTTTTTGATCTCAGGATCCCTTTCCTCTCAAATTATTGAGGACTTCCCTTAAGGAGTTATCGTTTATGTGGTTTATCTCTAGCAATATGAGCTATACTCTGGACCTGCCAGACCCATCAGCCTTATTTCCTTCATGCTTCAGCCTTTTCCCCAAGTAAGAATCGCTCCTCACTATTCCCTTGGACTATGAGCTCCTCGAGGTCAGGGACTGTCTTTTGCCTCCTTTTTGTACCCCTAGTATTCCGCATGCCTAGCACAGTATCTGGCACATAGTAAAATAAATGAGTATAGACTAACAAATGTTTACTCACTGTCTTCTTTTATACCTTATGAGGAATACCTCAATTGGTTCCTGCCCTGACTGTCCATTCTGACAGATCCTTCAACCCCTTCCTCCTTCATAAAGACTTCTCTGCTCCCAGCACCAGTCAACAAAACCCCCTAGCTTTTAGCCGCTATCTTTCACTACAGCACCTAATTATTCCCTCAGTGTTCTGCCTCTGGGAGTTCTAACTTTCCCAACTAGACCATAAACCCCTTTGGGACAAGGGCTTCCCCTTTGTTCTCATTTGATACCATGTAAAGGAGACTGAACTTAGAGTCAGGATACCTGGATTCAAGCTCTGATTGAGCTACTCATAAATTGTGTTTCCCTGGACAAGTCTCCCAACATCTTTGTGTATCAATTCTCTCTCTTTTGTTTTTGAACTCTTACCTTCTAAACAAAAGATCAAAGATATCAAGGGAAATAATGGAAAAAAATGTGAAGGGTGGGGGCCTAGCAGTTCCAAATCTTAAACTGTACTATAAAGCAGTGGTCATCAAAACAAAAACAATGATACTGGCTAAGAGACAGAAGGGTGGATCAACCGAATAGATTCAGGATAAATGACCTCAGAAAGTTAATGTTTGATAAACCCAAGGCCCCAGCTTTTGGGACAAGAATTCACTGTTTGACAAAAACTGCTGGGAACATTAGAAAACAGTATGGGAAAATCAGGTCTAGATCAATATCTCCCACCCTATACCAAGACAAATTCAAAATGAGTAAATGATTTAAAAATATAGGCAATGAAATCATGAATAAATGAGGTGAACATAGGATAGTATACCTGTCAGATCTGTGGGAAAGGAAGGAATTTAAGACCAAGCAAGGTATAGAGAACATTACAAAATGTGAAATGAATGATTTTGATTACATCAGATTAAAAAGATTTTGTACAAACAAAACTAATGCAGCCAAAATTAGAAGGGAAGCAACAAATTGGGAAAAAATCTTTGTAACAAAACTCTCCAACCAACATTTGATTTCCCAAATATATAAGGAGCTAAGTCAAATTTACAAAAATCAAGACATTCCCCAGGTAACAAATGGTCAAGGGATATAAATAGGCAGTTTTCAGATGAAGAAATAAAAACTATCAATAATCACATGGAAAAGTGTTCTAAATCTCTCTTAATTAAGGAAATGCAAATAAAAACAACTCTGAGGTACCACCTTACACCTAACAGACTGGCCAATATGGCAACAAAGGAAAGTAATGAATGCTGGAGGGGATGTGGCAAAATTGGGACACTAGTACATTGCTGATGGAATTGTAAATTAATCCAACCATTTTGGAAAGCAATTTGGAATTATGCCCAAAGGACCTTAAATGAATGCCTACCCTTTGATCCAGCCATACCACTGCTGGGTTTGTACCACAAAGAGATAATAAGGAAAAATACTTGCACAAAAATATTTATACTCCTCATGCTTTTGTTGTGGCAAAAAATTGGAAAATGAGGGGGTGTCCATTGATTGGGGAATGGCTGAACAAATTGTGGTATATGCTGGTGATGGAATACTATTGTGCTCAAAGGAATAATAAAGAGGAGAAATTCCATGGAGACTGGAAAGACCTCCAGGAAGTGATGCAGAGTGAGAGTAGCAGAACCAGGAGAACATTGTACACAGAGACTGACACACTGTGGTACAACTGAACGTAATGGACTTCTGTACTAGCAACAATGCAATGACCCAGGACAATCCAGAGGAATTTATGAGAAGAATGCTATCTACATCTGGAGAAAGAACTGTGGGAGTAGAAGCATAGAAAAAAAATATGATCGATCATGTGGTTCAATGAGGACATGATTGGGGTTTTGGCATTAAAAGATCACCCTACTGCAAATATGAATAACTTGGAAATAAGTTTTGAACAATGATACATGTAAAACCCAGTGTCAGCTCTAGGAGGGGGGTGGGAGGAGGGGAGGGAAAAAACATGAATCATGTAACCATGGAATACTATTCTAAATAAATTATTAAACTCTTACCTTCAATCTTAGAATCAATATTGGGTATTTAGTTCCAAGGCAGAAGAACAGTAAGGGCCAGGTGATGAGCATTAAGTGACTTTACCAGGGTCACACAGTTAGAAAGTATTTGAGTTCTGATTTGAACCCAGGACCTCTGGTCTCTAGGCTTGGCTCTCAATCCACTGAGGCTCCTAGCTACCCCTTTAATTTTCTCATTTGTAAAATGGGGACAACAAACCTTGTCCTACTGTATCATGGAGTTGTTCTAGGGTGTAGTAGTCTCTCAGTAACCGAGGATGACGATTGACTTTGTGTGTTTTTGTGCACAAAGACACTTGTGCATGAAGATTTAAGTGGAAAAGTCGATACACAGAGACAGTCCCACTCTCTTGGCGTTGGAAGCCTGGGTCCAGTGGCACAAAAAGTCGTTACACCTGGAGACTTCTGTTCTAGGGTGCCTGTTTATAAACCTCAAAATTCTAAAGAAATAAGAGCTTTTTTGCATGGCCCACAGTCTCTAACATAATGTGGCTCACATAATATGGTGTGTAAAAATATCCACTGATTGATTTCTGATAGTATATTCAAACATAGTTTAAAAAGTGTGTATGATCATATTTTAAATGCCCATCAGGGCAGCTAAGCAGTTCAATGGACAGTTTCAGGCCTCAAGTTGGACAGACCTGGTTTCAAATCTGACCTAAGACACTTCCTAGCTGTATGACCCTGAGCAAGTCACTTAGCCCCCCTTTTGGTCTAGGCCCTAACACTCCTCTGTCTTAGAACTGATGCTTAATATTGATTCTAAGTTAGAAGATAAGGGTATTATAAAATATTCTTCCTCTTGAAATTACTTCAAATACAATTGTGGATATTTTATATTTATTTCTCTGTGTATTTATTTGTTATAACCCTAAAATGGATTGTAAGCTTTTTAACAGCAGGTACTGTTTCTTTTGTCTTTTTGAGCAAAATGCCTTGTACACAGGAAGCCCTTAATCAATGTTTTCTTGAATTGAACTGAGTTGAATAGTTGCTGGCTATTTAAGGAAGGCCTACGGTGAATCCTTTTGTAAAATAAACATGGATACCCCTCATTTCTGCCTTAGTTTGAAGGAGTTTGAGGGAAGCTTGGCTTTCTTTTGCATTAGATCATTTGATTCTCTTTTTCTCTTGTTCTCTCTCTCTTTTCTCTCTGTCTCTCTCCACCCCCCCATCTCTATCTCTATCTCTCTGTCTCTTTTCTCTGTTTCTTCTCTGCCTCTCTTTTCTCTCTTTGTCTTTCTGTCTCTCTTTTTTCTGTCTCTGTCTCTTTCTCTCTGTCTTTCTATCTATCTATTTTCTCTCTCTTCTCTGTCTCTTCTCTGTCTCTTTTTCTTCTATCTGTCTCTCTCTCTGACTCTTTATCTCTCCTTTCTTTCTCTTCTCTCTGACTCTCTTTTCTCTCTGTCTCTATCTCTCTTCTCTTTGTCTGTCTGTCTGTCTGACTGTCTCTCTCTCTCTGTGTTAATCTTACTCTCCCCAACCCTCCACCACTACCCAGGCTTGGAAGTACTGAAGCTACTCACACAACCAATCACATTACTGATCCCCACAGGAGCTTTAACTTGCTCCATTTCTGACCTGGTCACTCTGGGAGTGCTTTACTCCTGTTTTCCATATTGATGCTGGGTTTACTGAAGATGCCCAATTGGCTTAGCTCTACTGTAGCTCAGAACTCTTGAGCTCCAGTAATCCACCAATCATAGCTTTACAAGTATGCACCACCGTGCTCAGCTATGTTGGATCTTAAAACACTGGAATGAAAATGCAAACAAACAAATGGATAGCTAGGGGATGAAGTGGATAGAGTGTTGGGCCTCAGGTCATGAAAACTCATCTTCCTGAATTCAAATCTGGTCTCAGATACTTACTAGCTGTGTGACCCTGGGTAAGTCACATAACCCTGTTTACTTCAGTTTCCTCATTTGTAAAATGAACTAAAAAATGAAAAGGCAAGCCACTCCAGTTTCTTTGCTGAAAAAATCCTAAATGAGGTCATAAGAGGCAGACAAGACTGAATGATTGAATTACAACAGCCAAGCAAATCATTACTGAGTAACAACTAAGAAGAATAATGTACCATGGCTGTCCTCAAGGAATCTGGCTGAGGAAACAAGGCATATACACTTGAAAAGGCAACAAATACCAGCAGCTGATATATGCTGAGTTCCAAAGGGCAACAGGTGGAAGAAGAGGGATGTAAAAAAGACAGAGAGATAAAACAACATCTGCAAAGGTTCACAGAGAAAGCTCAAATTTGTCTGGACCTTAAAGGATACAATTGGTCCAAGCAGAGAGGGTCTGCCAGCTACACTGAATGTCACATGCAGAGGGCAACTTAAATGGCCATGGAGAGGCACAGGGTGGGCATAAGTAAGTCATAACTTGTTACCAATGGAGACACCGTGAAAAAGACATCAACATCAAGATCATAAAGCTAGCCTTAATAGCTATTATCTGGGAAGCATCTCCTATAGAGAAGAGGCCAGCCAACCTCATCACCTGGCAACCAGCTGCCACTCAAAGAGCAGGTATGCCAGCCTAGCTGAAACAGTGGAGTACCACAAGGGAAAGACACAAAACAGATGTGACAGGAAAGTGAAGCCACCATCACCACCATGATCATCATCTCCCCTCAGACTCTTCCTGAGCCCAAGAACCCTGGAAACTAGTAACACCAAATAATAACTTTGAAGAAGAGCAATTGCCCTATGCTTTGCCACCATGCCCAAAGTGCCATAAGACCATTATACCATTCCATCTGACTTGCAGCTAAAACTGTCTATATATTCTATATATTCTCTCTGTCTCTGTCTCTGTCTCTGTCTCTGTCTCTCTCTCTCTCCCCCTCTCTGTCTCTCTCCCTCTGTCTCTCTCCCTCTGTCTCTCTTTCCCTCTCTCTCCTCTCCTCTCCTCTCCTCTCTCTCTCTTTCTCTCTCTCCCTCTTTCCCTCTTCCTCTCTCCTCTCCCTTCCCCCCTTACTCAATCCTCCCCTCCTCCCCAAGCCCACCAGTACCCAGGTTGGAGAAGGTGAGCTCCCTTAGAGCACAGACAGTTTTACTGTTCTGTTTATATCCCCAGTGCCTAGTACAGTAACTTAAACATTGTAGGTACTTAAATACTCCATTAATTCATTCATTCTAGAGCTAGAAGGGCCCTTAGAAATTAGTCTAACAGCTTCATTCTAGTTTAGAAAAATGAGCCCCAAAGAGGGAAGTGACTAGCCCAAGGTCACACAAGTGACAAGTAGCAATGCCAGGATTAAGACCTACATTGTATGACCAGAGAGCAAGAATTAAAGGATGAACAGCTTTTGGGTTCCATTAGTATCCATCCTATATCAAGCAATCTGGAAGAGGGCCCTCTCTGCCCTAGTTGAACCTACTGCCTGCCTGTGTGGGTCTTACAGAAGGGCATGGACAAAAGCTATGCAGAATAGTCCCTACCATTAGTGGAGTTCACTCATGGAAGAGATAGATAGTGTGTCCGTCAAAGGCTAAAAGTATTGTGTACAGCACACGGTGTTTCACTTGCTTTCCATGATCCTAAGCTGAGTCTTGGGTCAAAGCCTGTCTAACATCAGGAGAAACAGCTTTCCCCTTGATGTAAGCAGTGCATAGTCTCTGGACTTGTTCCCCTTCCCCTCAGCAGCACTGAGCCCCAGAAGGCAACTGACTCCCCACAGGATTCTAGAAGTGGCCCTGAGAGGTTGGGGTGTCTGTATTTCTCAGGAACACACATATTTGTGCTTTCCAATGTTGTTTAATCAATTAGCATCAATTAGTTTTAATAAGGGGTTATTTACTGAGAAGATACAGCAAGGACTGAAGCACCCAAAACACGCCACCCTTCATACACACACACACACACACACACACACACACACACACTCCTGGGTAAAGTGGGCTCAAGCTTAGAGAGCATGTTTGGTAAAAGGACCTCCCTACTCCCTACTCCTCATGGGATGAAAGTCTTTTTCTCCCTTCCTGGAGTCCTCACTATATTCCCCTGAGTTATATTTTTTCCTGGGCTTCCAGGGTCAAGGCTGCCATAGAATCTTAAAGCTGCCTTTCTTTGATGTACCTAGTTTCCTATAGAGGAAGCTTGGTGGCACTAGGTCTGCGGTTAATATGTCTTGAGTTCATATCTGATATTAACTAGTTATGGGACCCTGGACAAGTCACCTACCTCTCTCTGCCTCCGTTTTCTCAGTGGCAAAGTAGGTTTAATAATAGCACCCCCAAGGTTATTGTAAGGATAAATTAATCAATAGACCCTTATTATGAGCCTGCTCTGTGCCAAACACTGTGCTAAGTGCTGGGGATAAAAAAAAAAGAGAGAAAAGACAATCCCAGAACTCAAAGAACTTACAATCTAGTGGAGGAGGCAATATGCAAACAAATACATACAACACAAGCTACATATAGGATAAATAGAAAAATAACTAACAGAAAGAAGGCATCAGAATTAAGAAGGGATGGGGAAGGCTTCTTCTAGAGGGTGGGGTTGTAGTTGGGACTTAAGGAAGACCAGGAGGCTGGTAGTCAAAGCCAAGAAGGGAAAGCATTCCAGGCATGGGGGACAGTCAGAGATAATACTCACAGCCAAGAGATGGAGTGTCTTGTTTGTGAAACAGCCAGGAGCCAGTACTGCAGGATCAAAGAGTACATTCTGGGGAGTAAGGTGTACCAGGACAGAAAAGGTAGGAAGGCTTTGAATGTCAAACAGAGTGATTTCTTTTTGATCCTGGAGGCAACAGGGAGCCACTGAAGTTTATTGAGTAAGGGGTAACATGATCAGATCTGCACTTTAGGAAAATCACTTGGGCGACAGAATAGAAGATGGATGGAAGTGGGGAGACACCTGAGGCAGACAGACCACCCCACCAGCAGGCAACTGCAACAATCCAAGCATGAGATGATAAGGGCCTGCACCAGAGTGGTAGGAATGTCAGAGGAGAGAAGGGGGAGTATTCAAAAGATATTGCAAAGGGGAACAGCACAGGCCTTGGCAATATTTTGGATATGGGCAATGAGTATTAGTAAGAAATCCAATGACTCCTTGTTTGGGAACCCGAAGGACTGGGAGAATGGTATTGCCTTCTACAGTAATAGGGAGGCAAAAGGTGGGGAGCGTTTGAGGGGAAAGATAATGAGTTCTCTTTTGGACATGATTTTAAGACGTCTACTGGACATCAATTTCTGAACTGAAATGTAGTTAGATATACAAGAATGGAGATCAGCAGAGAGATTAGGCCAGGCTAGGTAGATCTGAGAATCACCAGCACAGAGACGGTAATTAAATCCATGGGAACTGATGAGAATACCAAATGCAGTAGTGTAGAGGGAGAGGAGGGCCCAGGACACAACAGCTGATCAAATGAAATAATATTCATAAAATGCCTGGCACATTGTAGGTGCTTTTAAAAATGCATACTCCATCTATCCATGGCAAGCCCCTGCTGCTGACAATGGTATTAACACTTGCTCTTCCTGGAACACTTTTTATCCCTTCCTTTGGGCAAGGGAGGAAAAGGGAAAACAAAAACTCTCTTCTCTCCCCTAAGTGATTCCCTCTGAAGGACTTGACTGGTGCTGCTACTGGAATCCTGGATTCCAAACTGGTTTGCTATTTTTATTCAAGCCCCACAGGGTTTTAACCAATTCTCTTCAAGCAACTCCAATATATTTTCTCTGTAGCATCATTTCATTTCATCTAATCCAATAGTTGTAAGCATTTCACTCCCTTCCAATGATTAAGGACTTTTTCACACAGAGTTTTGCCTTTGTTTGGTTGATTGATTAAAATGAGGTGTTTAGGAATTGTTCACATCTGTTTTTGTCTTCAATGATTCTATAGTTCAATCAAAGAGGTGTTCTCACCTGATAAGAAAATCGGGGCATATATCATATTGTAAGTTACATTAATTGGGTGGAATAATTGGTTGACTGATTGTACTGAAAGGCACAGGCTTCTGTGTTACCCTATCCTTACCAAAGAAATACTTTCTAAAAAACTCTTGTTGTTCAGTTGTTTGAGTCCTGTCTAACTCTTAATGACCCCATTTGGGGGTTGGTTGGAACAGATACTCAAGGGGCTGACCATCTCCTTCTCCAGCTCATTTTACAGATGAGGAAACTGAGGCAAACAAGACTAAGTGACTGGCATAACACAGCCAGTAAGTATCTGAGGCCAGATTTGAACTCAGGAAGAAGAGTCTTTCTGATTCCAAGCCCAGTGCTCTATTCACCTAGCTGCCCTCCTACAAATCAGAGTAATATAAAAGTAGAAAGGCTACCTCCAGAGGCAGGGGGTTCTCCCTCACTGGAGGCCTTCAAGTAAAGACTGGTTTGGCAATATTGTATGATGATCAACTGTGAAAACTTGACTGCTCTCCGCAATACAATGATTTGGGACACTCCTGAAAGACGTATGACAGGGAATGTCATCCACCTCCAGAAAAAGAACTCTTGGAGTTGGATGGATGTTGATCAAAGCATACTATCTTCCACATCAAAGTATCTATGGTTTTATTTGGGGGGGTTGGTTTTGTATGAGTGAGCTCTTATAACAGTGACCAATATGGAAGTGTGTTTTACATGATAATAAAAATTAAATTAAATTTTAAAAAGACCAGCTTGTTGGGGATGTAATATCAAAGGGATTCCTACTCAGGTACATATTAGGTGTCTCTATCTACTGAGCTTCTGTTACACTCTGTAAAAGCACAAAGCATTTTAAGGAGCCAGTGAGGAGGCCATAGGGAACAAGTAGGTGAGGAACTTTCTTATGGGGGGCCTTGAATGCTAGACTAAGGAATTAAAAGTTCATCCATTAAGCAATAGGGAAGCACTGAAGTCTTCATGCAAGAAAACAAATTGTCAATAGCAGAGTTTTAGGAAAATTAATCTGGCAGTGGTGTGGAGTGAGCTGGAAGAAAGGCTGGAGGCAAAAGGAGATCACTGGGGAAACTACTGTAGTCATTTAGTCAGAGTCTCAACTGCATAGTGGTAGTTATAAGAATGGAGATTCAAGAGATGCTGAAGGGAAAACATAGCAGGACTTGTTGATAGGAAAGAAGAAGTTCAACTATGGTTCCAAGGTTATCAGCCAGGATGACCTGGGTATAGCAGTAGAAACATTTAATGAGCTAAAAAGAACCAGCTTAGAAATAAAAGGAAGCAGGGGTCTGAAGGCAGTATGTACCTTGCACATATTGGCACTTAGTAAATGCATTTGGAGAAGGAAATGACAAACCACTCTAATATCTTTGCCAAGAAAACCCCATGCACAGTATTGGCATGCTTTGATCCATGGGTCATGAAGAGTCAGACATGACTGAATGACTGAACAACAACAATGCATTTGAAATTAATTGGAGATAGATGAAAAGGAAAGAAGGAGGAAGGAAGGAAGGAAGGAAGGAAGGAAGGAAGGAAGGAAGGAAGGAAGGAAGGAAGGAAGGAAGGAAGGAAGGAAGGAAGGAAGGAAGGAAGGAAGGAAGGAAGAAGAAAGAAAGAAAGAAAGAAAGAAAGAAAGAAAGAAAGAAAGAAAGAAAGAAAGAAAGAAAGAAAGAAAGAAAGAAAGAAAGAAAGAAAGAGAAAGAAAGAAAGAAAAAAAAGAGAGAGAGAAAGTAAAAGAAAAAAGAAAGAGAGAAAGAAGGAAGACCTTACCTGAGGAAAAAGTTTCTAAAAATTAGAGACATTTGAAAGTAAAATGACACTCATTATCTGTATGTCAGTAAAGCAGTTTTAAACATGTAAAGGGACACAGATAGGAGCAATACTGAAGTTAGACCGTCAGTCAGGATGCTTGACAATTTTGAAAAAGGTAAGTTTTGAGCCAGAAAGAGATAAATGGAGATGGACAGGGGGGGGGGGGGGAAGGAAGAGAGTGGCTATTGAATCAGTGAATGAACTTGTCAAGTATAGTAGTTAGTAGCTAAGGGTAACTTGGGTCTAGTACATCTGGGGAGCAGAATGGAGAGGCAAGGTCCTGAGAAAAGCACTGGGCTTCAAGTGTTTGCAAAGATGGGTTTGAGCTGGGCTGGAGATAAGAATGGCCTCTAAGGAAGCTTCTAACTGAGCCTTCTGCACTCCTGGGTGTGAGCTTCTGCCTGAACCTTACTTTCCTCATCTAAAAAAAGGTATAATTAAAATCTACATTGACTGTTTCACAGGTTTGCAGAAAAGAACAAATAAAATGGCATACCTGAAAGCTTTGTGAAAGGTGTTACACAAGGTAAGGTACTGTTTTGCAGAAATAGCAAGATATTCTCTCCCAAATCACAATTTACCCACTCATCTCCAGCCTCCTAAACATTTTTTTTTGCAGGGTATGGGGAGGGGAGAAAAAACATTTATATAGCACCTTTGATGTGTCAGGCATTTTGCTAAGGGTCTTTCCAATATTTCATTTAATCTTCCCAACAACCCTGGGAAGCAGGTGCTGTTCTTATCCTCAGTTTAAACTTGAGGAAATTGAAGCAAACAAGACTTAAGTGACTATCTGAATTCAGATCTTCCTGACTCGAGGCCCAGTGTTCTATCCTCTGCATCACTTACCTGCCTCTAGTTCCCTCCTCTCTCCAGGAATTCCAGACACCTCCAATATTTCCTATCTCCCTGGTATCACTTCCAACTGCTTCTGCAATGGGTTGCAACCTGAGTTGGTCAGCAGCATCATTTTACAACTTGTATGGAGATTTTTGTTGTTTTGTTTTTTTTTTCTAGTAGGGAGAAACTCTGGTAGCTCTCCAGGGTCCTCTTCTATATCTCCCGGAGGGACTTCACTACTCTTCAGCTCTACTGCTGCTGTGCTCAGGGTCTTCTATCAGTTCTTCTCTTTTTTAAACAAAAGTTCTCTCCTTTTCCCAAATGATTAAAAGAACAACAACTCCATCCCTTCCCCTTCCCCTCTCCTTCTCTCTGTGTCTGTCTGGCTTTCTCTTTCTGTCTGTCTCTCTCTGCCAGACTGGCCAGACTGGGAAAGAGGCACGAGGAATTTCAGGGCAGAGGGACCTTCAATAGAATTCAAAGGACAGAGAGAATTGAAGCTTTTCTCAATCTTTACTTGTCTCCTACTAGCATCAACATTGTTTCCCTCCCACAGAGAGCTCAAAGGCCTAGTACTCCATCTAGCCTGGTCCCTGAGGGAACCAGCTGTGGACAGGTGGGTAACCCCACCATTCATCATCTCCCTGGGACAGCAGGCACAGGGACTTTAGGGAACCAGTGGATAAGGCTGGCTTAGGGGAAAGGAGGAGGGAAAGGAAGATGGGAGAGCTGAGGCCTTGGCTCCCAGGAGAAGGCTTGATCAACAGAAATGGAATAAAAGGCAAAAAATTAAACAAACCCAGCCACTGTCATGTGTGCATTTTAGATTAATTCTCCAAAGGGTCATGACCTTGAGGAACACTTCCAGCCAGCAAGAGAAAATACGAAGCCTGATTAATTATGAGGAACGAGCTGCAACTTCAGGAAGGAAGCTGAGCTGGAAGACCTCAGTGGTCCCCTCCTGCTTTGTGAGACTAGAGAAGTCAACTCCTCCCTACCTCCCACCAACCACTCCACAAGATCCCCAAGACAAGGCAGAAGTTCACGTCTTCCCTGGAGCCGTAGGGTGTCCACTGCCCAAGGGACAGCTTCTGGCCCAGGCCAATGCTCATCCAACTGTTTCCAGGTGTGGACCGAGTGTTTCCACCACCCAAGTAACCCACAGGTAGAGTGAAGCGTTCTCTCTTTGCTCCTATTGGGAAACTGTCTCCTTTGCTGAGGCTGAGGCACGTGTCTGGGAAAGAGGAAGAAGTCCCATCCCGCTCATTCTTAAAACACCAGGAAGCACAGGTGTCCCCAGCCCCCAAGGAGAGCGCTGGCACAGCATCCCACTCCCCCTTCCAAGCAACCTGAGCCACTCAAACACATGCTCTGGAGAGCCACTGGAGGGAGCCAGAGAGGTGGCACCAGCGTGGCAACCAGACAGCAGGCACTGAGAGGAAGATGGCAGCGTAGAGAACAGATGCCAAGATCTCTACAGCTAGAGGTCCGGATGGGAGAAATCTTAGCCTGCATGACTTTAGCTCCTGCCAGTCAGAGGCACCCAGATAACTCTGCTCCTACCCCTCCCTCCCTCCCCAACCTCCAATGCCTTGGTCAACTCTCTTCCCTGCTTCTCTCCAACTCCTCCCCTCCTGACTTGAGCTGTCAGAGATCCAGGGGAGACATAAGCATTTCAAGTGTTTTGAAACCCCAACCCCAGCAAGAAATCTCTTTCTCCCTGATCCCCACCTCCCATCTCACCTCCCCCACCAGAACACACACACACACACACACACACACACACACACACACACCCCTCTCTCTCTCTCACTCTCTCTTTCTCTCCCTCTCTCTGTCTCCCCAGGCCTGAACCAATTCCAGCTTCACAGCACTGTTTGTGCCTCACTGGAGTGAATCTAAATCAGCACCCCATACACACACACACACACACACACACACACACACACACGCACACACACACCCCACTGCAGGTTTCTGGAGTTTCTCCCTCACTTCTCATTCCAGAATTTGGGTTCTGGTAAACTGGGGATGGGGGGGGGGGCACAATTGATCTAGGAGAAGTCAGTGCTAGTAGGATGCTGGGCTTCCCCAGAGATACACAAGGTAGTTTGGGGGGCGGGGGAGTGAATGATTGGTGGATGGAATCCAGAAGGTAGAGGAGGGTAGAAAAGGGAAGAGGAGAAGCATATAGGACAGAAAAAGAGTCTTACTGGGGGTACGGGGTTATTGGGCTGAGGAGGAAATGAGGGAAGGGGGATAGATCCTGATCAGAGAAGCAGAGGCAGATAAGGTATGGGAGAAGAGCCTGTGTTGGGGGACAGAAAGAAAGAAGGCAGGAATTAGGAAAGGGGGCCCATAGTAAGGAGTTTGGGGGGGTGAGGTAGGATAGATGGGGACCTAGAGGGTTGGGGGGTCAGGACTAGATGAAGAGGGTTCTGAAAACTGGAAATAAGGATGCAGGAGACAGGGGTGGAGAAGGGAGTCGGGAGGGTAGGGACTAAGGGTGCAGAGGGATAGGGGGCCAAGAACAGAAGATGAAGACGCAGGGGATGGGGCTTCGGGGGCATGAGCAGGGAAGGGATGCAGGGGACGGGATGCCAGGGAGAGGAGACGATGGAGATGCAGGGACACGGGGCAGAAAGGAGGGGAGGGAAGGATGCGGGCAGGCAGAAGTGGGGAGGGGTGGCGAGGTAGGAGGGCGCGGGTCGGGGTACCCCGCACAGGTGGAACTCGGGGAACCTCTCAGGCGCAGGCGGTGAAGGTCTGAGGCTGGGGCGCGGGGGCGGCTGCCCTACCTGAGAGGGTCCGAACTCCGGGGGGCTGGGCTGGGGGCCGCGCGACGGGTCTGCCGGCTTCTGGGCGGTTGTTTTCCTTCTCCCTCCCCCCCTCTTCCGCAGCAGCCGCCGCCGCGGCTCCAGCCCGATCCGCCGGCAGCTGAAGGCAGTCTGTGTCCGGCCCCAGCGAGCGAGAGAGCGAGCGAGCAAGAGAGCTGGGGAGCCAGAGAGGGAGGGAGGAGAGAGAGGGCCCGGGGAGGCGCGGGGCGACACCCGGTGGGCAGCCGGGAGAACTGCAGCGGGGCGTCCAGCGCAGTATCAGGAAGCGGGCAGTAGGCAGTGGGCAGGGGGGCATACCATTGGAGCCCTGGGGAACTGGAGTGCTCGCGCGCGCGCGCGAATGTGTGTGTTTGTGTGTGTAAAGGGCATGTGTAAGAGGTGTTTAGATAAAAGGTGGGTGGATGTGTAAGGGGGGCGTCGTACGGCATGGAGGCTTGTATAAAGGGCATGTGTAAGAGGTGCATGTGTAAGCAGAGTGTGTGTGTGTGTGTGTGTGTGTGTAAGGGGCATTAGAAAGGGCAGGTGTGTAACCACAACTGTGAGAGGCATGTGTAGAGGGCATGGTAGGGGTGTGTGTAACGGATAAAAAGGAGCTGTGTGTATGTGTAAGTGTACAAGGGTTATGTGTAAAGGGCAAGTGTAGGATGTGTGTGTAAAGAGGGTGTGTGTATATGTAAAAGGTGTGTGTGTAAAGGCACATATGTAAAGGACATATGTAAGTGGTATGTATATAAAGGCTGTATATGTGTGAGCTCTTTGTGTGTAAAGGGGTGTGTGTGTGTGGAAGGGACATAATACCCGAAAATGAAAGAAAGGTGAGAGCCTGGGTGCTGGAAAAGGCAGCACACCTGTGGCTGCACAGGGAGCAGGAGGGGTACTGGATCAGGGCGGGTGGGAGCTTGGCGGAAACAGCGGGGTGTAAAAACAGGTCGGTTCCCAAGGGGTGTTGGAAAAGGGGATGAGAGGCCCGGAGTGGGGGAGGATGTCAGGTGTGCCCCAAGTAGCGCAGGAGATGGATGACACAGGGGAACAACATCCTCACCCAACCAAAGGGATTCTTGAGTTATTGAACTCAGTGCCGAAACACAAAAGCCAAGCGGGTAGTAGCCACGGAAGAGAAAGGGGGAAACAATCACCTCTGCCCTACAAGGTAAATGAGGAATGATGGGTCAAAACAAACCCTGGACCACTGGGCTAGGAAGACTTTGAAGAATGGGGCGTGCTTCTACAGGCAAAGGGCTCCCCCTGGTGGACGGAGAGTGCGAAGCAAGAAGGAAAAGGTCCTAATGGGGCGGAGAGGACAGGGAAGAGAAGAAATTTTAAGGAAAGAGAATGGGAAAGGAGCACTCCCAGAGAGGTGGTGATGATTTGGAAAGAACAAATAAAGGAAATATTTGTAGAGAGATAAGGAGGCAGCAAAAGGAAAGGAGGAGAGGAGAAAGGGGAAGAGGAGGAGGGTTTGCATCCCCGCTTCCTCCCAGAGAACAGCTTTTATTCCCCAGCCCATCTCTCCTGGAATAGACCAAACTCCTCCTGCTTTCTACTCTGCTTCATGGATGAAGTTCTAGAAACTTTTTCTATTCTGCTATAAAAGGCTGCATCAGTCTGGATCCTGAACTTGGGGGTGACACCTTGGGGGAAAGCCTGGATCCCATTCCACTCAAGCACACTGAATTTGTTAGTCTCTAAGGAAAGGTTTCTTGGTTTCCTTTATAAATCAGGCTTCAGGAAGGAAAGGAGCTTCCCCAGGAGACAATGAGGTAAAGATTATTAGAGACAGCTAGGTGGACCAGTAGAGCCTGGAGTAAGAAAAACCTGAATTCAAATCAGGCTTTTGAGACACTTAACTGCTGGCTTTTCCTTTCTGGAGAAAATAACTGCCTTACTTTCCTCATCTGTAAAATGGGGATAAAAATAGCACCTACCTGCTAGAGTTGTCATCAAAATGAAATTTTGTCAAGTGCTTTATAAACCTTAAAGTGTTCTAGAAAAGCTGCTTACTACTATAGTACAAATATATATATATATATATATATAGTATATATATATAGTACTATATATATATAGTACATGCTATTTCATAGATTCAGAAACAGAGGGTCAAATGGGTGAAATGTTTTGCTTTCTACATGGGCTGGGATTAAAAAAAAAACAGGAACCTTCTTGTTCTCAGTCCTTTTGTTCTTGCCACAATAAGCATCAGTCTTATCCTAGACTGACATCTATCTAAACCTCAGATAGTAAATCAGGAATGCTGACTTTTAGAAGCAAAGAGTTAGAACTAGAAGGATCATAGAGGTAAACCAGTCCAACCCCTTCATTTTACAGTTGAGGAAACAGAGACCCAGAAGGAAATGACTTGCCCAAGGTCATACAGGTAGAAAGTGACAATGCCAGGATTCCAACCAACTTAGGTCCCTTAACTCCAAAAGGAGAGCTTTTCTCACTGTATATCTCCCAACTTCTCAATTTGTTTTCTGTAGTAACTTTAGAAAAATGATTTTAGTTTCTCCGGGACAGAACTCACTCCTGTCATCGATCCCCTCAATATTTTATACAATCTTGTACATCACAGGTGTTTGCCAAATGTAATTTAATTCATCTCCCCCAGAAAGCAAAATGGACAGAAAGTAGTAGATTAAAAGTGGTAAAGCTCCTTAAGGTCAGGACTCTTTTTCCTTTTTGAGAGCAGGGTAGAGTGGTGAGGAGAGAAGAAGGCTTCTGTAGTGGGGGGCACTGCTTTCAGGGTCTGGAGAGAACACCTATCCTCTGCTCAGCTCCATCTGGGGTAGGGATAGACTTTTTACCCAGAATATCTGGAAGCAGAGTGATACATTCATGGAGTGATCCTCACAGAAAGTGAAGTGGAGGGGGTGGGATTGGAGCTAGGCTGCTCTGGGAATTGAGTCAGGTCTGGAGATGGGAGGTCCTGGGTTCAAATACGACCTCACACACTTTGCAATTATGTGACTCTGGGAAAGTCACTTAACCCTAATTGCCAACCTTTACAGCTCTTCTACCTTGGAACCAAAACTTAATATCCATTCTAAGACAAAGGTATGGGTTTAAAAAACCTATTTCTATATTACTGGCATTAATGAACTTTAAAAAATATTTTGATAATTGTACTTCAATACAATTGATTGTCTTTGTAATTAAAAATACTTTTCTGAGAAGTGGTCCATGAGCTTTAACCGAATTCCAAAGAACCCTGCTAGAGGAAAGATCGGAGTGGCAGGCCAATCCACCTCTGGGACTACTTCATTACAGTAAGGCGGAAAGGAGACCAGAGCTCAGTAGTGCCTAGAACTGTGCCATGGTATTGGACACAGTGGAGTCTCCTTCCGCATTCCCTGGTGGTCATTTTTCACTGCACTAATTGAGGCCTTGATCTATTTGCAATCAAGCCAGGACGCTTTCTGTTGGAGACAGACTAGGCTGTGAAATGAGTTCCTGAGTCCCTCCTAGAAGTCAGCCATGGATGGGTGGCAATCCGTATTGTTGGAGGCAGTCTCCAGGTGAATGAGATCCCAGATCCACTGCCCTCTGAGAGTTCCTAGCACCGCGCCTGCTCCTTTGTCCCCCAGGAACACAATACTATCCCTTGAAATGAAAAGTCAATAAATACCTTTCATTTCTGATTGTCCCATCCCTTTTCCAAGTCCTAGTCCAGATCCAAGATACAGATGAGATATTTCCATCATAGAAATGGGACACTGAGACACTGGTTAGCCCTGCCTTATTCCCCCTCTGCTTTATTGGGGATGTACTATAAAAGACAGCTGGGAGGGAAGGGAAGAGAGAGGAGCCACTCATGGAAGGAAACAAATATTCATCCATTGGCCACGCGGTATCGGGCACTGAGACAAGCACTTTACAAATATCTCAGCCCTGAGAGGTAGATGCCATTATTCTCCCCATTTTCAGTTAAGGAAAGTGAGGCAGACAGAAGTTAAGTGCCTTTCCCAGGTTCACACAGCTAGCAAGCGTCCAAAGCTGGATTTGAACTCTTGTCCCTTCTGACTCCAGGCCCGGAGCTCTATCCACTGTGCCACCTGCTGCCTCCAGCCAGGAAATCGAGCTTCCTCTTTTGTTCATTTGTTTCCTCCATTCTGGCAAGCTCAGGGAGTCAGAGCCCTAAGAATCACAGAGAGGTTTTAGGAAAGACTGATAACCTGGTGCTTTCTGTAGCTTATACCGGTATGTATGCAGTTAGGCCAACCCTAGAGAACCCCATGGAAATCTCTAAAAATAAATAAAAATAATCCCCTCAGTGTCTTGCACTTAGCACCCGCTAGGAGATGAACAATTTGTTCCTAAGGGATTAACCTACTGGAGCCAGTGTAGAGGCAGAATTAAGGCTGTAAAAATTTCCTCAAGCCCAAGGGTCTCAAATGAAAACAGAACATTGGTTGAGATCATGGCATGAGGAGCAGTTTCTGGCCCGTAGTCAGGGAATCCTGGACCAGCTTCTCATTGTTAGTAAAGAACAAATACAATTCCTTACCTCTGCTCATCATTTCCAATTCATCTTGGAAATATTGTTTGGGCACCCATATTTGCATGTTGTCTCCCCATTAGCCAGAGAGAACAGGGATTGTCATCTGTCTTTCTTTGTACCCCCAGCACTTAGTACAGTGCCTGGCACAGAGTAGGCACATGTTTGTCGACTGACTGCCTGACTGATAAATGTGTTACATGGACACTGCAGTGCCATGTCACAGACCTTCATACTGCTCAACCCTACTGGCTTAGAAAGACCAAATCTAATCTTAAGTGACTCCCAGTCTTCTCCCACTCCCATTTGAAAAACAGTTTTAGTATTCTGCTCCTCCTTCCGCCAACATTTTCTTATCTCCTCTTTAATATTCCAGGCATAAAGAGTGATGGTCACAGTGGAATTAAATTGAAAATGCAGATCCTCGTTGATCAGGACAGGACTTATTTCTTCATACCTAACTTGCATTGCCGCCCGTCTCTGCTGGGTCCTCTGACTTCTCCCCATATGTGCAGGAGAGAGTGAATTCTTAGATAGAATGAATTCGAGTAGCCAAAGGTGGGGGAAACAGGGATTTGCAATGTGCTCAAATCTTGTGGAGGTGACCTGCCTCTACTGTCCCTAAGGACATATTTTCTAGTCCTCTTGTAGTAGCCTGGAGAATTGCCCCTACCTTCTGAGGGTCCAATTGCCCTAAGAGCCCTCTTCCAGTGCCCACTTTTACCAAATGCAAGAAGTAGGACTGCCTCCTATGCCCTATTGTCACCCTAAACTGAATTTTCCCCAGGAGCAATTGCAATTGTATTGGCAAACAGGTCCAGACCCAGAAAAGAAGACAGGAGATTCAACTTTGTTAAGTCACCTGGCTGCTCCCTAAGGGCAATTTATTAATATTGTTTCTATTTCCTGTATAATAGCACCAAGTTAGGCTTCTCCTTTTTTGCTTCTTTGGTTGATTCTAAACTTAGAAAACACCTAATATAATGGACATTTCCATTTCTATAGAACAGAAAAAGAGGATTGTAGGTGAAAATGGAGAACAGCTATATACAGCTTATTTTTCTTTTAAAATAAATAAAAAGCTCAACCTATAGCTTTCTTATAGATTTTGCTTTATCTGTGTTTCTTTCTGGTCTTCCTTCTTTTCTTTGCATTTAAAGAAAAAATATACCTCAATGACCATGTTTCCTTCTTTTTATCTCTCTCTCTTTTTTTCTTTCTCTTCCTCCCTTTCCTCTTCCCTTCATTCTTTTCTTCCCTCCTTCCTCCCACCCTTCCTTTCTCTCCTCTATTCTCCTTCACCTCTTACCTACCCCACTCCCTTGGAAAAACAAAAACAAAAAACAACCTTTATAACAAATATGCATATTCACAAGTTATTTCTCTCATTTTGTATACTTTGCAAATAATGTTCACATCCATTATCTCATTTGAACCTTACAACTAAATCTGGATCATTACAGATAATGATCCAGCACTCTGCTTTACAGACAGAGAAAACAGGCTGAGTGATGTGCCTGTGGTCACTTAGTAATTAAATGACAAAACTGGAACTTGGAACTCAAATCTCCTCATTTCAAATTCGCTGCATTTTCAACTAAACCACACTATCTACCTGAATAAATTATTTTGATTTTTAAAAAGAGGAGGATCACCCTCATTTTAATTAAGCAAGAGAAGCTAAGACATTTATCCTCCCTTTCTGACATCCTTACTACAGTTTTATTTTATGGCTTAAATGCTTATTTTTTGTCTTAGAATCAATACTGTATATTGGTTCTAAGAAAGAAGAGTAAAAAGGACTAGGAAATGGGGAACTGACTTGCCCAAGGTCACACAGCTAGGAAGTGCCTGAGGTCACTTTGAACCCAGGACCTCCTGCTTATAGGCCTTGCTCTCAATCCACTGAGCCACCTTGCTACAATTTTAGTAACAAAGAGAATCTAGCAAAACAGAAGGCCATGGTGGAGGGAGTAGTCATTGGGGTACTGATGAAGCCACCTTCAAAGTGGCATTTTCTACGTGGAAGTAAGCTCTAGCCAGATGGCCCTATCCAATTCATCTCTCTCACAAATATCATGCTACACCCCACATTGGTGGTACATTGGGCTTGGAGTCAGGAAGGCTCATGTCCATGAGTTCAAATCTGGCCTCAGACACTTAACTAGCTGTGTGACCCTGGGTAAGTCACTGAATCCCATTTGCCTGTTTCGTCATCTGTAAAATGAGCTGAAAAAGGAAATGGCAGTATCTTTGCAGAGAAAATCCCAAATGGGATCATAAAGAGTCAGACATGAATGAAACAACTGAACAACAAAAATGCCAGGATTACGCTTCCTCTTAAAATCTCTAGTCTCCATCAAAGTTGAATAGGGAATGAGTTTTATGTAGAATCTAAGTACTTTTCATGATTTGTTCCTCACTACAACCCTAGAAAGTAGAGCCTATGATATCTCCTATTTTACATTGAGGAAACTGAGGCAAACAGATGTTGACTTGCTTAGGACCAAACCTGCTACTAAATGTCTGAGGCCAGATTTGAATTCGGGTCTTAGTGCCACCTACGTGAAACTTGTTCTTCTCTCCCTATGGCTGCCTGAAATGACCGTACTGACTCCTCTGTCTTTTCTCCCAATAGACTGAAGACGCTTGAGGGCAGACACTTTTTCATTCTGGTGTCCATAGTCCGGATGCCTAGCACAGTACCAGCAGGGAGTAAGTAGCTGCTGGCAGGGGGAGAGGGGATGCTAATACCTCTAGTGGGAAGGCTTGTTGCGTCCTCCTCAGGGCTGCCCATCCGCCCTTGGTGTCCTCCCCCACCCAGCTCTCACCTGTGGCTCCAAGAAGCTGGAGCATGACCACTGGCCACACTCTTGTCAAACCCTCTCCCCAGATGGGCTAGACCAGGTCCTGGGGAACCAACAGGCTTCAAACCCTCTGATGAGTAGGTGAAGCAAGTGAAGATTTCCCTCAGTGGAAGGGGTAGACTACGGAGAGCAATTTGTTCCAACAGCCACAAAGGTGGATGAAGTAGGTGCTGCGAATCTCCTAGGGTTTGTACCACATGGAGAAGGCCAACGTCATTTACTGCATCTCAGGCAAGGGCCAGTCATCCTGCTTTATGTTGTGCCACTGGACTTGGATGACTGGGAGAGAGTGTGAAGCAGATGGCTTTAGGCAACTCTACCTCACTTAAATCTCATTTATGCCCCAGTCAAAAGACATTAACTGAGGGGGCAGCTGGGTGGCTCAGTGGATTGAGAGTCAGACCTAGAGATGGGAGGTCCTGGGTTCAAATCTAGCCTCAGATACTAGCTGTGTGACCCTGGGCAAGTCACTTAACCCCATCGTCTAGCCCTTATTGCTCTTCTGCCTTGGAGCTTGATTCTAAGTGTTAAAAAAAAAAAAAGACATCACCTGAGTAATGTCACTTGGGTCCTCTTTGAGTGCTAATAAATGGTATTCATCCTTCATTTTCCAAGAGGACCAGCAACATCTCGAGGGAGATGACTTGCCTGTGAGTTCAATTTAAGCAAGGCAGGGTTGCACAAAGTCATCAGCCTCCCTCTCTCTTCCATCCTCCAAGACAAAAGTCAGGACAACTGGGTGGCCCAGGGCATGGTTGTTGACTTTGGCATCTTCCATGGCTGACCAAGCTCTAAGCACGCCACCCATTCTGCCCTGGGGAAGCCTTCACATGCTCAAGGCGGACCTCCCCCTAACGCACCAGTGGGTCTGATGCCTGCTGGCTACCCTCAAACTGATTTTGCCCATCTGCCTAGACTGTTTTACCAGAATGTGGCTAATAAATACTAAGGTGCTCCCTAAGTGAAAGAATGAACAGGTCTGTTGATGTATACTAGTTTCCATAAGAGCACCAAAAACTAGCTGGCATTTTTCCTACCAGCCTAGGGTTTTTCAGGAATTTACAGCTTGTCCCGAATAGTGTCTTCCCCGAAAGCAACCATAAAATCATCTCATGAATTATGAAAGGGTTCAGGGCATCTTATAGGTTTACATTTCTGTGTTTGAGCAGACCGTCTGCAAAAATGATACCCAAGTTACACACATGTGTGTGTTTAACAGCAACAAAAAGAATTTACAAGATGCATTTAATTTGCATTCTCTGAATAAAGGTTTTTCAACAAGAATGCATACTTTACTGACTCACAGCAGTCTTCTTAGTGGTTTTGGTTTCTCCCAGCAATACGCTAATAGTAAAATGAATAAGCCCAGCATGCTTGTCTATTTACCCAAAATAATTCCTTCCTTGTCCTAGCTTGAAGGGTGTATGGTTACTTTCAGCATTTAATGTCATACTAGGCTTTCTGGGACAATAAAAAAATTCTTGGGAGCCAGACAAAGCCTGGGTTCAAATCTTTGTTTTCCCACATACTGTGGGCTGGTCAGTTTACTCCTCATCCATAAAATGAAGGGGGCTAAGACCAAATGATCTCAAGGTTCCTTCTAAACCTAAAATCGTATGATCTTCCAAGAATCCTGAAGAAGTAATTTAACTTCTCTGGGCCTCAGTTTCCTTGTGTGTAAAATGGGAATGAAAATACTTGCACTGATAATCTCACAAGGTGGTCTCAAGGAAAACTTTGTAAATCTTAAATGTTATTATACTAGGAATAGAAGTGGATTACTACTGGGAGGGATTCCTTCTGGCTGGCTTTCAGTCAGTTGTTTTTCGGTTGTGTCTGACTCTTCTTAACCCCATTTGATGTTTTCTTGGCAAAGACGCTGGAGTATTTTGCCATTTCCTTCTCTAGCTCAGTTTACAGATGAGGAAATTGGGACAAAAAGGATTAAGTACCTTGTTAGTTATATTTATTGAGTGAGTTAATTTGTTGATTGATTAGACTGAAAAGTGTGGGCCCTCTGTGTTGCCCCACCCTTACCTAAGGAAAAAAAAACTTCCTAAATCTTTTTGTTGCTGAGTTGTTTCAGTGCCTGTATGACTCTTTGTGACTGGATTTTCTTGGAACACATATTGAAATGGTTTGCCACGTCTTTCTCCATCTCATTTTACAGATGAGGAAAACAAGGCAAAAAGGATGAAGTGACTCACCCAGGATCACACAGTTAGTGTCTGAAACCAGATTTGAACTCAAGAAGATGATTATCCCCTGTACCACCCAGCTGGCTTAATAAAACAAAAATAAGGACCACGAGATTCAGAGTAGGACAAGATTTTAGAGATTAACTAAGAGATTAATTGACTAACCTTCAATTTATACACAAGGAAACTAAGAAATACTATAAGAATTGCCCAGGAGCCAGTCATGTCACTTGGGAGGTAGAGTCAGGCTTGGAGATGGTATGACCTGGGTTCAAATCTGACTTCAGATACTTCTTAGCTCTGCCACCTGGTCAAGTCACTTGACCCCAATTGCCTAGCCCTTACTGTTCATCTATCTTGGAACCAATACCTAATATAGGTTCTCAGGACAGAAGGTAAGGGTACAAAAGAAAAAGAAAAAAAAACTTGCCTAGAATCACAGGTATTGTACTAGAGACAGCACTGAAATCCAATCCTCTTCCTCCAGAATCAGTGCTTTTTTCAATATCCCAATAACCTTGTCTCCACTTTCCCCCATGTAAAAATACAATTGGAGAGTTATAAAACTAAAATATTTAGATGGAAAAACTGCTTCAATATAGGTTCAAAACTGTTCAAATACCTTTTGGATATTTTTGATAGATGTAATCAAAAGTATCCTCAGTGATGAAGTGAAGTTCAAATGTGAACTTCCCTTCAGGGCCAGGCGTAAGGACGTTAAAGAGACTCTTATAAAAATAAAGTATTTATTGAAATATATAAGGATAAATAAGGATTTCTAATTCTAAGGGATTCTAAATCCACCCAAATAAACTCCCAAGTTCAGCAAGGAACTGCTTCTCCTGTGTTTCATAGGCTAAACTAATCCTCCCTGATCTGAGTAACCCAAATTTATACTATCTAAATAAAAATTATTGCTATTACCCTTATAAATCTTAACTTCGCCTTCAAATTATAAAATAGCAAAGGCTAGCTGATTGAGTCTCAACAAGAATCCAGTTAGGACTCTGAGTCTTAACAGACTCAGAGTCCAAACCAAAGACCAGGTTTTTCTTTGGTCTTCTCATAGTTAAACAATTTATAAAAACTGCAATAGATATTCAATAGTGTTTCCCAAGTTGAGAAAGGAAAACACTGAGCTCCTTCAGATCTTTCCCTCAGACAGAGAGAGGCAAAGATGTTACCTCCTCCAGCTCTGAGAGAGTCTCTGAGAATGTGTCTCTGCCAACTGCCAGTGAGAATAATTGACATAGAAAACCGGTTATAAGTGTCAGCAGTTGAAATTAACACACTCTCAGCTCTGCTTCAAACACCAGTTCTTTTCTCAAGCCAGCCACTTTACTTCTTTAATCCCTAAACTAATAAAACAATACTTATTTTCTGATATCATTCTTATACCCGTCTGAGCTCTTTATTGTCTAGGAAAGGTCTCTTAATCAACAAGCACATAAAAATACCTATTATGTGTCAGGCTTTGTACTAGATACTTGGGATACAAAGACACAACTGAGACAGTTCTTGTCTCACAATAGACATATCCAGGTAGAAGAGGGGACAGAAAGGGAAGAGACATGTTCATAGGAAATTAAATACAGGATGTATACAAAATAAACAGTGGCTTGGGGGATGGAAGCTCTAGTAACTGTGAGAATCAAGACAAGAAACAAAGACAAGTCTCTGAAATGGAGGCATCTGAACTGAGGCTTGACAGAGTCTGGGGGTTCCAAAAGGTGGAGGCAAGGAGAATGGACATTCCAGGGAAAAGAGTCTAGTTTGGGGAAGTAGAGAGTGAAGGAGGGGGAACACTGTGAGATTATTAAACCCTGGCTGGAGCAAGATGATAAAAGGCATTAAATGCCAATGAAAAGACTTGGCATTTTAGCCTAGAGCCAATGGGGAATTTTTTCAGCAAGGGAATGACTTGGTCAGCTGCAGACTTTAGGAATATCAATATGTAGAGGAAGAATTGGAATGGGGAAGAGATTGGGAATATGGGGACCAATTAGGAGACTCCTTATTGACAGTGAGGTAAGTGTGTTTTTGCATTGTGTTCTAATTAATAGGCCCTGGTAATAGGGAGAGGAAGGATGAGGGATCAAGTCTAACCCCAATATTTTACAGAGAAGACTAAAGGACAGAGATGGGTTAAGGGATTTGCTGAAGGTCACATATGTAGAACAAGGTCTGAACCCAGGTTCTCTCTGACTACAAATCTGGACTCTACAATAGAGGCTGCCCCAGCTCTATCTCCATGCACTATAAAACCAAATGGATTGCATTTGTAGGAAACTGAGGCAGAGAGAAAAGGAGTTTTCCTATGAACCCACAAAGTGGAACAGTGGATAGAGTATTGGAACTGAATTTGAATCCTGCTTCAATTACTTACTAGCCATGTGACCTTGGGCAAGTCACTTAAGCTCTGTCTGCCTCAACTTCCTCATCTATAAAATGGGGATCATAATTGCACAGGTCGTTTTGAAGATCAAATGAGACAACCAGTGCAAAGTGCTGTGCAAACTTAAAATATTGTATAAATGCTGGTGATTATTATTGTTATTAGATAATTATCCAACTCCTTTCTTCTCAGCTGCCTCAATCTAACATTATTATCACTGATTCTTAACCATTAATGGCAACTAAATTATTTCATGAGGTCAAAATGTGCTAAAGGGTACATTCTGAACAAATTCTATGTAAACATATGCAAAAGGTCAACAGTAATACAGACAGTCAAGATTGCCACAGTAAATTGTACTATAAGGAATGAATAACTGCTTGATTTCTTAAAAATTGGGAAGACCTCCATGAACTGATGTGGAGTGCAATGAGCAGAACCAGGAGAACGTTGTACACTGTAACTGAGACATTGTGAGACGGACAAATGTAATAGACTTTGCTACTAATAACAATGCAACAATCCAGGACATTCCCAAGGGACTTAAGAGAAAGAATGCCATCCGCATCGAGAGAAAGAACTGTGGGAGTAGAAACACAGAAGAAAAACATGTGACTTACCGCTTGTTTATATGGGTATAAGATTTGGGGTTTTAGTTTTAAAAGATCACTCTGTTACAAAAATGATAATATGGAAATGAGTATCAAGGAATAATACATGTATAACCCAGTAGAGTTGCTTGTTAGCTCCAGGAGGAGGAAAGGACGAGGGGAGGGAGAAAACATGAATCATGGAATCATGGAAAAATGCTTAAAAATGAATACATTTTTAAAAAAAGATTGCCACAGTAAATAACTTTCTATTTCCATAATATATAGGTTTGTTTACTTGTCGTTCCATTGGATCTGACTCTTTGTGATCCCTTTTAGGGTTTTCTTGGCAAAGATACTGGACTTGTCTGGCATTTCTTTCTCCAGCTGATTGGACAGATGATTAAACTGTGGCAAACAGGGTTAAATATCTTGCCCAGGGTCACATAGCTAGTAAGTGTGTCTAGGGCTAGATCTGAACTCAGGAAGAAGAGTCATCCTGACTTCAGGCCTACTCTCTAATGACTGTACTACCTAGATGCCCCAAGCACCTTTTCTATAGTATTATAATTATTATATTATTATTATTATACATCTTGACAAACACACTGTCCCTGGGTTATTATAGATGGAGAAACTGAGGCATGATGTGGGTAGGTGATAGTTATAAGTATATGTATATGTATAAGTATAAGTAAATGACATTAACTACAATCTAAATTCCTATTTTAAAAAAAATCCCAAATCTTTCTTATTTTTTTCCATTCGATCCAGGACAGGACTCTGAGTGTCTGCTCTGAGGTAAAGAAAGACAGAAGCCCTATCAGGAGAGGGGGAAAGAAGGCATGTTCCAAGTAAAGCAATCAAATAACACAAGAAAGAAAAATGAAGGTAAAGCCTCCCCCACCTTTGGCCCCTACCACCCCCCTCACACACCAGGTTGTCATCAGCCAGAATCAGTGTTGTTCCAGCTTACAGCAAAGGCATTGCCTGCTGGAGTCTAGCTGTGTTCATTGTGTTAAGGATTTCTTGGCACAAACTGCCATAAGCCATAGATCGAGGTTTATCAAGTCATACAGAAATCACATAGACAGAGTCCTGCAGCAAGGGTATGAGCAGAAATCTGCTCATCTTTGGACCGCCTCGTCCAGGTCTTTGTCTGTCCCCAGGTAACAAGGCTGCTATAGGCATAACTTCTCCCGGAAGCCCTGCTCCATCTGGCCCATAATCACACACACAAAGACATATATACGTTTTATATGTATTCATATGTGTATATATTCATAATAACTGATTATGACAAGTGGATGTCCTAAAATCAAGAGTATTTTCCTGCAAAATTAGACAAAGGGAGCAGAAATCCCCTAAGAATCTAGAGGCCAGATGAAGAAAAATGCTCTCCACCTCAGGAGAGAAATCTATGAACTGTGAGTGCAGACTAACGCATACTTTTTTACTTTATTTTTCTCGTGGGTATGTGCATGTATGTGCAACATAGCTAATATGGAAATGTTTTGCATGACTTTACATATATAATTAATATCGTATTGCTTACCTTATTGAAGAGAGGGAGGGGGAGAATTTGAAACTTGAAAAATTTTTAAATGAATGTTAATTTTTCCATGTAATTGGGAAATATTTAATTAAATATTTTTAAAGAATCTAGAGGATAGGTAAATATGTATATTTATATAAAGGTATATCTATAATATATTTACTTGAAGATATAGATATATAGGTGTTGATAGAATTTCTTTGGCATGAAAGACTCAATAATATTACTCAATAATATTACTTTCCTGGTCGTTGTAGCTCTATCTGCATGTTTCCTCGATCTCCACATCCCAAATGCTGGGCTTGGAGTGAATCTGAAAGAACTAAGTTCAAATTCAGTTTCAGATTATCTCTAGCTGTGTGATTCTGGGCAAGTCATTTAATGCCTTTGAGTCTCATTTTTATAATCTCTAAAACTGGAACAACAGGAACTACTTCCTATAGTTGTAAAGATCAAATGAGATAACATTATATAAAGCTAGCTGTTTTAGCTATTATTAATACTCATTCCTTTGAGTGAAAGGTGATTTAACTTTCCTGTGTTAGTCTTTTCTACTACACATCAATGTTTCTGTTGGATTTTAAGTTAATTGAGGGCAGTGGCTATGGAGTCCTTCACTTTTATATCCTTAATATCTGACACATATTGGGCATTTAGTATTTGGTTTTAATTCAACATTAATTAAAATAATCAGGGGCAACTGGGTGGCACAATGGATAAAGCACTGGGCCTGGGGTCAGGACAATCAAAGTTCAAATTTCACTTCAGATATTTACTAGCTATGTGATCTTGGGTAAGTCATTTAACCTCCCTTTGCCTCAGTTTCCTCGATGTAACAATAGGACAATAATAGCACCTACTTTGAAGAATTGTTGTGAAGATCAAATGAGATAATAATCATAAAGTGCTTGGCACAGTCCCTGGCACACAGAAGGTGCTATGTAAATGTTAGCTATTAACTATTAAGGCAAAGGTTATTATCAGTTCTCTGGAAAGTCCCAAGGTATTCAGAAAAAATAATTTTTAAACTACCTCAAGATGAAGAAATAAATTCTGATTCTGATACTACCTTCAAAGGTCTCTTTGAACTCTAAGCCCATGTTCTATGTGACAAGTTGTTTTGCCTTTCTAAGCTTTAGTGTCCTCATCTACAAAATGAGGGGGTCAGAAGAGATAGTCGCAGAGGTCCCCTTTTAGATCTAAATTGTATGGACCAATACAGAGAGTTGGGTCACCAATCCTAAACTACATTGAAAAAGTATTCCAGACTGTAAATCCACCAGCTAAGGACCATGTTATCTTTTCTATTTGGTACAGCACCTAACACAACATTGACATTTAATAAATGTTAGATAATAAAAATAGAAGATGACCTTCAAAGCAACCACTTCTAAAGAATCTTGCTAAGTACAAAGGAACACACACACACACACACACACACACACACACACACAAATTTTCATCACACATCTGGGTTCATGTATGTAGGTGATTTTCTCTTTTCTAGTACAAGAGATAATAGAGATGTTAGTAACCCAGCCAACACGCTGGTCAATATGGTCGCCCATCCTCCGTTCTGAAGCAAAGACAGTTTATATTTATTATCTGGTTCTGCACTGGTCTTTCGTTCCTCTTGCCCCCATTCTTCGGTATAATGAACCTTAGATATGATGAAAGAAAGCACACCACGTCCAGAAATAATTTACCAGGAAAGCAAAGTAACAGAGCAGAGGGTTTAATCTCATAATCAGTATTGAGGTCAAAAGAAATGGACAGATGGGAGCCTCAAATTATGTATTATGGCATGAAACTGAAAGAAGGATTAAGAACCAGAGGAGATGAGGCAAGAATTTCCAAGTTGGTTTGTATGTTAATTCAAAACTGTGCTTCTTTGGGGTATGGGAGGGAAGATGCAATGAAAATTCCAGCAGGGAAAATGTTCATTAATATCCTACTATAACAATAACCTCAAATAGGAAATATTATGAAGCCTCCAGAGAGCAGAAAGAAATGTGGATTTATTCTCCCATCCATGAGCTCCATACTGCATTCAACGGAGCTGAATAAATATCAACAAGAAGGTTAAAACATTGATCAGAGAAAATATTTCATGCAGCCAGCATCCAAACACACACACACACACACACACACACACACACACACACACACACACGCACACACACAAACCATTTGAAGAACCAGAAGGAAAGATTTAGGGTGTTTTATTCTGCTGGACAGAAACTAGACATTTGTGGGCCTGCAATCCCAGATGTTGGAGGAAAGGAGAGGTGCTCTTGGTGCAAAGCTATTGAGGGAGGAAACCATTGGCTTTATTACTCTTGTGTTTTATGAAGCAATAGAAGAGATTACTGAGACATCTTCAGCCAACAATGGGATTGAGTTGGACACATGATGTAACAAATGGCTTGTAAAAAGATTGCCAAGACTTCTAGATGATTGAACCCAAATAAACTATCTCCTTCCCAGCTTCTCAGTACCATGCTGCATCACAACCTCTGCACACTAAATCATAGTTCTTGGAAGACATCATTCATAGACCTGTAAACAGAAGGAGTCTCAAAGACCTTCTAGTCCAACCCCCTTCATTTTAAAAGTTGAGGGAAACTGAGGTTCAAAGAGGCTAAATTAATTACCCAAAGTCACATAGAGTAAGCACCAGAGGTAAGATTTGAACCTAGGTCTTTGGATAACCAGTGCTTTTCCCCTGTCCCCCACCCCCACCTCCAGCCCATACCATGCTGGACTCAAGTTTAGGAAATCTCAAATTCAGATTTGGCTATTATTTCACATACATTTCCATTATAATTTCTGTCTCCAGAAACTGAGCCTTATAGTATTTATTTATCAACAGTAGGAAAGTGAAAGTTTTTCATCTTATTATTGCTAAATGCTGGACAAAGGTCTTGCCATACTTACTTCCCCCACATGGATGTGACTTCTTGCTTTTAAGTATAATTGAATCATTGCATCTGGAAAGGATATTCCAGTATACTATATTGTTTGATCTGCCATCTTTGTAACTTCCCAAACTGTTTTTGTTAGGCCACCACTCTCCCAAATATGTTGTCTTCCTCATTAAAATGTAAGTTCCTTGAGTATAGAAACTGTCTCCCTTTTATATTTGTATACTTAGTGCTGGACACATAGTAAGCACTCAATAAATGCTTTACATTTATTTATTTAATCATTCATTCATTCATTCAAGACTTTGCTTAACCAAGGGCTTACTGGATCCTTGCATATACCCTTCAGGTGGATCTTGAGATGCAAAAGCAGTACAACCAGAAAATAATTTGTGTTGCCATGAGAAATGGGGAAATCCCTGGAAGGTTGAATTAACTGGGAATGAAAATCTAGGAATGATTAGCCTCTTTGTTACTGTCCATTTATATTTTAAAAGCTTATTTCAATCATCTACCTCAGCAAATCTTATTTCTTTATAATCTTGGACAGTCAGCCCATGGATTTGTTAGAGTACAGTTCACAATCAATACTGAATTTGGAGAATAAAAATGAGTAGATATAGCATATAATTAAAACTCTTATATGAACTATTAAGCTTACTAACCTTGAAAACTGACAATAGATAAAAGAACAGACATTGACATAGATTATTACCATTTCCTATAAAAGCTTGAATCAAAAGAGCCTAGAAATCACTTCAGCTGATAAACAATTGCTCTCTTTGGACAGTGTGAACCAGTGGGGAAAGTAATGGATTTGGAGACAAAAGATCTTAGTTTAAACCCTGGTTCAGTTAATTACAGAGTGAGTGGCCTTGAGGAAATTACTTAGCTTCTCTGGATTTCAGTTTCCTCAATTGTAAATGAGGGCATGATCCTAAAATCCTTTGTGAGATGAGTGATATTAGCAGCAAAAGACAACATTGGTTTTGAACTCATTTGTTTAAAAATATTGCAGAGACAATGGCAGAAGATTATATAACAGCTAGAAGCTATGGAGGGATAAGTTTATAGAAAGCTTAGCAAGAAAGAAAGCTGATCATTCTGAAAATAAAGATAAAAATGGAAGCAGGACAGCAAATAGGCAAAAACAAGATTACAAAACACTGTTTTCTTCAATAGAGTGGAAATAAATACACATTTGGTTATTTTGAAATTATAGTCAATAAGACAAGACCAAATACATAAAGAAGAGGTTCATACTGAGGCAAAACAATTTTGAGTGAATAGAGGGATTAGCTCTCAAGATATCTGGAAAAGAGGATTCCAATAATATCATGAATATTATTACTTTTAAATTGAGAAAACATTAATAACTATTGGTCCATATATATACTTTATAAAAAAATTCCCCATATACCTACTCTTCCATCTTTATATACTCTTTAAGAGAGTAACCTGCAAAAAATATTGAAGGCATATTTGATGGAAGTATGAAAAAAGAACACTTTCACAAATAATATTCTATAGATGGCCACATTTTCCATCTTATAATCAACCAAAAGGATCAGAGAATACAAGAAACATTGTATTTATTGTGTGATAACTGTAAAGAAGCATTTGACACTGTAGGACAAAATATATTCTTAAAGATTTTCTCTCACATGTATGATCATAAAAGTATCTTCATAGATCCAGCAGAGAACTTTGTTCCAAGACTATCTTCCTTGTAAAAATTGAGCAAGATATATAAAAGTAGCCCAACAGTGTTTGCCTATGTTGTGGAGCAATCCCAGTGGACAGTCAGTGGAAGAATAATTCTCTACAGATCAAGTTCTCTAAATATTTGTGTTTATGGATAATGCAACAAGTGCATTCTGAGACCCATAATCATAGGATCACAGATTTAGATTCCTCAGAGGCCATCTGACCCAATTTCTTCATTTTACAGATGAAGAAACTGAGGCCTGTTCAAAAGTGTTTGGCCTAACTACCCACACAGAAAAATCTAAGTAAATGTATTGTTATTCAGTCATCTCAGTCATGTTCTACTCTTCATCACCTTATTTGGGGTTTTCTTCTACAGTGGTTTGCCATTTCCTTGACAGATGAAGAAACTAAGGCAAATACGGTTAAGTGACTTGCCCAGGGTCACAGAATTAGTAAGTGTCTGAGACTGGATTTGGACACCAGAAGATGAATCTTCCTGATTCTCAGTTCAGTGCTCAATCCACTGGGCCAAAGAGCTGCCAAGTGGATGTACTGCAGAAAGCCTATTGTCTTTAGATTGTGATATGCATTTGAATGGGCAGCCCAATTAGTCTATACCTCTAGAGTTTGTCTGGCTGTACATACATATTGGTCAGAAACTGCAGATGGACAAAGAGCTGGTCTCTAAACTGAATAGAACAGAAATGGAGGGAAGAACTGGGTAGCCCAGTGTATTGAGAGCCAGGCCTAGAGAAGGGAGGTCCTGGGTTCAAATGTGGCCTCAGACACTTCCTAGCTGTGACCCTGGGCAAGTCACTTAACCCCCATTGCCTAGTCCTTACCACTCTAGAGTGGTAAGGACTAGGCAATGGGGGTTATAGAAGGTAAGGGTTTTAATAAAAAAAATTTTTTTTTATTTTCTTAATTTTTAAAAAAATTTTTTTATTTGGTCATTTCCAAACATTATTCATTGGAAACAAAGATCATTTTCTTTTCTTCCCTCCTCTCCCTCCCACCACCTCTCCCATAGCCCATGGGTAATTCCACTGGGTATCACATGTGTTCTTGATTCAAACCCATTTCCATGTGTTGGTATTTGCATTAGAGTGTTCATTTAGAGTCTCTCCTCAGTCATATCCCCTCCACCCCTGTAGTCAAGCAGTTGCTTTTCTTAGGTGTTTTTACTCCCACAGTTTATCCTCTGCTTGTGGATAGTGTTTTTTTAGTTCCCTGCAGATTATTCAGGGACATTGCATTGCCACTAATGGAGAAGTCCATCACTTTCAATTGTACCACAATGTATCAGTCTCTGTGTACAATGTTCTCCTGGTTCTGCTCCTTTCGCTCTGCATCACTTCCTGGAGGTTGTTCCAGTCTCCATGGAATTCCTCTACTTTGTTATTCCTTTGAGCACAATAGTATTCCATCACCAACATATACCACAATTTGTTCAGCCATTCCCCAATTGAAGGGCATCCCCTCATTTTCCAATTTTTGGCCACCACAAAGAGTGCAGCTATGAATATTCTTGTACAAGTCTCTTTCCTTATTATCTCTTTGGGGTACAAGCCCAGTAGTGCTATGGCTGGATCAAAGGGCAGACAGTCTTTTATTGCCCTTTGGGCATAGTTCCAAATTGCCCTTTGGGCATAGTTCCATAGTTCCAAATTGCCCTCCAGAATGATTGGATAAATTCACAACTCCACCAGCAATGAATTAGTGTCCCTACTTTGCCACATACCCTCCAGCATTCATTACTTTCCATAGCTGTTATGTTAGCCAATCTGCTAGGTGTGAGGTGATACCTCAGAGTTGTTTTGATTTGCATCTCTCTGATTATAAGAGATGTAGAACACTTTTTCATTTGCTTATTAATAGTTTTGATTTCTTTGGCTGAGAACTGCCTGTTCATGTCCCTTGCCCATTTATCAATTGGAGAATGGCTTGATTTTTTGTACAATTGATTTAGTTCTTTGTAAATTTGAGTAATTAAACCTTTGTCAGAGGTTTTTATGAAGATTGTTTCCCAATTTGTTGCTACCCTTCTGATTTTAGTTACATTGGTTTTGTTTGTACAAAACCTTTTTAATTTGATGTAGTCAAAATTATTTATTTTACATTTTGTGACTCTTTCTAAGTCTTGCTTGGTTTTAAAATCTTTCCCTTCCCAAAGGTCTAACAGGTATACTATTCTGTGTTCACCTAATTTACTTATACTTTCCTTCTTTATGTTCAAGTCATTCACCCATTCTGAATTTATTTTGGTGTAGGGTGTGAGGTGTTGATCCAAACCTAATCTCTCCCACACTGTCTTCCAATTTTCCCAGCAGTTTTTATCAAATAGTGGATTTTTGTCCCAAAAGCTGGGATCTTTGGGTTTGTCATAAACTGTCTTGCTGAGATCATTTATGCCAAGTCTATTCCACTGATCCTCCTTTCTATCTCTTAGCCAGTACCAAATTGTTTTGATAACCACTGCTTTATAATATAGTTTGAGATCTGGGACTGCAAGTCCTCCTTCCCTTGCATTTTTTTTTCATGATTTCCCTGGATATCCTTGATCTTTTGTTCTTCTAAATGAACTTAGTTATGGCTTTTTCTAATTCAGTAAAGAAGTTTTTTGGTAGTTCAATGGGTGTGGCACTAAATAAGTAAATTAATTTGGGTAGGATTGTCATTTTTATTAAGTTAGCTCGTCCCACCCATGAGCAATCAATGTTTTTCCAATTGTTTAGATCTAGTTTTAGCTGTGTGGAAAGTGTTTTGCAGTTGTGTTCATATAGTTCCTGTGTTTGTCTCGGCAGATAGATTCCTAAGTATTTTATATTGTCTAGGCTGATTTTGAATGGTATTTCACTTTCTAATTCTTGCTGCTGAAATGGGTTAGAGATATATAGAAATGCTGATGACTTATGCGGGTTTATTTTGTATCCTGCAACTTTGCTAAAATTGTTGATTGTTTCGACTAGCTTTTTGGTTGATTCTCTAGGATTCCTTAAGTAAACCATCATATCATCTGCAAAGAGTGATAGCTTGGTCTCCTCATTGCCAATTTTAATACCTTCAATTTCTTTTTCTTCTCTAATTGCTACTGCTAGTGTTTCTAGTACAATGTTAAATAATAGAGGTGATAATGGGCATCCTTGTTTTACTCTGATCTTATTGGAAAGGCTTCTAGTTTATCCCCATTGCAGATGATGTATGCTGATGGTTTTAGATATATACTGTTTATTATTTTTAGGAAAGGCCCTTCTATTCCTATACTTTCTAGTGTTTTCAATAGGAATGGGTGTTGTATTTTATCAAAGGCTTTTTCTGAATCTATTGAGATAATCATGTGATTTTTGTCAGTTTGCTTGTTAATATGGTCAATTATGTGGATGGTTTTCCTAATATTGAACCATCCTTGCATTCCTGGTATGAATCCTGCCTGGTCATAGTGGATGACCCATGTGATGACTTGCTGGAGTCTTTTTGCTAGTATCCTATTTAGGATTTTTGCGTCTATATTCATTAGGGAGATTGGTCTATAGTTTTCTTTCTCTGTTTTTGACCTGCCTGGCTTTGGGATCAGTACCATGTTTGTATCGTAGAATGAATTTGGTAGAACTCCTTCTTGGCCTATTCTGTCAAATAGTTTGTTTAATATTGGGATTAGTTGTTCTTTGAATGTTTGATAGAATTCATTTGTGAATCCATCTGGACCTGGGGATTTTTTCTTAGGGAGTTCTTTGATGGCTTGTTCAATTTCTTTTTTCTGAAATGGGGTTGTTAAGGTAATTTATTTCTTCCTCTTTTAGTCTAGGCAATTTATATTTTTGTAAGTATTCATCCATATCACCTAGATTGCCATATTTGTTGCCATATAATTGGGCATAGTAGTTTTTAATGATTGCCTTAATTTCCTCTTCATTAGAGGTGAGGTCTCCTTTTTCATCTTGGATACTGTCAATTTGGTTTATTTCTTTCCTTTTTTAATTAGACTGACTAGTACTTTGTCTATTTTATTTGTTTTTTCAAAGTACCAGCTTCTAGTCTTACTTATTAAATCAATAGTTCTTTGACTTTCAATTTTATTAATTTCTCCTTTGAGTTTTAGGATCTCTAATTTAGTCTTCATCTGAGGATTTTTAATTTGTTCACTTTCTAATTTTTTAATTTGCATGCCCAATTCATTGACCTCTGCCCTTCTTAATTTGTTAGTATATGAACTCAAGGATATAAATCCCCCCCCCACCCCCAGTACTGCTTTGGCTGCATCCCATAGGTTTTGAAAGGATGTCTCATCATTGTCATTTTCTTCAATGAAGTTATTAATTGTTTCTATGATTTGTTCTTTAACTAACTGGTTTTGGAGAATCGTATTGTTTAATTTCCAATTAATTTTCAATTTACCTGTCCATGTTCCCTTACTAATTATTATTTTCATTGCATTGTGATCTGAGAAAGCTGCATTTATTATTTCTGCTCTTTTGCACTTGTCTGCAATGTTTTTATGCCCTAATACATGGTCAATTTCCGTAAATGTACCATGTGCTGCAGAAAAGAAGGTATATTCCTTTTTGTCCCTATTTATTTTTCTCCATATGTCTACTAACTCTAATTTTTCTAAGATTTCATTCACTTCTCTTACCTCTTTCTTATATATTTTTTGCTTTGATTTATCTAGTTCGGATACAGGAAGGTTCAGATCTCCCATTAGTATAGTTTTTCTATCTATTTCGTCCTTGAGTTCCTCTAGTTTCTCCTTTAGAAATTTGGATGCTATGCCATTTGGTGCATACATGTTGAGTAAAGATATTACTCACTGTCTATACTGCCTTTTATCAGGATGTAATTACCTTTCCTATCTCTTTTAACTAGATTTATTTTTACTTTGGCTTTGTTGGATATCATGATTGCGACTCCTGCCTTCTTTTTGTCAGTTGATGCCCAATAGATTTGGCTCCACCCTCTTACTTTCACCCTATGTGTATCTACCTTTTTCATATGTGTTTCTTGTAGACAGCATATTGTAGGGTTTTGGACTCCAATCCACTCTGCTATTTGCTTGCGTTTTATGGGTGAGTTCATTCCATTCACATTCAGAGTTATGATTACTAGCTGTGTATTTCCCAGCATTTTGATTTCTGCTCCTTTACCTGCCTTTTCTTCTTTCACTATTTCCTTCTACACCAATGTTTGCTTTTGAACAGTCCCCCTTGTTCCCACCCTTATTTTATTTCCCTTTATACCCCCCCTCCCTATTTATCCCCACCCTTATTTTCCCTGTAGTCTTTTTAAAATTAACCCCCCTCTCCCTCCCTCTCTTGTACTGCTTCCCTCTCCACCAGACCGTTTGTTACCCTTCTACTCCCCTATAGGGTGCAAATCTATTCTCTGCCCCCAATGGATTGGATTGTTTTTCCCTCTTTGAGTCACTTTCAAAGCACGTAAAAGTTGAGTATTTCCTGTCTCTGACCTCTTTACACTTCCAGTGTATTGATGTTCTCCCCCCTCTCCCCATGAACTTCTTTATGACATATAAATTTACGCCCATTTGTTTCTTTTCCAATTTCTTTTAATATTAAGCTATTTTTAAGCTCTAGTTATATACATATATATAATATATATATATGCATACTCATGCGTATGTATTTTTGCATGCATATATCTATATACCTATTTATGTCTTGTCCTTTCATCCTATACAGTTTGTTGCTGTTCCCTCTAAGTATACTTCTTTTTGCTGCCCAGCTAATAACAACAGTTTTTAAGAGTTACCAATGACCTCTTTTCTTATAGGGATACATATCATTTTAACTTATTGAGTCTCTTAAAATTTTTTTTGTTTTTCTTTTTTTTCTCTTTTTTAATTACCTTTTGATGATTCTCTTGAGTTCTGTGCTTGTACATCAAATTTTCTATTCAGGTCTGGTCTTTTCTTTATGAATTCTTGAAATTCTTCTATTTTGTTGAATGACCATACTTTCCCCTGTAAGAATATAGTCAGTTTTGCTGGTTAGTTGATTCTTGGTTGTAGACCTAGTTCCCTTGCTTTCCGGAATATCATATATCATGCCTTTCTTTTTTTCAGTGTGGATGCAGCAAGATTCTGAGTTAACCTCACTGTGGTTCCTTGGTATCTGAATGACTTCTTCTTGGCATCTTGTAATATCTTTTCTTTGGTCTGATAGTTCTTGAATTTGGCTGTAACATTCCTGGGTGTTGTCAGTTGGGGATTAAGTACAGGAGGTGATCTGTGGATTCTATCAATCTCCACTTTTCCCTCTTGTTCAAGGATTTCAGGGCAGTTTTCTTTAATAATTTCTTGTAATATAATGTCCAGGCTTTTTCTTTTGTCATGATCTTCTGGTAGGCCAATAATTCTTAAATTGTCTCTCCTTGAACGATTTTCTAAATCCTCTGTTTTGTGAATGAGATGCTTCATATTTTCCTCAATTTTTTCATTCTTTTGGTTTTGTTTTATAGTGTCTTGCTGTCTTGTGAGGTCGCTCGATTCAAGTTGTATTCTGGTTCTTAAAGACTGGATTTCATCCTTAGTTTTTTGGTCGTCCTTTTCCTTTTGGTCGGGTTTTCTTTGGAGGTCATCTTTCATCTTCTTCACCTCATCTTTCATCTGCTTTGCCTCATCTTTCATCTCCTTTGCCTCATTTTCCAGATGGTTGATTCTGGCTTTCAAGACACTATTTTCTGTTTCCAGATGACTTATCTTAGTTTTTAAGTTCTTTTCCCAATTGTCTTCAGCCTCTCTTAATTGTGTTTTGAATTGCATTTGGAGTTCTTCCAAAGTCTGTATCCAATTCGCTGGGATTTCTGATTTTTTCTTTGCTGGGTCCTCCCCCTCTGTTTCATTCGCTCTTTGCTCATTACCTGTGCAGAAGCTGTCTATTGTAATTTCTTTCTTCTTTTTCTGTTGTTTGCTCAAGTTTACCCCTTCTTTGCTCCTCGTATTTGGCTGTGCTCTTGCTCCTCTCATTTTGTTTTGGTTTTGGGGCTGTCAGTCTCCCCTCTTGGCGCTTTGTCAGATCTCTTGGTACAGTCTCTAGGGGAGGAATGTTAGCTTCCCTGTCCTCTGGAGGCTTTTGATTGGATTGAGTTCAATTGGGTTGGGCTGTATGTGGTATGAAGCACTGAGACTCTGAAGACTCCTGGAAGGCTGGGCCGCCCAGGCTCTCTCCAGTTCTCTCCAGCTGCTTCTCTGCTGTCTGCAAGTGACTTTGCCCGCCTCCCTAAACTCTGAGGAGTTCTGATGGGATTAGTTCAACTGGATTGATCTGGATGTGCCCAAGGCAAGAGTGAGACTGGAGCCTGATGGAGGGACCCAGCCATGGCCCTTTTCTCCCTGGCTTCCTCCCAGCCATCCAAGCTGGATGCTCCAAGCCCAGCGCTCCGCTGCTCCCAAGGTAGACCCTGCAAACCAGCACCTTTGCCCGCTCAGAGGTTCCCACTGCTGCTGGGGGCTCAGCCCTCTGGGTTGTGGGGGAGGGGTCCTGGGACCTTCCCTCTGCCTTCCCCTTAGCCCTGAGTATTCTCGGATTCCGGCTTTTGCGGGGCGTACCTTTTGATTTGAGTCCAGAAGGAGGGTTCCCCGCTTCTGTCCTGTTGTTCAGATTGAATTTCTGTGCCCTAGGAGCATTCAGTCTGTATCGGTAAGGAAGGGTCTTCCACGAGGTCTGAACTTTTGCTGCTTGCTAAGCCGCCATCTTGACTCCGCCCTCAATTTTTTTTTTTTTAAGAAAGAAATAAGGTTTCCCAGGTTGGAGGGAAAGCATGAGGAAGGGCATGGAGGTAGGTAGGAAGGATACTTACAAGGCTGGCCTTATTAGGAAGGAGATTTTGTGCTGGGCAGAAATAGGAAATGATGTTTGATGAATGTAAAAACTCTGGAAAGCCAGGCAGAGAACTTTAAACAATGCAGGAGGCAAAGGGGACCTATTGTAGATTCTAGAGTGAAAGAGTGACACAGTAAAAGCTATTTTTGAAAAAAAAGATTAGGTTGGCCAAAGTATGAAGGATTGGAAAAGGGGAGCAACTGAAGGGAGACCACAGAATCTCAGATTTAAAAGCAATCCAACAGGTAGCAGCTAAAGAATCTCCTCCATCATCTCCTGGTCAAGTAGCTATCCAAACCTGTACCCGAAGGTGGCCCCCCAGGCAGATGCTTTGCTTTTATTCTAAGTGACTTGTTCTTCCCCACACTTCTACAGGGAACAGCAGACCTGGCCCTCCACACCCGGGGCTGAGACTCCTTAGCCTCAGCCCCTAGGGAAGATGAGAGGGGGGCCCGAGGTGCAGTGGAGACTGCACCCGTCTTAGACTCGGGCAAACCTGAGTCTGAATCCCATCTTGGCCACTGAATAGCGGCGTGATGGGGGCAATCACTTGACCTCAACGCCCATTTTTTTACTGCACAATGGGAATCACACCCGCTTCACAGGATGCTGAGGATCAAATGAGCCCCGACATGCATTAAGTGCTTGGCGAATCTGAAAGTGTTCAAGAAATTGGGCTAAGCTGAGGTAGGCGGGGCGTGCTCCGCCTGTAGCCTTAACAAAGTTCTTTCCTACCTTAATTCTGAGCCTGCCTCTCTACTGATTCCATGATCTGGGACCAAAAGGAACAAGTTTATCCATTCCTCTACGACTGCTGGTCGAAGCTTCTCTATGCCTTCTTTTGTTTGAGTTGAACATTCCCCATACCTTCCACCTCTATGGCAGTTTCTAGTGCCCTCACCATTCTGGCAGCTCTTCCCTCAGGGGACCCCCAATTCCCCTTTTTTAAACCCTTACCTTCTGTCTTAGTATTGATTCTAAGGCAGCGCAGCAAAGGGTAAGCAACGGGGGTTAAGTGACTGGCCCAGGGTGACACAGGAAATGTCTGAGGTCAAATTTGAACACATGTCTTCCCAACTCCAGGCCTGATGCTCTACCCACTGCACTGCCTACCTGCCCAGGGACTCCCAACTCCTTATGGGCCTTCCTAAATGTGGCACCTCGAATTGAACCCAATACTTCATGTTTCACTGATTGTTCTGCTATAATGTTTCTCTTATAATACATTGGTTTTTTTGACTGCCTTCTGATACTTTGTTGGCCAGTTGGGAAGTTGATCCAGATTTGGTATGATTGCTTGAATTAGGACAGTTATGACAAGACTGGAGAAGGAAATGCAAATCCAAGAAAAGGATTAGTGGCAGATTATGCTGAGTTAATTAATAATATTGTTATGCATCATATAGTGTTTTACAGTTTTAATTTTCATATATTATCTTATTTGAGTCACATTTAAACCCTGTCAGCTAAGTATTATTATTATATTAAAATTATAATTTAAAGGATAAGAAACAGAGCCTCAGAAAAGTCAGATTTTTCCCCCTGCAAAACACTTAAGTATTTACTATGAACCAGGCACTTGTATATTTAACATAATTTTCTAAAAAAAAAAAAAAATTTGCCCCAGCCTCAAGGAGCTTAAATTCAAATAAGTGAAAGCAATGTATTTGATGGAGCTGTTAGCAGGACAGAGTATTTTGTTCTGGGAAGGTAGAAAGTAGGAGAAAGCTGATAGTGTGATGGCCTTAGCAGATACTAAATGATATTTGAAACTGAAGCATGGGCTGGCATCTAGGGCAAGCTAAAAAATATAGCAGGACCAATTTGTGTAAACTCAGGCAACAGGCAATTGGGTAGGGCCTTCAGTAATCTTCTTACTCCTTGTCCAGGGCTGCTCCCACTGTAACTGTTACTCCTCTTCTAAACCACTACACCCGCCACCACTCTCCTCTGCTGCAATTCCTCCAAAACCTTCCAATCTGTTGTTGAGTTCATCCAAACTAGAAAAATTTCTACTTGAGAACCTGCCGGAGTATGTCCAACTTCATCTGTAGCTCACCTCCAGTGAGGGCTCAAGGGAGAGAAAAAGCAAAGCTGATCCCCATGTCTAAAGTGGCCTATATCTCTTTTCAGCATTTCCATGTAGACTATAAACCTCACTGTCTGTACACAGTAGCAATCAGATGCTCTCCAACCCATTGTCGAAGATGAGACTGTCTTCAGAATAGATAGAAGGATGTACAAATGGATGAAAAAGCATTTGCCGAGTCAAAGATGACTGGTTTCAAAGAAAGACTATCAGCAAAGGCAGGTGAAACCCTAGATCCCCCACAAGGAAAAGTCTTATTTACTCTTCCATCTGGGTTTTTAATATTTGTTATTGTTTTGTAATTGTGTTTACAGTGGCTGAATGAAAACTTCTCAGTTCTTCAGGATTTGTTTTTGCTGGTTGGACCAACTTCCCTCTTGATGTTTCCTTGTTAAACAATATGATCAGCTGGCTAGATCATTTTACAGGGAGTCAAAATGATTTTTTTAAAATTCTTCCAGCCTTCATGAATGTTAAAGAAGAGACCTGGGTAAAGCAGTTCTCCTTTGAACCAATAACCTTCCTTAAGAAAAGGTATGAGGTCTCAAAATAGCTAAAATATTAATTTGTTGACCTTGAGTAGCACTAGACTAAAGGATTCCTTCAAACAAAAGCTACTTGAGAAAAATTGATCTCATGGACAGCCTTACCTGACACTACTGTCCTGCTCCTATTCAAAGCACCCTCTTACTATGGATGTCTAAACTTTATGGTGTTAGAAGTTGGGAGGGCAAGGTGAACCCTTTGTAGGAAGTTTCTCTAATAAATGTCTGATTTTTTTTTTTAAACCCTTACCTTCTGTCTTAGAATCAATACTGGGTATTGGTTCTAAGGCAGAAGAGTAGTAAGGGATAGGCAAAGTGTGACTTGCCCAGGGTCACACAACTAGGAAGTGTCTGAGGGCAGATTTGAACTAAGGATCTACCATCTCTGGACCTGACTCGCAATCCACTGAGCCACCCAGCTGCCCCTAAACACCTCATTTCTAAGCTAAATAGGAAATCTAATCAAATTTATGAGAATAAGAGATATTCCCCAACTGATAAATGATCAAAGGATATAAACAGACATGTTTCAGAGGAAAAAATCTAAGCTATAACCAATATGAAATAACATCCTAAATTACTAATAGATGCAACTCTGAATTGGTAAAGCTGATGAATAAGGAAAATAGCAAATGCTGGAGGAGTTGTGAGAAAATACTTTAGTGCACTGTTGGTGGAGCTGTAAACTGTGTCCTGCCATTCTGGTAAGCAAGTTGGAATTAAATCCCCAAAACTATTAAACTATGTATATCCATTCTATGTTTATATCCCAAAGATTTTTTTAAAGGAAAAGGACACATATATATAAAATATAGTGGTTCTTTTTTGGGGTGCCAAAAAATCAAAATTATGGGGGGTGCCCATTAATTGGTGAATGGTTAAACAAGTTACAGTAAATGAACAAGATGGAAATCTATTATGCTGTAAGAATTTCCAAAGGGGATGATTTCAAAGAAACCTCAGAAGGCCAGTATTAAAAAAAAAAAAAAGCAAAGTGAGAAGAATCAGGCAAACAATTATACTGTGAATCTTAAAAATTCTCAGACCCTACTTCAAAACACTTGGTTAAGACCATTCCCCATTTTAAACAATGAAGGGACTTGGTCAGGAATGTGAGAACTCTACTCCACCCATACTTAAGCATACTTTAGGGGAAGATAAAGTTGTAAACTCTTTACTGAACAATGAAAAAGTACTTAACTCATACTTATAGTGAAGCAAAAGCCTTAAGCTAAGTCTATTTTTAGGAAGGTGCTAAGTACCTATGAAGGTCAGGCAACTTGCAAACTTGTAAGGGACAAGCCTTAACAAAAGAGGTGTGAGGTTTTAGTCTACTCAGGTGTGAATTACTCAAAAGTTTTAGTCTACCCAGAGAAGTTGAGAACTAAAGAAGGTGTGAATCAAGAATGGTCAGTTCTGTGAAAATGTGTACTGTGATTGGTAGATGTGAGGACTTAGGGGAGGTAACATAGGAGAAAATTCTCTTTAAAAGGAAGTCAGAAGCTGAGAAAAAAGAACTCTCTCTGAGAGAACTCTCTCTGAAGATGTGAGCTAGCAAAAGCTGAGTTGAAGGCCTCTGAGGAAAAATTCAGCCTTGGAAGCTGAAGTGGAGCTCAGGAGCTGAACGGGTGGGTCTCTCTGAACATTAGAATCTTGCTTGGGACAAATCTTGTGGTGAGTGGATAAAGACTGACTGATCTCTCTCTTAAGGCTTAAAAGCCTAGGCTGGCCTATATCTTTTCTCATTGTTTCCTCTTTCTCTCTCTCTCTCTTTCATTAATTCCTTATTTGTATTAATTAAAATCTCCATAAAAACCCAGCTGACTTGGATAGATTTCATATTTGGGAATTTTTCCCTGGCAACCACTATATTTTTGATTTGAAACCATATTTCTGTGGTCACAATTTTAGCCAACTACTCTTTTATCTGTAACAGTTTATGGCAAACACTACTTTATTTGTAAAAATACAACTGAAATATTGTAAAGATAAACAACTTTGACAGACTTGGGAACTCTGTTAAAACAATGACCAAGGGCATGCCGTTCCAAAGGATTAATGATGAAATATGCCTGGGAATCTCTAGCCTGACTCTAGGACAGACTGAAGCAAACTTTCTTTTGCCTATCTCCTTCCTCCCTCTCTCTCTCTCTCTCCTCCCCCCCCCCCAACTTGTTTTGCTTGATTATACATATTTGTAATAAGCTTTCACATGCTGGGTGAGCAAAGCCTTAGTTCACCAGGGCCTATGACCCGATGGCTACCTCACAAGGTTTAGCTGGCCTGTTGAAGCTGTTGCCCAGGGTATGGCCACTGCCGCATGCTAGCAGCCACTGGGAGCCACAAGTGAGAGCTGGATGTCAGGTGAGGGTCAGAGGTTGGAGAGCTGTCCTAGGAGGGCACAACAAGCCTTCCATACCAGAGATGCTACTCCTCTCTGAGCACCCCATACACCCCAGCATGTGAAGACTGCTTCGGCCAAACAGACAGAAGAAACCAATAAGAAGGTTCAACGGCTGAGAGGGCGACACAGCAAAGCACTGTTGGAGCGCTCAAGGCGTGTTGGAGCACAAAGGACTACCCGGCCATCCAATGCAGCTGAGGAAGTCTCCAGGTGTAACGACTTTTCGTGCCAATGGGCCCAGGCTTCCAACCCTGAGAGAGCGGGACTGTCTCTGTGCATCGACTTTTCCACTTAAATCTCCTTCACGCACAAGTGTTTTTTGTGCACACTCATCTACATTACAGATGAAAGAGCACAAAGACAATCGTCACCCTCGGTTACTGAGAGACTACTACTATTAATAATAATAATAAGCTTTATTTTTCTTGCTTTCTCAATGGATGAAAGGGGAAGAAAATTTGGAACTGAAAATAAGATGAAATGGAATTAAAATAAATTATTATTTTTAAAAACAAAGTTTATGCTTCACACCTGCTCATGAGTGAACAATAGAAGACATTAACATGATTGCCTGAGGTTACCCAGTGATTTAGTGGTGAGAGATGAGTTAAATAGGAAAATGTTCCAAATATTTTGTAGACTTCCTTTAACTCATGTTCTCTCTCTAAGGCGTAACAGGAGTTCTGGAGACAATCTTTAAAGGCAATATAGCACAAAAGAAACCCCACTAAACTCAAGAGTTAGAAGACTTTAGTGTGGCTTAAACATTTAACTACCTTTAAGACCCAAGAGAAAGTCATTTCACCTATGAGTTTCGATTTCCCAATATATGAAATGGGGAGAATAATGCATGAATTACCTTATTCACAGTGCCATTGTGAATAAAGGGCTTTTTAAATTGTAAAACTCTATAAATTTTAATTATGATGATGATTAAAAACAGATAGCTACTCTACCTTTAGACTTGTCTGGTTTCTAGGGCTCCTCAAAAAAAAAATCACTAAAGCACCTTTCTTCCCTTGTATTTGAAGATCATTTATTTACAAATGCATTTATGTGTTCTCTTTCATCAGAAGGTAAGCTCCTTGAGTGCAGGGACCTGACACAAAAATGACTGCTGACAAAATGACTGAAGTTTATGCAACACATTTAGCAAAGCAAGCTATGTAACGACCTCATTAGCACCTTGTACCTTGATAATGATAAGTGTAGCAGTCTTTTATGTATAACAAAGGAAGAGGGAGGTATGAGATAAATATGAAGCATGACTCCAAGTGTTTTCAAAACTGCCAAGTTCTAGCTTGAACTAAGAGATTAGTTAACCTGCTAGTGTTAACTAGCTAACCTAGAATGTTACATAAAAAGGGATATATTCCGTAGAGTGGGTGTTGAAGGGAGAAGAGGAAGATCTGAGCAGCGGAATAAAATTAAATGTTAAACTCTCTCTTTACTCCCCATGTGGCTGAAGACAACTCTCTATTGAACAATATATTCATGGATAGAAACACATTTGACTGCATGCACAGAATTTCTATTGTATGTGTGTATCACTACATTACCTACATGTTTTCACATTCATACATTCAAATAGTAAAATATGAAAAAGCAAATATCTTAAAACTGCTTGTTTATGGCAATTTTCCAATCCTCCTAAACTCTGCTTAGGCAACAAGCAAGATTATTTCGTTCTTATTAATGAGATCTAGAATATGCATGGGTTCCACAGAAAGAGAAGGCTGAGTACGGCTACAATCTGAATCACTAGAATAAAGTTTCTACAACCAGTGAGAATTCAGAACCATTAAAGTATAAAGAAGATCTACTAAGATGTAAGAAAAGGTTAGTCTTTCATAAAGATAAAATATTCAGTACACATTTGCTTTGTGTTGTTCCACTACATGTAATTTCTCAAGCTGTCCCCAAGAACTTCGATTCCCATATCTGGCTAGAGCACAGTTCTGAGAGAGCAATGGTGGCTTCAGGGGAAAGCTAACACTTCTCTGGGGCTCAAATGAGTCTTATTTTAACTTTCAGGCAGCCTTAGAGGTGGCATTATGGCCCTAAGTACAAAATGGGGCTTTTAGCAAGATGAAAATTGCCAAATTTTCCCATGATTATGGAAAAGCTGCCATTCATAGCAATCCCATTCAAAAACCGCAATACTCGGCCTATGGGCAATATTTAGGGTACTTTTAAACTGAAGTTTTAGTAAATCAATGGAAAGGGTTTCTTTTTCTAAATTCTGGTGGGTGATTTGTTTGAAATATGTAAAACAGAGATTAGAACTGAAGAATCTCTAAAAATGCAGATTACTCTAGTGCCAGAAAGGAAGAGATTTAATATTTCAAACTTTCCATTTTTACCCTTTTCTTCCCCACTCTCTCTAAGTACCAAACTTCTGCCATTGGTACAAGCAAATAGTTATACCTTCTTTTCCTATTATGTATTCCTGTCTGGGTGGAGCTGTCCAAAAAAATGGAATGGACTGTCTCAAGAGGTAGTAAGATTCCTCAATACTAGATTTTCAAGCATAGGCTTCTTGCCATCTTCCCTGCCATATCACAACAGAGGCTTGGCATATACTCAGGGGTTGTGACATGAATGCTCTGCTAAAAAATGAGTAATCGTCCAGAGAAGTAGGAGAACTGGGAGATAGAAAAGTCACAAAAATACAGGAGAGTTCAGTGGTCGAGAATTTCAAATGTTGCATGCAGAGAAGTCAAGAATGAGGAATGAGTTTTCAGGCCATTTGTCAATAAGAGATCACAGGTAATTCTGGAGAATAATTTCAGTTGGATGATGATATTGGAAGCCAGATTACAGAGGATTTAAAAGAGACAAGTGTAATGTAGACAGCTTTTATAGGGAGTCTGAGAAAAGGTAGTTATAATTGGATACCTTAAGTGGATGGTAGAGTCATTAAGGGGTTAAGGATGGGGGGCGGGTATTTGAAGTATGTTTAGGTAGAGAAAAGACGAATTAAAGGATATTGTATGTACCTTAAATAACTTTGAAAATAAGGTCACTGATGAAGTGAATGGAAGGATAAATGACCTATCACAACCACCAGCTGGGAATAAGGCAGATGGCAAAAAATATCATAGAATCCAACTTGAATAGGCTGGAGTTGATCCAATCATAAGATTTTGAATTGAGAAGGACCCTAGGGACAATCCAGTCCAACACTATTGGTTTACAGATGAAGAAAATGAGGCACAGAGAAATAAAAGGACTTGTTGAACAAAGGTAATGCTGCAAATTGGTGGCACAGAATTCTAGGGTCTTGATTTCAAATCCAAATATTTAGCATTTTGTTTCCAAGTAGCAAGAATCACATGTAACAAGAAGAAAAATGGGAATGAGAAACTTTTAAATTGTTTTTAACCCTTGTCCTGACCTATGACTTCACTGATGGAGGAAAACTAGAGCTGGTTTCTAGGTAAGGTTCAAGTCTCATCGCTACTGGCTGCGTGTCTGTAGACAAGTTATTTAACCCTTGTGTGCCAAAATAAAGTCTCTTAAGGCTCTAAATTGCAGAGCAGATGCTATTCCTAATTGGAAAAGGAATTTCTCACTCATGAGTTCTCTATAATAATTAAATTAAATTTCATTTCCTGTCACTCAAAAAAGAAAAATTCTATCTACTCTCATGTCACTGATATATCATTCCCTTCCCCTTGAGGGTCAAATCTCTAGAAAAAAGCTGCCTACTCTGCCAGCTTCCACATCGTCTTACTTTAGACATTTATCAATCCTTTGTAATCTGGATTCAAGATTATCACTGAATTGATTCCCTCCAAAGTCACTTTCTACATGAAATCATTTGTGTTTCTCCTAGCTACTAGTGCCTCAATATCGATTGTTTATTTTACATGTATTACATTGTCTCCCCAATAGAACATAAGCCCCTTGAAGGCAGGGACTTTCATTTTGGTCTCTATGTCCCTAGTACATACTTGGTGCACATGCAGGAGTGCTTAATAGATGCTTGTTAATTTGTGGTTGACATCCATCATATTGTCTAGGCATCATGAAACAGTAAAACTCAACTGGCATGACAGGAGAGATAACCTCTTATCTAAATTGATGAGTCTAGAAGGGGAAAAAAGTCTTGTATAATATCAGTACTTGGTCTAAAAGAGAATGCAGAAGAGATTAAATACACTACTTTAAGAGGCAGAGTGATATGCTTCTCACAGCAGTGGACCTGGGATCAATTCTCAGGGCCTTAGTTTCCTCATCTGGACAATGAGGATAATATTACTTTTAGGCCTGCCCATTCTAAGACTCAAATGAAAATGCTAAAAACTGCTTTACAAATGTGGAGAATGAATTAGCTTTTATTTTCCTCAGAAAGTTGCTTTCTGGAAGCAAAAGGGATAATACTGGAACTTTATTACTTATACTTATGATATATACTGTAATAGGACTGAGAGGGCTAAAGAGTTGATTTCTATAAAGTACCTTTGGACATTCTTTAGTAAAAGATGCCATAAGGTATTAAGCATAATCTTCTTAAGTTAAAACTTTTAAAGTGGACTGGTGGACAAGTGTACCTGAGGATGACTAAAAATCAGAACAAAACTACAAAATCAAAAGACACAAGGCAGCTCATTTCCACAAATCCCACTGGAGTAAACTAGCATCCATAGGAGCAGAGAGATTTTGGCACCTTAGGAAGCCTCAGCACCTGGTAATAAAGTTACCATAAAAACATTAAAACTTTTCAGTTTAAGGTAATATTTAAGTAAAAATGTCTCTGTGTGAGCTATAAAGAACTCTCTCCAGATGCTTGGAGTTCATGAACCCTAGATCCAACAATATTCATTAAAGTTTTTACATTACTGAGCTGTATTTGGCCACCTTCCCTGGGAAAGAAGTCTTGATAAGTAACATTTCTTAAAATCATGTCTACCAAGATTATCTAATGATTGCCTGGCTCACCACTTTTTCCTACATCACAGGCAGCTAGAGATAATCTAACAACACACAAACAAACCAAAAATAGCATACTTGGTTCATTTAAACTTATTTAATGATATTTGAATGTTCATTTTCTATTTTCCCAGATCCCAGAAAACAAAGTTCTTTTTAGATGACCAATATTTTGTTCCAGAAACATACAACCTTATCAGCTAGTTCATAAAAGAGCTATTTTACAAACGTACATCTGGATAATTAGAACAATAAAGTCTTTTAGACATTTCAAAACATGATCAGTAAAAATACAGGATTATTAATAAAGTTTTCTTTAAAGAATACTTCCAGATTTTTAAAAGTAATCTCTGTTAAAAGAGTACATGATTGTATGGTGTACAAGGAAAATAAGATGTTCTAGTATGAAGAGATTCAAAGATTTATTAAAAATAATAACCAACCATTTGCACATTATAGTGACCATTTTTGCAGTACACTTCCTTGTCAGTTTACACCTGGAAATAGAGGGGATTTGCTTCCTTTTTTGGGGGGGTGGGGGGAAGGGGGTGTTCAGGGGGAAGCACATTCCTTCAGCAAATTCATCAACAAAACCACCAACACCAGTGGAAGGAAACAGGTTACTTGGGTAAGGAAATTACAAACTCTTTGGAGAAAGGAACACTTTGGGAGAGGGCATTTTGAAAGGTATTAGGGGTGGGAATTAAAGAATATTTTACAAAAACATAACAATGCTGAAGGTGGGAAGCACATGAACAAAATTTTAGCTAAATTGTCCTATTAGTTTCTCTTTGAATATTGCCTACAGTTTTCAACAATGAGATATCTGAGGTTACCAGGCTAATAAGTCAAATTAATACTGCTTTTTAGAGCATAGAGATAGATCTCAGTTTGAAATATGTATATATCAGTCTCCATAAAATCTGTTGAATCTACCACCACCAAAAGAGCAAAGGAAGAAAGCAATGGAAGCAGCAGTGTTGCTCTCAACAATGAAAAATTTTAAGTGAGACCTGCTTTCTTCTGTACTAGCTTTTAAACAAAGCATTTTTTTAAACAGGGACTAATTCTATTAGGAAAACAGAACTAAGTGTTTGGAAAAAAACCCACCACATATAGAATTCCTCAATGAATGAGACCCTTAGCTTTTAAAAGTCATGATCAGATGGGAAACCTGGAAGTTAATTTGAAGTCAAATTTGTCCTGAATATAAGCTGATTTTAGAGTATGCAAAGCATATGGATTCTAGAACAGGGAACTCAGTTTTAAATCATGGTGCTTTGGGATTGTCAATATAACTTGACTAACTTTCTGTTCTCTGAAAGGGAATGAAATGTTCTAAATGTATTTCACCATTTAACAATCAAGGGGGCCATTAAAACCAACAGAACAGAATACATTTAGTAAATCCCTTCAACATCCCCTGAAACAACTAATTGGTTTTCTGTAGATCACTTTTTCTATTATTGTGTCCTTCTGGGAAAATAGGATCTCACCTTCTCTTTTATCTCTCCCTAAGAAAAGGACTTCCTAATGACCAGTTTTGCTTAAGGAGTGTGACCTGTAATTTCCTAACCCTTTCAACTGGAAGGGGGTAGATAGGATGTTAAAGTAACAGAAGGATGTGGATAGAATGACTTAAGGGAAACTGTCTTCCTCTTAACTGGCAGTTCTAAGATGGAAAGGGCACTTGAAGCTTTGGAATCTCTTCTGGACTATACTTTGGAGATACTAAATACTTAATTCTGTAGCACTTGAGCTACATTTTATATGGGTTGGTTTTACTTTTTATTTTTTCAGCTAGACTTTATCTCCATCATGCAGAGTAATAAGCTGAAGGAAGGACAGGATAACTAACTTGTTCAAGACCATTTACTGAATTAACTAGGATAGAATTTAAAGCATTGCACTTTTCCTACCTCCTGAAGGAGATATGCATTGTTAAGTGGTTTACTCTTTAGGTGTTTGGAGCAAACTTCTAGTTGTGTAATATTGCTCTTGCCCCCAAATTAAACTATCAGTGGGCATTTCTCAAATACCCACTTAACACCATCTCCTTTGATACAGAAAGATGTAGACAGCTGGTGCTGATGTATGGCTGGATACATGTGTACAGATAACCCTTTGGGTTGACAATGACCACAGTATTCTTGCCAGCAGTACATGATGTAACCATTTTGTTTCTTGGGAGATCCAAGGCTCCTCTTGGGAGATCAGGGAAAACTCCAGGCTGGTATCCTGTGAACTTGGGTTTTGCTTTTAAAGCTCCTTACCCCATTCTAGTTTAAATTACATTTTGTTTATAATCTGAGATGCAGTTCCAGTCTACAGGCATATCCCCAAATGAGTGATTGTAGCCATGTCCAAAAAGCATAGCTCAGGTGACAAGACACAGGCAGAGAACTTGATGCAGCCAGATGAACTGATTAAGTTGTAGCTTCATGATGCTTGAAAAACACCTGGGAATTCCTGCCATACATGATGAGAAAAACTTGATTTCTCTGTGACAGCTAAAAAGGGGGTAAAATTCACACACTGACCATTCACAGAAAGTGGAGGATACTAGTGGAAGATGTATGGAAAATGAATTCTTTGTATAGGAACAGGATTCTGCAGATTTGGCACATGGTTTTAATTGGCAAAAAACAAAAATAAAAAACTCCAAAGCTTGTTTACCTGATGTACAAAGAATATTGTTCAAAGACTGTGACTGAAGATGTTTTCGAGTGACAGTTCTGAAACCCCTATCCTCTGTAGGGTACTGCCAATGGTGCTACTAACCCTAGTGCAGGCAGTATCAAGAACCAGCCTGGAGGGTCCAGTGTATGTTCTGGTATTGATCTGCAGGCTTCCACTTCCAAGGTCAGTCTTGCTCCCAGGATGGAAAGGGCTACAGCAGTAAAGCCAAAGGAAGTGCTTACAGAGCTTGTGTGGGCAGTCCTGTAGTCTCCATTGCATTTCTTTCCATTTCAGCCTTGGCTCTCTTTGTAATACAAGTAGAGAGCATTCTGGCACAATCAGTGCAAAAATCAGAGTCAAACCTCCAGGTACTAAAAACTTACTGGCCCTTTAATCAGCAGTACCCGTGGCTCATGAAGCCATGGTTCAGCTCAGTAGTGATTCAGTTTGACACACACCCTTGCCAATCTCTCTATCCTTTTCTCCCTCCCATTCCCCCCACCCCACTATTCCCCTCTCTCTGAAGCATTTCCACTCTTTTTTTCTGCTCAAATTGCAGGGGTAATTCATACAAGTGCCAAAGCCCTATAATTGTAAAAATTAAACAATACCTAGACTATTTTACAGTCAAGAAAATAAAACTTGGCTTCTCTTCTCCCTATTGGATCCCATGATTCAATGGAAAAGAAAGAAGAGTGGATGGGGGTGGGAGTGGGGGATAGGAGGGGAGAGAAGGGAATAAATCAATTTTCAAGTGCCTGGCTATTTATTTAGTGCATTAAAAATTTTTGTGACATGGGAGAGGACCTTAGCTATAGAGGATGGATGCGTGCCACACAGGTAGGTAGCTCATCTTCTAACTGATTCCTCTTAAATACAGGCTAGGTCACTCTGTACATGAAAACCATAGGGAAGCAGCCCTTCAAAAAGCCATGTAGGGGCTAGCAGGGAGTGCTAAATTCAGTCCAGTGAAACCAAAACACCCTAATTCCCTGTAGCTCTCCCCAAACCACCCTCAACCCCCAGGCCTGAATTGTGATTTCAGGAGCAGCTGATCCTTGGGTGTACTAAATACAAAAGGCTAAAACTCTTGCTATTCAATTAAAACAAAACCATAAATGCAAAATTAAAATTAAAATGTGCTTTCAAAATGCGGAATGAAGTCAAATAAATACATCTGATTCTCTTTTTTCTCTTTTTTTTAAATGTCTAAATACATTTTTTATATCCTACACCCAAAGCTCTGTACATTTGGTTTTTGTTCTGAAAGCAAAATGAATTTCTGATAGTGAGGGGGGAAAAAATGAGAGAAAGGACACTCCCTCACTGACAAACAAGTGCAGCTGCCATACTGGGAAAAAAAACAATTCCCACTTGAGCATACTGGGACATGGCTAGCACTCTGAAGGTCCACAGGAAGATCCTCTATCACACACTCTCTCCCAGTCCACCCTGGAGCCAGGATGTGGTGATGCAAGGCCGAGGCTCAGAATCCAAACTTCAGCCAACAAGTGCTGTGGCTTTAACTTTTATCTGGGAAAAACAAAAGATATATGAAGACCAGAGTGAGTCAAGGGAAATGGTTTCCAGGACCTCTAATAATACGCATTTTTATGTTTATATGCATACATACAGGTGTGTGTGTGTGTGTGTGTGTGTGTGTGTGTGTGTGTGCCTCTATTAGAAAGTACAAGTATATTCTGATGTCTGTCAATGTGCAGTAAAGTCAATTAGACATAACTAAACTTTAACATTATGTCATAAAGTTTGCCATAACAAACAGCTATTAGTGCTATAGAAACATGTTACAAATGGACAAAAACATTGTCTTCGTAATGCTATATTTTTGCTGAACCAATTAACCTAATGGAGAAATGTCAAATAACAGATGATAACATGTACATTAGATACAGGTCCATACAAAGGCATAAGGAAACCTTCTTTAAACTTCTTGTTCATTTGAAGAACACATTCGTGCTAGAAAAACCAAGGGAGATCCATTTTCTCTACCACTAGGAAATCAGAGCTGCTTTAGTAAATCTTTCACTACTGTACTCATAATTTTCCAATTTACTAGTTTCCTAATCCTTGGTTCTTGAAAAAAGGTGAGAGGAGAGAACATGTAATGACACCAGAGCTGCTATCTGAAGAAAATATATGATCATGTAAGAGCATGTTAACTTTTCACATACCTGAGTGCTCCTCTGTGAGGGCTGATCCAGCCAGCCTTTGGCAAAGAGTCATGTAACTTTCCTCCACCTTCTGTAAAACACAATCCATATGATTTTCATCTGTTTTCAGAAGGGGAGTGGGGGAAGAGTTTTAGAAAGGGTAAAGAAAGGTTTTTATGCAATAAGTCAAGGTAGAATTGCTTTAGTCCTTACTTATATTTCCCTTATATGCCTTTGAATGAGAACATTATCTTGTTTAGAAATTTTGCTTTTGAAAAAGGACAACTTTCATTTCTCTTACATTCCTATGTTATGAATAATTTAGAAGTAATAAAAATAATTAACAGGAGTTAGTTAGATGGAGAGAATAAAGATAGCAAGTGGACAGCCAAAGTGTTTGGTATCTCCACGAAGTCAATTGAAAATCTTATAGCATACTAGGCTGATACTGTGCCAATTTTTTTAAAAGACATAGATAGAAGTCAAATAGGAAAGACAGTCATGGAGGGGTAATCATGTGCATTTAGAGGGTACTCCCAAATCAATGAAATTACAGATTCACTTGAGTACACAAGAAAGGAAAATCAAACCTATAAAGTACCCACAAAGGTTTTTGTTAAGCTGCCTTATTGTTTTATGTCATTTAGCATGAGGTCCATCACAAATAGTCTGCTTACAAATTGATTTCAGGCATTTCATCAACTGCAGGGCAGCACAATATAGCATTGTATATATATCAAGAAAAAATATCCCAACTAAGTCAAAATGTATTAGTGAGAGGTTAGATTTCTGCAAAAATGCCAGAACATTCCTACCTTCCCCCTTCTGCCACAAAGCTATTTATCCTAATAAAAATACAGCATATCTATTATATACATCTAGACTCCTTAGTATCTCTCTCTACCCCAGACTAAGGTGGGATCAACGACCCTCCAAAAACACAGATTAAAGTTGGCACAATCTCTTAACTTGAAAAAAACCCATATTAAAAAGGCCAATGAAAAAACACATGAGATAAGGAGGTCAATTTAGCCAAATGGCAGTCTGCTTATTCATCCTATACTCCGCCCCTTTACTCAACATTTGATGAAAATGACCTCTAGAACTGAGGACCTAGAGGAACTGCTGTTCACATTTCAAAATTTTCTTTCAATGCTGGGATTATCAAAGGAAAAGGTTTAGGGATCAGTCTAAAAGACAATGAAGCTTATATCCATCTATACCAAGAATCAGAAAACTACTACCACCACCACAATGTGTTATACAAATAAATAAAAGGCAACAGCAAGTTACAGATTTTCTCAATCTCAAATATCAGCCAAGAAAATCATATACATTCATATCCTTTAGCTTGGAAACATAATAGGAAAACATAGACACAAAAACACGTTTTTAATCCTTGTGATTCTATACACTAAGAAGTAGGGCTGCCCACCCTCTGCTTTGTATGCAGTCCTTTCCATGGACAAGAAAAGCACATGGGTTAGCATTCTAGAAGGTTTACTGAGATCAGTGGCTCATTCTTTCTTTGCTTCCTTTTTGCAGCATTTGCTCCTTGGAAGCAAGTGATAAGGAGGCTGAAACAGGCTTTAAAAAAGCAGTAGTGGATACCTTTAAGTGTTCAAGGTCAGCCTCTATCTTCCCAATGTACTGCATGATTTGGCTGTGTGAGTCTGTAGAAGAAGGAGGACTCTGGGCACTGAAGCCAAACTCCTCCACAGGTCCCCATCGCGGCTGGATGAGGTATTCAGAGGTGAATGGAGAACCTCCTCCATCAGACCGGGCATCCCGAAGAGGTTGCTGCTGGTGAGCCCAGCCCATAGCAGGGAGGCCTGGAACAACGTCCTCCTCCGTAGAGCTCTCCTGCACTGTTTCATAGCCATCGAGGATCAGAACATTTCCTGTTGATGGAACAGAAAAACAAATTACCACCACTCTCAACAGCTGGCAAAACAGAGAGCAGATATTGGGCAAGAAGTCTACAAATACCCAAATATCCATACACACTTAAGCTGTAGCTAGTGTTTTGATTTTATATTTTCAAATTGTTTAAAATTTCAGGTACTAGGGGCAGCTGGGTGGCTTAGTGGATTGAAATCCAGGCCCAGAGACAGGAAGTCCTGGGTTCAAATCTGTCCTCAGACACTTCCTAGTTGTGTGCCCCTGGGCAAGTCACTTAACCCCCATTGCCTAGCCCTTATCACTTTTCTGTATGAAAACCAATACACAGTGTTGATTCTAAGTCAGAAGATAAGGGTTTAAAATTTTTTTCAGGTACAATTAACATTTTAAAATACGACACATTCCATACAAGTTAAGGAAATAATTCAACACTCTCTATCCTGCTTTCTCAGTGCATAAACACCAGGAGAGTAAATAACTATGATCAAAATTGGTTCATATGAACTTGCCTGAGATCCGTAACTGAACAGTTTCTTCTTCCTTTCTTTCTATCCCATCACTTTCTGAAGGATTATCATCACTGTGGACTTCACGGGCGTCAAAAAAGTGCTCTCCGCTGTCATCAGGGCCCCCTTCTAGCTCTGTGCTAGATGGTTCTGGGGTCGTGATCATGTGGTCCATTACTAAAAGGTTACTTGCCCTGCTATTTTGAGATGCCAGTTCCATATAATCCTGTGGAATTGGGGATTCAATTGAAGTCCTTGGGCTGTAACATGCAGCAGTTTCACCAGTTCTGGTTTGGAGGGGCATCTGTCCTTCACAAGGCTGGCTAGTCTTATTATTTTCAGAATGGTCCAGGACATTTTGGATTGTATCTGGACATTTTACCTGTACCCCCTGGGAGGCTGCCCTAAACCTGGGGAAATGCTGCCAGTCTTCATGAGTTTTCTTTTCAGTCAAATCTAGCTGCTGTACCAATAACTGCTTCAAAAGACCCACTGAAAAAAGAAAGAAAAAAAAGACATTCATTGGTTTCTATTAGAATTCATGAGTGGCTAAGCCATTTCTAAATACAAATCAATCAACAACCATTTATTAACATCTTATAAATACCGCAAACCTAGCAGATTGGCCAATATGACAGCAAAGGAAAGTAATGAATGCTGGAGGGGATGTGGCAAAATTGGGACACTAATACACTGCTAGTGGGAGTTGTGAATTGACCCAACCATTTTGGGGGGCAATTTGGAATTTTGCGCAAAAGAGCTTTAAAAGACTGTTTACCCTTTAACCCAGTCATAGCACTGCTGGGTTTGTACCCTGTGAAGTGTGAATCACTTTTTTTTGTACCCCTATTTAGTACCTCACCAGACACTAAGTAAGGGAGTTCACAGGTCACTTGCAATCAGTCAGAAACTTGTGAATCCTTTGATAAGAGTTAAAATCTTCAGAGGGTAAGAAGTGGATCCCACAGATACTGCCTCCTTGGGCACGTGGAAGCCCTGTGATTGGCCCCTGTGAAGAGGGGAAAGGACAAGAAATCACTATAAAAGCCCTGAACTTCTTTGGCTGGGGGCAGTCTTCTGGAGATAGTCTTTGGGAGATAGTCTTCAGGAGGTTGTCTTCAGAAGTAGTCTTCGAGGGAGCTTTGGCTGGTGACCTGCCTCTGGAAGGTGACTTTGGACTTGGACCTTGACTTGGACTTGGACCTTGACTCTTGGACTGTTTCTTGGGCGAAAGAATAGCTGGGCTCTCCTTTCCTGGCTTCCTAGAGATAGATTAGTTCTGGAGAGGCGTTCCCCCCTTAGAGGAGGCAGCATTGGTGGAACACCTGGTCCTCTGGTCGAGGGTTAATAAGTCCTGCTGGGTTGAGCCAAGCACCGAAACGATATTTAGTGTGATAGGCTAGACATCTTCTCTTTTTTGTATTTCTCTTCTTTTACTGTTTCCACCTCTTTTATAAATAATAGTTATTAAAAGTCATTTTGACTTTGAGCTATAATACTTTAAATAGGCAACCACAAGATTACTTTAGAATCTTCATATATTTTAGTCAAACCCTTAATTTATTTCCTCATGACTCCAAAGAGATAATAAGGAAAAAGACTTGTACAAAAATATTCATAGTCGCACTCTTTGTGGAAGCAAAAAAACTGGAAAATGAGGGGATGCTCTTTGATTGGGGAATGGCTGAACATACTGTGGTGTCTGATGGTAATGGAATATTATTGTGCTGAAAGGAATAATAGAGTGGGGAAATTCCATGTGAACTGGAAAGACCTCCAGGAATTGATGCAGAGTGAAAGGAGCAGAACCAGGAGAACATTGTACACACAGAGATCGATACACTGTGGCACAATCGAATGTAATAGTTTTCTATTAGCAGCAATGCAATGACCCAGGACAATCCAGAGGGACTTAGGAGAAAGAACACTATTCACATTCAGAGAAAGAAATGTGGGAACAGAAATGCAGAAGAAAAACATATGACCGATCACATGGTTAGATGGGGATATGATTGGAGTTTTGATGTTAAAAAAAATCACTCTACTGCAAATATGAATAACATGGAAATATGTTTTGAACAATGATACATGTATAACCCAGTGGATTTGCTTGTCAGCTCCAGGAGGGTGGAAGGGAAGAGAGGAGGGAAAAATCATGAATTGTGTAACCATGGAAAAATATTTTAAATAAAATAAATGAATTTTTAAAAATCTTATAAACAAATGGGTGTCTAATAACACAAGTAGCAAATGCTAAAGGTCACTTTGTATTTAAAACACTGAAATAAATTGCCACATGTGCCTATGGTATGCCTTGGCCTTAGAGCTAGAAGGGATCACCTAGATGCATTAAGGTACCTTCAAGAATCTGGTATGTGGCCTGGGCAAGCTACTAGATACTAGTAACTTAACATCCTCTACTTTCTAGGTATATTGAGAAAATTAGGTTAAAAAAAAAAAGAATTTTTTTGAGCTACTCAGAAATAGATGTAAACATAAGGAAGCATTTTTTGCTAATTCTAATTTTTAAAGCAGCATGGTGCTGCTCTGCTCAAATAAATACCAGTAGCTTCCTATTTCCTCTAAGACCAAGTGAAAACTCTTCTGTGATTTACAGCCTTTACCAACCTGGTTCCACCTTATCTTTGCAGTCTTATAAATTAACCTCCCTTCATAAACCCTAGTGTAGCCAAACTGACCTTCTTGCCATTGCACACACATGACATTCCATCTTGCATTTCTTTTCCTTTCTATAGGCTGATCCTCTGTACCTGGAATGTACGGTGCTCCTTTCTTACCTGGGCTTCTCACAATCCCTACTGTCCTTCAGAGCTCTGTTCAGGGGCCACTTTCTATCAAACTTTTCCCCAATATCCCTGTGCTCAGAGCTTCCTCCCCTATTGAACTCTATTTCATTTGTATCTATATTGCATATACATCTATGGGTGTAGAGGGAGTTTCATCCCTTCTCCCTCCTGGATTGCCTACTGAATTCATCCCATTTTGCATGCAGCCCTGTGTCCATGAATGTGAATAAAAAGGTGTGTGTGGGACCCTACCAGGGTCTATTCCCTTGGAGGTGGCAGTGGAACACCATGGCTGAGTCAGCCAGCCATGTGGAGGACCATGTGGTCAGTTAGATTAGGCTTAAATCTTTACATATCTGCTTTTTCTATTTCAAGTGATTATTAATAAACTTTATGAAAAATAAGAACTTATAGATATTAATTTTAATCTAACATATGTATCCATATTTTCCCCCTACAGAAATTGCATTTATGTTTTAGTAACCCCAGTGTCAAGTCTCTAGCACACAGCAGGCCATTTGTTGGCTAAACAGTATAGTGTCTTAACAAAGAGAAAACATTCAAAATGTAAAAGCATTTATAAAAGGGTCGTAACAACTTAAGTAAACAATTTTATTTAGAGCCAAATTTTTCCATATAATTGTAGTAAACATATTACTGCAATGATCTTGGTTGATGATATATTTTCTCTCATCCCATCTGAGTCAGCCAATTGTAAGGAATGTTGGCAATATAATATAAATGTAGGCCTAGTATTTTTAAAAATTTTGACTTGACATCTTACTCGGTTATTCAGTTAGCTCAGGAGTGGATCAATATATTTGTATATGTGTATATATGTGTATATATGTATGTATATACACCCTTACTTAAATCATTCTCATGCCCATTACTTAACTCTCCTATATACTCTCCCTATACTACCCAAACAACATGCCTTAAAAAAAATTGTTTAACCCTTACCTTCTATATTAGAATAGATACTAAGTATCAGTTCCAAGGCAGAAGAGCACTAAGGGCTAGCCAGAAGGGGTTAAGTGACTTGCCCAGGGTCAAACAGCTAGGATGTGTCTAAGACCAGACTGGAACCCAGGACTTCCTGACTCCAGGCCTGGCTGTCTTTTACTGGGTCACCTAGTTGCCCCTCTATATGCATTTGTTACTAACAAAGTTCCAGGCACTGTCCTCAGTCAGAACTAGGGAGTATAAAGACGAAAATGAAATAGTCCTTGCCAAAAGAGATAGGAAGTAAATTGGGGGGAGCAGACAGGAATTAAGAAGGGATTCATGTATTCTATGTCATGAGTTGTTAAGGTAAAGAGTACATTCTTAGCATGAGGGACACAAAATGAAAGGTGCTAAGAAGGGAGCTGGCATGTCATGGAGAGGAACATAGGATTTTGCATGCAGTCTGTGTATAGAAGGGAATCATGCAAATACAGGCTATAAAGGGTTTAAAAATTTTTTTTAAATTTAGTCAATTTAGAACATTATTCCTTGGTTACAAGAATCATATTCTATCCCTCTCTCCCCTACCTCCACCCTTCCCGCAGCTGATGTGCAGTTTCACTGGGTATTGCATGTGTCCTTGATCAGAACCTATTTCCATGTTGTTGGTATTTGCACTAGGATGATCATTTAGAGTCTACATCCCCAATCATATCCCCCTCAACTCATGTAGTCCAGCAGTTGTTTTTCTTCTGTGTTTCTGCTCCCACAGTTTTTCCTCTGAATGTGGATAGTGTTTTCTTGTAGATTCCTCTGGGTGGTTCAGGATCACTGCATTGCCACTAATGGAGAAGTCCATTACGTTTGATTGTACCACAATGTATCAGTCTCTGTGTACAATGTTCTCCTGGTTCTGCTCCTCTCATCAATTCCTGGAGGTCATTCTGGTTCACATGGAATTCCTCCAGTTCATTATTCCTTTGAGCACAATAGTATTCCATCACCAACAGATACCACAATTTGTTCAGCCATTCCCCAATTGAAGGGCATCCCCTCATTTTCCTTTTTTTTTCTGCCAACACAAAGAGCGCAGCTATGAATGTTCTTGTACAAGTCTTTTTCCTTATAATATCTTTGGGGATTCAAACCCAGCAGTGCTATGGCTGGGTCAAAGGGCAGACAGTCTTTTACAAAGGGCTTTAAAAGAGAAACAGGAATTTATATTTAATACTGGAGGCAAGAGAGCCCCTCTGCAGGTTGGGGGGAGGTGGGAGGGAAATCACCTTGGAAGGAATACAGATTGCAGAAAAGAAAGGCTTGAAGAAAGAAGACCAATTAGGAAGTTACTGTAAAAGTTCAGGCAAAAAGTGAGAAGAGCCTGAACCAGGTGATGAGCAAGAGGATAGAGAGAAGGGGACAGTTGTAAAATATGTCAAGGAGGTAGGATCAGTCAAATTTAGCAACTGATATTAAACAAGGGAGAGTGAGGAGTCAGTGACAACAGTGAGGTTGAGAAGCTAGAAAATGCCTTCAATAGAAAGAAAGAAATCCAGAAGGAGAAAGGCCTTTGGGGAAAGAGACAGTTCAGTTTTAGCCATTCTGAATATGAAGTTTCTATAGGATATCCAGTTTTAAATATCTAAGAGGCAGATGGAGATGAACATCTGGAGCTTAGGAAAGGGATGGGGGGAGGGGCTGAACAGATGTGGGAATTAGCTGTATCAAGATGATAATTATATCCTTGGGAGCTGATAAATGAGAGGACACAGCCTTGGGGTATACCCAAGTTAGGGGTTATAAGAGATGGATTGAGCCCGAGGAGATAAGTAGGAGAAGAACCAGGATTAAAGTGTCATGAAAACCCACACAGGTCAGTGTGGCCAACTGTCAATTGTTATAGAGAAGTTGAGAACGATGAGAATTAAAAAAAATCTATCATCTTGGACAATTAAGAGATCATTGGCAAATTTTAGACTGAGAAATTTTGGCTGAAAGCTACACTTCAACAGGCTGAGAAGTATGAGAGAGGAGAGACAGTAGAAGCAATAGGTGTAAATAGCTTTTTCTAGAAGCTTAGTTGTGAAAGGCAGGCAAAATATAGATTGATACGATAAGGCAAGATATAGATTGATTCAATAAGGAGATGGTAGCTTCTAGTAGGGATTTTCTCAAAATGGGGGGAGACTGGAGTATATATTATACATATCAGAAAAGGAACCAGATGAAAGGAACAGATTGAAAATGATCATGGGGGATGGGATCAAGTCATACAGAATGGGGTTAGCTTTAGCTGGGAAAAAAGGAATGCCTATCAGAAACTAAAGGAGGAGAGTGGGGCATGATGTCATCAGGTTATAAAATAACAACAAAGAAAAAAGAGAAAAGAGACAGTAGGGTCATGGTCTCAATTTTACTGGCCAAGTCTGAGGCAAGATTCTTTGCTGAGAGTGTTGGGGAAGAGATAGTGCAGAAGGGCCAAATAGAGAAGACAAGTTTTGAACAATGTCTGTAGAAATAAGAATAGAGAATCAAATAAGGAGGAGGAAAGCAATTATCTTGCTTACAGGAAGGCTCAATTGAAATTAGAAATCATAAATATATAGTGGACGCCATCTGCTAGGCTGCCTGATTTCCTCCCATTCTATTCAGGAGAGTTTTAGCCACAGGAGACAAGGCAAATGATGGGAGTAATTCAAGATTTGCATTTGGCAAGGCAAGAATACTTTTACATATAAAAATATATTATAAAGGGGATAGCTAGGTGGCTCAGTGGATAGACAGACAGACCCGGAAATGAGAGGCCCTGGATTCAAATCTGACCATAGACACTTCCTGGGCAAGTCACTTAACCCCCTCTGCCTACTTTCTCTTTCCTTGGAACCAATACATGGTACTGATTCTAAGACAGAAAGAGATGTGATCAGATCTGGGAAAAACAGCAGTCCATTCCCTCTCTCTGCCAAGGTTTGTTACGCATATGAAGGCAGGCCAGCAAACTGAATCGGCTTCTATCTTACCTAAGCTTTACCTAAGATTCAAAACTTCTTTCAGAAGAAAATTAAGGTTCTTAAAAAAAAACAAAACCCTACATTGGTTGCCATCTGTAAGAATTAAATAATATTACTACCCAGATATATATTTTATAAAGTTTATTGGAAAGGGTAGACAACTATTCCTCTAAGTAAACTGACCACGTGGTGCTTAACCTGCATGTCTCTTCTCTCCTCCTCCCTCACCTGCCTGCTCTGTCTCTTCTCTGGTCTCCCTTTCAATTCTCCAGTGGTTCTCTCTGAGCAGCCCCCAGCCCCCAACCTTGACTTTTATTGACAAATGGAACCCTGGCAACCCTGGTGCAGTTGTGATATGTCAGGAATGTTTGATAGACAGGTAAAGCTCCTCAGGAGGGGGAAGGGATAAACTTCCTTGACACATAGTACTGAAAATATCTGATTCTGACATCACAATGAACTTTTGAAAATATTAATCACTTCATATTCATCTGCAATGTGCAAAGGACACTTTAAATGAAATATACCAAAGAAATTAACTTAATTAAATACATTCAAACTCAAATTATATGTTATTACTCTGTCCTTCAAAAAATAGCCTAAGAAATTGCCCTGGAGTGTTAGAAAGAAAAATAAAAAGGTCCCACAATTATTTTTTATGCCAAAAATTTAGTCATGTGGTAGAATTAACCAAAAGATAATGATGGTCTGGGTTTTTTTTTTTAATTGAGATATATATTTTTGGAAATGTATAAGAATTTGTTGTGTTTGGATACTTAAAAAAAAACCTCTGTATTTAACCATGTTGCAACATGTTGCTCACAGTAGGGAATTTCTATTGCTCATCTGGCTGGCTGTCAAGTTCTATCTTTGATATATAAAAATGGGAGGCTTGGATATCAGAACTTGGCTACAACTGACTAAAGAGTTCTACAACTTTGCTGGAGCCAGAAAGAAGTAGTCCTACAGTCTGCTCTGGGTAAGCAACCATATTAAATAAACCTTCAAAAAAAACTATTGTCATTACTAGTATACTTGTTGGCGCCTTTTTTAGGGTGGGGTTTCTTACTATTACTCTCTTCCTTCCCTTTTTACAGTTATATGAAATCTTTGACAATTTTATTTTGATCTTAATTTTTTTGTTCTATATACTATTGAAAATTAATAATAAAGTTTCTAGTATTAAAAATGTTACATAGAAAACATACAAAAACCCTAGGAAAAATAAAATTTTAAAAGAAAGTATGCTTCTAACTGCAATCAGTGCTCATCAATTCTCTCTCTGAAGGTGGAGAGTAATTTTCATGATGGGTCCTTTGGAACTGTCTTGGTGCATTGTCTTATCATAGCTAATCATCTTTACGATATTGCTGTTATTGCATACAATGTTCTCCTGGTTCTACTCACTTCACTTTGTATCAGTTCATAAAAATCTTCCCAGGTTTTTCTGAAACCAATCTGCTTGTCATTTCTTGTAGCATAACAAGAGTATTCTAATCATATACCATAACTTGTTTAATCATTTTCCAATTGATGGGCATCCCTTTAATTTCCAATTCTTTGCCATCACATAAAGAGCTGCTATAAATATTTTTGTACAAATATGTCCTTTTGCCTTTTCATTGATATCTTTGAGATACAGGCCTAGTAAGTAGTATTGCTAGGTCAAAGGGTTTTGTACAGTTTTATAGCCTTTTGGGCATAGTTCCAAACTGCTCTCGAGAATGGTTGGATCAGGTGATAATTACACCAACAGTGCATTTGTAACCCAATTTTTCCACACCCTTCCAACATTTGTCATTTTCCTTTTCTGTTAATCTGATAGGTATGAGGTGGTACCTCAGAGTTGTTTGAATTTTCATTTCTCTAATCAGTAGTGAGTTAGGACATTTTTTCATGTGACAACTGATAATTGATTTCTTCTGAAAATTTCTTGTTCACATGCTTTGACCACTTATCAATTAGGCAATGGTTAATATTTATAAATTTGGCCTACTTCTCTCTATATTTGAGAAATGAGTCCAAAGAGAAAGTTCTGATGAATTTGAGAAAACTACTTTGTCAATGACAATGGACATTTTCCTTAGTTTGTTGTAAATAAAAAATTTAATATAAATTTTGAGCTATGAGGAGTATTTTGCTGTCACTTTTATGATGAGTAAATGTGCAAAATTTATCCAGGAATGTGCAAAACTATCCAGAAATTAGATAAGAGGGAGATATTCAAAGGACATTTAACAGATTTTATAAGGTTTCTGAGTTTTTAATCAACCTTCTGTGCACAAATTTTTATTATTTCCAAGATCCTCTCTCAGTGCACTACTCTTCTATTCTTGAAATTGTCCTTCAGAGATTCATCACAACAGCTTCATGGGTGATTCCCAAGTTCAAACCTATTCCTCCCCTCAACCCCATATACTCCAGACCTATATCTCCAAATTCTTGTTGGAGGTTTTCAATATGTCTAATATGTTACTCAAGTTTCCCTCCCATTTCTTGATGAGTTAGCATTACTATCATTCTTTCCATCATCTAAAAGTAAAACTCTAATGTCATCTTTGACTCCTGTCTTCCCTTCCCTCTATCCCAACTCTACCTAGTCACTAAGTTTTATAGATTCTTCCATTATAATACTTCTAAAGTCTTCATTTCCATCCCTGCTATCATCGAAATTCAAGCTCTTCTAACCTTATAGGAAAAATGGTTAGCTTACCTACCAATATCTCTGAGCAATATTAGTTGCTCAAATCCATCTTGCACACTGCCACCAGTTTAATCTTTCTAAAATACCTCTCTCATTATTCCACTTTTCTGCTCAAACACCTTCTGTTGTTCCTTGCTGTCTACAGGCCTCACACAATCTGGTCACAGCTTTATATTTCCAATTACTTCTTTTTATGAAATCTCTACTTCAATCAGAATAATTAAATTCACTATCTCCCAATCAAGATTTATGCTTTTTTGTATCGATGCTTACCTATTTTTCAAGCTACTGCACCAATTCTAACAACTCAACAATATCTTCCCAGGTCGTCTCAGTCTATGGGCAATCTCTTGCTTTCTCTAAACTTTTTAGTTGTTAATGATGTCATCATTTATTAGATACATAATAGATATCATCTCTTACTGTGAAATTTTATTTTTTGTTTTTAAATCATATGCATATTACTGATATAGAATTATACTGACATAGGATTTAGTTATTAGAAGGGACTTCAGAAATCATCTAGCCCAAGTTTTGATTTTGCGGATGAAGAAAGTGAGTTTCAGAGGGACTAAACAGCCTAAAGTCACCCAGGCTATAAGAGCAGAGCCAGTATCTAACTCTGAATCCAGCACTTTCAATTATACTATGCTACCTAGTCATTTCATTTAGATTAATAACATCTTTGAGAGGAGAGATTCTTTCTATCCTTATGGCACAATTCCTTGTTCAAAGGAAGCACTCAAAAAAGTATATGACACTGACTAAAACACTTACAGTTCCTCAGTGCATCCAAAGCCCACCGCTCTTCAGATACAGGGAAATGTGGCTCTGGAACAGTACTCTGATAGTCCATTTCAGACTCTTTCAAAGTCTCTTCTGCTTGTTGTTCCTTTTCAAACTGTCTTTCAGCCAATATATCACTGATCTCTGATTTCCCAGATGTAACTGATGAAGAGGACTGAGGTTTTGACATTAAAGAAATCTCAGCTCCCATGTGTTTTTCTGTTCAATGGAGAAGAGAAGGTACAATGTTTACAAATGGCAGGACCCCAAATACCAAAGTAATCCCTTGGTATGTTTCCCAAATAAAATAAGAATTCTATATAATTTATATTAGAACATTTTAAACAGAAACTTTGAAAAAAAGTAAAGAATGCAAACCCTAGTAAGGTTTTAATTCTTAACATGAAGAATTCAAGTGGAATTTCAACTACATGGGCTATCCTGATAGTTCTACCATGTTAGAACAGTATCCCAAATACATAAACTACAGTCTTCATAGATTCCTTAAAAATTTAGTAGATATATTGATCACACTTTCTTAAGCTAAAAGGAGTAAGTTCACCTGGACTTTGAAGACTAGAGGTAGAAACACCATGTGATTCCTCCTTTAGCTTTGAAGCTTCTTCTTCATCATGCTCCCCTCTGCAGAAAGATAAAAACCATCTTTCACTAACATCAGGTACCTAACATCATGGTATCAAAATGTACAAAATATAAAATACAACCATTGAAAATAAAAGCAAAAACTCACTCGCAGGGGGGTGACTCTGGTAGTGGGATAGGCTTTGTGGACTGTTCCTTTACTGACAAGGCCATTCTACCAATCAAGTCTTGCCAACTGCAGGAAATTCCAAAGGATTGGGGGGAAGGGAGAACAGAGAGGAGGAAGGAAAAGAAGAAAAAAAAGAGGAAAATGAGAAAAACCACATCCAATACAAATAGAAAAAAGAAAGTAGCTTTCAAATTTGCAAAGAGGAACTATCTATGACAGCAAAGTACAGGTGCCCAAATCAAACTTCAAAAAGAAAACAGCAATGTAGTAATATATTTAAAGTAACCACTAGAGACTATTGAAACAATTTTTAAAAATAAAATTTATGAACAGATTAACTTTAATTCAACAAACACTTATTAAAGGTCCACTAAGTAAGTTTGTGGTAGGTACTAGGAATACAAGACAAAAAAACAAAACAAAACCCCAAAACTTAAGACTCCTGCCCGAGAAGAGGATAAACTTCCTCAAAGATTGTAGTAGAAGATATTTCAGTTTCCATTCAATGTTTTTTTAGACCAACAAATTTTAGTCATTAAATTAGTTGGGTTTGGGAAATATTGTACTCTGAGACCAACAGAAAATGTTAGATAGAAAAGTCAAGTTGAAACTGTCACTTACACTGCCTTTTCAGAAACTGTCTGTGCCACCAATTCATAAATTTGGGCTCCATTGTCTGACATAGAGATGACAAATAAAGCTTTGTTATCTGGAAAACAGGGAATAAAAGTTATTCCACCATGGATCAAATAGAAATATTGTGGACTCTAAGAGGATGCTGATGTACTAATATTATTGAGGCAAATGTTATTAATGCATTGTATTTATTTTATGAGGTAAATGTGGGCTTTCCAATTTTGGTTATTCTAAGCTCTGAAATGTTCATTTATTTTACCAACGATGAAAAAAGTTTACTACTTTTCATGAATGAGAATCTAGGTATCTCAAGTCTCTTATGAAATATATACTATTGCTTCATTTTACAAATGAAAAACAAAGATCATGAAGTTTCTCTAATGATAGTATTTGATGTCCTTTGTTCCAACCAGAAAACGTGGTATTTCTAAAGTAACTTTATAATAAACTATAAGTTATAGCTTTACCCAATGGAAGTACTTGCCTGTTGCAACTTGTCGAACCAACACAGTATTCAATTTGATTACAGGGCTGAAGGTGTGTTTGCTATCTGCTGTAGAGGCTAGAATTTTACTATGACACCTCAACACCAGTCTATCATCTTGTTTTTGTAACAATACAAGAATGTCTTCCAGCAGCAATGTGTACAGATCTACAAAAGAGAAGGCATCACACATTTATAACCAACTTCATGGGAAAAAAAGCAGTATGATGATATATGAGACCAAATAATCAATGTGCTTCCTTATAAATAGCCAGAATTCACACAGCACTTTAAGAACTACAAAGCATTTATCTCACTCAGCAAATATTTATTAAATGTCTATTATATGCCAGGCCCTGTGCTAAGTGCTGGGGATACAAAAAGAGGCAAAAGACAGTTCTTGCTCTAAGGGAACTCAAAATCTAATAATTCTATTTAAGCCTCAAAACAATCCCTATGAAGTCAGTAGTATGGGTTTATTATCCCCACCCATATCACTGACTAATGACTTGCCCATAATCAGTCATTAAGGGTTACAGGCAGGATTCAAATTCAGGTCTTCCTAATTCTATGTCCAGAATATTAACACTATGTCATACTTCCCTTGCTTACAAATGCTTTTAAAAATAGTACTACTGGGATAGAGATGGAATTGAATCATGGCAAAGCCCACTGCTATATTCATAGTAAATGGCCTATAAATGTTAACTATTAGCTACATACTTAGATCACAGTGCCTGGCACACAGTAAGTGCTATATAACATATTTCAGATTAACCCCAAACAAACAAACAACTCCTCCCCCTAAAAACCAGATCTCCAATACACATAATGAAGCTTTCAAAGCAACACTACAATTTGACATTATTTGAAATCATGAACAAGCCTTTCCCCTCAAGGGAATTTCCCTTCCTCTCAATCTTATTCCCACATTCCCTTTCCCCTTAACTGAAAAAAAATAAAAAGGCAAGAAATAATTAACAAAAGATATCCCACCTACCAATAGTCTTATCTCTATTCACTTTCCAAACCAATGGTCCTTCATGAATCATCTTCCTTTTTGTTAAATCCAAATTCTGTCAAAATGAAAAAAGCAAACACAAGTGACTTATTGAAATTCAGAGTGAGGTAATACTCTGCCAAAACTTGTACCTTCATCATCATCAATGAAATAAGTATATTCATTATTTAAATTCAAACTATTTCTATAAAACAGGCATTACTTAAAAGCAACTGCAAGACTTGTATTTTCAATCTTATTACCATGAGCTAACTACTTCCTCATCTTGACTCTCAACATTAGCCAGTAACAAGATCCTGAATATATATACCTGAGCCCATATAAGTATCATTGATAATATTGAGTCTAAAATGAGTAGTTGAGCATGAGGCTATAAGATATTGGCAATTATTAGTATAAAAATAGTTTTTGTACTGATTATTCTCTTAGGCATGAAAGAAAAGAGACTAAGAAAAAAGAGGATAAAGACATTAAAATCCTTATCTAAGAAGAGTTATGAATGAATGAAGTCTATTTTAAATACCTATTCAACAGACCTCCCTAAACTAGCTACATAGTAAGGGCAGTACTTAATGAAATTATATCTTATGGGATACTCAAAAGTGATCAGGAAGAAAGAATTTTGTCTACTAGAAGTAGTATTTACTATAGGTTTTGCTATCTTTTATTGTCATGTTTATAAGTTGAGCTTTTTTTGTATTTTAGGAGAACCTTAAGAACTGACTATTAAGATATCTTACTCAACCTGACAATCTGGGAAGTCCACTCACTAAATAGCACTTCTGTACCAAACAAAATACAATTTAAAAAAATTTTATTATAATTTCCATTCCTTAGTCTTGTGGAAGCTTCTTCCACCCCAGAGTAAAAAAGAGTAAGGAATACTATATAAACACTCCTCTAAATTAGTTGTCTTCATGAAATGGGAGGTTTAAAGGAATATCAAAAATATAAAGTTGGGCAATATGTCATATCTTCTTTATATGATAGTAAATTCCAAGAAAACTTGGTTACTTATCACTCTCCTGTTAAACTGAACTCTATAAAAATTACAAATATCATTAGACCTCTCTCACCCTTAGCTCTTCAACATTTGGATACTCCGACAGCTTCAAGTTAGATGTATCAAGGCGACGTTGATAATCTTCTAAGCGCTGGAAATGAGATAACAAGGAGTCAGGATTATTATTTTAGTGAAGTGTTGCTCAAATGGCATTATGACCTGTTACTGTACCAGAGCATGATGAGCTTCTAAATAAACAAAATTCTTTCCTCTTATTTTCCAATAATGAAAACAACTAGTATTCGAGAGTATCTACTTCCCTTTTCCCTTTCCCAACTTTTACTCTCCCTTCTGCTTATAACTAGGCGTTTTTTGCCTTTTACCTGTTTATTCTCTGCCTCCTTGACAGCTTGATTCACATAATTTAGGATTTGACGACAGTGATCTGCTGCTTTCTTCACCTTCTCTCTTTCCTTTGGCCGTTCTGAAATTGGGCAACATAGAAGAAAGCAAAATAATAGAAATTAGAGAAGATGGAAAATGAAGGTTAATTCTAAACTATAATCAATGCTCCAGAACATTAATTACTTTTTTTATCTAGTTTAAATATAATTAGTAATAAGTTTAAAAATATCAAGATACTGCCAATGTCAAGTCACTAAAAAGATCTGAAAACATTTTGCTAAGGAGTCAAGCTTTTAAAACAGTACAACAAAAAAACTTTTGCTAACATCACTATTATAAATAATAAAGAGGACTTCCAGGTAATCATGGCTGCAATCTAGAGGCCACTCGCTTCCTCTCCCCGGCACCAAACGAAATAGACTACATCAAAGGAGCATAAAAATTACCTTTGGAGGAAGAGAAGGACACCCCAATACTCTCAAGTACCCCACAGAGGCAAAGGTATGTGGGGTTTGAACATTTCCACACTATAATAAGGAGGAAAAGCTTGCACAGAAACGTGAACTGAGACGCCCTTTCCCTCACCACCTCCCCCACCAAACCAGAGTGAACTACCAGAGCGCTCACTGGGACAGCGAGTGAGCGGGGAACATCTCTGTCTGGGGGGGGGGGGCGCACTCCAGGGTCCTTGGGATCTGGGGACTGCCAGGAAAAAATGTCTCAGGGAGGTTTCACGGGAGAACCCGGCGCTGAGCATAGGGGGTTCGCGGAGCTGTACTCGGGGTGGTTGCGCTGAGCATCTAGGCGGAGCTAAACACCAGGGGTGGACAACGCGCTGATTATCTGGGTGAAGCTGAACACCTGGGCAGTGTGGCTGTGATCAGGGGCCCAGCGTTCTAAGAAACCTCGGAAGCTGGGAAGAACTAGTCTGAGGCAACCTAAATTCACAGAAAACCCACCCATATCACCCAGACCCCAGACCAAAAAGGAAAGGAGAATAAAACCACCTAAGGGATGGCTCACATGGCCCAAAATCAAGCCTCTAGGAAGAAAGGGAAAAAGGTGACTTGAAAACTTTTATGGTGGAAGTACCCAAGGAAAAGAGGAGAATGAGGAGGAAATCCAAAAAAAATCAGAACATGCCTCCCAAAATGGAAACTATCAACAAGCTCTGGAAGATATCAAACTGGAACTTATCCAAAAGATGGAAACCTGGAAAGAAAAATGGGAGAAAGAGATCAGCAGTCTGACAGATAAGACTGCTCAATTGGAAAAAGAGCTCGAAGCATCCAATAGAAGGGCAGACAAAGCTGAAAAGCAAAACCAGTCCCTAATGACCAGAATTAAGCAACTCAAAGAAAGTGAGATCATAAAACAGCAAGAATCAATAAAGCAAACCCAAAAAATTAATGAATTAGAAGAAAACATAAAATATCTCACTGAGAAGGCCACAGACTTGGAAAACAGAGGGAGAAGAGACAACCTCCGAATTATCGGTCTCCCAGAAAAACCAGAGATAAACAATAAACTCGATATTATTCTACAGGAGATTATAAAAGAAAATTGCCCCCACGTTCTGGAGCAAGGAGGCAAAATAGAAATAGAAAGGGTTCATAGAACACCCTCTATACTAAATCCCCAAAAGACAACCCCTAGGAATGTAATTGCCAAATTCAAGAGCTTCCAAGAAAAGGAGAAAATACTACAAGAAGGCAAGAAGAGGAGCTTCAGATATAAGGGGGCTCCCATAAGGATCACACACGACTTAGCGGCTAACACACTAAGAGACCACAAAGCATGGAACAACGATATTTAGAAAGGCAAGAGAGCTGGGTCTCCAACCAAGAATCAACTACCCAGCAAAACTGACTATATACTTCCAGGGGAAAGTATGGGCATTCAACAAAATAGAAGATTTCCAAGCATGTGCTAAGAAAAGACCAGAACTTAGTGGAAAATTTGATATCCAAGCACAAAAAGCAAGAGAAACATGAAAAGGTAAATATGAAAGAAAGGGAAAAGGAGATAAATCTTATCTTTTTCTTTAAGTCAAATTCTCTTCTATAAGGACTACATTTACATCAAATTATATATCTTAAGTGGGGAAAATGTTTTGTGTAACTCTCAAAAATTGTATGCATCATAAGAGTAGTTAGAAGAAACATGCATAGGGAAAGATTGGGGCATTAAGAAGATTTGGGGAAAGTGGGGACAAAGAAAGGAAAAGGGAGGGGGAACCACCGATAACACTAAGACTTACTTCAAGAAATAGGGGGGGACTTAATAGAATAATCTTTCCCATATAAAGATACACATGGGAACAGGAGGGGAAGAACTCTCATATGAGAAGGAGAGGAAGAGAGCGTGAAGTGGAATTACTTAAACCTTACTCTCAGTGAAATCAAATCTGAGAGGGAAGAACATCTAGATCCAGTGGGATCCTGAATTCTATCTTATCCATTAGGGCAAGAAAGAAAGGAAAATTAAGGAGGGGGAGGGGCGAGGGAGTATAAAAAGGGAGGGAAGGAAAGGGGGGAGGAGAAGGGAGCATAAAAAGGGAGAGGATAGAAAGGGAAGCATCTCAAGGGAGGGGACTAGGAGGACTGACCTAAAGTAAATCACTGGTTCAAAAGGAGACAGCTAAAGAAGAAAGGTCAGAACTAGGGGAAGTTATCAAAATGCCAGCGAATCCAAAAATGACAATCATAACTTTGAATGTGAATGGGATGAACTCACCCATAAAACGTAGACAAATAGCAGATTGGATTAGAACCCGAAACCCTACCATTTGTTGACTTCAAGAAACACATATGAGGCGGGTTGACACTCACAAGGTTAGAATTAAAGGTTGGAGTAAGACCTTTTGGGCCTCAACTGATAGAAAGAAGGCAGGAGTTGCAATCATGATATCTGACAAAGCCAAAGCACAAATAGACCTGATCAAAAGGGATAGGGAAGGTAAATATATTCTGTTAAAAGGGAGTATAGACAATGAGGAAATATCACTAGTCAACATGTATGCACCAAATGGTATAGCATCCAAATTTTTAATAGAGAAACTAGGAGAACTGAAGGAGGAAATAGACAGTAAAACCATATTAGTGGAAGACTTGAACCAACCACTATCAAATTTAGATAAGTCAAACCAAAAAATAAACAAGAAAGAGGTAAAAGAGGTGAATGAAATCTTAGAAAAATTAGAGTTAATAGACATATGGAGAAAAATAAATAGGGACAAAAAGGAATACACCTTCTTTTCAGCACCACATGGCACATTCACGAAAATATATCATACATTAGGTCACAGAAACATGGCACTCAAATGGAGAAAAGCAGAAATAATAAATGCAGCCTTTTCAGATCACAAGGCAATAAAAATATTGATCAGTAAGGGTACATGGAGAGCCAAATCAAAAATTAATTGGAAATTAAATAATATGATACTCCAAAATCGGATAGTTAGAGAAGAAATCATAGAAACAATAACTTTGTTGAAGAAAATGACAATGGCGAGATATTCTTTCAAACCTTATGGGATGCAGCCAAGCAGTACTTAGAGGAAAATTCATATCCCTGAGTGCATATATTAACAAATTAGGGAGGACAGAGATCAAGGAATTGGAAATGCAAATCAAAAAACTTGAGAACGAACAAATTAAAAACCCCCAGAAGAAAACCAAACTAGGGATCCTAAAAATTAAGGGAGAAATTAATAAAATCGAAAGCGACACAACTATTGAGCTAATAAACAAGACTAGAAGCTGGTACTTTGAAAAAACAGACCAAAATAGACAAAGTACTGGTCAATGTAATTAAAAAAAGGAAAGAAGAAAGGCAAATTAACAGCATCAAGGATGAAAAGGGGGATCTCACCTCCAATGAAGAGGAAATTAAGGCAATCATTAAAAACTACTTTGCCCAACTATATGGCAATAAATATACCAACCTAGGTGATATGAATGAATATTTACAAAAATATAAATTGCCTAGACTAATAGAAGAAGAAATAGATTTCTTAAATAATCCCATATCAGAAAAAGAAATCCAACAGGCCATCAAAGAACTTCCTAAGAAAAAATCGCCAGGGCCTGACGGATTCACCAGTGAATTCTATCAAACATTCAAAGAACAGTTAACTCCAATACTATACAAACTATTTGACATAATAAGCAAAGAGGGAGTTCTACCAAACTCCTTTTATGACACAAACATGGTACTAATTCCAAAGCCAGGCAGGCCAAAAACAGAGAAAGAAAATTATAGACCAATCTCCTTAATGAATATAGATGCAAAAATCTTAAGTAGGATACTAGCAAAAAGACTCCAGCAAGTGATCAGAAGGGTCATCCACCATGATCAAGTAGGATTTATACCAGGGATGCAGGGCTGGTTCAATACTAGGAAAACTATCCACATAATTGACCACATCAACAAGCAAACCAACAAGAACCACATGATTATCTCAATAGACGCAGAAAAAGCCTTTGATAAAATACAACACCCATTCCTACTAAAAACACTAGAAAGCATAGGAATAGAAGGGTCATTCCTAAAAATAATAAACAGTATATATCTAAAACCATCAACTAATATCATCTGCAATGGGGATAAACTAAATCCATTCCCATTAAGATCAGGAGTGAAACAAGGATGCCCATTATCACCTCTATTATTTGACATTGTATTAGAAACACTAGCAGTAGCAATTAGAGAAGAAAAAGAAATTGAAGGCATTAAAATAGGCAAGGAGGAGACCAAGCTATCACTCTTTGCAGATGACATGATGGTCTACTTAAAGAATCCTAGAGATTCAACCAAAAAGCTAATCGAAATAATCAACTTTAGCAAAGTTGCAGGATACAAAATAAACCCACATAAGTCATCAGCATTTCTAAATAATTCCAACACAGCTCAACAGCAAGAACTAGAAAGAGAAATCCCATTCAAAATTACCTTAGACAAAATAAAATACATAGGAATCTATCTGCCGAGACAAACACAGGAACTATATGAACACAACTACAAAACACTTTCTACACAACTCAAACTAGACTTGAACAATTGGAAGAACATTAACTGCTCATGGGTAGGACGAGCCAATATAATAAAAATGACCATCCTACCCAAACTCATCTATCTATTTAGTGCCATACCTATGGAACTGCCAAAAATTTTTTTTACTGATTTAGAAAAAACCATAACAAAGTTCATTTGGAAGAACAAAAGATCAAGGATATCCAGGGAAATCATGAAAAAAAATACAAAGGAAGGGGACCTTGCAGTCCCAGATCTCAGACTATATTATAAAGCAGTGGTTATCAAAACAATTTGGTACTAGCTAAGAGAAAGGAGGATCAGTGGAATAGACTGGGGGCAAGCGACCTCAGCAAGACAGTATATGACAAACCCAAAGATCCTAGCTTTTGGGACAAAAATCCACTATTTCATAAAAACTGCTGGGAAAATTGGAGGACAGTGTGGGAAAGATTAGGTTTAGATCAACACCTCACACCCTACACCAAGATAAATTCAAAATGGGTGAATGTCTTGAACATAAAGAAGGAAACTATAAGAAAATTAGGCGAACACAGAATAGCATACATGTCAGACCTTTGGGAAGGGAAAGACTTCAAAACCAAGCAAGAATTAGAAAGAGTTACAGAATGCAAAATAAATAATCTGGAATACATCAAATTAAAAAGTTTTTGTACAAACAAAACCAATGTAACCAAAATCAGAAGGGTAGCAACAAATTGGGAAACAATCTTCATAAAAACCTCTGACAAAGGTTTAATTACTCAAATTTACAAAGAACTAAATCAATTGTACAAAAAATCAAGCCATTCTCCAATTGATAAATGGGCAAGGGACATGAACAGGTAGTTCTCAGCCAAAGAAATCAAAACTATTAATAAGCACATGAAAAAGTGCTCTACATCCCTTATAATCAGAGAGATGCAAATCAAAACAACTCTGAGGTATCACCTCACACCTAGCAGATTGGCTAACATGACAGCTATGGAAAGTAATGAATGCTGGAGGGGATGTAGCAAAGTGGGGACACTAATTCATTGCTGGTGAAGTTGTGAATTGATCCAGCCATTCCGGAGGGCAATTTGGAACTATGCCCAAAGGGTGATAAAAGACTGTCTGCCCTTTGATCCAGTTATAGCACTGCTGGGTTTGTACCCCAAAGAGATAATAAGGAAAAAGATTTGTACAAGAATATTCATAGCTGCACTCTTTGTGGTGGCCAAAAATTGGAAAACGAGGGGATGCCCATCAATTGGGGAATGGCTGAACAAATTGTGGCATATGTTGGTGATGGAATACTCTTGTGCTAAAAGGAATAACAAAGTGGAGGAATTCCATGGATACTGGAACAACCTCCAGGAAGTGATGCAGAGCGAAAGGAGCAGAACCAGGAAAACATTGTACACAGAGACTGATACATTGTGGTACAATCGAAGGTGATGGACTTCTCCATTAGTGGCAATGCAACATCCCTGAACAATCTGCAGGGATCTAAAAAATACTATCCACAAGCAGAGGATAAACTGTGGGAGTAAAAACACCGATGAAAAGCAACTGCTTGACTACAGGGGTTGAGGGGATATGACTAAGGAGAGACTCTAAATGAACACTCTAATGCAAATACCAACAACAGGGAAATGGGTTCGAGTCAAGAACATATGTGATAACCAGTGGAATTGTGTGTCGGCTATGGGAGAGGGAAAGGTGGTGGGAGAGGGGGCGGGGAGGAAAAGAAAATGATCTTTGTTTCCAGTGAATAATGTTTGGAAATGACCAAATAAAATAATGTTTAAAATTTAAAAAAAAATTAAAAAAAAATTCACTATCTAATAAAAGTTATAGGGAAGATTGGAAAGCAGTTTGGCAGAAACTAGATATAGACCAAAATCTTACACTGTTCAGTAAGAAAGATGAAATTGGATATATGGCCCAGGTATAGAGGGAGATATTATAAACAAATTAGAAGAACAGGGAACATATTACTTATCAGATTTATGGATAGTAGAACTTATAAATAAACAAGAGATAGAAATCATTGTGAAATGTAAATCATTTTGATTACCAAAAAAATAAATAAATAAATAATAAAGAGTTAGGGTGTAGGATTCTACAGATCAAGGAGCCATGTTTACTTTAAAGTACAATTGTTTGAAGAGTGCAATGAATCCAAATAACTCTATAAAAACTATTTCACTCGAGTTGGAATCAGATTTAAATAGAGAAAAAAGTGGTTTACAAAATCCACATCATTAAAAAAAATTCAATGAAGGGTATGTGAACATTATACTCTTGCTAAGAATTTAAGGGATGCTAAAATAAAAATTATCAAAGTTATAACTTCCCAGACAAATATAATTTGGTCACACTGCACATACAGTAAAGCATAACATTTAATAGCATTTTTAATAAGACAAAAATCTTACTTATACAGAGAGGAACAAGTTATTTTTTCTTGGAAGAAACTATAATTTTCAATTACCTGATGTGTATATTCAAATTTAGGGGTATATTATAATAGATGAACAAAAGCCTAGTTGTTCTAAATTATTTAAAGCACGTGAGCTTAAAGGAGAACAGAAGAAAAGAGACTTTGTTTCAATTTTCACCAAAGTAAAGTCAGTATTACAGTAAGTACTTTATGCATCTATGTAAAGCCTAAATAGAATCAAAGAACCATACATAAGCAATTGAACTTAGAAGGACTTTTAAAAAGAACATTTAGTCCAATGTTTCCCAATTACTAGGGCATGGCAAATTTCCACCAATTCATAAAACATTTACTAACAAAAGACCGTTACTTCTTAAAAATAGACTTTTAAAGCTTAAAAAAAAAACAAAAAAACCTAACTCCTTTTCAGCAACTTTCACTGTCTTCCTCTTCCTATTTCTCTCCACAGGTAGGCTCCAATCCCTGCTCTTGAGCTATCTGGAAGGGTCTTCAATAGACAATTCAAACATATCACAATCTAATGTATAGTTTGGGAAATGAGGATCTAATTCAGCTATCTCCTGTGACTTATTACACTCCTCCCAACCTAATTTACAAAGACAAAGTTATCATAGTATAGTGTGCACTAGCATATGCCATTTTAACAAGGTCACAAAGTAGACTAAATAATAAACCTTGATTGATAATCTTGCTATATAATTTGGTAAATCAGTCAATAAATATTTATTAGCTGCTTACTATATGCCAGGCACTGTGCTAAGTAAGAGCTGGACATACAAAAAGAGGTAAAAGACAATCCCTGTTCTGAAGGAGTTTGCAATCTAATGGTAGAGACAACAAACAAATAAGCACAAACAAGCTAGACATATGGTAAACAGGAAATAATTAAGAGAGAAGAAGGTACTAGAATTAAAGAGGGGCTAAGAAAGGTTTCCTGGAGAACAGAGTTTCAAGCTCAGAACACTCCCAAATTCCTGCAAAACTGCTGAATGCTCTAGAATCAAAATAATACATCATTGGGAAATATTTAATAAAATAAAAACATAATACACCATAGATAATGTTAATTTGTGGTTTTCTAATCAATTGGTAGCCCACAGTGATCTTTTCTATTTGAATTTGATTTCATTGCTGGTGAAGTAGATGGGATTTGGGATGGTATTTAAAGGAAGCCAGAAGGTAAAGCTGAAGAAGACTATTCTAGGCATGGAGGACAGAAACAGATAATGCCCAGAAATGTCTTGTGTGAGGAACAGCCAGGAGACCAGTGTCACTGAATCAAAAAATATGTGTCAGGAAGTAAGATATAAAAAGTAAGGTAGGAGGGGACTAAGCTATGAAAAGCTTTGAACACCAAATGAGCATTTTGTCATTGATACTAGAAGTGATAGGTAATCACTGGAATTCACTGAATTGGGCCTGGGGTGGGTTTGGGTGTGTGAAGATTAAATTAACTCTCCTCTGATTGCGAAGATTAAATTAACTCCCCTGATCATTTTTAGATTTGATCACCAAAAGTGTACATGTCCCACTTAATCTTTAAGTGGGGGAGGACATGTGTGATAGGGGGTGATGAATCAGAATCAACTGACTGCCCCTTGGGCAGTCCTAAGCAAAACTATAGACTGTAATTTGTCCATGTAAAAAGTAGAGGAGGCACAGGAAGTGATGCAAAGAAGTGTCTCTAAAAGGAGTTACAACTTCCTGTGAAGGGAGTTCTCTCATTCTTCGGAGTTCTGAGTTCAAGTTGGAGGTTGATGAAGAATCTGCTTACTGGACCTGAAACCTTGGATTTGGTGAGACTGTTCTTAAATCTCTCCCTTTGGACTGACACATGGTGAGTGAAAAGAGCTGACTTCTTTCTTGGATTTTCTGAAGGGATTAGCCTCAGGAGAGGCCTACCCTCTTGAGAGAGGCTCCCTACATCCCCAGGTCCTCAGCTCAAGGCCAAAGCTTCTCTAGCTAAGGACTAATTGGCCCTGCTTGAGTTGAACCAGGGGCTGGAGCAAAATACTTAGTGCATAGGCTAGATATCTTACCCTATCCTCTCTCTGATTTCTTACTTCACTCTTCTATATTTTATAAATGAATTGTTAAATAAATCTCTTTAGAATTTCATAAAATTCCTGGTGACTCTACTCTTGAATAATCCAGTCCAACCTTTTATCTAAACCCCTCACATTTTCTCCCCCTCACAGGTGACATTGTTGGATTTGTACTTAAGAGAGAATTTGGTAAGGGAAAGCAGAGAGAGAAGAAGAGAAAGTGTCTAGTGCAGGGGAGACAGTCTGGTTGAGACCTGAGAGGTCAAAGGATTAGAGGAAGAGATGTGAAGGTTTGGGAAGGGAAAGCAGAAGGGAAATAAGCCTGCAGATAAGGGGTTGCTGTGTGAAATTATCTAGCAAGAAGTAGTTATTTTATGACTTTCTCCATTTAACTGATAATACTATACCTGTGTACTTAGCAATATTATCCAGCAGAAGGGGATATTTAGTAAGCCTCTGCATTTGAGTAGGAATAATATCCTTTAGTTGTAGTCGACGGCATAGTGGATTACTCTCAGCATCCTAAAATGAAACATTATAAAATTAAACTGCATTTGTCATTTACATTAAAGCTGTAATTACTTGTACACATACCATCTGTCTTTTCATAATATAAATATCTATGATTCTACATTTCCAGTAACTAGTTACAAAGCAAAAAATCCCAAGATTTTATCACCAATATTTCTCAAACCCATTGGGTCTTTAATCAAATGCAGGAAGAAGAGCATCACTAAACCAAAAGGTTCCTTACTATTTTAGACACTTTGATATTACATATAAACTGATGTCACTGCCTTCTAGGGACAATATCACTTTTATCTTCAAAATTAAGAAAACATATGCTACTTTTCAACATTAAACTACATTTTACTAGATTTGGCATTCCTTTAAACAAATTAGTGAGCTAATACGATATTTTCTTTTGTTGAAATGGCAACAGCATCAACATCATTCGCTTTCCTAAAGCCTATGCCTAAAATTGTGTTTTCTTGAGTCAAACTTTCATTCTACTACTTTCAATCTCATGTCCTTATAGATGCAAACTATCTTGTGATCATATATTAATATCACTGTTAACCATCTATTGCAGGTGTTTTGTTCCTTATATTAAACATTATTTTTAACAAAGTATTATTGACCACTTCAATGTTAATTGTCTACTCTCCAAAAATGATTCAATGGAGATAATCAAGGGCTGGAAAGAATCTTGACATAAGGTCAATGCCATACACAATTTTATTCAGTAATTTAATCTTAATTATACCCCTAGTTTAATGCCATCTTTGTTAAGAGCCAGAACTGGCACTAGATCTGGAGCTTACTCAGCAACTCAATTCACCTGAACAAAAGTTTGGAATCGAGAATCCTTTTTCTGACGAGACTTGATCATTTCCAGGGCAAAAGGCTGGTTACTACAGAAGGTAGCAGCTGCGTGTTTCAACTTCTCCTCTCCAGCTCCACTGAACTGTGCCAAGAATATAAGGAAAACAATAGGGAGAGATATAATCAGGCAACACAGAACAAGGCAAGATGATGAACAATAAAAGCCCCTTTTCAGTGGAACTATTTTCAAGTGACAATAGATGTAGATTAACCAATTATTTAGATGGGGGAAGGAGGGAAACTTTCATCCATTAAAAATAATATCCTTTCTATTCAACTAAAATAATCATATCTTTTTCCATCTTCTAAGATATTGGCTTTAGAAGGTCAATTTACCAAGAAATGTTTATAGAAATTCATAGATTATTAAGGATTGAAAAGGACTTCAAGGATCATCTCCCTTTAAACTTTGCCATGTTAAAGGTAAGGAGACCCAAGTCTTGCTCAATAGTTCTCTTTCTGTCAATAACATATAACTAAAATGCACAAAAAAGCTAGTTCTTCACTAGGAACAGACACAAAGTACAGTGCTGGTCTAAGGAAGAAAATGAAGCAAGAATGTACAATGACCAAGTTTTAATTTCCCTAAATGTTAACATCTTTGATAGCTAACCCTCCTTATAAACTTACTATTCCATGTTCATCACTGGCTTATCATCCTCACCAGATCCCCTAATTTGAATCTTCCCCAAAGTTCTGTTCTGGTCTTCTCTTGGTAACCTCATCAGTTCACATGGATCAACTTTTATCTCAATGAAGATGACTCCCAGATAGAGAAATTCTGCTGTAGTCTCTCCCCCGATCTCATTATCTTTCCTTTAAACCCTCCCCTTTCCCAAATGGTACTCAACTGCTACTTTCTGCATAAAGCCATTCCTGATCCTCATCTCCTCACCTCCCAGTACTGCCTTCCCCTCTAAGGTTACTTTGGGTTTTACATATATCTATATAGTGTATGTTTTCTCCCTTGTTAGAATGTAAACTGCTTGAAGTAAGGAACTCTTATTCTTTTGTCTCACTGAAGCAGCTGGTGGTGCAATAGATAAAGAGTCTGGAAAGCTTGAGTTCAGATTTGGCCTCACACATTTATCAGCTATATAACCCTGAGTAAGTCATTTAAACACTGTATGCCCATTTCTTTACTGTAAAAATGCAGATAAAAATAGGACCTACCTCATGGGATTATTGCGAAAAGCAAATGAAATATCTGTAAGCCATTCAACAAAGGCCTAGCACATAATAGGTGCAATATAAATGCCTATTTCCCCCATCTCCATCCCTACCCATCACCACTTTATCCCTGGCACATAGTATACAGCTTTGAAAACAGTAGATGCTTAATAAATAGCTAGTTTACTGATATTCCTAATTCCTTCTCATATTTTAAGTAGAGTGAAATTATCTTCAATTTTCAATTGTTGAGTCAGTGTAAATATAACAACACTAGGCATATATACCAGTTTTGATGGAATGTGGGAATTAGAGACATGCAACTGATACAGAAATTTTAGCCAATCTGTTCCATTTTATAGTATCACTTTAGAAGACATAGAACTTAGCATAACTTAGAAAAATAGCACTCAGTTTGGGCACTTAATTGTGATACAACCAATAGTGGCAGTTTGAATATTTAAAGAAAGGTTATATTTGCTAAATTTTCATTCTGCTAACAAATAATTGGTTCTAAGAATATTCAAAGATAAAAATCTTTACCCAGATCAATAAATCTTCTCCAATCTCATCAATCACTGAAGTTTCATTCCTTTTTCGAACAGCCTTCATTTGTTCATTCAACCCAACTTAAAAAAAGGAAGAGGAAACAAAAATAATTCTCAATTTAGTCATAAGCTCAAACTTCACCAAATATTTAATAATGGTCTAGTATCTGTTCAGCTACACTTTGGGAGAGATGAATTAAATAAGAAAGACATTTCCCCTCATAAAACATATAATATAGTGTGTTTGGACAGGGGGCGGGGTAGATATGTTAATTAAGTACACACAAAAATTTATGATATACATGGAAAGTGAATAAGGGAGGAAGAAATCAAGTACTATATGAGGTCTGAAGTGAGAAATGGCAATTATAGACTTAAGGAGAAGATAGAATAGGGAAGTCTTTGTGAAACAGAACACTGGTGGGCCTTAAAGGATGATTAGTATTTCATTGATTGGGAGATAAGTGGGTAGAAAAATAGCATTATTTCATGTAGAGGAAATAGTATGAATAAAGGAAAAGAAGTAGGACAGCATGGCATGGATGAGCTAAATGGTGAGTAAATCAATTTTTACTAAAATGTAGTATATTTAGAAGGAAATAAAAGAAGTAGTGCCAGAAAAGTTGAGAGTTGCCAGGTTTTGGAGGGCAAGGCTAAGAAGTTTTCATAGATAAAATTTAACTTTATATATATATATATATATATATATATATATATATATATATATATATATATATATATATATATATATATATATATATATGTATGTATGCATGTATGTAATAGGGAGATTATGAATCAGCATTTTGAGCAGAAGACTGGCATGATCAGGTTTGCAAATAAGTATAATTAATATGATGGCAGTAGAAACAGGAGAATGAAATAGGATATATCCAGAAGGACAAGAGTGGGGTAGTAATAAAGGCCTGTACTAGGGTGGAAAAAGGGAGAAGAGAGTAAAGCGAGTGAACTGAGACTTAACAACTAATTGGCTGGGTGAGAAGGGTGAAATGTAAAAGACACCAAAACCAGGTTTTGCACAGTTGAAAGTGGTACCACTGACAAAGATGAAAGAAACAAATGTTAGGGGAAAAAACTTAGTTTTACCTATATTGGTTTGTTGTCTAAGTGGGACATACAGGTAAAAATTCCCTGTTTACAGGTTGAGATATAAGGCTCAAGAAAAAGATCAAGGCTTGAGACATAAATTTGGGGATGGTTTGCAGACAGGTTACTAGTTGAAGTCCTTAGATTAAGATGGATCATTAAAGGATATAGCATAGGAGAAGAGATAAGAGACTGAATTTTGGAAAAATATTAGCATTAATTTCACCTTGGATAAGTTAATGAATATAGGTATTAATAAGCACATGTTAGAATATAGGTATTAAGTATATCTATAGTAAAATATTACTAGAAACTGTCATGTTAACAGATAGGAATTTAGCCAAAAGGGCACTGTTCAAATCAAAAGGTTTCTCCTTATAAATTTGTTTGTTTTGTTTTGTTTTTTCCCCCTAGGCACCACCTCCCTATGTTCCACATCCTTTGCTCTGTGGTTCCAATGATGAAGTCCACTGCTAACTCTCTTACTGTGAAGCTGAAGAATCTCTTCCAGGTTGGAGAAGATTCTTCTCAGTTCTGATGATGACAGAATTCCCTCTCGGGACACTCGTTGGTAGAACACCTGATCCAAAACCTTCAGTGTGCGGACATGAGCTCTCTCAGTATAGAACAACTCTGAAGAGAAAAGAAGAAGTGATTTTAGTTAAGAAAAGGTCCTATCAAGCCAAACAATGTCTCTAACTACCAGAAGATAAAGCTCAGAAGGACAGAGTTACAGAATACATAATTCAGTTTAGAGAGGGCACATTATTAACTCTGGACTCATCAGCTTAACTTCATGAAAGTGTTTCAGCTGTTTATACACAAAGACTCAAGTAAACATCTATTTGATGTTACAGGTCAAGAGTCAGAAGACCTGAATTGAGTACTTCCTCTGCCCCACATGATCTAGGGACCTGTGGGGAAGTCATTTGACCTCTTAACCTCAGTCTCTTCATCAACAAGTTGGGATGCACAGTCCCTGAACCAGGAACTATCAATTATTAGTCATTGGGCAAGGGCCCTCACTTTCCTGAGACTCAATTTCCTGATAAAATAGTGTAAAAAAATATTGGTAAATTTTTTAAAAATCAACAAGAACATTATAAAAATGGTAATTATAATACCTTTCCTGCCTACCCTGAAAGAATTATTGTAAGGATGAATTAGAATTAGGTATAAGCAAAAAACATCTTACAGTATATAATTATTAGATAAGGTAAACATAAGGTAAGGGTAGGTAGGTGGTACAGTGGATAGAGCCAGGCCTGGAGTCAGAAAGACTCCTAACATCTTCCTAAGTTCAAATCCTGGCTCAGACACTTACTAGCTGTGTGACCCTTGGCAAGTCACTTAACCTTGTCTGCCTCACTTTCTCATATATAAAATGAGCTGGGAGAGGGAAATGAGCAAACCACGCCAGTATCTGTGCCAAGAAATCCCCAAATGGAGTCATGAAGAGTTGAACATGACTGGAATGACTGAACAACAAAAAATATAAGATATTTGACTACTGTCAATTGGAGAGAGAAACTGGATCTGTGATTTCACTGTCCTGAGGAGCTGTGAATTGAGGAAGCTAACTCCACCAAGAGAGACTGGCACCTTCTCTGCAACTCATAACCCTAGAGAACTGCCCGACGTATGAGGGTAAAGTAACTTGCCAGAGTCACACATACTATATGGGCAGAGGTAGATGGAGCCCAGGTTTTCTTGGCTCTGAAGGCAGGTCTCTAATTCACTACTCAGCTTCTTATACCGACAATGAGGAAGCAGTCATCATTTGTAGAGTACTACTTTAAACTCTTAAAATTTCAAAGCTAATACTATCACTGAAACTTGCCATAATTAACTTTTTAGGATAATATGAACAGTTTGTCAAAACTTTATCAACAAAAATGTATAAGTTTTGCCAGCAAATTTGTCACATGATTATTGTGGTTAAAGGATCATAATACAAAAAACCTATGATTTTATCATATTAGGTAACTCCATGGTGAGTATCCTTCCATGCTTAAGTAGATGGTCTTCATTAATTGCTTTGATATGACAGAAGAAGTCATTACCTAGTGGTCACTCTTATGGTAAGAAGTTTCTCTAGACTTGCCTAGGCTAGTCTTTAGACAATAGAAATACTCTATCACCAGGCCTATATTCAAAGTTTCCAGATTAGTAGGATCTTCTAGCGGTTATTTGTTAGCACTGAAGTCTTTAAGCATCCCCAATCACTTTAACTTCATCATAATAAAACTGGAGTATGACTATAGTGACAATGGATGTGGGTTATGGCTTTAACTGGGTCCTATTAAGAAGTGATAATTTTTTTGGTTCAGATTTTTCTGCCTGCACATTCCATAATGTAATATTATGGCAGCTAGGTGATGCAGTGGATAGAGTAGCATTCTAAAGTTACTAAGCCCTGCTTTCAAATCTAACTTTAGAAATTAGCTGTGTGACCCTGGACAAATTACTTAGCTTCTATTTGCCACAGTTTCCAGATCTGTAAGTGGTCATAATAATAGTACCTACCTCCCAGGTTGTTATAAAGATAAAATGAGGTAATAACTGTAAAGCATATGGCACATAGTATCTGGCACATTGTAGGCACTATATAAATTTTATTTCTTGCTATTAATGTTGTTGTTAATAGGAGCCTTTTCACTTGAAGTACAAAGTCTAGCTTATTCCAGTTAGTAAATAGTCTGTTATATGCTTGCTACAAATAACTGGTCTAGGAGAAGAAATACTATATGAGATAGGAGACTTTTAGTAGATAATCCCACATTAGCAATGTGATTCTTAGTAAGTCCCTCCCAAGGTCTCAGCTACTTCATCTATAAAAATGGGGATGATTCTTTACCTGCCCCAAAGCAAAGAAATAGGCAAGATGATCACTTAAAGTGACTTCCAGTTCTAAGATCTACACTTCTTGGTATTCTAAAGGTCAAGTATCTTTTGATTTTAGATGAGTAATAACTGAAGGTTACTGAATGTTTAGATAGGCAATACTGTTAGGATTCATCCCTTTTAAGCTTATTTCATGAGGCTAGAGGAGAGTGATACAGAGCCTCTAAAAATGAATAGTTTGCCTTATTCCTATAGAACAAGACAAAAGGCTAATGAGAAAAGTGATTGGACTTACCATTGATCACTTCCTGCCGTTTGATCTCACAAGGTTTTAGCCCTAGTAGCACCTCTCTGCTAACAAGCTGCTGCCAATTTGGTGGATCTGTTTCTAAGTCATTTTCAAACTGTTCATCTTCACTCTGACTTTCCCCAAAAGCTATACTATCAAGCCTAGAAAAGAGAAAAGCAAACTTATTTAAAATATAATAAGTGAACTTAAGAAAGAAACAACACAGGTTTACAAAACAGTACCAATTAGTGATATTAAAAAATATCTATTTTTATACATTTCTGCTGAAAGTTATTTAAAATCACTCACTTTCGAAAAGATTTTGGTGTTCCATGTTCAGGTAATCTAAAAAACAGTTGGGGGGGAGGGAAGAATAGTGGATTACTACCAAGTGAAATGAGTAGAACCAACTTATACAATGCCTATAATTTAAAGGAAATAACCTTTAAACGTCTACTAACAATGTTTCTGATCAATACAATGTTCAATTGTGACTTCAGATCAGTATTAGTTTCTCACCCTTTTAGCAGTGAAGTAATGGACTAAAGGTGTAGAATGAGTTATATATTTTCAGACATAGTGAATGTATGACATTGTTTTGCTTAAATATAATTATGTATTCCAAGAAAGGGCTTCTTCACAAACTGGGAAAACTTTTTATAATAAGTTTCTCTGATAAAAGTCTATTTTCTCAAATATATAAAGAACTAAGTTAAATATATGAGAAACCAAGTCATTCCTCAATTGACAAATGGTCAAGGGATATGAATAGGCAGTTTTCAGATGAAGAAATCAAAACTATCAATAATCATATAAAAATGTTCTAAATCCCTCTAGATTAGAGAAATGCAAATCAAAACAATCCTGAAGTACCACCTTAAACCTAGCAGATTGGCCAACATGACAGTAAAGGAAAATAATAAATGTTGGAAAGGATGTAGCAAAATTGGGACACTAATGCACTGCTGGTGGAGTTGTGAATTGATTCAACAATTCTGGAAGGCAATTTAGAATTATGCCCAAAGAGCTTTAAAAGAATGCGGGGGGTGGGGAAGGGTTTCTGGGTAGCTCAGTGGCTTGAGAAGCCAGACCTAGAGACAGGAGGTCCTAGGTTTGAATCTGGTTTCAGACACTTACCTGTTTGACCCTGGGCAAGTCACTTAACCCCCATTGCCTAGCCCTTACTACTCTTCTGCCTTTGAACCAATATACAATATTGATTCTAAGACACAAGGTAAGGATTTAAAAAAAAAAGAATGCATGCCTTTTGATCCTGCAATACCACTATTAGGTTTGTACCCCAATGAGATAAAAAAATGGGGAAGGATGTGTATGTAAAAATATATTTATAGCTACACTTTTTGTGGTGGCAAAAAAAAAGGAAACTAAAGGGATGTCCCTCGATTGGGTAATGGCTGGACAAATTGTGGCCTATGATGGTGAAGGAATACTCTTGTGCTGTAAGGAATAATGAACAGGATGATTTCAGAAAGAACTGGAAAGACCTACATGAACTGAATCAAAGTGGAATAAGCAGAACCAGAAAAACATTATACACAGTAACTGAAATACCGTGGAATGATCAAATTGTAAAAGACTTTGCTACTAAAAGCAATGCATTGATTAGGGACAATACTAAGAGACTCATGAGAAAGACTACTATCCACAGCTAGAGAAAGAACTGTTAGAGTAGAAATGTAGAAGAAAACAAATGACTTATCACTTGTTTATTTGGGTATATGATTTGGGGTTTTGGTTTCAAAAGATTATTACAAAAATGAATAATATGGAAATAGGTTTTGAGTGATAATACATGTAAAATTGCTTGACAACTGTTCCCCCCAGAAAGGGGAATAGAAGAGAGGAGGGAGACAACATGAATCATGTAACCATGAAGGAAAAAAATATTCAAGGATGAAAAAAAGGGGCTTCTCCTGGAGAAAAGAAATGTTAATGATGAAAAAAAAACCCCAACCCCAAAAGAAGAAAAATACCAATACAAAACTAAAAAATAAATAAAAAATAAAACAAAATAAAATAAAATAAAGAAGTTTAGAAGGAAGCAGACAAGTAGAACTATTTTGTTATACTCATGTTAAATTTAATGTAGCCTTTTTTTAAAAAAAAAAACCTACATAAGTTCAAAATTTTATATGAAATCCTGATTTTCTGTTTTTTGAATATTAAAATGTTCAATATGTGGTGATGTTTGTCAAATTCATAATAAAAAGTTTTAAATGGTGATGAAAAAAAGAAATATATCTCATATATTCAGTTAAGGTATAGGCTAAATCACTAATGAGGCGAGGAATTTTTCTAAACATTAAAATAGTTTGAACAGAAATTTCTTAACAGTTTTAGTATTAGTTCAATTTGGAGAAAAATTTCCAAGTGGCTACTTATGAGGAAGAGTGGAAATTCATTAATTTGTATTTGTATATCCATAGTTATAAAAAGATCATACTTTTCCCAAATAAAGCCTTAAATTACTTCTGACTAGGTATCAAGTATTACCTTTCTACTTCACCTTCCTCCTCCTGCAATTGATCTAATGGTGGAGCTGGGAAATCAAAGACTGTATTGGGAGTTCTAGGTGTACCATCTGTAGAATCTCCAGAACCTGGTGCTTCTCCAATCGATTTTGACCCTAAAAAGAAAGGTCAAGCATTTACTTATACTAACCAAAGTAAAACTTTTGTCAATTACACATGTCTTTAAAAGTAAATAGAAGGAACTCAATTAAATCTTCAAAAATATATGAAGAATTAGGACCAAGAAATTTAAGATATTAAATTCTACTCTGAGTAATTTGCAAAACAATTTCTAAAACTTATGAACAATCCATATTTGATCTAATTCAAAAGTAACTAGTGTCTGATAAAGAACAAAAGATTTAAGCTAAATAATTTTGAGGTGGGGTTAATTCTTAATCATTATAACCTGACAGAAAAGACTTCCTAATAATCAAGACTCTTAAACAAGTTTCCCTTGTATGAAGTAAATTTAGGGTGCGCCCTGGTGGTAAGACACAGGAGTCACAAAGTCATGTGCTCTGTCAGAAGGCTGGAAACCTGGTTCCCCAACAGGATGGGTATCCAGAGAGACAACATGCAGAGCCAGAACACCATGGACATGGAGGGAGGAGCATGATCAGTTTGAAAACTGTCTTTGGTGTGAGGGGGTAGGGAAGGAGGTTTGGGTTTGGAGGTTGGCTCCCTCTGAGCTGTCCAGGCACTAGCTTATCTATTTAGCCATCTCTCTGTCTCTCTCTGTTTCTCTGGCTCTGTCCCGTGTCTCCATGTCTCTGGCTCTGTCCCATGTCTCCATGTTTCTGTCTCTCTCTGTTTCCCTCTCCCTCTCTCCTAATAAATGCTTATAAATCTGGTAATAAACCTTCAGATCAATTTTTATTTATAACTCCCTAGATCATCAACTTACCTATTTCATTCTCTTTCCCTCCCTCTTGGGAGGCACTAGTCCCTGAAGTCAAAGAAGATATGGAATTAGCAGGCATATACATAACATCTGCTACATCAGTGGCAATCCCACTCTGGCGCAACTTCACAGAGTCCTGAGGTTCAGGACTCATTGATGAGGGTGTGGATAAGTGCTTGGGATGGCGCTGCTTTTGTAATTCCATGGCTCTGCTAACTGAAGAGATAGAAACTAGTTAGAAATCAGGAAGCTCACTAAGTGAAATCCCGATTTTTGCTTATTTGAGGAAGTATTTCCTCAATAAAAGTGAAAACAAGTTTTATATAAATATCACATATCTGAATCCCTAAGAAGGGATGCAATCTATATGCAAATATGTCTCAGTGGGCACATATTTACCTATATGTGTATTTAGATTGGGATCACTGTTAACTCATCTATAATAATTCATCCTAATGAAATAAACATCTGATTTGCCAAGTGGCAAACAATGGAGTATTTTCAAAACAAACATACTTGCACTGCTATCGTGACGGCTTGGTCTCCTTGGGGGTCCTAAAATGCTAGGGAATCCTCTTCTCTTCACTTTTTCTTCACCTTCTTTATCTTTCTTTATACTTTGCTATAGTCAACATACAAAGAATTAATAGACATAATATTTTAAAGTAACAATTTCCTCTTGGTCCTTGAAAATAAAAATTTAATATCAAAAGTTAAGTAAAAATTAAAATGACTATAAAGGATTACACATTAACTTATTCATTTTATACTTAAGAATAAAGTATTTAAATACATCAAGGGAATAATGTAGAGTCACTGATGATTAAATGAGTTGATTATGATGGTACTAAAACAGGATTGATATTTTGATGCAACAGATTTGTTTCATATGTGTTATGCCTCTATTTAGATTATAACCTCCTTGGAAAAACTGTGGGCAACTGCTTGACTACATTGGTCAAGGGGGATGTGACTCTAAATGAACATCCCAGTGCAAACATCAACAACATGGAAATAGGTTCTGATCAAGGACACATGTAATACCCAGTGGAATTGCACATGGGCTTCAGAAAGGGTGGGGGTAGGGGAAGGAGGGATAGAATATGATTCTTGTAACCAAGGAATAATGTTCTAAATTGACGAAATTAAAAAAAAAAGATTATAACCTCCTTGATAGTAGGGACTGTCTCTTTTTTGTATTTAAAACTTTAGGTGCTTTAGCAGCACCTAGCACATAGTAAGTAGCTAATAAAAGCCTTTTTTCAGTAACATGCAATCAAAAAGACCTTGCACTATGTTAAATATAAAGAAATGTAAAAACACAGGCTTCACCCTCAATTGAACTCACATTCCAATTGGTATGCAAACAACTAAGTACATATAAGATAAAAACAGTATAAATGGAAATTCATTCTATCCCAAGTTTTCTTCAAAATTCATACTACTGATCTCATGAGCACTATGCAAGAAAATACATAAGGATCAACCAGAATTCAATCAGTCTATCACCATTATTAAACATACCACTCTAAGCACATAGAAGGTAAATAAAATAAAAAATGTGGACTTAGAAAGTAACTGAGATCATTTCATTGAACTGTTTTACAGATGAGAAGACTGGATGAGTAGCTATAGAGGTTAACTACCTTCCCCTTGGCAGCAAAGAGAGAGGACCAGAATCTAGGTGTCCTCACTCCAAGCCCAGTACCCTTTCCTACTTCTCCTATGCAGCCCCTTTTATACAAAACACCACATTAGTATGCAGACAAAAATATGTTTCACAGTGGGAAAACAAAACTTGCATCTGGCCTCAGTGATTGCACAAATTCTTTACTGAGAGATAATGTCTACTTAAATCCATGATATTTACTCATATGACAATCTAAGTCAATTTCTGTCCAGGGGAACAAAAAGTTATCTCAAACCACATTTATAGCTTTCAAGAGTACAATAATAATACACAAATAATAATGCAGAATACCATTAAGAAGGGACTCTGAATCTAGAAGCTAGACAGAGAAACATGAAATTAATCCACACATCAAATAGAAATAGTCAAACAGAAAGATATGCCAGCATCAAAGGTAAAATACCATACAAAACAGAAGTACCTTAAAGGACAGCCTCAGAAGACAGAAAAAGGCTTGACAATGCATTAAATTTTAGGAAAAATAAATAAAAGTGGGGCAGAGGACAGGTTAGCAGAATGGAGAAATTTGAGGAATTAAACATAAATTTATTGGAGAGTATTCTCACAGAATGATATGCAATATAGCCAAAGAAAAAACTTCCAGGGAGCAGACAAGTCAATAATAAATACCCATTGAGGAAGAGGGAAACAACACAAAGGATTTGCATAGAAGTGCTCCTTTATACAACTCATACCTTGATTTTGGGCAGAAACCCTATGCGACCTCGCTTATGCTCCAAATTACGGGGCTCTTTGACTCTGACTCCCAAATGCTTCATGTACATGAGGATCACATATTGCATTGTTGAACTAGAAGAGAAAAGGTTAACTCAACTGATATTTTTGAAAAAGAAAGGTGAACAGGGTAAAGACATCATCAGTGATCTTTATAGGCCTATAGGCCATATGCCTAAGGCAACAAGTAAATAAATGTATGCCACTAGAGGGAGACTGTGATGTTACTTATAATCCCAAAGAAGGAATCACCAATTAGGATGAGAGAATTTTCTTACTATTCCATTGAAAATGCAGGAAAATGAATATATTACCTCTTATCTTCTTCCACAGCTTGAGATGTCATCCTACAAACAAGAGTTTAGAAACAATAAATTAAAATTTAATAAGCTATCCTTTTATCACTTAACACTGATTCTTACAACTCAAGGCAGTAGATTCCAATGCCATGGTACTAAATTCTTAGTACAAAGAATTTGGTGCCATAGGCTATATCCACAAGGGAGCTAAAATATTTTCATCTTTATTTCATCAGCTATACAAGCTTTATTCTAGATGATTTATGAAATTTGGATTAAAAGATAATAAATATTTGAAAGATTTTAAAAAGTTATAAAAACTCTCAGAATATCAGGAAACTATTAACATTTCACATGTATGAATAAAAAAAAATATATGTATACATGTTTTCTTATGCTGATTCCTTCAGTTCAATCTTTCTTATATTGTGGTAAAAGCAAGTTTCATTTTCAGATATGCTCCCATTACTTACAACACTTCTTCAATTTTGACAATGATCTGTTCTGCACATGCCCGTTCTTTCTCCAGGGTCACCCTGTCACGATCTCGCTCTGCATCAAGTTTGGTCAATTCACTTTCAGCTAAGGTTAGCCCCATACTACGTTTCTGCCTGAAGAGAAAAAGATGAATAGTTTAGAAGGATACTAATTCTAAGTCTTTGCTTTTGGGGATGTTTAGATTCTGTATCCTTATAGCTAAGCATTTCTGACTTGGGAGAAAAATGCCATATATTTGCATGCTCCAAGTTCATGTCACCTGGGATGTCAGGGACAAGAAATTCTGAAGAGAATCACACATCAGAACAGATTTTATGTCCCCGAGGAGATACATTTCTCACAGACAAAACAGAGAGCTCTGCAACTCTGCAAGCAACTAGAAGAATGGACCATAGTATGTCAGGTCTGTTCCACTCACAGAGGACCTAGACGTTCAACACTAGTTTGAACTATGCCCTCAAAACAAGATTCAGGGGTTTTAAAGTCTAACTCTACTTAACACAATCTCTAATAATAAAATCAATTACAATTTGCCAATATACAGACCTAAAGTCTTCCAAGTGCTTCTGAACTTCAGGATAGACTTTATCTTGCATAGTTTGGACATAATGGCGGTGTAAATCTTCAGGAATAAGTTCTGGCCTTCTCTTCTCTAAAGAAAAATAAGAAAAGAATTATTTGCATTATCTGTGAGTCAACATGCACAAGCTGACAAAAAGATCAATACTACCTCTTGTATCAAGTTCAGTCTAAAATCATTTATTAAAAACTTCATCTTTACCTCATAGTTCTAGGTCTGAATCCCTGAAACAAGCCTGGTGAATAGCTATTGTGTCTCTCTTTCAAGTCAATTTTAAGTAAACCCATTCAATATGGCCTTGTAAAGAGATTATTTAGAAATCTCTCAATAACAACCACCACCACAACAATAGCATTTATAAATAATTTTCACATTTGCAAAACACTTTATAGAAATTATCTCATTTGATCCCATCATAAAGATGATCTATATATGATGAACTGACCCTGAGAAATAAATATTATCATCATCTTCATTTTATAGATGAGAAAACTGAAGCAGAGGTTAAGTAACTTACTCAGGGTCACAAAGGTAGTAAGGATCTGAAGTCAGATTTGAAATTAGGTTTTGCTGACTACTGGTCTAGCACTCTATCCAATGTGCCACCTAGCTGCTCTATATATTTTATTTTTAGAGTTTTGTGGTCCAGTAGACTTACTTACCCAGGTCTAAAGATATTTCATCTGGAACAGAAACCTTCAGGTGCTTTAAAAAAAAAAAAGAGTAGGGAAGAGAAAAAAAAGCTAAGAAAAAGTATTGTGTCTTTTTCAACACACATACACATCTATAATGCCAAGGATATAGTATAAATGCTATGTATGCCTTAGTGCTTAGCATTATAATACATAACACTTTATTAATATTTATGGAATTATAAACATATACCCTGATCTTTGCTTACTGCAGATACTATATTCCTTTCTTGGCAAGAAGGAAGGATAACAGAATAGCTAAAGTGCTGTTACTCACATAAAGTTAAAATATCCAAAGGAATCTAGCATCCTGAGTGGATTGTCTAGGGAGCAAGTGTGGCTGCCACAGGCAAGAGTTGCCCAGTATGAAATGTGGATGTCTTTCACTAGTGGAAGGCCTATACCACCAGAAATACCCAGACTGATGAGATTATAAATCTCCTTTAGTATTTACCACCTCATTGATTGTGTCCATACTTACCCAAATCTGTTATATCTAGAATATTTTTATATTTGACCTTGTATCAAATATTTCCCTGTATGGGAAAAAAAACTCATTTTGGGGGTTTTGAATTAGATGTTTTGTTGGTGCTAAAAACAAGCATTCTATGTTTGGTTAGTATATTTTCCTAGCCATTTTGCTATGTAAATTCACAGAGCTCATGCTTCAGAAGGAAGGATTCGAATTATTTTTCTAACATATAAAAATTCTGTATTCTATTCAGTTCTTTTTTTTCATTTTTTCAATAACCTTTACCTTCTGTCTTAGAATCGAAACAAAGTATCAGTTCCAAAGTGGTAAGCACTAGGTAACTGGCGTTAGGCGATTTTCCCAGGTCCACACAGCTAGGAAGTGTCTGAGATGAGATTTTAACCCAGGACCCCCCCCCCCCCCCATATCCAGGCCTGGTTCTCTATCTACTAAGCCACCTAGCTGCCCCTGTTCAGTTCTAATCATCAGAAAAGTCATCATCCTATAAGAATGCATCAACTCAGTCCTCATAGGTACCCTCAGTACCCTTTATACTTTATTGATCTGAGGGCTAGATAGCAGAGCAGAGTTCCTCCCAGAGCTACCACTTAAAGAGGGTTTTCAGACCCACCATTTCTTCATTTCTCACCTAATTACATTCTTTTAGACTCTGTCACTCTTTTCCTAATCTCCACCCATTTGCTTTTCTGCTTCCTTCTGTGTAATACCTTCCCCATTAGTTTGTAAGATCCTTGTGGACAGAGTGTATCTTTCTTTTTCATATTTATATCCCCAAAGGTTAGCCCAATGCCTTCCACAGAATAAGCACTTAATATTTATTGAGTTTGGTTGATAATTCCAAAGGCAATATTTTAAGTGAAAAAAAAATGAAGTACATTTCACAAAAATTTACAGGTAGTACAGCTGATTGCTTATTTGTAGCTATATGGGAAAATTAATACAATTTATATAGATCAAGCTCCTCTCAGTTAACACATCAGCATGCAGAGATTACAACTGAGTTCTCAAAGATTATGCCAGCAAGATTCAAGTTCTGGCAGTTCCTCCATAGCAGGAAAGGCTTTTGGTGTGGGTCCAGATGGCAAACCATCTAAAAGCCAGATAAGTTTAGATACCTAATCGCCAGAAGGCTGGCTAACAGATAAGGAATATTTTTGTCAATAGTTAATCATGAAGATGGTCTCCATAGGAAGGAGAGTGATGTACTTTGATCTACATTAGCAAAAGAACTCACATGAATGAAATCATGTTGAGTTTGAAGTATTGAAATATATATTATCACATATATTTTTGAAGTCTTTTATGTGAGACATAATTTGGGGTTGCTAAATCAAGGGCTTTCTCTAGATATCCAAAATCTCTGGAAAGAATATATTCACAGTCATTTGGCTATGTAAGTTTGTAGCACTTTTCACTTGAAAAAGTATTGCATATAAATGTTATATATTTTTAGAGACTCACCAGCTCCACTTAACTTTCTGCAGTTTTCCCTTATTGAATTAAAATAATGAATGGGTTGTACCATAGGTACTTTTAGCTACACTCTATTTGGTATTCTCCCTCAGAGGATATTCAAGGATCTATAAAACACTTGATTTATATATAATAACCACTTCAGTTAAAAACCTTCTAAAAAGGTCTATGGCTCTAAGACTGAGTAATAAGTCACAAGAGCTGCCGCTGTGGTTCTAGGAACTCAACAAAAGGGTAAGTGAAGAACGTAGTAAGAGACTTTTAATATTTCAGCAAGAAATATAATTTGGAAGTTCTTAAAAACTGAATTTCAAAGCTTTTATTTGACTAAATTAGACAGTATAGTCATTTCTTAAAGTGTTTCCAAGTAGTGGAATCTACTACACAAATGTGTGTTTATTTTAAATCCCCAATGTGTGTTAAATAAGTATTATACATGGCAAGTAAGACCACTAGGGTTATACTAAATTAATAACATGAAATATAATAATTTGCTAGTTTAAAATCCCAAACCAATATTATGTATTATATGAGATGGCTTTCTGAGAGGAGGAAGGGTAGCGTTTTACTAGAGATAAGTATGAAAGTCTGAAAAGAATAAGAGGATAACAACAAAAAAATTTTTTTTTTAATTTTTAAATCAATAGTTGATGATTTATCCTGTGTTCTGTTATGAAATGAAAATTCATGAAATCCAAATATACTAGGGAAAATTGAACACAATTCAAAAGTGTTAACACCTTTAATGAAGGTAGGATATTTTATTTAAGATAAATGAGTAGTTTTTATAATAGCTATATATAGTCTTTTTTTTTTTCCAAACCCTTACCTTCTGTCTTAGAATCAATACCGTATATCAGTTCTAAGGCAGAAGAGTAGTAAGAGCTAGACAATGGGGGTTAAGTGATTTGCCCAGGGTCACACATATTTGAACCCAGGACCTCTAGTCTCTGGGCCTGGTTCACAATCTACTGAGCCACCTAGCTGCCCCCCATATATAGAACCTTACCAAATTTTCTAATTGCTATTCACTGAATCTTAGCCTCAAAAGTTTAAAATGTTAACATTTTTGTAATGGGAAACGTTCACTAACTCTTTAAAGTAATATTTTTTCACAAATATAATAATTTTATAAAGTATTTGTTATGTGCCAAACTGTAGACACCCCATTTGGGATGTAATTAGGAAAGTGTTATCAGGGTTGTTGGTGCATAAATACACCCAAATATATGAATATACATTCCAAAACATAAACTTATGTACACTCATATATTATCTGTGTACTTGTCAAGTCCTACTAGATTACAAATTCTTTGAAGATAAGAACTTTGTCTACTTGTCTTTTTATCTCATACAGCACCAACCATTGTTAAGCATATGGTAACTGCTTAATATGTGGTTGATAGATATTAAAGATTAAGACATTAAATTAGCAACTCACTGCTGATCGGTCCAGAAAGAATTGGTGAAATTCAAGGAAGATGCGTCGAGTCTCCTTGGAATTGGTCTGTTTGTACAAGTCTGAATAAAGATAACAGAGCTGTAACAGAGGAAAAGAACAAGAAAAGAGAGCACTTGAGAAGTCATCATAAATTCAATCTTTTCATTTCCTCACAGAATAGTCATATATTTTGATAAGTTATTTCAAGAAATATTATTACTAAGTCATCAAGAGCATTGCTCTGGAAATGAGATTCATGGTGATTTTATTTATCTTTAAGTTTGTCCTGTTATGTCAGCTGAACAGGAAAAATCTGAATTCCCTTGGGCAGAGTTCTTCCCCATTTCTCTGCACCCCAAGCCCCCAATTTGCCCTATAAATGTGAACACCTGAACTTTAAGCTTTGTGAGGAATAAGGTTTACTTGTAAATAAAAATATGTCAAAAAATGATATTTCACCAATGTTGCAGGGTCGAACTGTGAAACCACATGGTGTAAGAACACAGCAAGGTGAGCAGGGCGGGATCTTAGCAGTTCAATACTTTGGAAGCAGCTGCATTGTCCATTAATCTATAAAGAAGAATTGAAACAATGAGAGAAAAATATGCATGTGTGTCCACAGAGGGATGTGTGAAGAAAGCCCCAACTGACTTAGCTATTCAAATCCCCCCCTCCCTTTTTTGTTATTTAGGTAGAAGGAAGTACAGTTAACTAGGAAGAAAAAATTCAAGGCTATTAAGAGGAGTTATAAGAATTCATTAGCAAATTAAACTATACAGTCTTTATCTCTGGAGATTAGTCATTTCGGGGTGATCAGAATGGATCTTTGATTGTAAAGAAATAGGTTAGATTAGATGGGTTGGCTTTAACAATGTAGGGAATCTCAAAAAATTCTTACTCAAAGTGAAAAAAAACATGGTACCCGTCTTACTTGTACTTGTAGCCGTCTTACAAAGTATACACCTTTTAACTCAGCAATGGATTTTTTCCCCTTTTGCAAACATCAATTAGAAATAATAATACTTATTAAAGTAGTGCAATGAACAGAACACTGCAATCTGGAGTCACAAGGAGCCAAGTTCAAATCTGGCCTCAGATACTTACTAGCTTTCTGACCCGAGCAAGTCACTTAATCTCTGTTTTACTCTGATTCTTAGATCTAAAAAATGAAGATAATAGTACCTACTCTCCAGGGTTTTTCTGAGGATAGAATAAGATAATATTTGTAAAGTGCTTTGTAAATCTTAAAGCATAAATGTTAGTAGTGATGATGATGATGAGGCACTAATGATACAAAGACAGAAGTGAAACAGTCCTTGTCCTCAAGGCTTATCCTCTTTTGTGGGGAGATAACATAGACATATTTAAGTATACTCAAAATATATATTGAATAAATACAGGATAATGGGAGGGGGAGAGTGGCACTAGCAGTTAAGGAATTCATGAAAGGCCTCACACATGAAAATAGCATCTGAACAAAGTTCTGAAAGACAATAAGATTCAAAGGGGTGGTGGTGAGGAGAGAAGGCTTTCCAGGTGAGGAGAAAGACAATGTGCAAAAACATCTTGTATGAGAAACAGCAAGAAGCATAATCTGGTCACACCCCAGACTGCATAAAGAGGAATAATATATAGTGAGTAAGACTGGAGAGGTAAGTTAGAGCCAAGATGAGGAGAGTTTTTTAAAGCTAGCATAATAGAAGACATTGGAGTTTACTGAGTAAGACTAGAATTGCATAGATCTGATCTGTGTTTTGGAAAATCACTTTGGCAGCTATGTGTAGAACAGGTTGAAGAGGAGAAGAGACCAAGAAGGAGGGTGCAAGGTATGGAACCAAGTGGGGTGGCCATCTGTGCAAAAAGAACGATAGATGCAATAGATATTGTGGAGAGAGAAATAGCAAAACCAGACAACTGACTGGGCATGTGGATTAAAGGAGAGAGAACTACTGAAGATTTTATTAAGGTAGAAAAGTAGGCAAGTAGAATGATGATGTCCTCAACAGAAATGAAGAAGTTCAGAAGAAAGGTGGGTTTGGGGGGAAAATAATGAATTCTATTCAGAGCATGTTGAGTTAGGGTAACAGAGCAAAGGACACCAAATGCTCGACCTCAAGGTGTATATGAGATCAACTAGTTGGAAAGTGGGAAGATGAGCTGTATCCCACCTTCCGCAGGCAACTGATGGCCTGTCTCCAGCACATTTACCCTACTCCTCCTTCAATATTCATCCCAACTCCACCTTCTCCCCCTGTTGGCCAGCTATGGTGAGAGCCCCTCAAAGGTTATAATCTTACACATTCCCAATAGCTTGACAGACAAAATTTCCTGTTCCTCAACCTCTGCAATTCTAATCATGTACAATGGCCTATGAGTAAGCCACCACTAGAATTTTTCAGTGAGAAAGACTGAATGGCATAGAATGAGCAGGCATGGATTGGTTGCAATTATATTACCTTTTCCCCAAACTCTACCATCTTTCAATCTTCCCTATATCTATAAAGGGTACCACTAGCTTTTCAGAATTTCAACAACATCATTCTCCTTGACTCAATTCAATTTAAACTGCTCTCTTCAAAGTTACCAGTAATCTAACTGCTAATGTGATGGCCTATTCTCCCCAGCCTTCTTAACCTCTGCAGTGTGTGTACCTATGTATGTATATATATATATATATATATATATATATATATATATATGTAGGTATGTACACACACAAGACCAATTTCTTTCTGAGCACCAGCCCTTATGTTATCAACTGGCTATTTCAAACCTGATTTCGATAAATAACTCAAATTCCAAAACAACATTACTTTTACCACCAAACCCACTCTTCTCATAGAAACTCCCTTATTTCAGCTGAGCATATCATTCACTGGGTTTTGCAAACTTGGGCTTATCCTTGATGCTTCATTTTTCCTTCTATCATACAGCTAATCAGTTGATGAATTATGCTTTTATTTTATTTTATATTATGCTTTTATCTCCACAATGTCTCATATCTGTTCCCTTCTCTCTATTCACATAGGTACCACACTGGTTTAGTTGATCATTGCTTAAGCTATAATAATAGTTTTCTTTTTTTCTTTTTCATAAACCCTTAGTTCCAAGGCAGAAGAGTGGTAAGGGCTAGGCAATGTGGGTTAAGTAACTTGCCCAGGGTCACAAAGCTGGGAAATGTCTGAGACCAGATTTGAACCTAGGGCTTCCCATCTCTAGGCCTAGCTCTTAATCCACATAGCTACCCAGTTGCCACCCATAATAGTTTTCTAACTCTTTCCCAGCCTCAAATCTCTTCTCTTTCTTCAATCCCTCCTACATCCAGTTGCCAAAGTGTTTTTCCAAAGTACGGATCTGACAGTGTCATTCCCCTACATATTAAACTTCAGTAGCTCCTACTGATTCTAGGGTCAAATATTATTTCCTCTTCATCTTACTCTATTAATTTTTTTTTTCTGTGGATGTATCAGAATGCATATAATTACTAATAAAGACTTACATGTGTATAATTTATAATTAAGTAAATAGATAGTAAATAACAAACTATAAATATATGGGAAGAGCCAACTCAATAATATCTTGCTAATGGGGTACATAATCAAAAAGTTTAGACTATTGGATTAGAAAACAGAGAGTGAATTTGCATGTTTTATTAGAATTAAGTTTCTTTGCTATTCATTCTGTGCATCATATAATTAAAATAATACAATCACTAAATTAACTTCTTATCTTATATCAATTCAATGTGAGGGCATTGAAGAATGAGGAGAAAGTCAAGAGGATAGGCAAGATGAGGACAAATTTGAGCTCACATCTTTTTTTAAAAAAGACTATTCAGGGGCAGCTGGGTAGCTCAGTGGATTGAGAGTCAGGCCTAGAGACGGGAGATCCTAGGTTCAAATCTGAACTTGGACACTTCCGAGCTGTGTGACCCTGGGCAAGTCACTTAAACCCCCATTGCCTAGCCCTTACCACTCTTCTGCCTTGGAGCCAATACACAGTATTGACTCCAAGACGGAATAAGGGTTTTAATAAAAAAATTAAAAATAAAAAAATAAAATAAAAAAGACTATTCAAAAGTAAAAAATTGGAATGGGTAATTATGGACTGCACTCAGTGCCCAAAATCACACCAGCATTAACATTGTCAGACAGTCTTTACTATTAGGAAGAAGTTTAAGTATTAAAATAGCAATTTACCCAAGAGACTGTCTGCTTGAAAACTTAGCATCAATTCCTGGCAACATCTGTTTCATGGCTTCAGGAAGGTAGTAGTTTTTGCTAATAATTTGGGCAATGTCTTAAAAACTGATAGTTCCTCCTTCAGAAAAAAACATCACCTGTTCATGTTCAGTGCCAAAGTCATCATCCTCTGCGCCAATGATCTGAGGTGCTGTTCGAATTAAGGGGCTCCCAATGTTTGACTGAGTGTCCTGAGAAAGAATAATATTTAAATATCGACTGTTAATATTTCAGACAAGGCAAGACAAGAGTCAAGTCAATAAGCATTTATTAAAAGCCTACTAAGTGTGAGACAATGTGCTAAGTGCTGGGGATAAAAAGAAAGGCAAAAAACATTCCCTGCTCTCAAAGAACTCATTATCTAATGGTAGAGATAGCATAAAAAACAACTATGTATAGATAATATTTGTATAGAATTAAGTGGGGCTCCTCAGTAACGGAGAAGCATTAGAATTAAGAGAAATCAGGAAAGAAGGAAAATCATTCTCAGACATAAAAGACTTGGCTTGGGTAACTAGAGAGGGAATATTTTTTTTCCATTAGAAGCCCTCAAATATTTAAAAACAGACTACTTTGCCAAGAGGGGAAAAACACCCAAAACACTGACCAAAACTTCTTCTGTTTGCCACAGAACCTCCCGAAACCTTCTCTAGAGATGGAACCTTTTGGTTTACTACACTCTTGGCTACTAAACCCATGTTATGTTACACTAGCAGGCAAGAGAACACAAAGGAAGAAGAATAGGAGAAGGAAGCAGGGGCAGGAATGAGGAAGAGAAGGAAGAGGAGAAAATATTTTCATTGTGCTTCTTTTATTTTCAAGGCACTGTGCTTCAGCACTGGACCATACTATCAGATGTAACCTAAGATTTTGTATTCGTATTGTATACTTATACATGAAATGTGCCCCGCAGGCAGCCTTCATCACATAAGCAGGACAGAATTCATTCATTCTTTTTTATGGAAGTCATTGTATTTAAAACTGGAAGGGAGGAGTTGGTCCAAATCTCTCATAAAATACTTGAGAAAGTAACTCCAGAGAAGTTGAAAAGTTGAGGAGTTTCGGAGTTTTGTCAAGGCTGCACTAATCCCAGTCTAATCAGCTTTCCCTTATGCTGAGCTGCCTCCCCTGATATGTAGTAGAAAAAAGGTTAAAGTCATATTCTAATCTTTAAAACATTCCAAACTCACAAGTCTTAACCAATCAAGTGACTAATTAATTGCTCTTTTCTCGTCTTTCTCCCATTCTGGCTGAGAAACATAGTTATGCAAATGCCAAATTCTCTAGAACTTTAGATTAACCCATGAATCCTATCATCATATAACACTTTAAGAACTACTCTCTTAAAGTAATCAGAGGTGGTTTAAATAAAATAATTGGCATTATGGTTCATTGGATACCTACATTTTTTTTTCCTTTTATAGATCTCTCATTTTAGGAGTGCAGTCTATATATTGAGGGATATGATATTCAAGACAATAGATAACTTGAAAGGAGGGAAAGTAAGTAAGATACTCACCTAGAGTGCTATTTGAACAGTTGAAAATTTGGACAATATTTACTTAATCACATAAACACTTGAGCTAAGTGTCAACACATGAGCTATGGAAACTAAATCTCCTATCATCAATTTGTCTCATTAATTGTATCATCCAGGTTACAATATTGGGTAAATGATCCATGCTCTGATAATATTTTCATTTAAGACTAATTTAATATTAGTAAATTATTTAACAGAGACCACCAAAATACTTTTAGTAATTATTAATCAGGTTTAGAGATAATTAAGTATTCCTGTGTCCTGACATGTTTGATACCACTTGGAATCCCTCTTAAACACCTTTCCAACCCTCTTAGACTCCTCTCATCTATAACTGGAGAGCTGGAAGGTGGAGTATTGAACTCTTCCAAAAGCACTTTTTTTTAAATTTTTTAAAATTTTATTTGGTCAATTTCAAACATTATTCCTTGGTTACAAAAATCATATTCTATTCCTCTCTTCCCTTCCCCCTCCCTTCCCATAGCCAATGCGCAATTCCACTGGATATTACATGTGTCCTTGATCAGAACCTATTTCCATGCTGTTGATGTTTGTACTAGGGTGATCATTTAGAGTCTACATCCCCAGTCATATCCCCTCGATCCATGCATTCAAGCAGTTGCTTTTCATCGGTGTTTTTACTCCCACAGTTTATCCTCTGCTTGTGGATAGTATTTTTTAGATCCCTGCAGATTGTTCAGCGATGTTGCATTGCCACTAATGGAGAAGTCCATCACCTTCGATTGTACCACAATGTATCAGTCTCTGTGTACAATGTTCTCCTGGTTCTGCTCCTTTCATTCTGCATCAATTCCTGGAGGTTGTTCCAGTTCCCATGGAATTCCTCCAGTTGATTATTCCTTTGAGCACAATAGTATTCCATCACCAACAGATACCACAATTTATTCAGCCATTTCCCAATTGAAGGGAAATTGTTTTCCAATTTTTTGCCATCACAAAGAACACAGCTATAAATAATCTTATTCAAGTCTTTTTCCTTATTATCTCTTTGGGGTACAAGCCCAGTAGTGCTTTGGCTGAATCAAAGGGCAGACAGTCTTTTATCACCCTTTGGGCATAGTTCCAAATTGCCCTCCAGAATAGTTGGATCAATTCACAACTCCACCAGCAATGCATTAATGTCCCTACTTTGCCACATCCCCTCCAGCATTCATTACTTTCCAAAGCTGTAATGTTAGCCAATCTGCTAGATGTGAGGTGATAGCCCAGAGTTGTTTTGATTTGCATCTCTCTGATTATAAGAGATTTAGAACACTTTTCCAGGTTATTATTAATAGTTTTGATTTCTTTGACTGAAAATTGCCTATTCATGACCCTTATCCATTTATCAATTGGAGAATAACTTGATTTTTTGTACAATTGATTTAAATGTTTATAAATTTGAGTAATTAAGACCTTTGTCAGAGGTTTTTGTTATGAAGATTGTTTCCCAATTTGTTACTTCCCTTCTAATTTTGTTTACACTGGTTTTGTTTGTACAAAAACTTAATTTGATGTAATCAAAATTATTTATTTTAAATGTTGTGACTTTTTCTAAGTCTTCCTTGGTTTTAAAATCTTTCCTTTCCCAAAGAACTGATATGTATACTATTCTGTGTTCACATAATTTACTTATATTTTCCTTCTTTATGTTCAAGTCATTCACCCATTCTGAGTTCATCTTGGTGTAGGGTGTGAGGTATTGATCCAAACCTAATCTCTCCCACACTGTCTTCCAATTTTCCTGGCAGTTTTTATCAAATAGTGGATTTTGATCCACAAAACTGGGATCTTTGGGCTTGCCATAGACTGTCTTGCTTAGGTCACTTACCCCAAGTCTATTCCACTGATCCTCCTTTTCTGTCTCTTGGCCAGTACCAGATTTTTTTGATGACCACTGCTTTATAGTATAGTTTGAGAACTGGTACTGCAAGGCCACCTTCCTTTGCATTTTTTTTCATTATTTCCCTGGATATATCTTTGATCTTTGTTCTTCCAAATGAACTTCGTTATAATTTTTTCTAATTCAGTAAAAAAGTTTTTTAGTAGTTCGATGGGTATGGCACTAAATAACTAAACAAGTTTGGGTAGGATGGTCATTTTTATTATGTTAGCTTGTCCTACCCATGAGCAGTTAATGTTTTTCCAATTGTTTAGATCAAGTTTTAATTGTGTCGAAAATGTTTGGTAGTTGTGTTCATATAGTTCCTGTGTTTGTCTCAGCAGATAGATTCCTAAGTATTTTATATTGTCTAGGGTGATTTTTAATGGAATTTCTCTAATTCTTACTGCTGAGATGTGTTAGAGATATATAGAAATGCTGAAGACTTATGTGGGTTTATTTTGTATCCTGCAACTTTGCTAAAGTTGTTGATTATTCCACTAGCTTTTTAGTTGATTCTCTAGAATTCTTTAAGTAGATCATATTATCTGCAAAAAGTGATAGCTTGGTCTCTTCATTGCCAATGTTAGTTCCTTCAATTTCTTTTTCTTCTCTAATTGCTACTGCTAGTGTTTCTAGTATAATGTTAAATAATAGAGGTGATAATGGGCATCTTTGTTTCACTCCTGATCTTATTGGGAATGCATCTAGTTCATCCCCATTGCAGATGATGTTGGCTGGTGGTTTTAGATAAATACTGTTTATTATTTTTAGGAAAGGCCCTTCTATTACTATACTTTTTAGTGTTTTCGATAGGAATTAGGCTTTTTCTGCGTCTATTGAGATAATCATGTAATTTTTGTTGGTTTGCTTGTTAATATGGTGGTCATTTATGTGGATGGTTTTCCTAATATTGAACAATCCTTGCATTCTTGGCATAAATCCCACCTGATCATAGTGAATAACCCTTGTGATCACTTGCTGGAGTCTTTTTGCTAGTATCCTATTTAAGATTTTTGCATCTATGTTCAGTAAGGAAATTGGTCTATAGTTTTCTTTTTCCATTTTTGACCTGCCTGGCTTTGGAATAAGTACCATATTTGTGTCATAAAAGGAATTTGGTAGAACTCCCTCTTTACATATTATGTCAAAAAGTTTGTATAGTATTGGGATTTCTTTTTCTGACATGGGATTATTTAAGAATTCTATTTCTTCTGCTAATCCAGGCAATTTATATTTTTGTTAATATTCATCCATATCACCATATTTATTGCCATATAATTGGGAAAAATCATTTTTAATGATTACCTTAATTTCCTCTTCATTGGAGGTGAGGTCTCCCTTTTCATCTATGATACTGTTAATTTGGTTTTCTTCTTTCCTTTTTTTATTAGATTGACCAATACATTATTTTGTTTGTTTTTTTCAAAATACCAGCTTCTAGTCTTATTTATTAGTTCAATAGTTCTTTCACTTTCAATTTTATTAATTTCCCCCTTAATTTTTAGGGTCTCTAATTTTTCTTCTGGGGATTTCTAATTTGTTCACTTTCACGTTTTTTGATTTGCATGTCTAATTCATTGACCTCTGCCTTCCCTAATTTGTTAATATATGAACTCAAGGATATAAATTTTCCCCCGAGTACTGCTTTGTCTGCACCCATATATTTTGAAAGGATGTCTCATCATTGTTATTATTTTCTTCAATGAAATTATTAATTTTTTCTATGATTTGTTCTCTAACTGATTTTGGAGAATCATATTTAATTTCTAATTAACTTTTGATTTGGCTCTACATGTACTCTTACTGATCATTATTTTTATTGCGTTATGATCTGAAAAGATTGCATTTATTATTTCTGCTTTTCTGCATTTCTTTGCCATGTTTTTATTACCTAGTACATGGTCAATCTTTGTGAATGTACCATATGCTGCTGAAAAGAAGGTTTATTTGTTTTTGTCCCTATTTATTTCTCTCCATATATCTATTAACTCTAATTTTTCTAAGATTTCATTCACATCTTTTATCTCTTATTTATTTGTTTATTTATCTAAATTTAATAGTGGTAGGTTTAGATCTCCCACTAGTATAGTTTTACTCTAGTTCCTCCTTCAATTCCATTAGTTTCTCCTTTAGAAATTTGGATGCTATACCATTTAGTGCATACATGTTGATTAGTGATATTTCCTCATTGTCTATACTCCCTTTTAACAGAATATATTTACCTTCCCTATCCCTTTTGATCAGGTCTATTTTTCCTTTGGCTTTGTCAGATATCATGATTGCAACTCCTGCCTTCTTTCTATCAGTTGAGGCCCTATAGGTTTTGCTCCAAACTTAAATTCTAACCTTGTGAGTATCTATCTGCCTCAGGAGTATTTCTTGTAGACAACATATGGTAGGATTTTGGATTCTAATCCACTCTCCTATTTGTTTTCATTTTATGGGTGAGTTCATCCCATTCATGGTCAAAGTTAGATTGTCACTTGTGTATTACCCAACATTTTGATATCCTCTCCTAGTTCTGTCCTTTCTTCTTTTGCTATATCCTTTTAAACCAGTGGTTTACTTTTAATCAATCCCTCTAATCCCCTCCCTTCTTGTTCTCTTCTTGTTTTTTTAGGGTCTGTTAAGTTCCCTCCCTTTTTGTGCTCCCTCCTCCCTCCCTCCCTTAGTTTTCCCTTCTTACTTTCCCTATAGGATAAGCCAGAATTCAAGAACCCAATGGATCAAGATGCTCTTCCCTCTCAGAATTGATTTCACTGAGAGTAAGATTTATCTATTGTGTATTATCTATTAGCACTCACTTCCTCTCCTTCTTATAAAAGTATTCTTCCCCTCCCCTTCCCATGCATATCTTTGTGTGATAAAGGTTATCCTATTTATTTTATTTCTTCAAGTATCTCTTGGTGCCAATGTCGATTCCCCTCTCCCCTTTTTTTTTGCATGTCATCTTATAGCACTTAATACCCCAATCTCTTCCTGTGAATGATTCTTTTAATTACTGTAATAGTGAATACAATTTTTGAGAGTTACAAATAACATTCCCCCCATATATTAATATATATAATTTGATCTAATTGTAGCCCTTAAAGAAGAAAGTTTAAATAAAAAACCATTTTCCCCTTTTCCCTCTCTTTCTTATTTACCATTTCATGTTTCTATTGATCTTTGTGTTTGGATATCAAACTTTCCACTTAGTTCTGTTCTTTTCTTTACAGAAACTTGGAAATCTTCTATTTTGTTGAATGCCCATTCTTACCCCTGGAAGTATATAGTCAGTTTTGATGGATAGGTGATCCTTGGTTGAAGACCCAATTCTTTTGCCTTTCTGAATATCATGTTCCAAGCCTTGCAGTCCTTTAGTGTAGAAGCTGCCAGGTCTCGTGTGATCCTTACTGGGGCTCCTTGGTATCTGAATTTTCTCTTATTGGCTTCTTGTAGAATTTTCTCCTTAGCTTAATAGCTCTGGAACTTGGCAATTACATTCCTGGGAGTTGTCTTTTGAGGATTTAGTGTAGAGGGTGTTATATGAACTCTTTCAATGTCTATTTTGCCCCCTTGTTAAAGAACATCAGGGCAGTTTGCTTGGATGATTTCTTGTAGCATGATGTCAAGATTTCTGTTTATTTCTGGCTTTTCACGTAGACCAATGTTTCTCAAATTGTCTCTACTTGCTCTGTTTTCCTGATCTGTCATCTTCTCAGTGAGATATTTTATGTTTTCTTCTATTTTTTCAGTCTTTTGACTTTGCTTCATTAATTCTTGCTGTTTTTGCAAGATCATTGTCTTCCAGTTGCCTAATTCTGGTCTTTAAAGACTGGTTTTCTTTTTCAGTTTGATCTATCCTGCTTTTTGTGGTTTCTAGCTATTTCTCCAATTGGGAGTTCTTGTCCTTTAAATTGTCATTTTCTCTTTGAACTATTTCTCACTTTTCTTGTCAGAAGGCTTCCATCTTATTGATAAGCTCCAATTTAAATTCTTCAAGATCTTGTGGACAAATTCCATTTTGGGGGGAGGTTTTGGGTTTATTTGAATTTCCTCCTCTATTTCCTCTGTAGCCTGGGTTTTTCCTCCATAAAAATTTTCTAGGGTCAACCTCCTCTTCTTTTTTTTTTTGGTGGAGGGAGGTTGTTGCTCCTGGGCAGAATTTGCCATCACTGTGGAGGTTTGTTTCCCTTTTTAGTCAGAAATCTGAGTGAGATACACAGGGGCTTTGTGTATGGAGTTAAGGAGCAAGGATTTTGCTCTTGAATCTCCGCAGCTTCTTCTGTTTTCTGCCCTTCTCTGTGATGTCTTCCTGTGAGTGCCCACAATCTGTGCTCTTTAGCCTACTGGTGTTTACAGGTATAGCTGCTCTCAGGAGTAGGTCTTTGGTGGTCTTAGTCAGCTCCCATGGACCTAGAGGTGCCCCTCACTCACTCGCTGATTCTGGCGCATGCTGGCTCTGACTCTAGCTCCCTAGGTGGGGTGGGGGAGGGCAGATCAGCTCACATTTTGGTGGGAGCTTTTTCACCCCCTTACAGTGTGGAAATGCCTAAATCCCACATACCTTCAATGCTGTGCACTGCTGTAGAGTACCTTTGTTCTTATCCATTTGGTCTTTTGAGGTAGTCTATATTGGTGGGTGCTGAGGAGAGGACGAGTCTTTCGTCTAGACTGCCGCCATGTTTACCCGGAAGTCCCAAAGCTCTTTTTCACAAAGGGTTGGGATCTGAACTTTAAAGGTAACTTCACTTTCTATCAGTAGCTCTACTAAGTTTGGATTCAGAGACCATCATTATCACTCCACCCTTCATCTCCACATAAACATGTAGGCTGTCTCCGCTTCACCCTTCACCTCCACATAAACAGGTAGGCTGACTCCGCTCTCCCTCTACTTTTTAGTTTCCTTCTGAGTATTGTTTTCCCTTATTAAATTGTAACCTCCTTAAGGGTAGGGATTGCCTTTCTTTTTTTATTTTTCATCACCAGCACTTAGCACAGTTCTTGGCACATAGTGGGTGCTAATAAATGTGTATGTATTATATTCCAAATTACAATTTCTAATCTTCTTTTCAAATTAAAAGAAATTAAGAAATTGCATATTAATTTGATTTATAAAAATTGTGGCTTCTTATGACAATCATATTTTTTTTTCCTATGGGAGATAAACATAATTCATTTCCCACCTTAGGGCTGAAATCAACTTTAAAGAAAGGTTTTAAATCAGTGGAATCCTCTAAACATACATATACATACATACATATATATATATATATATTTTTTTTTTAATGGTCCCACTTAACATGTTTGAATCTAGCTTCTTTTAGGTATTTTTTGAACCCTACTGAAATTAAACAAAATTATCCAACATGAGATACTACCACATAGCCAATATGTTAAGCAGTTCTCACAACACAAATAATGAAGCACTAGCTAGATGAACAGAATGAATAGGACCTGTTACATTCTCTTTAAGTGGGAAGAACAGATTAAAAGAATATTTTAAGTATATATTGGAATATTTTCTTTTTTTGTCCTGGAGAATATTTTCAAAGAGTATGTCATTATAGAAGAGGCAAGCAATAGCAAAAATAAACCAAATTACCAAATAATTTAGAATTACAGAATCTAAAAGATAGAAAGAGCTCAGATCATATAGCCCAACCTCATTTAAAGGTGAAGAACCTGGGACTCAAAAAGGTTGATTATTTACCTCTGTGTCACAATAATTTTGTACTTATAGGATTTTTGCTGTATTTATTATGTGTCTAATTATATCTTGCCAAACTTATTACAGTTAGACTACTCTGTCTTCATATATATTACCTGAGAAGGTTATCTAAGATTCCTGGAATAAAAACATGCTGTAGATAATTTACTGAGCACCCTTTGTTGTTTGGAAGGTACTTTGTGAAGATGTTTTGAAGCATATGAAGACAACAATAAGCAGCAGAACAGCAGAAAGTTTAGGTGCTCTCTCCAGTTACAAAGGATCTCTTAACTGCCAAATTAATGTAAACAAAGAATAACCAGCCAATTGGCTATTAATCTGATGGGAAAGAAAGAGAAATAAAAAAAAATTTGAGTCTAAGTGACTAAATCAATGATGGTATCATTGATATAAGTCAGAAAAAGAAATGTTTCTAGTTGGCAGAGTAGTTTGCTAGGTGGGTAAATGGGTAATGATTTCAGTTTTACATATTATGAGTTTCAAATATTGATACTATAAGCCAGTGAAAATATATAGCAGTCAGTTAAACTACTGTACTAGAGTAGTGAAGAGAGGTTGGGACCAAAGGCATGAATTTGGGTGTCATTGGCTCAGAGATTGTAGTTGAAACCACAGGTGTAGATTTACTTGTTTATAAATGAAAAGTAGATGCAATTTGTTAATCCTCTAGGTATTCTGTAACAGCATGCACTAATCCCATCATAAAACATCAGTTAATGTTTTGACTACCTTTAGCCTCTAATATTTCAAAAGAAAAATGAAAGAATAGAAATATTATACAGTTTTAGCTATTCAACTTCCTTGATTTTACTATTGACTAGAGGAATAACCCTCATATTGCCAGTCATTTAACATGTTTATACAATATACTTGGTTATAATTTTTTATTTCAAAACACTAATCAATCTAATTTTAAAACTATTTAAAAATCTTCATTTGTATATTTTATGTAAATGTCAAAAGTATATTTCACTTAGGCATAGAAAACACCAACAGAAAGCACTAATATAGCATGGGTAACATACTCACATTATCTTGCATCATCTCATTTTTCTCTGGGCTTTCTTCTAGATAAATTCTTTCCTTCAAGCCACCTCTGGGACTCTACCATAAATAAGTAAATAAATCATTGAGTTTCAATAGGTCCACCAAAAAAGGAAATCACGGAGAAAAAAAACAACAAACTTGAGTCATAACCAAAAAGGAAAACATGCAGCAAGATGCATGAAGAAAAAACTAATGTGCAAGTGGGCACAAGTAGGACTAAAGTTTTAGAACATGTACGTGGAAACAGCAAGACAATTTGATAACGCATCAGGAGACCTTAGTAGTAATGAAAGCTTTTTGCAATTCTTTCACTTTCCAAGCTAATATAACAATTAAATTTCAATAAGGAGGAAATATTACTTTTTCCATATCATAAAGTATAAAATTAACCTTGTTACTTGGTCAAATTCAAATATCCTATTTAAGTTTAAACTTTACCTACCCAAGAGATTTTATGCATTTTTGCCAAAAATATGTTCAAATTTCATTTACATAGTTTTCAAAAGTCATGATGGTCCTTATTAAAGCTTCTTAAACACTTGAAGTTTATATTTAATGACTTCCAGCCAAAATATCTTATCTAAATCAATGTTTTTAGATGGGAAAACATTTGAAAGAAAATTAGCTATTGATATTGAGTCTTTTTAAAGATGATTAATATTACAGGCCTACTAATTTTTAAAAGCTATCTCTTTTTTTTAAAAAAAAAAGGGGGGGCAGCTGGGTATCTCAGTGGATTGAGAGCCAGGCCTAGAGTTGGGAGGTCCTAGGTTAAAATCTGACCTCAGATACTTCTTAGCTGTGTGACCCTGAGCAAGTCACTTAACCCCCATTGCCTAACCCTTACCACTCTTCTGCCTTGGAACCAATACACAGTATTGACTCCAAGACAGAAGGTAAGAGTTTTAAAAATTAAAGTAAATTTAAAAAAAATAATGAAAGAAAGGCCATCTATCAACACCTAGCTTTAATCTACAGCTTTTTTGGCAAAAAATATAAAAATGACAAATAATTGAAATATTATTAGAAAAGTCTTAGTGAAATCTTATTTTATTGAATCCATGTAATAAATTATATTATTTTTACAGCCGAGTCATGATGAAAATAGCAATATTATAACAATAATGTGTAGAGAAACAGACACTAAATAAAAAACTTTGCAGGCTCAGTTTTAGTCCTGTATTTTCCACTAGATTGTTCTTCAATTATGGATAAGTCACTGGGTTTCCTCATCTATAAAATAACAGAAGGACACTACATGATCCTTAACTCCTTTCTAGCTTTAAATTCTTTGAAAATCAAAAACATAATTCCTTAAGGCACACTGAATTTACCTATGAACAGTGCTCTAAAAAGAGAAGAGGAAAGAAGGTGGTGTCATTCACACACCTGGAGGCCATATCTTCTTCAAACTCTAAGACCTTTTGTGCATTCTTTTGCTTGGGAAGATAAAGCATTTTAATTTTTTGTTAATATTTGTGGGAAGTTAGGTGGTTCAAGTGTCTGACAAGAATATGAAGAGATAAAAGGGTAACTGTAAATTATGCAGAAGAATCTGGATCTTTCTTCATTTCCTTTGAACATGAATTAATGAGTATGAAACGCTCCAAAAACTGTAAAGAATTAAAGAAAGTACTGGTACTTGGCAGTCCAGAAGATCAGTATCACCTTTGATATTTAACTACCTCTGTGACTTTGTGATCTTTAATCTTGTAGCCTGAGTTTCCTCATTTCTAACATATGAGGATTGAATTAGATGGCTTCTAAGGCCCTTTTCAGTTCTACATTGATAACCCTATGATCCTATATTCTTTTTTTGGGAGGACAGGAATGATATAGGGAATAGGATGCTAAATACAATAACTACTAAAGAGGATTAAAGAAAAAAGAATTAACAATTATAGACCAACAATGCTTGTACTATTACAGCTGGACATGAAAAAAATTTCATCATATAGAATAATTAATTACAGTGAGTCTATTACTTCCCTCTATTCCTTTAAAAGAATTCATGTTTGACTAACTTCATGTGATCACAAAATTTTGACAGATACTTATGAATATATTGATAGAAGAGATTTAAAATTCAACTAATTGCTTCTTTTTAAAATCTGGTAGGTATTCATATGTTGTTGGCAAGTAAGGGATTAATGAAGAAATTCCTAGTGATAATCATAGCCTAATAACTGAAGTATATCTAATAAGACTGGAACTTTTCCTCTCAGCAATGGCAGTCTGCCCTATGATTCAGGTCTGAGTCACACTGACCACAAATGGAATATTAACATGCTTTTAAAGATATCAGCAAATGACCTCTTGGTTCAGTAAGAAAGCAATGACATGATTAACCTCTCTATGTAGTAACAAGATGTTTACTGGGAAATTCCATTCTCTTGAAAGAAATAAAATAGACTTTGAATATACATGGAAATTGTAGGGGGGGTCTAAAACTAAAAGTTGTAATATAATATTGCATTTAGCACTTTTGCTCACAATATTACTTTGTTAGAAGATAATGGTGATGTTAATAAGAAATAAATACTTCCATAAATTTTCAGATGAGAATGTAGAAAGGAATGGGCTCAGGGCTAGGAAACCTAGAGTCAGAGGATCATAGATTTAGATCTGGAAGGGACCTTAGTGGTCATGTAGTTCAATGCTCACATTTTACAGATGGAGAACTGATGCAGGCCTATAAAGGGAAAAATGACTTGCCAAAGGTGAGAGGGAAGTGGAAAACACAGGTCCTCTGCCTCCAAAACTGTAGGTTTCTCATAACTTTAGGCAAATAACTTAGCTTTTATGAGCATTATTTTCAAAAACCTATAAAACAAATGTTGGACTAAATGCAATAAATCCCTTTTGGTATCTAAAATCCTGAGATTCTCATGATTTTCATATCAATCTACTATCTATTATCAATCAAATAATTAAAGACATTTTTAAAAGCAAAACAAAGAAGTAGATATGTGGAAGAGTAAATAATGATTAAAATTTGAAATATTTAATACTTACATCTGCAATGTCACTATTGGGTCGAGAACCATCTCCACTGCTACAATCAATTCTGCCCAACCCATCACCACTATCTGCTTCTACTTCACTGAGTAGAAAGGAGTCACCAGAAGATTTGCTAGGTAGAACAACAGTTCCATCCTAAAACAGATTTTAATATATATTTATGTCATGTATATATGCATAAAAAGCCATTAACAAGAAGATGAAGAATCAGGGACCATCCAAAAGTAAAGGATTACATTACAGGTCAGACGCTAAGCCAGCAACTAGCTAGCACAATGTACTGCAAATAGTGAACATTCAACAAATATTTGTGGCAGTTGTTATAGTACACATAAACGTACATGACACAATGGTAGACTTTAAAAAGGAAAAACCTGCTGATGACTACTGTGATTTTAGAAGACTAGGTCTACAAGAAAGAATAAACTATCACTTCACTTAAAAGTGATTGTAGGTTGAAGCAACAAAAGTATAAATCTGTGAAAATAGCATGTGATGTATTTCTCTTGTCCACTAGTTTTTGTCCCTCAGGGTTCAAATGACTACATTGTAGCTTCTAGTTAACCAACTCATTTGTAAAGCACTTAGTACTATGGCTATCACATAGTAGGTATTACAAAAATGCCCATTACCTTTCCTTTCCCCTTCATAATTTCAATGAGACACAGACTTAGACCCTACACTATAAACAAACAACCACCAGAAAAAGGGACTACATTTTAATATAGATATATAAGCACAATGTATGTTGTCTATTACCTCTAAATTACAGAAAATAAAATGTTATAAAATAGAATTGAGGTAAAATTCTCAAGGCGAGGGGATGTCCATCAACTGGGGAATGACTAAAGAAAATATGGTACATGTTGATGATGGAATAGTATTGTGCTTTAAGAAATGATAAGCAAGATGATTTCAGAAAGATCTACAAGAACTGATGCAGAGTAAAATAAGCAGAACTAGGAGAAATACTGTACATAGTAATAGTAATACTGAACAGTGATCAACTGTGAAAACTTGGCTCCTCTCAGCAATGCAATGATCTGGAACAATCCTGAAAGATTTATGACAGGGAATGCTATCCACCTCCAAAGAAAGAACTGTTGGAGTCATCTTTCACATTAGTGTATTTATGTTTTTATTTTGGGGTTTTGGTTATATATGAGTGTGCTGTTACAACAATGACCAGTGTGGAGGCATGTTTTACATGGCAATAGAAAAAAGAATTTAAAATTAATTAATTGCTTGATTAAATTCTCAAGGCTTTTGTATAATTGAAAATCTATTGTTTGTACTTTTTGTGATTGAATCTAAAAATAGGCAGGTCTCCATACTTATCTTTTAAACAGGGTGTTTACACATATGGGGATTTAAATCTAAAAACAGGCATGAGTTACAATTTAAATCTTCACAATCAGGGAAAAGCTAAGTACCTTCATTGTTATAATCAGGAGAGAGCCAAATCCAATCTTCACAATCTCCCCTGATGATCATTGGGAGACTAGTCTCCCCACTGATCATTTAACATAATCATCTTGTATCCCTAAAAATTTCTAACTACAGGTATATACAATATTTTACCTTCTAAGAGGAAACTACAATAGAGATAAGAGGGAAATAGAAAAGAGAAAAAGAAAAAGCAAAATCAATGTTTTGCTAGGCCTTGGGTATACATTTATATGCTAGGCACTGGACACCTAGCTTATTCTATTGCAAAAATAAAAAATTGTTAAAAGAAAATCTATGTTTCTATTTATGTTTTTATTTGGGGGTTTTGGTTATGTACGAGTGTGCTATTACAACAATGACCAGTGTGGAGGTGTGTTTTACGTGACAACAAAAAATATAATTTAAAATTAATTAATTGTTTGATTAAATTCTCAAGGCTCTGAAGAAATCTGGAAAAAGAACAATGGATTCGGAAATCAGTAGACTTGGGTACAAATTCTGGATTATCCACTTATTACCTCTGTGAATTTGGGCATATCATTTAAACTCGATTTGGAGAATTCATTCGATTCACACTACCAGAGGACCTAAATCTTTGTTAACTAGTTGTTTGACCTTGAACACAGAATAGCTCCTTCAGGCTGTGAAAATTAAGTTGTAATCCCCTGATTATAACAATGAAGGTACTTAGCTCTTGCTTTATTGGGAAGATTGAATTGTAATCCACAATCTATTTTTAGATTTTCATCCCCAAAAGGTGATAATTCAGTATTTGAAGTATATTTACCCATTTTAACTACAAAAAGGTGTTAAGTAACCACAAAAGGTGAACTACCCAAAAAAGGTGTTAAGTAACCCAAAAAGGTATAATCTAACCAAAGAAGGTGTGAAATAAAGAGTGGGCAGTCCTGGAGAAAAGTGTCTGCTGTGATTGGTAGATGTGAAATTTTAGGGGAGGGGACACAAGAGAAAAAGCTCTTTAAAAAGAGGACCAGAGGCCAGAAGAAGGATTCAATTAGAGGAGATCAGCAGAAACTCAGACCTCTTTCCATTTAGAAGGTCACCACTGGTGAGTGAAAGGCTGACTTAGTGACCCTGTCTTTCTGGAGGCATGAAGCCTCCAGGAAAGGCCTATTGTTTTGAGACTCTCTTCCCTGGCTGGGTCTTAGAAATTCTAATTGGTATCCATCGAAGCCAGACCTCTCCCTCTCCCTCCCTCCCTCTTCTCCCCCATGCCTTTTCTCTCTTCCTTAATATCTTCCCTCTATTATAAATAACTACAACAAATTCCATTTACTTTAATAATTCATTTTGGGATTTAGAAATTAAATCCCTGGCAACCACCTATATAAATATTCAGTCCAACCACAATTAAATTTAACAAGGCCTTAGTTTATCTATCTGTAAAATATGGTTGTTAAACTAGATGACCTATCTCAACTCTTTGACATAGAGATATTCAGTGTCAAGTGATAACCATCATAAATAAGCCAATGTGGGCATAGGAACAGTTTTTTTGTTTTTGTTTTTTAATCCTCATGTAAATGTTATATACAATGGTTTGCTTTAAGATGGAATTCTGGAACATGCAGCAAGGTGGTGCAGTGTAGATAGAATGCTAGGCCTTGAGTCAAGAAAATCTGAGCTCAAATCTGTACTCAGACACTGATTTAGCTGTGTAACCTGGGCAAGTAATTTAACTTCTTTCTGACTCAGTTTCCCCACCTCTAAAATAGGGATAATAATGGCATCTATCTCTAAGAGTTGTTGGGAAGACCAAATGAGATCATAATGGTAAAGCACTTACCACAGTGCCTGGCACAAAGTAAGTACGATATAAATGTTAACTATTATGGCTTAGATTTTAATACTATAGAACTTACTTAAAAATTTTTGCCACTGCAAATACATGGTCATTTTTTCCAGTAAGGCAGTATCTCTATCACTTCTGCCAATAATGTCACCTTTAAATGGAATCCATTAAAACCACAGAAAATGTATCATCTTGTTTTCAGGGGGCACAATGAACATAAGAGTAGTATTTCTTAGAACTCTTTAGTAGTATATCAAATAAGATCAAACTCATGTAACTTCTTTGAAAATTAGTATTTTTAAAAGGCATAAAAATGGGAAATCCTAAGCACATAAGTTAACCAAAGACATAGTTTCTTATAGTTCATCAAAATTTCTGCAATTTCCCACACAGTGCTTCCTGTAAGAAGATAAGTTCAAAGAAATACATGACTTTCTTTAGTCATTTGTCAGTTTATTTGAAAAATTTCTTGAAGAAATAACTGAAAGACTAAAGAGCATTCAAATAGTGGTATTACCTGAGCAGAGCCTGTTGCTTTGGATAACTGCTCTTGCAACTGAGGGATGTGTTTCTTGGCTTCCTGGATCTCCTTAAGCAATCGTGGAGCAGGTGTGCGGCTGTAATCTTCTTGTAACAACTGAATTATGAAAGATATTTTGTCATTCACCAAAACCTGATATAGCAAAGGCCACTTATTGCTCCTAAGGGGTTATCAGTGAACACCATTAATGTGGTACTGACTGAGACTGGTTCCATTTCTAATTTGGTACCTGTAGCCGTTCCTGCTCTTTCTGTAGCATCTTCCTCAGAATTTCTACTTTCTGGCTGTGAACTACATTGTTTTCTTCCTGAAAAACAAAGCAAAAGAAGAAAAGTCAGCAAAAAACAAATTTAAAAAGAACAATTCTGTGCCTCTGTTCAATTTGTAGGTAAGTAATAAGAATTTCCTCTATTCTAGACTGTTCTAGAGGTGGCCAATTACAAGGACCCATAGCTATGACCCTTTTAAAGCCAAATGATCAAATGGGAATTTCTGACTTTCCATATCTTATACTAAATTTGGTTCTTAGAAATATTAGGCATTAATAGCACTGATTGGAAAAAGGAAGCTATCTAGGCAGGTAATGTAAAATACTTCTCTTACTCAATTTGCCTGGTACATTTCAATCACCTGTTACCCTACTGTTTTCTCATTTCTTGGACTAGAAAACATATCATATAATTTTTAATGTACATGTAGGCTTTCAACTCCAGACATCATTCTATAGATCGGATCTTTCCAAGACTTTTTAAACTATACTTACCCCCATCAATACTGGACTGGTGATTCTCTCTGTATTTCCAGATGTTCCAGGTGAATGGGGGGATGTCATGATGGGAGACATATGTCCAAAGGCTGCTGGCTCCACTTCAGAATCAGCTAATGGAATCTGGGGCGACCCAGGTGGGCGTCCCTGAACAGTGAGAGCTACATAGGAACCCGCTACGGAGGAAAGAGGGCAACAGGAGTTGGACAGGCAAAAAAAGGGAAGAAAATAACACTGATATAGATTTTTCATGTTTATAGAAGCTTTACATTTAGAGAATTAAGAACTAAAAGGAACTGCTTAAGTCAGCTTGCTCAAATCTCTCATTTTCTAGAGGATAACATTGAAGAAGCTTATTTAAATTAAGTGAATGATCCAATATCACACAATTAAGTAGTGGCAAAGCAGAAATTAAAATCCAGAACCCTTGCTTCCCAGTTAATGCTTAATGCTTTATTTTACCACATTTTTAAGTGAAAAATTAAAATGGAAAATTAAAATCTTTTCTTCTCAGGTCTAAAAAAAAAACTGACTAACCCAGAAAATATTATCATTTATTAATCATCTCTAAAAAGGGAGGCTCTTAAAGAATAATGACATGAGATTAATACTAAGACCAGCTGAAATCAAGGGGCTATAAAAACCATACATAGCAGTTAGGGAATTTCAAACGTACTATTTTCTGTTCAAAGAATGAGCTATTAGAACTTCAAACTTCACAAAAGTCTTATTCTGATGTCTTAGGTTATAGAACTTTCTCTGGGTTCTTGGAAGCTATGTCATCAGAGTAGAAACTTCAGAAGGTTCAATCAAACTAAAGAGACTTTGAAAGTAGTCCTGGAAATGGATTGTGTGCTGAGGACCAGCCCAGCTATGTGGCTTTCTACCAGAAGGATAACAAGAAGCTGATGAATTATTTGACCATGGAAACCCATGATGGAAACAAAAGTCCTCTTCAGTTTCTAGAGTGAATACATCAGTGATAAGAGGACACAAGAGTCCAAGGATCATCTATCTGGCTTTTTTATCTTCTACTAACATTATATTACTGTTATTTTAAGTATGCAATCCTCATCTACTCACTAAATAGTTAAGCATTTATTAAGTACCTACTTTGTGTTGGGATTTTAGCTGGGTGCTAGGGATACAAAAATGATCATTGAGTTAAGAACTGAGCCACATGCCTATTGATATTATCATGAGAAATTAAACCAAAAGATAAAAGGCACTCAGACCCTAACAATAGAAAGATGGATTGCAGATTCTCTTCAGGAGGTGAATAAAAGAAATGATAGAATTATTAGTTTTATTGTATACCTAAACAAAATTTCATATAATACTTGTCATTTTCCTCTATGGAACTTCTACAGAGCTTAATAAAAGGTCCAGCCATGAAACCCATTTTAATTTTTGTATCAACATTTAATGTAGAAAGAGAATTCTAAAGAAAATTTGACCTGATCCTACAAACCAAGTTAACATGTGTCTTGATATTTTGGGAATTTAATGTAAATGTGGGCAGAGTATAAAACAAGAAAAAAAATATGTGGGAAAGTATGGTCTCTGATTAAAAAAATGAAAGAGTTAATTAGAAACCTCACAATTATGTATCATAAATGCCTACTTCATAAAGAGAGATATATAGTAAATACCAAAGGAGGGAAGCAGGAAGCAGCTGGAATGGTAGAAAAAATACTTATGATGGAGTCAGAGAACTTGTGCTCAAATCCCACTTTTGACACTAACTATATGGAACTTTGCGCAATTCACTTAATAACTTTCTGGGCTTCAATTATCTCATCAGACAAAGGAGGGACCCTTTGAGGTCTCTTTCATATGTAAATGTATCACACTTTAAATATTGCCAAACTCTTATAATGAGAAAGATGCAAATCAAAACAACTCTGAGGTACCACCTCACACCTAGCAGATTGGCTAACATGAGAGCAACGGAAAGTAATGAATGCTGGAGGGGATGTGGCAAAGTAGGGACATTAATTCATTGCTGGTGGAGTTGTGAATTGATCCAACCTGAAGGACAATTTGGAACTAAGCCCAAAGTGCGCTAAAAAAGACTGTCTGCCCTTTGATTCAGCCAAAGCACTGCTGGGTTTGTACCCCAAAGAGATAATAAGGAAAAAGATTTGTACAAGAATATTCATAGCTGCACTATTTGTGGTAGAAAAAATTGGAAAATGAGGGGATGCCCTTCAATTGGAGAATGGCTGAAGAAATTGTGGTATCTGTTGGTGATGGAATACTATTGTGCTCAAAGGAATAATAAAGTGGAGGAATTCCATGTTAACTGGAAAGAACTCCAGGAATTGATGCAGAGTGAAAGGAGCAGAACCAGGAGAACACTGTACACAGAGACTGATAGACTGTGGTACAATCGAATGTAATGGACTTCTCCATTAGGGACAATGCAGTGATCCTGTACAACTCGGAGCGATCTATGAGAAGGAACACTATCCACATTCAGAGAGAAAACTGTGGGAGTAAAAACACCAAAGAAAAACAACTGCTTGATCGCATGGGTTGATGGGAATATGGTTGGGGATGTAGACCCTAAATGAACATCCTAGTGCAAACATCAACAGCATGGAAATAGGTTCTGATCAAGGACACATGTAATAACCAATGAAATTGTGTGTCGGCAATGGGAAGGGCAAGGGGAGGGGAGGGAGGAATAGAATATGATTTTTGTCACCAAGGAATAATGTTTGAAATTGACCAAATACAATAAAAATAAACAAATAAATAAATAAATATTGCCAAAAATAATAAAGCCAATTGTATCTTAATGGACAGTTAATACCTGGATACCACTGTAGGAGTCATTTAAGATTCAACTGTGTCTACAATCAGATCAACTGGCTCAAGCTATGGCCAAGATTAATACCAAATCAGAAGAAAAGTTGAAAATTGGTCTTATAAAACTGGTATAAAGCACAATAAATTAGAAATACAAAGTGGTATACTAAGAAAAAAAGATGTGTACTGTGTGCAATTATAACATCTTGAACTTGATAAAAAGCTTTTAATTTTGAAATGTGAGATCTGAAGAGTACAGATTTAGAACTGGAAAGGACGATGTGATATAAATCTGCCCTTTTACAGAGAAGGAAACTGAGAACTAAAGAGATTAAATGACTTGCTCAAAGTTTAACTGGTAATAAAAATCTAAGCTAGGATTCTAATCTAGGTCCTCTGACTCCAAAAATATTATTTCTACTACTATATTGCTTCTCAATTCCTTCTTGAATTAGGCTCTGAGAGGTTAAGGGGCTTACCCATGGTCACACTACTAAATGCTAGAGGAGAGATTGGAATCTAATTTTCTCTTAATTTCAAGGCCACAACTGTTTTCGTTAGCAACACTGCCTCTCAAATTAGTGTACAGAATACAAGACCAAATTGCCAAAAAACACTGTCTTGGTAAAATAACATTCAGCCTTAAAGACTTTCCTGCAAAGGACAAACTTCTATGCATATGACAATCCTACATGATTCTGTTTATCAATGTCAAATAATGCTTAACTTATGAACACATAGGTCCATAAATATCATTACTATTGTCATGAAAAACATCCTATATAAAATCCAAATGCAAGAGTTTTTCTATATATAACAGTTCTCCAGATACTAGTATTATTCACAGATGTTTATTTCAGTTGTGTTTGACATTTTGCGACCCCATTTGGGGTTTTCTTGGCAAAGATAATGTTTCTTGGCAAAGATAATAGTTTGCCATTTCCTTCTCATTTTACAGATGAGGAAACTGAAGCCAAGAGGGTTAAGTGACTTGGCCAGGATCACAAAGTAAGAGTCTGGAGCCACATTTCAATTCAGGAAGCAGTTTTTCTGACTCCAGGCCTGACACTTCATCCACTGAGCGACCTAATTGCCCATTCACAGATGATATTGCATTAATTATATCAAGCCATGGATCATTACACAGAGCTTCTCAAAAGAGATTCCTGGCCACTTGTGATATTCCATACAGGAGAAAATAAGCAGATGAAGAATCTACATTTTCAATTTATGCCTTACAGTTAGATAGGTAAGCTATTAAAAAAAAATAAAAGTTTAACAGTGTATTTACATACCACACAAATACGTGCCTATGTATACCCAAACTAATGTTCTCCCTCTCTTTCACCTTTTTCCTCTTTTTCTCTCTTTCCTCCCCCCCCCCTCCCCCTGGCTCAGTGGATAGAAAACCAAGCCTAAAATCTGTCCTCAGACACTGCCTAGCTGTATGCCCCTGGGCAAGTCACTTAACCCACATTGTCACTTAGAACTCTTCTGCTTTGGAATGCATACTTAATATTAATTTTAAGAAATAAGGTAAGGGTTTGAAAAAAAAAAGAAAATTAATAGTATATCCAATGATTCCAATGACCTCAAGTAGATTTCTCTTGTTAAATACATCTATTAACATTAATGGTGACACTAAATGCTATTATTCCTGAAATATCACACTTTCAGGAGGATCAAAATTTTATGTGACCAAAAGATCAATGAGAAGACATATATTGGGTTTAAGAGGATTCGGGTATAGCATCAACAATAACTTATATGCAAAAGGTTACATAAAGACATCTTCCTCAGATAAACACACACACACACACAAACACACACACACACACACACACACACACATAAATAAAAACTGGGAAAGGAGGTGGTCAGTTATGTAATAACACAACATAATAGATGGGTAACCCAAATGATGTAATGGCATCCATGAAATATTAAAAACACAACAGAAACTTGTGTCTAAACAGAATTATAATCAATTCTTTTCTCAGAATTTATAGAAATATATAATACATAGAAAAGAGTCACCCTGAATAAGAAAGCATGAATTGGTGGTGATAAACACCAGTGAAGAGAGTATCTACTCAGAGGAAACCACATATTAAAATGTCAAGTTCAGTAGGGTTACTAAAATTCTGGAAGGTAGCAATTAAGTTATTATAATAAAGTGGAAAATTGGTTTTACAAAACTGGTAGGAAACACAATAGATGATAAATACAAAGTTGTATATTAAGAACCAAAAAAAAAAGTATGTGGAAATATTGGTTAGGCATCAGTAGAGCAGAAAAAGCTATTGGGAGAAAAGATACAATCTGAATGAATTCACAAAATAAATCAATGCCTCATTTATCTGGCATTTCTGAAGAATGAAGTATTTCCACATTAATGCATGTTAGAGTAACCAATAGTTAATAAGTTGTTATTTTTTAATTGTCATTTTTATGGGAATATTTCTAAAATGTATTTCATATTTCTTTGTTTTCTTCTTGTATGCTATGCATCATTTAAACTTTTTTTCATGATTTAGTAACTGAACATAACATTTTCCTATTCAAGAAACTTCAATGGCTCCTCACCTCTAATACACAAAGCAATTTCTTTTGTTTGGTTTTTAAAGTCCTTCACAATCTGGCTCCTGATTTACTGTCAGACATTACTTCAGATTATTTTCCTTCATATACTTGAGAGTCCCTCCATGCTGACCTGCTCATTGTTGATCATCCTACACCACATTCCATTTCCCATCTCCACATCTTTGAATGGGAGGTTTAATAAGTGTGGAATGCACTTTCTTCTTACCTCTGCTTCAAAGTAACCAAGCACTCAATCAAAGAATATTTAATAAACAGCTACTATGTGCTAGGTGCTGGAGATACAACAAAGAATCACAAAACCCCTACTCCAAAGAAGCTAACATTCCTAACAGGGGAATCCATGAACACATATAAAATTATATAGGACATATATGAGGAATCAGGCTTGTTTGGCTTTAAGAAAAGGCCACTATGAAGGTACTCAGAAAGTGTTTTGTAGTAGACTTGGGAGTCAAGACACCAAATGATTTATTACCTTAGAATCTAACAGGGGTCCCCAAACTTTTTATACAGGGGGCCAGTTCACTGTCCCTCAGACCATTGGGGAGCCAGACTATAAAAACCTAACCCTAACCGGGCAGCAGTACACACAGTACGGAATCCCCTCCCCCAGATCTCCGCTCACCATGCTGATGTCTTCCATTGTGCAGCCACATAATCCTTTGCGCAGTGCCTTGTTCTAAGGCATCACGCAAAGGATTATGTCACCAAATGTAGTACTGTACGTGAGAGATGCTGTGCTTTGCAATGCCACAACAGTATACAGTGCTCCTCTCACTGACCACCAATGAAAGAGGTACCCCTTCTGGAAGTGTGGTGGGGACTAGATACATGGCCTCAGGAGGCCACATGTGGCCTGCAGGCCATAGTTTGGAGACGCCTGCCTTAGACCACTAGTGTCAAATTCACAGCCTGAAAACCTCAAGTACCGGAATCAGATTAAAATATGATGCAGAAATGTTTTAAAAATAAATTTTAAAAAACATTATAATACAGATAATATTAATTTGTTGTTTTCTAAGTGACTATGTAGCCAATAGGGATTCATTTAGATTGGAGTTTGACACCACTGGCTTAGACAATTCATTTCAACTCTCAGCCTCAAGTTTTTCATCTGTAAAATAATAGCATCAAACTAATAACACTTTCAGGTTTAACAATCAATGATTCTATAACTAAGCTATTGCTTTTAATATACACAAGATATTTATAAGGATGATTCATAAAATCACAGGCTCAAGAACTGGGAAGCAGCTAGCAAGTTATTTAGTCTCATACCAGATTCCAACTAGTGCTAACCATGCCCACTAATAAGAACAAATGGAATTAAACTGAAGTAGTTGTGGTTGCCTGTTGGGGTACCATGGCTTATTACCAATCAATGCCACACTCCATTCCTCTACACCAGGTACCCAGAAGAAAAGCAAGGATACTAGGTAAGTCTTGGCCAAACCCAAATTCAGGTTTGACTACTGACCAGTATCTGCTCTGAGGGCCACCTTCCCATCCCTCACCAAATACTTGGGCCTCTACTCTTCTAGCCTCCTAGGTAAAGGTATAGAGCCAGACCTGCCCCAGTGCTCTATGCAACACCCTTTGGAGAATGAGAGCTTCTCACCCCATCTGATAGTCATGATTACTCATATGGCCTCTTCTGTTTCTCTTATCTTCTAATAAATAATACTGTGCCCTGCTCCCTTGTCATGTTTTTTTTTTTTAATCCTCATCCTCCTCAACAAACCTCCATTCATGTTCCAACCCCAACTGACATGCCTCTTCCTTGGTGCATTCTGGAATTACTGTTCCACGGGAACCAAACTTCCCTTCATCCTGGACTTCCTTTTTATGCTTTTTCCATCTATTAGCTCTTACAAAGTCCTCTCTTTGTGTAATAACACTGAATTCAAGGCTATTCTTTCCAGTAGGGGCTGTACCTTCTCTCATTCTGACTGTAGCCCTTACATTTGGTCTAGGGTGGAAGAAAGGAATTGGAATACTCCTTGCTCTCCTTTAATTTTTTTAGACTAACTCTGTTGACATAATTAAAACTTTTTTTCCACCAAGCTAAAATTATGTGAGTTGTAGAATATTGATGCCTAGTTCATTCTCCCTCATTTCTTTCTTTACCCTTCCAAAAAAACCTTTATCTTCTGTCTTAGTATCAATTCCAAGTCAGATGAACAGCAGACTAGGCAATTAGGGTTGAGTGATTTGCCTTAGATCACAAGGCTAGAAAGTGTTTGAAGTCATATTTGAACCCAGATCATCCCAACTCCAGGCCTGGTGCTGCTCTATCTACTGTGCTACTTAGCTGCCCCTCTCCCTCCTTTCTTAAGGAATTCAGCACTTGACTATCCATCTTTTTCTATACTCCTTGCCCCCTTCCTTTATACTACCGAACTTTTAATACTGATATAAATGCGTCCTCAAACTCTCTCACCTCCCATTTCTTCAACCTCCTTAAATCTCAAGAACTACTTCACTCACCCGAGTCATACACCATGAGGTTACACAATAGATATTACCATTACTTGCAAGTATTCCACTTCTCAAATTAGAAACTGGCATTCTACTATCTGAAAACCACTTATCCTTCTTCCCTCTCCCTATATCTATTCTTCAACCTAAATGAAAGGAGGACTTCTATTCTCCTTACTCCCTGGTTCTTTCAAGTCATTAACCTTGATCTGATTTTTACTCTGATTTTTACTCACCTTCAATCTCTAACATCAACTCAAGAAGTAGCCATTTCAACCCTTCACTGTCTTCATCTCTTGAACTCCCTGCCCCTTTCATCTGCTATACTCTTTTATAAAACTTCAGTCCAGGGTAACTCCCACCACCTTTTTCTGTTCTTACTTAGTAGCTACTGAATGAACCTGGAAGAAATCATACAATTGTGCAGACTGGGTACATTATAATCCCATGTTATCCAACCTCAAATGGACTCTCATTGGAACAACAACAACAACAAATTGGAACAAGTCAGTGCCTAATCCTACATAATTTCCTATCTTAATCTCCATAAAAGCTATTTTAAATCTTCTTTACCTCATCATATATCTTGCAGATTATTTTAATGGTCATTCAACTTGAGCCTCCTCTTTTCTCAATTTCTTTACTTCAAAACTCTTTGATGTCATCTTAAAATCAATTTCTTTCCCACAGTCTTTGATAATGAGATAGCTCTTCTCCTTGCTATGGTCAACTCCTCAAAATGCATGCTTGATCATATTTCTCAACTTTTCCAGTAGACTACATCCCCAATGATTCTTCAAGCTCTTCCTGTCAACTGGTTCATTTCCTACTGTTTTCCACCATTTCAAAATCTCTCCCTTCCTAAAAAAATCTTCAAGCTCTCATTCTATCTCCCTTCCTTTTCTCAGTCAAAATCCTTGAAAAAGGAGCATATAAGTTGTCAGTGGATTAAGAGTTCAAATCTGGCCTCAGATACTTCTTGGCTGTGTGACACTGGGAAAATCACTTAACCTCCATTGCCTAGCCCACCTTGGAACCAATACTTAGTATTGATTCTAAGGCAGAAGGTAAGGGCTTAAAATAAATGACAGGGTGGTGACATTAAAACAAAAGTATGTACATACAGTTACAAAGGAAAACAATTATTTTGAAATATAATAATCAAAATATTAAAAGTTCCTAGTTCATAAGACACCTCTCCAAATCTATCCACATTCTCTTTAAGGTCCTGGACCATTCTAGATTAAGAACCCATACTTTAGAGTCTCTTTGTATCCTCATCAGCTGCCACAGCTTTAACTGTTATCTCTACATTGATGATTCCTAAATCTATTTGGGCAAAACTGTAGCTAAATGAGATGATCTCTCAGATCCCTTCTAGTTTATCATGGAGTACAACCTTCCATTTCCTTTCATCCCCTCTCTCTCTATCCCTAAGAAATTCCCTAAAATTCAATGCATTTCTTTCAGATGTTTCCAGTATTATGAATATAGAGAAGTCTACAAATTGAGTCCATAGTACAAAAAGAAGTCAGTAAATTAATAGTTTTGATTCAGACACAGACATTTCTTAAATATTTCATGAAATGTCAAATTAAAAATGTCATAACACTTACATTTGATAAGCTTTACCACTTCCAAATGGTTTGAATGAGTCACTAGAGTTCCATTTACCTATATAAGAAAAAGGGAATTGGTTTTATCTGATTCATGATAACAATGTAAAGGATTCAAATCTACAAATTCACACAAACAATACAAAATATCAATAATATAATGTAATGGAGAGCTAAGGAAATTTATATATATTTGACTCCTTTTTCCTTCATCATTATTCATATTGCTAATTAATATACATTTAACACTATAAGGAATATGAGCATAAGATATGAATTAAAATGAAGCATATTATATCATATTCAAATGGTGATATTATCACACAATGACTTTCCAAATCCTCCAGAGTGAAGAGTACTTGGAAATATGAGACATTTTTGTTTTTTTCTTATAAACAAACTCCACAGCCAAGATGTAGAATACCCAAATAAAAAGATAAAGGAGTAAATAACATTTTTAGGAAAATATTATATACCCCCAGTCTAATTTATAAACATTTTAATAAGTTCATTTTCAAATATTATGAATTTACATATTAACCAAGCCTCTAAAACTTATGAGATTTCTCACATTTTGTTTAATAGACCATTTTTTGACAAATCCCTACTAGGTTATATAAACTATCTGACAACAGACACAATGTCTAGTATAATTTTCATATTATTAGCTCTAAGCACAATGTCCTTTTCTACTAGTAAAAATTTGACAAATGTTAGCCAAACTGAACTAAAATATAATCAGTGTTTTTTTTTCTACCTATAATATATGCATAACATGCCACTTGGATGCTGTTTAAGAAAGCATTGGTCAAGAAGTGCATCAGTATATCATTCCATAGAATATCAATGAAAGAAAAAAAAATCTTTCTGACCTTGATGATTCGATCACCTGTTTGTACTCCAGCCCGCATGGCTGCTCCATCTAAAGAAAAATTTGGTTACATGAAATTAAATTTGTTTCTTTGGCTTCAATCAATATTAGAATGATCTTAAGTTATTCTTGAGCCTGTGCTTTATTCAAGATCTCTGTAAAAAATCCCTACTGTTACAAATAAATGAATGTCAGGAATTCAGTTTTTCTGCCATAGGTAACACATATGTAAGCACATACACACTAGTGGACAGAGAGCAGACCTCACTATCGGGAAGTTCAAGTTTTGTCTCTCACATATATTAGTTGTATAACCCCAAGCAAAGTCACTTAACCTCTCAATGACCCCAAGCAATCACAATCTACAGAACAGGTGTTAATCTGTGTTGGTTCAGGGAGTTTTCTCATTGAAGTATCCTATAACAAATACATTGTAGTCTGAGATGTAAGATGAACAGGTAGACTTTTATGCATAGATGTACATATATACAAATAGATACACATACATATAAACCTATATGTGTGAACATTTATATGTATGTGCAAGTGTACATGCACATTTTTTACAATAAATAAAAACTACTTATATAAAACACTTAACGAGCATTATGTGATAATTTCACTCTTAAATGTAGAGCAAAGTAAGCCCATACTTTACCTACTGTAGCTTATAATAGATACAAGCTAGTCTACTTAAAAACAAAAAAGAAAAAGTGTGGGTCATGAATCAAGCTTTTCTAATCTTACCCTTTTACTTCCTAAGAAGCAAAATGCTGTTATCAACATGTGTACAAAGAACTGCTTGCCTTCTTTAACAGACTGTACGAAGACTGGGTTGTCTCCACTGACCGTCAGCCCATATCCATTGTCATCTTTCTGGATAACCACACAGCGCTGAACAAGACCTATATAAAATATGAGATAAGGAAAGGAAGACACAATATAAGAAAAAAGAAAAATACAGAAATGGTTATAAAATATCAGTAACAAATCATGTCCTGAAAGAATTGCAAAGTAACAAATAAAATCTAAGTAAATAGAAAAAAGGGGGGAGGGGGGAATTTGGAACTAAAACAAATGGAAGGAGCACACACAGACAATGATCATTTCTCCACATAAGGTTAGAGCAGAATAGATTCTAAAAAAAAAAAACAATTGTGGTAACCTGAATAAGATAAAGTACTAAGAATGACAGTCTTATAAACAAAATATGCCAACAGTTTTTATCTTATGTTCTTATAACTTTATGTATTTTTTAATGACAAAATCAAGCACTTTAGGAAAGAAAGATTGTTAAATTCTTCCTGTCCTGCAAAAAAGATTGTAGGATCATAGATTAAGGGTTAAGATGGCCCTCAGAGAAGATCTACTCTAACTCTCATTTTCTGAGGAGGAAACCAAAGCCTAAAAAAGGTTTGGAGTAAAGTACCTGTGTGAATATGGGTACATATGCACACACACACACACACACACACACACAAATATAGGGAATGGGGTGCAGAGAAAGGACTGAAATTATATGAAAGACCAAGCTTCTACAATACATTCAAGAACATAACTAAAATGGGCTAATACAAGAAGAGGGAGAAAAAAAACTAAGGGCTGGGCTATAATCTCTTTCTCATTCATCCAAAATTTAAATGAATCTTGGGAGATAGCAAGAAAGAAAACAAACAAAGAAAAGCTGAAGAGGAAAGGTGAGTCATATATAAAGATAACCCAGAGCTAAGGAGAGGAAATTGGGGTAAGGGCACACACTTAAATAACACCCATGAATGTAATGTCTATAATGTAATGGACCTATAAAATATGAAGAGAGCAATTATTTTTACTTATCATCATATACTTTTATAATGGGAGTATTTGTATAAGAACCTCACCAAAGTCAAGCACATAAAATAGCATAAATAAAATAGAGCATATGGGGGTGGGGGCTGGGATGACAGTGGGAGGTTGAAAGCATCTCTTTCTAAATTAAGTTTTAAAGATCAAAAGAGAAACATTTCAACTCAGTCTGACCTAAAACCAAAGCAAAGATAACAAACATTGGTTCGAAAGTTTGTGGTACTTTAGAAAGGGAACAGGACTATAACTGGAGAAACCTGGGTTCTATTCCTACTCTTGCCATTATCTCAGTATCCTTTCTTTAGATCTTAATATACTTGTCTATAAAATGAGGGAGGTGGGGGAAAATTATCTTCAAGATTCCTTCCAACTCTAATAATTTAGTACACAAAGATAAAGATGGAGATAAGTGCCAATAAGTCAAATCAGGTAACAAAAATTTCACAATAAGTTCATGAGTAATAAAATATTAAAGGAAGAACAAAAAGAAAAATAAGAGGAAAAAATAGGAGGAAAATTAAAAGGAAAAAACTGGAATTGTGAAACAATGGGGAAAATTCCAGACTTGGAACTGAAAGCCTAGGTTAGAATCTTAGATGTAATAACTAGCTGTAAGACCTTGAGCAAGTCACATTATTAATCCTTCCCTAGTAGGATTTCCTTATAACATGAGGATACTACCCCAAAGAGTTAAACAGAATGTGTTTTGTAAACCTAAAAACACTATGAGTAAAGATTATGATGAATATAATTTTTAATTCAATGTTCCTAACTCAACTGTTAACCAAAGGAACAATTCTGTTTTATTAAACCCTGTAAAGTACAAAGTATCTAAACTAAGATAAGTGGTAAGGATGTTTTTCTAATAAAAATAAACTGCAGTTTTAAGAATTCTTACAGTTTGTTTGCTTGTTTGTGATGTTGGGAGCAGACAAATGCAGTAAGGAATAATGCAAGGACCCTTGCTCATCTCTATTCTACATATTTTTAAAAATTTTTCTTTCTTTTATTCCAATAACAAATTTACACATAAGTTTCCCATGGTTATATGATTCATGTTGTCTCCCTCTTCACTCATGGAGATGACAAGCAATTTCACTGAGTTATATTATGTATTATCACTCAAAATCTATTTCCATATTATTCATTTTTGTAATAGAGTAATCTTTTAAAACTAAACCCCAAATCCTATACCCATATAAACAAGTGATAAATCATGTTTTCTTCTGCATTTCTACTCTGTCAGTTCTTTCTCTAGGTGTGGATAGTATTCTTTCCTCATAAAAGTCCCTCATAATTGTCCTGAATCATTGTATTTCTATTAGTAACAGTCTGTTACATTTGATCATCCCACATGTTTCAGTTACTGTGTATAATGTTCTCCTAGTTCTATTCATTTCACTCCACATCAGGTCATGTACCTCATTCCAATTCTTTTGGAAATTATCTGGTTCATCTATCACCATCATATATCACAATTTGTTCAACCATTTCCCAATCGGGGGACATCCCTCCAGTTTCCAATTTTTTTGCCACCACAAAAAGTACAGTTAAAAATATTTTTTGTAGGAAACAGGTCCATCCCCATTTTTCTATATCTCTTTGGGGTACAAACCCTGGAGTGGTATTGCTGGATCAAAAAGTATGCATTTTTTTAAAGTTCTATGGGCATAATTCCAAATTGACTTCCAGAATAGTTGGATCAATTCACAACTACACCAGCAGTGCATTAATGTCCCAATTTTGCCACATCCTCTTCAACATTTATTATTTTCCTTTACTGGCCAACATGCTAGATGTAAGGTGGCACTTCAAATTTGTTTTGATTTGTATTCAGAAATTATTTGAGATTAACAAACTACTCTCCTACAACACAAAAAACCCTTGAAAAGTTAAACCACTCACACATTTGTATGAATTATTTGAGTCAGATAATATCAAAAACATAGAGTAGCATGGCACCAGGATTTTATTGAAATACTCATGAAAAAGGAAGAGAATCTTGAAGGATGGGCTTTAGACCTGTGACACCATTTTCAATGACATGAGGCCTCATGCAGGCTCAACGTGCAACCATAGCCTTGGCCATGGCCATTCCCTGGCCAGGCCATGTGCTGGCCACACGGGCAAGAGGGGGGTTGTGGTGAGCGGAGCACTAGGTGGCTGGTGTTTGGAGGTGGGGAGGAGAAGCATACACGAGGAAGGAGCTCAAGTGGGCAAGCAGGCTGGCATGCAGCAGTTACTGCTCTACTGGTGCTCCAGGCCAGCCAGATGGGGAGGGGTGGGATGGGGCAGGGCCCTGCGGAAGACTGGGCGAGGCTCCAGCCCAAGTATAATGCAGGAGAGCCTAGAACCCATTACCAGACACTTTTAGCACCCTGAAAAATATAGCAATGGCTTTACTCACAATTTTTCCCTCTATGTACTTCTGTTAGTCCTTATTCTCAGCATTAATACCAAAACCAACAAAAGAAACAGATTGACAGATGAAGTTAGTAGCCCTTGCTTGGGCTTGAAGTGTACAAAATACCAACATTCAATTAAAGATTTAACCAATGAAATTCAGCAACCAAAAAAGTCACTAATAGGCAGGTTACTTAAAGAATTCCCCCTCCCTCTCACTTATCAGTTCACAGCGCCCCACACAAGTTGAATAATATCAAGACCAACAAAAGAAACAGACAGACAAATGAACAAAGAAGTCACAAAGCAGGTAAGTTAAATAATTAGTTTTTAGTTTATTAAATAAATACAGTTATATATTACAATTATGCATTTTGTTATTTAAACTATAAATATCATGAAATTATGGTGTTTTTGTTTTGTTTTGTTTTTCCGCAAAGTGACCCACCACCTGAGTTATGCTCTGTTTTTTGGTGAATTTTGACACACCAAACTCAAAATGTCATTTATCACTACTTTCGACAATCGAGACATCAGGTATAGGTAGAGGAGACTAATTAGGAAATATATTCAGAAAATAAAGTAGAATAACAAAACGAATTATGAATGTTCTAAACCTCTCCTTTCTCTAATTCAATTCCACCTTTCTAGACTGGAAATTCTAAATCTATTCTTAGCTCTATCTTTATTAGTCTAAACCTTAGCTCAGCCTACCTGGTTTAATTTTTCATTTCAACCAACTAGATCCTCAACTCTATGTGATCTTAGAAATGAAAATCAGAAAGAAAAACAAGAGAGAAAGATTCAAATATTCCCCACCCATATCCTGTTTCCCTTTTATCATTTAATTAGTCTTCTCATCCTCCACTCAGTGAGCTATATTTCCCAAAATTCAAAAATTGCTATGTCTACTTGGGAAAGTATAATATTTTAAGCATTTGAAATATTTTTGGGGCCATGTCTAAGTTAAAAGTAATTTCTAAATCTATGGGATTCAATTTTAGAGAGGATTTCATCAAGTAACAAGTTCTAATAAGGTACCTACTATATGACAGGAAATGTGTTAGGTGTTTGAGATACAAAGACAAAAATTAAAAAGGGGGAAGCTGGGTGGTTCAGTGGATTGAGAGCCAGGCCTAGAGACAGGAGGTCCTAGGTTCAAATCTGCCCTCAGCCACTTCCTAGCTGTATGACCCTGGGCAAGTCACTTGACCCCCATTGCCTAGCTCTTACCACTCTTTTGCCTTGGAACCAATATGTAGTATTGATTCCAAGATGGAAGGTAAGGGTTTATGAAAAAAAAAAACTAAACTAAAATTATATACGAAACTAAAATTATATAAAGAGGATGATATGTATATATAGTTGCATATACAAAATATATTTGTAAGAATTATTTGTACTTTTTCCTAATTAAGTCATTGTTTTATCACATACTTTACCTGAAAATACATTTTTGCAACTGAAAATACATCTTGCAGGTGCAAAAATGTTATGTTCCTTAACAATTAAAATGTAAAACAATCTTTCTTTTTCCTTCAAAAGCAACTTTTTTTTAATATTGGTTTATAAACTATCAAGTTATTATTATTATTCTTTACTTCTTCAATATATAAAAAAATGACAACAATTTACTTCTGTTAGCCCTACATCTCTCACATCCCAATACTGTTTTCTAAAATGTACAAGTTCTTTTTGGAATCCTAAAAATTCAGAATGTTAGCACATGAAGGAATCAATGAGATTATCTAACATTGTGTACCCATTTCATAGACAAGGAAACTGAGGCATGCATTATTTAGAATGTGTACCCTGAACTAACATTTCCCACAATCCCCTTTTCTTTTTCCTATACCTGCCTCATTGGTTAATTTGGTATTGAGTTTGGATTTCCTCCACTCTGGCTAACCCCCCACCCCCCCAACTCCCTCTCTCTGGCTTGTACTGGCGTGGAGGAAGGGAGTGGCTTTTCTTTCTCTGCTGTTACTTTCCCTTTGCACTAAGGTGATTTTAATAAACAGTATTAAAATAATACTTGGAGTATCAGATATTAATTTTAATCTTTACATATGGCGACCTTATGAAGGGATCTGAACTGAGAACTTTTTAAGGACTTTTTAAGGAGGAAATCCAAACTCAATACCAAATTAACCAATGAGGCAGGTATAGGACTCCTCTGCCGGGAGTTTTCAAACCCAGGCTGCTACTGCAGCCACTCCAGCTGTGGGGACATTCTGTGGTTTAAAAACTGCTACTGGTTTGCAGCCAAAGCTGCTTCCCACTGGCAATCCAACCCTAGATAACCAGCCAGGTTAGGCCTATCCTGTAGGTGCCACACCCCCATACTCTCTGCCACTTCTGCTGACCCCTACTGCTGTTCGAGCTGGTGAGTATGAGCTCTCTCCTCCAGCTCCAGCCAGCTCAGAAAGGAAGCCCCTTTCCCCGCTAGATAGCTGGTTGCCTCTGAGCCTCTGCCAGGCTCTTTGCTTTGGCTGAGGGGGTTCTGGCACTCTTTCACCCACCCCACCTACCTCCCAGCCCTCTACCTTCCCTGCTTTACATTCCATATTTCCTCTGAAGCCCTTCTGCCTTTGGTAAAAACAAACAAAACTGTGACCTCAGTCTGTCCAGTTTTGTAGTCATATCCTCCATTTTGGTTTCTGACAGTCCCTAAACACACCCCCTTACTCCAAATCCACCCCTAACCACATCCCTAACCCCTACCAGTTGTAGTGCTGCCTCTTGGCCATTAGAGGTCAATATTGAACAGTGATTTTTTTCTAATTTTTTCCTCTCTTCTTTTTTTCCTTTTCCTGCTTAGCTACAGTGTTTGTTTGCTTCCACTTATAACAGCAATGAGCGAATGCTCCAAAGATATGCAAGCATGAACCAAATTTGAAAGTTATGGACAATCTGATGATGAAACAGCCTCACAAATCATGGATAAGTCACTGAGTCCACTAGAGCACAGCAATAAAAAATAGTTCCCCCTTTTTATGAATGAAAATCCAATAAAAACATAAAACATAAAATAAGCTAAATATCCTCACCTTACTCTACCTGCACCCCTTAAAAGAATAATCAAAAATAAATCAAAAGTACATTTTTTTAACTAAAAAGCTAAGCAGCATAAATACTACTTTGCACAAAAGTCTTCTGCTTTTTGTCCAATTAGAGACATTTAGGATTCCCAAATTATCTCCTCATACTTCTAGGACATTTTATTTTTCAGATCCTCAATATTAAGACAAAAATGCTACTATATGAGAGATTAAAGCAGAAATGCAGGCCATCAGTCAAATTCAATTGGAACAACTTCAAACACTACTTACATGATCTACTGAAAAATGCTGATCCCATCCAAAACAAGTATAAATTTTGTGAGCCTGTTCCTGAACCACTAAGAGAGGAAAATCCTATTTCTTCAGAAATGGAGACAAGACACCCGTCTCCTGTATATCAAGTATAGACCCTCCTCTCTTATACTCTGCAACAACTCTCTCATGATCTGCAACTCTTGGCTAATCTTATCTCCTCTAATCTTTCTTCTAATCTCTCAATCTCTCCTGTACCTTCTTCTACCCCACGATGAGTCCCAGCCCCAAAGAAATCTCAACTTCTAAAAGAACCACAGCCATCGAATGGTTCCTATGAATTCATTTTCCCCTTAAGGGAAGTGCCCAAAATAGGACACAATGGGGATGTGGTAATAACCTTAAGACATCATATACCTTTCATTCCTCAAGAAATTAGAGATCTGAAATATAATATTCCTCGTACTTAAATGGGAACCAATCGTGGTAACCAAGAAAATGGCTGATCTTTTTTGTCAATATGGCCTGCCTTATAAGGATGAACATGAGAAAAATAAGATAATATCTAATTTTAACAAAGTCCAGGGGCATAATGCAGCATACTGGCTAGCTCAAGATCCTGAATGGGATTAAAATAGTCCCGAGGACCTTTTGCAATTAAATCTTTATGGGAAGCCATTATAACAGCAATGAGCGAATGCTCCAAAGATATGCAAGCATGAACCAAATTTGAAAGTTATGGACAATCTGATGATGAAACAGCCTCACAAATCATGGATAAGTCACTGAGCTGGGGAATCAGTACATAGACCTTGATATTTCCAAAGACAAAGATATTAAGGAAATAAAGAGACATTTTGTCAACAACTTTTGAAGGGTAGTCAATGATTATTTTCAAACGCACTGCCCATAGTGGCCTCAGATGGGCCTTGACGAATTGAGGAAAACTGCTGCTTATGTCTTTAAAGACCAAAAAGAAAAATAGGAAGAGGCTAATAATGTCATAGAATCCTTGAAAAAAGAGATCAAATCTTTAAAGGTTAGGGTGATGAACAAGATAAAGGGCATGATGCTCAATCAATGGCACAAGCCCCTCTCCAAGAACCTTACTATCAGTCCCTTATCTGCCAATTCTGTCAGAAGAAGGACCACATACTGATGAACTATAGGAATTTTTTGGGCAATGAGGAACTATACCCACTGGAGAGATTCTGATAGGAACAATTACAGGAATAATAATTATAATGGTGATTACAGGAATCAGAACATTAGAATTGATGATATTAATTCTAGGAACATAAATCAGCACCTGACAACTCATACCAAATGACCCCACAGCAGCATATTTTGAGTGGATCTTGTCCCTGAACCACCCAAGGTGCTACTGCCCCTTCGAGGGGAGCCCAAGAAACTATCCAAAGATTATGAAGGTATACGGGGGTTGGGGGTTGGGGGAGGATTGGGGCACAGGAATCAGAGGATACAACCTTTGATTTTCCAAACCCTGACGGCTTACTGTCTGTTGTCCCTATCTACCCCCCCCCATACTGATGAGCCCCATGTAACATTAAAGATTATTAACACCTATTATGATTGTCTTTTGGACACTGGAGCTTCTGGGTCTGTTTTGAAGAGTATATCTGATTCAGATTGCAGTTCCATTGGTTTGAAAATGTCATGATGGTATCAGGGACACCCCTAAAGGTTTCCAAGCTTTCCCCTAGAATAGCGTCTGTAGGACCCATTAGTGTGGAACATTCTTTCCTCTTAATGCCTGGTTCCCCCATAAATTTGCTGGGGAGAGATCTTTTATGCAAGCTTAAGACCAAAATAACTTGCTCTCCAGATGGCTCTATGCCATTGGAACTGCCTGAGGAATCCTCAACTTTACTCCCTGTACTTTTTTCAGATGCTCATGAGATGAAGTAGACTCCTATTTTTGAGATCTGAACTGATATACCTGAGTTTCTCCTGGCCACATCATCTTCTAATGTTGGCCTACTTAAATCAACTGTGCTGGTCCAAATTCAAACAAAATCTAGCCCAACTCCTTCCAATCCTCAGGACCCTCTTTTGAAGGAGGCAGTTGATGGCATCACACCAGTAATAAATTCATTGATTGACCAAGGCATCATAATTCCCTGTAAATCTGAATACAATACACCCATCCTACCTGTTAAAAAGTCAAAACTGGGGCCTGATGGCAAGCATCTCTTATTATAAAGAGACATACTGTAGTTTCTAACATAAATACTGTTATTTTTTTCTATTCCAAGTACAGCTACATACTTTACAGTAGAAGACTTCTGCTTTGTTTTCTTTTCTATATCTATACATGAGAACTGGGCATATTTCTGCTTTCACCTGGAAGGGCTCTCAGGGGACCTGGGCTCATTTTTTTAGAGCTACATAAGAGAGGTCACAAGGTCTCCAAACATAAAGTTCAATGGCATCCCCCAATGATTCAATATTTAGGCTTCATTTTAAATCCTGGGTCCCATTTAATTTCTCTCAAGCCTATTGAAAATATCCAAAAGTTAAGAGCTAATACCACTAAAAAACAATTGAGGGCAATTCTTGGTGCAATAGGATTTTTGTCGGCAGTGGATCCCTTGCTATGGGAAATCACTATTCCCCTTATGGCACTCAAAAAAAAAAATCGATCCCTGAACCATTTTAAAATTGGTAAAACAATACCCAACAGATGTTTCAATTTTAAAACAAGCTATCCCGTCTTCCCCTGCTCTAGGCATCCCAAATTATGATAAACCATTTACTTTATATGTCCATGAAAAGAAAGGGGTAGCTTCAGGTGCTCTAACTCAACTTTTGGGAGCTGCTCAATGCCCAGAAGCCTATTATTTATCCCAGATTGACCAGTAGCTTCCGGAGCAACACCACACCTTAGAGGAGTAGCTGCCACAGCTTTATTGGTAACCAAATCTACCAATTTGGTATTGGGGTTCCCTCTGACCATAATGTGCCCACATGAGGTCAAGGCATTGTTATTAAGACATAGAACACAGGCATTTGCTGACCAAAGGATTACTAGATATAACTTACTGAATAATGAACATATCACACTAAAACACTGTAGAGTTCTTACTCTTGCAACTTTGCTACCTGATTTGCCAACTTCCAGAGAACCTTTACATGATTGTATATTTTTTGTCCATTGTTGATAAACCTCATAATGGTTTATTAGACACACCCTTTGGATAATTCACATGTAATATTTACAGATGGTTCTTCATTTTTGAGGGATGGTGTGCACTATACAGGAGCTGCAGCAGTTACTGAATTTGATACTCTGTGGTCAGCTTCCTTGCACTCAAATGTAAGTTCACAGGGTGTAGAACTCACAGCTTTGAAACACACCTTTATCACTTCAAAGGATAAAAGAATCACAATTTACACAGACTCCCGCTATGCCTTTGGCATATGTCACGCTGTTGGCATGTTATGCAGCCACAAAGGGGATTCTTAACATCAGCTGGAAAATGTATTGCAAATGCAAACCTTATTACTGAGCTCTTTTCTGCCATCCAGCTCCTGAAGCCATAGCTATCATTCACTACTCTGCACATACAGGTGGCAGTGACCCTAGCTCCAAGAGAAATAGCCAAGCAGATATCGCAGTCAAACTAGTAGTCTTGTATAAATGGAGATTTTGAAACCTAGACTTCAAACCCCAGAAGTCCTTGGTATTTCCCAGAATTCCCAATAATCTCACCTGAGTTTCCATGTAGGCGAGATCATAATTTGTATTTAACTGGCAATAACACCTCCCACACCCTCTTCTCTGCCATCGCAATGATGTAGGAAGTATAGTGGTAAGCTAAGCTAAGCTTGGAGATTTTGAATAGCCTAATCGGCCATGGGCATGTGTTTTGTTTGTTTGTTTGTTTTTTGGTATCTTCTTTATTCCTTGATTTCTAATAATCCTTAATAAACCTCATGAAATATATTTTTATTACAAGATATAATTTAAATTTTCAGCCTTAGAAGGCCCTGAATTAATTATGCCACTAACAATTATGATGATTTAGATCCCTTTCTTATAATGACAAGGAAGTGCAAAAATGGAAGCAAAAATTTAAAGCAAAACATATTAATGGAGAATAGATATCATCAGATGGCAAACCCTTGCTCCCTAGTGCTTTTGATAACCAGATTTGTCACTCCATTCATAAACATGATCATTTTTGTACCCAAGGCATTGTAGACTCTGTTAAAAGGGTATGGATAGCACCTGGAATAACTTCAATTGCCTCCAAATTATGTACAGCTTGTCCTACCTGCCAGGTCTTTAATCAACATGCCTTTCGAGGAAAAGCCTTTGGTGGATGTCCTCTCTCTTACACACCATTTGAATACCTACAAATTGACGTTATCTCTATGACAAATGCTGGACAGTATGAATTTTTCTGGTCATAGTCGATCAACTGACCAAGTAGCCTGAAGCATTGCCTACTCCTTATTCCACAGTGGCTTTTGTTGCCAAAGTCCTTCTGAAAGAAATTATTCCTTGTTTTGGCATGCCATCATGTATTGATTCGGATGAAGGAACTCATTTTACTGATTCAGTCTTATCTCAAATTTATTCATGTGTGGGGATAGCTCCTAAATTTCATATACCATATAATCCCCAGAGCTCTGGCCAAGTTGAATGAATGAATAAAGAACTTAAGACCATGATGAGCAAATTGTGCACAGAGACTCATTAAAAAATGGCCCAAAATTCTACCTCTGGCCCTATTTTATCTCAGAAACAGACCCAGAGATGATTTATACATCTTGCCATTTAAGATGCTATTTGGACATTCAGACGCAACCATTTACCCCAACCTATTCCTCACTATTAAGAGGAGATACAACAATTACTACATATATCAGACAATTACAAACAAAATGCGAGAACTCCAAGACTCTGGAGCTGCTGTTCGAGCAGGTTCCATAGATTTCTCGCTTCATGATTTAAAACCATGTGATAGTGTGTACCTAAAGAATTTTAAATGCACTGAGTCAACTGAAACTGCTTATGATGGACCATTCCAGATCCTACTAACTATACCAACTGCCATAAAAATTGGAGAGAGGAACTCATGGATTCATTGTAGCCATGTAAAACAAGGACCTTCTATTGATGATGAATAATTGCTTACACTGATTTTATTTTACTATTGATTATGATTAGACTTCCTTTCTTGAGATCTCATGAGATCTCACAAATACTTGCTGGATTTGTGCTATTTTGTTATACTTCATTTGGTTGATCCTTATACTTGCACAAATTGCCTTGTAGGGCAACATGTCTACTACCTCAAAGAAGAAAATCTGTATTAGTGACCTATATTGAGCTGACATGCCTTTTGCAATATTTTGTGCCTTTTCTAATTTTTTTTAATGTATTATTGCTTTATCTACCTCATTTGCACTCACATTGTTTTACATACCTCATTTGCACTCACATTGTTTTGTCTACATTATTTGCATTCACACTGAGGATCATAAAAAGTGTAAGAGAAAATGAATCTTATTTTTTGAAAACTAGCCTCTATACTTTACCTCTGTAATTGTGAAATATGCACATTTTACATTTTGTTTTCTTCCTACATGTGTCATACAGTATTTGATTTTTTTCTTCTTTACTCATTTTTTTCCATTAAAATACATCACTAGTATTGAAGTTTTCTTTTTTTTTTAACTATTCTTACTTTTTGCAATAAAATAAGCTGAGATGTCCATTTACCTAGCATATAAAAGGATACCCAAAAAGGCTTTGGATTATAGCAACCTGTCACTAGTTATTTAAATATTGTGAGACTTTTTCTCGATGACTATGTCTAAATCCAAGGACAAACAGACCAAAAAGGAGCACAGAACTTGACTTGCAAAGTGACAAACAAGCACAAAAGGTAAAAGAAATCAAGCCAATCCTACGGGGATTGATGACATTATGCACAAAAAGCACAATGACTTGATCATGTATAAGTCTCAAAGTTGCGGCTATTTAACATGTGTTAAATGGAGTACCACACCCTATATCAAGCATATAACATAGATTGTTCTGGCTCCAAGGGTTGAACCAGGGAATTCTATTTCCCATGTGTCTTGAGATCTAGTTTCTTTTCATATTCTCTCTCATGAGGCGGCAACTTACCACAGTCTAAGCTGATAAACTGGGTTAGTGAGTGATTGTTATTGCATGCTTATGAGACATGGATCGCTACAAGAACCTGTTATGATTTCTGATTTTTTTCTTTCCCAGAATTTTTTCAGATTTTCTTTTTATATTCTATATTTCACTCAGAAGTTATTTTTTAAAATTTCTTTGACTTTTTTTATATTTTTGATACTTGATTCACATGCCTTATGACTCAACCATGTATCTCTGTATTCTCCTCGGGGGGATATGTATTATTACTATTATTTTCCTGGGGGGGGGCACTATGTTATTGTTGTGAACTTTGATTTGAATTTGAGCCCAATTTATTTATTTGTTTGTTTGTTTATTTATTTATTTATTAGGTCCTTACTTTCCATCTTGGAACCAATACGTATTCCAACCAATTCCAACAATATGTATTGGTTCCAAGGCAGAAGAGTGGTAAGGGCTAGGCAATGGGGGTCAAGTGACTTGCCTAGGGTCCCACAACTGGTAAGTGTCTGAGGCCAGATTTGAACCCAGGACCTCCTGTCTCTAGGTCTGACTCAATCCACTGAGCTACCCAGCTTCCCCCACTGAGCCTAATTTGAAACAAGAGACTACCTCCCAGAATCTAGAAGGCACCATGAAGATGCCTGCAGAGACCACATGCTGCACCATAAAACTGAACTTTGAGATATGGCGAATTTAAACTTTGGGTAGGTTGAAATGCTTTTCTTTTGAATGTACATTCTTATGCCAAAGGGGACTAACTCCTAATTGGCTTTTTGTCAATGCACCTAATTTTGGTTTTGTTCCTTTTCTATTATCCCCAAATTATTGTAATTTCCATTTAAAAATTCTAATATTTGTATATACCTCTAGTTCAAGTTATAAATTAGTTATCTATTCATGATGCACTGGGGAGACTGGTCTCCCAAAGGGTCACAGGGGAATTGTATTATTTAGAATGTGCACTCTGAAATACATTTTCCACAATCCTCTTTTCCTGTATGTGCATCATTGGTTAATTTGATATTGAGTTTCGATTTCCTCCATGCTGGTTCTCTCCCCCAGAAGCTCCCTCTCTCTGGCTTGGACCAGTGTGGAAGAAGGGAGCACCCTTTCTTTCTCTGTCATTACTTTCCCTTTGCTCTAAGTTGATTTTAATAAATAGTATTAAAATAGTATCAGATATTAATTTTAATTTTTACATCCACAGAAGGATTCACTGATAGACCCTAAACTACATGGCTAATAAAGTGTTGGAATATGGATCTGAATTCAGGTCATTTGATTCCTAATCCAGTGTAACACTTCAATTCAACTAAATAATCATTTTCATTTCATTTTTAAAGTTTTTATTGACTTATTTGACAACACTATGCTAAGAAGCAATATATTAAGGGAGAGAGGTTGTTCTTTTAGAAAGACATGAATTTAAGTTTGTCTTCCAACTATACTGTTTATGTGACCCTGAGCAAATCTCTTCACTTTTCAGGGTCCCAAGATTGCAGAGCGGAGACTGATTTACACTGGTAGAGATTGTTTTCTCACTAGGAGCTCCTGATACCAATGTAAATAGAGGTTCAGGCCTAAAAACAAAAAACTAAATCCACTATGCTAGTAGGTGCTGTATGGCACAGAAAAAGCTGTGTTTTGTGTGCTATTGCTGTCAAATAATTCATCAAAATCTATAAATTACAGGCCAGTAACTTGACTTTAATTAATAAATAAATAAAATAAATAAATAAAATAAAAATTAAAAATTCTAGGATGTATCATTAAAGAAGTGGTTGATAAACATTTAGAAAGGGAAAGTGTTACAAAAGGCTTTATCAAGAAATAGGTCAAGGGTGAACTGGGTGACTCAGTGGACTGAGAGTCAGTCTGTAAAAATAGAATCGAATCCAGGACTTCAATCCACAGAAATCCTTGCTCCACTTCCCCAGAGTGCTTTGTAAAATCACGGGATTCTCACCTGGGCCAATAGCAAAATCATTATTTAGATGGTCTCCTCCCACGGCGGGCTCTTCTCTTCCTGGCTCTGCTGGCAAACAGACGTGTCTCATGATGTGAGTGAAATTTTGGTGGGCCTCATGGCCCACCTAGCATGTGCTTCTCTTGCTTGCATTTTCTTTAACCATTGACCTTTAATATACCGCATAAAACATAATACTCCTTGCAAAGAGAAACGAATTTCTATCTTGCCTAAGTCTCCCCTAAATTTTAACTGTTGCAGTTGGTGACCACGAAGGGATGAGAACTCAAATTTTTTAGCCTAGAATTTTTTTTAAGCCACGTTTCTCCAAGACGCTTTTTTAGAAAACCATCTTGATCACCTCCTGCCGGCAGCCATCCTCTTCAGACTTCTTGAGCCCTTCCCACCACTGACATGGCCGCTTCTCCTTGCCTGCATGCGTTTCTGCCTGCAGCCCCCAATCCTGACCTCTATCCATCCTCACCTAGTCCAGGCCCTGCCCACCCTGGCGGCCTGCTCTGGCTCTGGGTCCTGTTCCTGTCCTCTCACCTGGTGCCCAATCTCCCAGCCCTGCCTGCCTGTGTTCCTACCTGCAGCCATCTGCTGGCCCCTGCCTGCCTGTTTCTGCTCCCCAGACCCACGAGCATGACCCCAGCCGGCTCATCATCCAGATCCTTGGAGCAGTTCGCTCAGGACTCATTTCTACCAGCTGGTAACAAATGGGGGTATTGACCACATGGGCGGATGGTAGGAGGGGAGAGACAAGAGGGAAAAGAGAACGGGTAATTTTCCCTTAGGCTAAGCCTCCACGTGGATGGGGGTATTGACCACATGAGTAGATCATAGGAGGAGAGAGAAAAGGGAGGGTAGAAGAAACAGACTTTTCCAAACAGGAACTTAAAAGCAATGGGCTATTTAAAAGGATACCTTTTGACTGTTCTGGTAATTTCATTGATTCCACCTGTGTGCCAGAAGAAAGATGCAGCCCAAAGATTCAACTTTGAAGGGGCAAATGGGTGGCTTAGTGAACTGAGAGCCAGGCCTAAAGACATGCAGTCCTGGGTTAAAATCTGGCCTCAGATACTCCCCAGCTGTGGGGCCCTGGATGGATCCCGTAACCCCCATTGCTTAGTGCTTACCACTCTGCCTTCTGACAATAGGCATTTAAATGGATAATAACCCAAGGAACTTTAAAGACTGGAGGTTATGATTTTTAAGGCATTTCAGACTCCAATGATTCATACAAATCTCTGTATTGTATTGCATTTTCCTGATTGTTTTGTTTAAGATATAATTTTGTGATTTTAAGTTCATATATTACTGGATTCAATATTATTCTGTTATACTGTTCACTTAATGTACTGAGTTTTAAAATTCTATTGCTTTTCCCCTATAACCATATATTGAAAAAATATCATTATAATTAAGCCCATATATATAAAAAAACAGTTATTCTATTTTGCCTTTGTAAATTGTCACATAGAGGATGGATGGACTCCTTCAGAACTGGTTACAATTGCTATAACAACCTTTGGAAAATTTAATGTGCTAAATATCTCAAATGATTTTAAGGGTTTTTTAAATATGATTTTTGGAATTTTTTTAAACAATCTCTGGTCATTTTTGCCTGCCCCTACCACGAGGTGTAAGGCCAACTCTAGCTGAAGTGAAATACATTTTATAACCCCCAACCTTCCTGCATTTCTAAATATGTGAATGGAAGTTGGGGCAGTTAATCTCACGGCATTTGTATCCCTAAAAAGCCTCCAAAAAAAGGAGCATCTCTCATTTATAATCTTCAGCTCATTACTTTACTTCCACCAGAATGATATATAGATTTCTTGATTACATTCTTAACCCAAAATGAGTTTTACTTTACTTAGAAATATATTTAAATACCAAGATTGAAAGATTGCTACGTTTGTAAAAACCTTGTGACAAATATCCATCAATTCATAGGTTTTAAAAAATGCCAAACAGGAACTTATGTGAAATATGATAGTGTGTTTGTTTGCTATTGTAATTAAATGGGCTATTGAGAATTTTGATGATATTGATAACTACATATTTGTACTACTGCTCTTTAAAAATGAAAAATGTTACCTTGATCAATTCATTTACCTTATACTCACAGTAGATTAAGGCTAGGCATGAAGAGGAAGTGGATCTCATTTTTGAAGAGAAAGCCTTGAATTCTATATTTTCTTAGCTGACACAGAGTGTCAATGATTATAAGCTATATTTTTTAATTTTTAAAACTCTTCTATTATATTTTTCTCGCATGTGCAATATACTATTTCAGTTTTTTAATTTTTTTTCTCTTTTTTATATTTCAAGCTCATGTCACCAGCATTAAGATTTTCATCAACTTTTTGATTTTTCAGTACTATAAGTTTCATCCAGAAATTTTTCTTTTTTATTTGGATTTTCCTGATATCTTTTAATATCTCTTGCCAATTGATTCATATTCCTCATACGTCAGCCATGCATCCCTAAGTGATCCTATATTTTTCAATCACCCTCTAAACAGGGGAATGTAAAAAATATCATTATTTAAATTACAAAGTTTAAATTACCTTTTGAGAAGAATTTTAGGTAAAGAAAGGTGTTATCTCTCTGAATCCAGAAACTGAACTGTTGGAGAAGACACCATGAAGAACCCTCCAGATCACAAGCTGCACAAAAATGAACTTTGGGTGTAGTTGATTGAACATTTATTTGTATGTATACTTTCATGCCAGAAAGGGGACTGCCCCCTAACTGGCTTTTTGTCAATGTGTCCAGCAGTTATTGGTTTTGTTCTTTTTTTTTTCTCTTATCCTCAAATAGTTGTAATGTTTATGTTGCTTATGTTTTCATGATCCTTTTTGGGGAAACGTCTTTCCCCAATAACGATCAAATGCGGATCGGTAAAAATAGACTCAAATCCAGGACTTCAATCCCCAGAAATCCTTGCTCCACTTCCCCAGAGTGCTTTGTAATCTCACGGGATTCTCACCTGGGCCGAGAGCAAAATCATTATTTAGAGGGTCTCCGCCCATGGCAGGCTCTTCTCTTCCTGGCTCTACTGGCAAACAGACGCGTCTCATGATGTGAGTGAAATTTGGGTGGGCCTCATGGCCCACCTAGCATGTGCTTCTCTTGCTTGCATTTTCTTTAACCCTTGTCCTTTAATAAACCTCATAAAATATAATACTCCTTTCAGAGAGAAACGAATTTCTATTTTGCCCAAGTCTCCCCTAAATTTTAACTGTTACAAGTCCTAGAGACAGGAGGTCCTGGGTTCAAATCTGGTTTCAGATACTTCCTACCTGTGTGACCCTGTGTTAAGTGTTAAGTCACTCACACCACCATTGCCTAACCCTTAGCTCTAGCTGTTACCTCTTCTGCTTTAGAACCAATACACAGGGAAGATGGCAGCTTAGAAGCAGCGAAAGTTCAGACCTTGGAAACCCTTCCTTACAGATCGCAAACTGAGTGCTCCTAGGACATTAAAATTCAAGCTGAACAACAGGACAGACCGGGGAATCCCTTCTCCCGGGCCTGGATCAAAAGGTAAGGCCTCCCAAAAGCCAGAACCCTAGATCACTTGGATCTAAGGGGTAGGCAGAAGGAAGGTCCCAGGACCCATCCCACCCAACCCAGAATGCTGAGCTCACAGCAGCAGCGGGAACTTCAGGGACGGCAAAAGGGACACAGGGCTGGCTATTCTGAAGGACTCACCTTGAAAGCAACCTGAGTCAGTCTCTGGGGTGGCCAACACAGATGGCAGGGAAACATAGAGAGAAAGGGGAAGCCTGTAGCCCCCTGGCTCGGTCCTATCATCTGAGTCTCAAGAGAGGTTCCAGCTTTAAAGCACCAGCTGAACCCAATCCCATCAGGAGCCCTCAGAGCCTAGGGAGGCCATGACCCCTCCCCCCTTAGAGAGCAGGGTCTTCTGAAAAAACAGAAACCTAGAGGTGGAGTCAAGATGGCAGCCTAGAAGGAGCATAAACCTGGCAGCCTGGCCAGAGCTTTGGAGATCCTCCATATTTGCTATAGCCGTCCAGGAAGTTTAAAACTCAGAGTAAACCCAGTCCAACCAAGGTGAACTCAATCCCATCGAAAGTCTCCAGAACACAGGGAAGCCCAGGCTCCCCACCCATCCTCATTGACACCTGGACTTTAAGCCAATCAAAAGCCTCCAGAGGACAGGGTAGCTCAAACCCTCAACAACCCTCCCCCAGAGACTACACCAAGAGATCTTCTGCTAAAGCTCCAAGAGGGGAGACTGATAGAAGTCCCCAAAAAACAAAACAACAACAACAAAAAAAAAACAAAAATGAGAGGAACAAGAGCACAGACAAATACGGGGAGTAAAGAAGGGGTGAATTTGAGCAAACAACAGGTAAAAAAGAAAGAAACTACAATAGACAGCTACTACTCAGCAAATGGAACAGAGAGGGAGAGATCAGCAAACAATAAACCAGAAATCCCAGCGAATTGGATACAGGCTGTGGAAGAACTCAAAACACAACTAAGAAAGGCTGAGGACAATTGGGAAAAGAACTTAAAAATTAAGTCATTTGGAAACAGAGGCACTTGAACTAAAACGAGAAAATAGTGTCTTGAAAGCCAAAATCAACCAGTTGAAAATTGAGGCAAAGGAGATGAAAGATAAGTCAAAGAAGATGAAAGATAAGTCAAAGAAGATGAAAGACGAGGTAAAGAGGATGAAAGGCGATCTTCAAAGAAAATCAGACCAGAAGGAAAAGAATAACCAAAAAGCCAGAGATGAAACCCAATCTTTAAGAACCAGAATAAAACAACTAGAATCAAGTGACCTCACAAGGCAGCAGGACACTATAAAACAAAACAAAAAGAATGAAAAAATTGAGGAAAATGTGAAGCATCTCATTCACAAAACAGACGATTGAGAAAATTGTTCAAGAAGAGACAATTTAAGAATAATTGGACTACCAGAAGACCACGACAAAAGAAAAAGCCTGGACATAATACTAGAGGAAATTATCCAGGAAAACTGTCCCGAGATCCTAGAACAAGAGAGGAAAGTGGAGATTGAAAGAATCCACAGATTACCCCCTGTACTTAATCCCCAACTGACAACACCAAGAAATGTTATAGCCAAATTCAAAAACAATCAGAAGAAAGAAAAGATATTACAAGCTGCCAAGAAGAAGCCATTCAGATACCATGGAAACACGGTGAGGTTAACACAGGATCTGGCTACATCCACACTGAAGGACCAAAAGGCATGGAATACGATATTCCTGAAAGCAAGGGAACTAGGTCTACAATCAAAAATAAAATACCCATCAAAACTGACTGTATTCTTACAGGGGAAAAGTATGGTCATTCAACACAACAGAAGAGTTCCAAGCATTCATAAATAAAAGACCAGACCTGAACAGAAAATTTGATGTCCAACCACAGAACTCACGAGAATCATCAAAAGGTAATTTAAAAAGAGGGGGGAAAACAAACAAAACAACAACAAAAAATTTATAAGAGACTCAATAAGTTAAAATGATATGTATCCCTATAAGGAAAGAGGTCATTGGTAACTCTTAAAAACTGTTGCTATCACCTAAGCAGCTAGAAGAATTACACTCAAAGGACACAGTGACAAACTGTATAGGATGAAAAGACAAGACATAAATAGGTATATAGATATATGCATGCATAAATACATATACATATATATATACATGACTAGAGCTAAAAAAAGAGGTTATGACTAAAATAAATGGGAAAAGAAACAAATGGGGGTAAATTTATATGTCACAAAGAAGCTCATGGCAGGAGGGGGGAGAACATCGATACACTGGAAGGGTAATGAGGTTGGAGATAGGAAATACTCAACTCTTACATACTTTAAACTGACCTGAAGAGGGAAGAACAATCCAATCCATTGGGGAAGAGAAAAGATTTGCGCCCTATAGGGGAGTAGAAGGGTAAAAAACGGACTGGTGGGGAAGGAAGCAGTACAAGGGAGGGAGAAGGTGGGGGGGGGGAGTTTAAAAAGACTACAGGGGAAAATAAGGGAGGGAGTAAGAAGGGAGGGTAGTAGAAAGGGAAGTAAAATAAGTGGGGAGGAACTAGGGGGACTGACTATAAACAAACATTGGTATAGAAGGAAATAGTGAAAGAATAAAAGGCAGGACCAGGAGTAGAAAGTAAAATGCTGGGAAATACACAGCTAGTAATCATAACTCTGAATGTGAATGGAATGAACTCACCCATAAAATGGAAGCAAAGAGCAGAGTGGATTAGAATCCAAAACCCTACCATATGCTGTCTGCAAGAAACACACATAAGGAAGGTAGATACGCATAGGGTGAAAGTAAGAGTATGGAGCCAAATCTATTGGGCATCAAATGATAAAAAGAAGGCACAAGTAGCAATCATGATATCGGACAAAGCCAAAGTAAAAATAAATCTAGTTAAAAGAGATAGGGAAGGTAATTACATCCTGATAAAAAGCAGTATAGACAATGAGGAAATATCTGTACTCAATATGTATGCACCAAATGTCAGAGCATCCAAATTTTTAAAGGAGAAACTAGAGGAGCTCAAGAATGAAATAGACAGAAAAACTATACTAGTGGGAGATCTGAACCTTCCCCTATCTGAACTAGATAAATCAAATCAAAAAATGAATGAGAAAGAGGTGAGAGAAGCAAATGAAATCTTAGAAAAATTAGAGTTAGTAGACATATGGAGAAAAATAAATAGGGACAAAAAGGAATACACCTTCTTTTCAGCAGTACATGGTACATTTACAAAAATTGACCATGTACTAGGGCACAAAATCATTGCAAACAAGTGCAAAAGGGCAGAAATAATAAATGCAACCTTCTCAGACCACAATGAAATAAAAATAATAATTAGTAAGGGTACATGGATAGATAAATCAAAAATTAATTGGAAATTAAACAATATGATTCTCCAAAACCTGCTAGTTAAAGAACAAATCGTAGTAACAATTAATAACTTCATTGAAGAAAATGACAATGGTGAGACATCCTTTCAACACCTATGGGATGCAGCCAAAGCAGTTCTCAGGGGGAAATTTCTATCCTTGAATTCATATATAAACAAATTAAGAAGGGCAGAGGTCAATGAATTGGGCATGCAAATTAAAAAACTAGAAAGTGAACAAATTAACAACCCTCAGATGAAGACTAAATTAGAGATCCTAAAAATCAAAGGAGAAATTAATGAAATTGAAAGTCAAAGAACTATTGATTTAATAAATAAGACTAGAAGCTGGTACTTTGAAAAAAACAAATAAAATTGACAAAGTACTAGTCAGTCTAATTAAAAAAAGGAAAGAAAAAAACCAAATTGACAGTATACAAGATGAAAAGGGAGACCTCACCTCTAATGAAGAGGAAATCAAGGCAATCATTAAAAACTACTATGCCCAATTATATGGCAACAAATATGGCAATCTAGGTGATATGGATGAATACTTACAAAAATATAAATCGCCTAGACTAAAAGAAGAAATAAATTACCTAAACAACCACATATCAGAAAAAGAAATTAAACAAGCCATCAAAGAACTCCCTAAGAAAAAATCCCCAAGTCCAGACGGATTCACAAATGAATTCTATCAAACATTCAAAGAACAGCTAACCCCAATACTATACAAACGATTTGACAGAATAAGCCAAGAAGGGGTTCTACCAAATTCTTTTTACGACACAAACATGGTACTGATCCCAAAGCCAGGCAGGTCAAAAACAGAGAAAGAAAACTATAGGCCAATCTCCCTAATGAATATAGATGCAAAAAGCTTAAATAGGATACTAGCAAAAAGACTCTAGCAAGTCATTGCAAGGGTTATCCACTACGATCAGGTAGGATTCATACCAGGAATGCAAGGATGGTTCAATATTAGGAAAACCATCCACATAATTGACCATATTAACGAGCAAACCGACAAAAATCACATTGTTATCAATAGATGCAGAAAAAGCTTTTGACAAAATACAACACCCATTCCTATTGAAAACACTAGAAAGTATAGGAATAGAAGGGCCTTTCATAAAAATAATAAACAGTATATACCTAAAACCATCAGCAAACATCATCTGCAATGGGGAAAAACTCAAAGCCTTCCCAATAAGATCAGGAGTCAAACAAGGATGCCCATTATCACCTCTATTATTTGACATTGTATTAGAAACACTAGCAGTAGCAATTAGAGAAGAAAAAGAAAATAAAAGTATTAAAATTGGCAATGAGGAGATCAAGCTGTCACTCTCTGCAGATATGATGATTTACTTAAAGAATCCTAGGGAATCAACCAAAAAGCTAATCGAAATAATCAACAACTTTAGCAAAGTTGCAGGATCCAAAATAAACCCACATAAGTCATCAGCATTTCTATATATCTCGAACCCACTTCAGCAGCAAGAATTGGACAGAGAAATTCCATTTCAAGTCACCCGAGACAGTATAAAATACTTAGGAATCTATCTGCCAAGACAAACACAGGAACTCTATGAACACAACTACAAAACACTCTCCACACAATTAAAACTAGATCTAAACAATTGGAAAAACATTGATTGCTCATGGGTGGGACGAGCTAACATAATAATAATGACCATCCTACCCAAACTTATATATCTATTTAGTGCCATACCCATTGAACTACCAAAAAACTGTTTTACTGAATTAGAGAAAACCATAACAAAGTTCATTAGGAAGAATAAAGGGTCAAGGATATCAAGGGAAATAATGAAAAAAAAATACAAAGGAAGGTGGCCTTGCAGTCCCAGATCTCAAACTATATTACAAAGCAGTGGTCATCAAAACAATTTAGTACTGGCTAAGAGACAGCAAGGAGGATCAGTGGAATAGACTTGGGGTAAATGACCTCAGTAAAACAGTTTTTGACAAACCCAAAGACCCTAGCTTTGGGGACAAAAATCCAGTATTTGATAAAAACTGCTGGGAAAATTGGAAGACAGTGTGGGAGAGATTAGGTTTGGGTCAACACCTCACACCCTACACAAAACGAGTTTCTTGAATATAAAGAAGGAAACTATAAGTAAATTAGGTGAACACAGAATAGTATACATGTCAGACCTTTGGGAAGGAAAAGATTTTAAAACCAAGTTAGACTTAGAAAGAGTCACAAAATGCAAAATAAATAATTTTGACTACATCAAATTAAAAAGGTTTTGTACAAACGAAACCAATGTAACTAAAATTAGAAGGAAAGCAACAAATTGGGAAACAATCTTCATAACAAAAACCTCTGACAAAGGTCTAATTACTCAAATCTATAAAGAGCTAAACCAGTTGCACAAAAAATCAAGCCATTCTCCAATTGAAAAATGGGCAAGGGACATGAATAGGCAATTTTCAGTTAAAGAAATTAAGACTATTAATAAGCACATGAAAAGGTGTTCCAGATTTCTTATAATCAGAGAGATGCAAATCAAAACAACTTTGAGGTATCACCTCACACCTAGCAGATTGTTCAACATGACAGCAAAGGAAAGTAATGAATGCTGGAGGGGATGTGGCAAAGTAGGGACATTAATGCATTGCTGGTGGAGTTGTGAATTGATCCAACCATTCTGGAGGGCAATTTGGAACTATGCCCAAAGGGTGATAAAAGACTTTCTGCCCTTTGATCCAGCCATAGCACTGCTGGGTTTGTACCCCAAAGAGATAATAAGGGAAAAGATTTGTACAAGAATATTCATAGCTGCGCTCTTTGTGGTGGCCAAAAATTGGAAAATGAGGGGATGCCCTTCAATTGGAGAATGGCTGAACAAATTGTGGTATATGTTGGTGATGGAATTCTATTGTGCTCAAAGGAATAATAAAGTGGAGGAATTCCATGGAGACTGGAACAACCTCCAGGAAGTGATGCAGAGGGAGAGGAGCAGAACCAGGAGAACATTGTAGTACAAGAGAAAGTAATGGACTTTTCCAGTAATGGCTTTACAATGTCCCTGAACAACCTGCAGTGATCTACGAGAAAAACAAAAGAAAACAAAAAACTATCCTCAAGCAGAGGACAAATTGAGGGAGTAAAAACACCAAGGAAAAGCAACTGCTTGACTACAGAGGGGACATGATCGAGGAGAGATGCTTAATGAGCACTCTAATGCAAATACCAACAAGGAAATGGGTTCAGAGCAAGGACACATGTTAAACCCAGACGAATCGCGCGTCGGCTAGGGAAGAGGTGGCTGGGGGGGGGGGGGGGAGGAGAAAATGATCTGTTTCCAATGTCCAATGAACAATGTATGAAAATGACCAAATAAAATAATGTTTTAAAAACTAAAAAAAAGGAACTCTTGCCTTCCATCTTGGAATCAGTACTATGTATTCCAGGATCAATAAGGGTTAGGCAATCAGAGTTAAGTTGTTTGCCCAGGGTTACACAGTTGGAGGGGACTGAGGCCAGAATTGAACCCAGATTCTCCCCATTTCTATCCATTTAGCCATCTAGCTACCCTGTGCATTCTAATACTTGCACAGGCTTTCCCACACCCTCGAAGAGTACTTTCTCTTCACCTCCACCTCTTAGCATCCTTTGGTGCCTTGAAGGCTAAGTTCTGTATCCATCTGGTACACAGTTTTCCTCTTTACCTCAACCTCTAACCTTATTTAACATATATGTTGGCCTTACAGTTCATTATATTCCTTTATTCACCCTCAGCCCCTCATAGGAATGGTCATACATTTGATCCCACCATCTCCCACAAACATTTTATCTCCATGATGTAGAGTTTTGAAATCACAGAATGAAACTGTGAGGGATAAGAGCCCTTTGGATGAGAGGGGGGAATAGATTTTTTTTTCTCTCTTTAGTCCTTTTACCTCACTTGACTTCTTGGTATCTGCCATTTCCTTCCTTCTTTTCCATTCCTTTCCTCTTTCTTTGCTGAATATAATATAGAACTAGAATGAAAGCATATTTCAAAATTATATTTCTGCAGTAGTTGGTGGCCCAGTGGATTGAGAACCAGAACTAGAGACAGGAGGTCCTGGGTTCAAGTCTGACCTCAAACACTTCCCGGCTATGTCCTTGGGCAAGACATTTGGCCCTCATTTCCTAGCCCTTATCCTTATCTTCTGCTTTGGAACCCACACTTAGTATCGATTCCAACATGGAAGGAAAGGTTTTTTAAGAATTTTTTTTTTTAGTAACAAATTTCTGAATAAGTTTTCCAAAGTTATATGATCTGTATTATCTCCCTCCTTTCTTCCTTCTCTCCTTCTGGAGCTGACAAGCAATTCAATCTGGGTTATACATGTATAATCACACAAACCATTTCTGTATTATTCATTTGTATAGTGAATATGGAAAGGGTTTTTCAAAAAAGTATATTTCCCATATAAAAGTTTGAAAAACAAAAAAAACAAAAACAAACAAAGAAAAAAGAACCAATACACAGGGGGGAATGAGGGAGGAAGGGGAAAAGGGATCATGCCAGAATAACACATTTCCTCTTTTTGACAGGATTTTTAAATTAGTTGATGAGGGTAATGTTATAGCTATCTAACCTAGATTCTGATAAAATATCTCATACTCTTTTCAACAAGAATAGAGATGTAGATTAAACAAATACAACGGATTCAGGATTGGCTGGATGGTCAGATTAAAAGAACAGTTGTTGCTGCTCTGTTATAATTATGGTAAATCTCCAATGCAGTATTCCAGAGATCTGTGCTTGGCCCTATGTTATTTCACATTTTTATTAATGCCTTGGACAATGGCATAGATGGCATATTAATCACATTTATAGAGGACATAATGCTGGGAGGGAGGGATAACAGAGTAGATGGCAAAGACGGGACCAAAAGAATCTAGATTTAGTCTAGAGCATAAGGATGAATATTTAATAAAATGGAACTCAATAGCTATAAATGTAAAAGTCTTACTGCTGGGGAAACAAAAAATTAATTTCACAAGTTCGAGATGGGAGAGGCATGATTAGACACTGGCTTCTATGAAACAGATCTGGGAATTTAAGTGGATTACAAATTCAATGACCCAGTAGTATGTTGTGACAGCCAAAAAAGCTAATACAATCTTAGGATATATTGAGAGGGAAAGCTATTAGGAATACAGAAGTGATTAGTCTCACTACATTCTACCTTTGCCAGACATCAGTGGGTGTACTGTGTTCAAGTTTTTGCACTTTGAATTAAGGAAGATATTAAAAGGTTGGAGAAATTCCAGAGGAGCGGAACTAGGATAGAAAAGGGTTTTGAGCATGTCATATACAAACTGGTTGAAAAAATTAGGGCTGTTAAACCTGGGGAAGAGAAGAAATAGGGAAAGGAAGGGGGGAGAGAGATATGAAATCTGTCCTTAAATACCAAGTACAAAGGGTAGAAGATGCAAAGAGGTAAATTTAGGTGTGATACCAGGACGAACTTCTTAATGATTAGAGTTGTCTAAAGAGTGAAAACGAGTACCTAGTGAGGTGATGGGTTTCCCTTCCTTGGAGGTATTCCAGCAGAGATTAGATGACCATGTTACATTAGAGATTCTTTAGCATGGTTCCTGGTGTATAAATGCTTAATAAATGCTTGTTAACTTGACAGATATCAGTATAAATAGATGAATGCTGGAGTCCTTTCCAATCCTAAAATTCTGATTTTGCAATTCTATAATCAACATGAACTGTTAGAAAAGCTAACACACTAGGGGGCAGCTGGGTTAAGTGGAATCTCAGTGGATTGAGAGCCAGGCCTAGAGATGGGAGGTCCTAGGTTCAAATCTGGCCTCAGACACTTCCTAGCTGTGTGACTCTGAGCAAATCATTGACCCCCATTGACTAGCCCTTTACCACTCTTCTGCCTTGGAACCAAAAGAAAAGCTAAAACATGAGAAAGAATTAAATTAAATAAACATAAATAATTAAGTATTAAAATAAATGACAGTCAAAAAGTATCATTGAAAGTAATAGGGAAGAAACAAAAAGTGATCTCAAAAGGCTAACCAATCGTAAATACCTGAAATTCAACTGTCATCTTTTTCAATTAATAAAAATATCTTCATGTTAGGTTTTTTCATTTTACACTTACTATACATTTATATTTCAATTATCCATGCAGAAGTGAAAACTATAAATCTCTTTCAAAGATATAACATTTTGTGATAACATTATTTGAGACTGCTAGGTCATTCACTAGATAATAGATTAGATACTTTCCCCAACTCTCATTCATTCTCAGCACAAAACACTGGCCCCCTCCCTCTACCAGATGAATTAAAAAGTACAATTACAACTGTATTTACTGGACAAAAGAGAGAACTCAGATATGAGAAAACCCTTATGAATAAACATTGAAGAACACTAATCCTTACAAAGCATTTCTCTCCCACCTTACTCCCACAGGGGGTCAAGAAAAATAACATCAGACTTAGAACCCAGGCCCATACTTTCCAACTGCTGGCTCTGTTGACACTTCCCTCTAATTACTGATTCCTAGCCACTACAAAAAAGCAAGAGACATTGATTCTAGGAGTGAGGAAGAAGAAAAAGAGAGAAGCATGCTAACTTTTGCCCAGTAAAGTCCCTACGCTAGGTATAAAGAGATCTTTACAATCTTTATAAAATATCTTCCCTTCTTTCTCCTAAGCCATAAAAAAAAAAGGTAGATGCTGATTTTGTACAGCTAGAGAAGGAAAGGAGGTGCTGATTTTGTACAGCTAGAGAAGGAAAGGAGGCAAACCAGATGATGAACTGGTAGAGGGATCTAGTCTGAATACCTACAAAGGAATTTAGGAAGAAAACCGAATCTCAGCTAGAACCAATATTATCTCTTTTATCCAGTTTACTAAGGACCAAGGGCTAGTAAAATATAAATTCCACAATTCCACAATGTGGCAGGAGACTAAATTACCTTTTTAGTATTCTTATCTACTTCTATTCACATGGTCTATGTAAACCTCAAATTTCCTTAGACTTATAAATGTTGGAAATTTCACCATTGGGATATTTCATACTTGGAAAATTTCTTACTGATAGTCTATTGGAATGGGAACCCCATTGGCATGGGAGGTTCTTTCTCTTCCCTTCTTAAGATTACTTTAGGACAGAAACCCTTTGCTGAACAATGGAAAGGACTTTGACCTATGCTTAAGCATAGAACAGGAATTTCTTTGAGTCTTGATTGATTTTAGAATTGATACAATGGAGATACTTGGAATAAATCTCCACCCTATTCAGTCCTAATAGGATTGAGTAAGGGCTGCAGCCTAGATCAAAATTTAATTATTCCAATATCTACCCTACTCAGGTTAACAGGATTTAGAAAGGGCTGTAGCAAAGGAGTAAAGATTTAATCATTTGAAAATATGACCTTCAACAGACATGTGCAAAAGCCAGAAACCTCTGGGTGGTCCTGGGTTAAGCTAGAGCCTCCATTGACAGGGAAATTGATGAACAGGGATTGGTAGATGTGAGGACTGAGGGGAGGAAACTTGGAGGGTTTCCTTAAAGATAGGGGGGTCTAAAGACTGAGAAGGTGGTTGAGGTTTTGGTTGGTGTGGTTCCTGTGGGCTCTGGGAAGGCTTGCTCTGAAGGAAGCTGAAGGTGGGGGCCTCTGAGACTGTTTCTCCATTTTGGACACGTGAGTAATAGGGACTGATCTCTTTTCTTTGCCCCAGCTATCTAAGGGCTTGGGCCTGTTGGCCCAGCCTAAACAGAAGGGGTATTTAAGCCCTATTCCCTTCTCTCCCTTTCTCTCTCTCTCTCTCTCTCTCTCTCTCTCTAATTCCTTTCTTACTCCTATTGTAATTAAACTCCAAAAAAGGCTGACGGCTGACTTGAGTTTTTCATTTAGGAATTACATAGCTGATTCCTTGGCGACCTTAAATTAATATATATCAGTCTTTTAAAGTGATTCCCTTGTTACATCTATCCATTAGCAAAGAGGGGAGAAAAAGAAATAAGTGACTGGACAATATAAAGTAAAAACGTTGAAACACCAAAATTTTCAAGGAGAAAAAAACTAAGTAAAATCCAGGCGCACCAGCAAATTACTCATAAAAGAAGATCTTAATAAAATTAGAAGGATCACCATTAAGCCATCCAAAAGATTACAAAGCTCTCAAGCTTCTCAGAATATTATAAGACAATGGAAAGCGAACTAATTTCTGGTTAAACAATCCTGTAGAGTCCAAGAGAGCACAGAACAAGAAATTCTAGAGTAGTTCAAAAGGAAAATTAAATCCATAAGAAGAAAACTAAGAAAATTTCATAATATAAAGATCTAAATGTAGTTATTTTTTAAAATTTCAGAAGCAGTGTCAAAAAGGTTTTCAAAGAAACAAGAGATGAATTGATTTAAAATATAAAATATCAAAGTGTAATTAAAATGGGAAGAAAACAAACAAAATGTTGTTTTTCAGAACTCATCTCTGTACAAGCCAAAATCTCAAAGACAAGTTGGATAGAAACAATTTATAGATCATGCTTCTCTTAAAATAGCATGACCATGCTGGTGGAGTTGTGAACTGATCCAACCATTCTGGAGGGCAATTTGGAACTATGCCCAAAGGGTGATAAGAGAATACCCTTTGATCCAGCCATAGCACTGCTGGGTCTGTACCCCAAAGAGATAATGGAGAAAAAGACTTGTACAAGAATATTTATAGCTGCGCTCTTTGTGGTGGCCAAAAATTGGAAAACGAGGAGATGCCCATCAATTGGGGAATGGCTGAACAAATTGAACATATTTTGGTGATGGAATACTATTGTGCAAAAGGGAATAATAAAGTGAAGGAATTCCATGGAGACTGGAATGACCTCCAGGAAGTGATGCAGAGCGAGAGGAGCAGAACCAGGAGAACATTGTACACAGAGACCAATACACTGTGGTATAATCGAACGTAATGGACTTCTCCATTAGTAGTGGTGCAATGTCCCTGAACAATCTGCAGGGATCTAGGAGAAAAAACACTATTCATAAGCAGAGGACAAACTGTGGGAGTAGAAACACTGAGGAAAAGCAACTGCCTGACTACAGTGGTTGAGGGGACATGACAGAGGAGAGACTCTAAACGAACACTCTAATGCAAATACTAACATGACAATGGGTTCGAATCAAGAACACATGTGATACCCAGGGGAATCACGCGTCGGCTATGGGGGATGGGGGGTGGGGAAGAAAAGAAAATGATCTTTGTCTTTAATGAATAATGCTTGGAAATGATCAAATAAAATATTATAAAATTAAAAAAAAATACCATGACCAAAAAAGCCCCCCTCCCCACATATCATAATATAATAATACAAAGGAAACTGTCAAGAACTTATTAAAATAGAAAAGCACCAACTGAAAGAATACACAGATTGCTTCCATAGTGATTATATTTAACAAACACCAAATTCTGCAAGTAAACAGGAGGCCTTCAAATACAAAGGAAAAGAAAGTCAAGTAACACAAGAGTATTCTAGAAACCACTTAAAAGCATAAAGTGGAAAGGAATAGTACAAGGTGTTCAAAAAAACTTGGTGTAATTTTAAGCTAACTGGTCTAAAAATTTTGGTACCAATTATAATACTCTAAAAACCAAAAGAGATTAAACTCATGTCATTTTGCAAACCAAAACAATATTGCTCAGAAATCTGAACCTACTCATCAATGAAAAATATAGGCATTAAACAAAATAGAGGTATTTATACATACACAAAAGAAAGATGAATAAGTAGTTATCCAGTCTTAAGAAATAAAATTAATTACCAGCTGTTTAAAAGTTATTTTAAAAAGAAACAGAAAAAGTTAAGTTCTTATGATCCTCAGATACTAATATCAATTAATATACAATGCAGCGAAGCATGACCCATGCTTCAAAAAGTATGTGTCAATGTCAGCAGATATCCAATGCAGTTGGTAGTCTAGTATGTCCCAAGTCAAAGATGCAATGATTTAAAAAAATTTTTTTTTAATCCTTACTTTCTATCTTAGAATCAATACTGTGTATTGGTTCCAAGGCAGAAGAGCTGAAAGGGCTAGGCAATGGGGGGGTTAAGTGACTCACCCAGGGTCACATAGCTAGGAGGAAGTATCTGAGGCTACATTTGAACTGTAATAGGAAGAGGACATTTGTAAAAGAACTGTGTAATGCAAACATTAGAGTGATTGACGGGAGCAAATGACAGAGTCACATGGGAACCTAAGGGTCAAGACCTGGGTAAAGATTCTAAGGTCCCAACAGTCTTGGCACATCTCTCCTGAAGGACCTTGGGTTTGGAGGTTTGACAACAGGTTTCTGGCTTTTGGTGATACCAACTGAAGACAGGAATCTTTTGAACTGGCTGCTGGCAGCTAGAACAGAGGACTGAGGACCCACTTCTCCACTGGACCTGCTTTGGACAATTTTCATCTGAAGATCCTGGCCCATTTGATTGGACTCCACTTGTGAGACTTGGTGTTGGGAAAACTTACTGTTTTAGCTTAAATAAGTTAGGTTAAGATAGGTTTATAGAAATTAGGGTTTAAGATTAATTGTAATAATCCTCCTTACCTCTTTTCCTTACTCCCTTTCCCAAAAAATAAACCTGATTTTTATATGTTTCTTTCATGTTCATTCTTCTATCAAATCCCACTGTTACAGAACCCAGGACCTCCTATCTCTAGGCCTGACTCACAATGTACTCAGTCACCTAGCTGATTATTTAACTTTTTTTTTTTAATAAAGAATTCAAAAGATAGGGAATTGTTATGAAATTCTGCAAAGGTCACAAGGCTAAGAAGGATAGCTAACATGCTGGGTAACAGAAAAAGGATTTAAAAAGATCATGATGGGCTAAAAGACCAAGTTAAATTTAATAGGCTAAAATTAAAAGGAATAAAGTAAGTTTTTATATTTGGTTTCAAAACTTCAACAAGTTTAATATGAGTAAGACAGCATTAGTCTGGAAAAGTTGGAGGGGTTTTAGTAAACTTCAAAATCATTATACAACAACAGTATCATACAGCAATAAAAAAAATTTATATTATATTGCACTGCATTAGGATTAAAAAAAAAGACAATCTAGGACCTCAGAGCTGAGAGTCACAATATAGTTCAATAATCAGAATATATCTGTAGTATTCAATTGGCTATGAACAGAGAACATTTAAAGAAAGGTAAATCTTAAGGGTTTTGAATCATGCTATCAAAGGACATTAAAAGAAGGAAATGAAGGTATTTAATGTACATTTGGGCGATTTAGGAAGATAATACTAGAAATTTATGAAAGTTCCCTTCAAGAATCTAAAGGGGTTACCAACTAGAAAAGGGATTGGACATTTTCCTGCTTGATGCCAGAAAGCAGCACTCAAAAGTAATGAGAAGTTGCAAAAAATAGACAAATTTAGGCTCAGTAAAAAAACTTCCTAATAATCAGAGCTGTCAAAAAATGGAATGGGTTATTCAGGAAATTGTAGATTTTCCCTTACTAAAGATTCCCTCACTATATAAGGTTGAATAATCACTTAATAAATATGTTGAGGAGGAGATTCTTGTTCAGGAATGAGTTGGACTAGATGTTCTATTAGGCTCCTGTCAAGTCTGTGAAAGGGAATTCCTTATAGACAACGAGGTCCTAAAGGTGTTCATGTTTGTAGGGGGCACGGTACCAATGGCATCAAAACCTGGAATGCTGTAGAGATTCATAAATAAGATCTAAAATTACTCAAAAGGATTCAGCTTAATTATCTACACTGTAAACAATCAAATGTATTTAGAATAACTATTGACTAGATTATGGCACTGTAAAAGCAGGATGCAAAGGAAAAAGATGGAACACTGTAAGAAGAAATGATTGACAAGTAGCCAAGGATCATAGGAGAGAAGAACAGACCTGGAGGAGCTCTGAAAGGAACTCTGGGCTTTTTAGAGCAAGGATCTCAAGGTGGCAGGAAACATTTTCCATGCTGGAGATCTTGTCAAGAGCCAACAGAGGATTTCCAAGGGACTTGATCAGAAGAGTGATTCAACATCTTAATATCTCTACAACATCTATAAAGAGATTTTAGTTTCTTTGGACCTGTGAGGGTCTTAGACTCTCGGCCAGAGAGCAAGACTCTCTCTCCCTGTCAACTGCATCTGCTATATTGTTCCTTGACCCATCTAATATTTGTTTTAGCATGAGAAACAGCGGGAAGGGTGGGTGAAACTCTGTCTAGCTTTGAAGCTGACAGAGCGAAGGACCTATTGGGACATAGAAAATAAGGACCCCTCTACCCTCTATCTCAATACCCAATACCTATTTAAACAATTTAACCGCAGTCTGATACCAGCAAATAGGATTTATTCAAAGGAGCTTGGAGAAAAGCAACTCACTGAGGCTACTGATCAGCCATAGCTGAATATTGATTTAGACCCCTCCCCTGCTGAGGTGAGTCCTTAGACTTGTGGGGAGGCTTATCTCCCTGGCTGGTTTGTGCACAAGAATTTGGGGGGTACCCTTTCTATCAGCTGATAGGGGAGATTTCCCTCCAACTCTCCATCACCTACTTAGCCCCGGGGAACCCCATATTCCTAAGTTACACCTCTTGTATCATGACCCAGAAAGAGTGTGTGAGTGAGCACAGTAGAAGTCAATCCACCTAGACTTCTACCCTTCTTCCCCTCACTTGCTCACCAACAGTGCTCTCCTCTAGATCCTCAAGACCATCAAATACAATTCCCAAGAATAATCCTTACAGCACAAAGTTGGAAAGAAAGTCTATAGAACTGATACACCACTAGATTGTATCTAGGACAAAACTTGCTACCACTAGAGTCTATCTAGGACAAAACTTGCAAATAAGACAGTGAATTGAGATGAAGATGTGTGAGACAGAATTGAGGATGCTATTCTCAGGATGCACATTCAGTTAACAAAAGCTAGTTTGTTACTTTTTGTTGATTGAGGACTCCAGGACAAGCTTAGGGGGGAGATAGATGAAGGACAGAAAGGGCAATCAACAGCACAGTTACTCCCCTTACCTCATCTGAATTGAGTTAGAAGCACAGGTATTTTGATTTATAGATCAAGACCTGGTGCCCAGGCTTGACAGGGGAGGTGGGGAGGAGTCTTGTGTATATACTGCCTGTTTGCTGCCTAATTAGTAGGCACTTCTTAGCCCACCATTGAAGTGCTCTCTTTCATGAAGGAGAATAAACTGCCTCTTCTTACTCTTACCTTCTCATTCTGATTTTGTTTATTTGAGTGAATCATCATTTTTTAATGTGCACAAAAAGAACAAACTAAATTGAGAAATTGTTTAGTACTTTAAACAGCTCACAGTTTTTTCTTCTTGAATCAAATGTTCCCTTTAGATAAAATTATTGATCTCTCTTGTTTTTATAAGACTTTCATTTATTTGACCTGTAATATCTCTATCCCTAATTCCCAGACCATCTGTCAATAGTTCAATGGCTATATTCTTCTCCCTTCCCTATCTTCAAGCCCTGGTGAATAAGTTCAACTCTTATGTTATTCTCTATAAGTGAGTCCTGTGCCCCCTTTGTCCTATCATACATCATGACCTATGACTTAACAAACTCCTATCTTGCATTGGTGATATTTCACTCCTAGTCAGGGATCCCAATCCATATCTTCTCCTCCAGAAGATGATCCCCTCTCCCATCTCTACTTTAACATGAATCTTAAATTCTTCCCTATTTACTAGCTACTTCCTTTCTACTTAAAAATACACCTCAATTTCCCTGCTGGTTATTATCCTATATCTCTCATCCCCTGTTCAGCTAACAGCTTTGAAAAGGTTATCTATATCATTCTTTGAAATATGTACCTACCAAAATTAGTATTCTGAGTGTTATTTTATCTACATTTCCAATATCAGTCAACTTAAACTTTTCCTTTTGTGGTACCCTCATGAATTTTGTTTGTTTCCGTTATACTTCCAGCATGCAAAGAATTTTTTGTTCATTTCATTTTTTTTTTCACAATTAACTGAGTTTGCACCCAAAGTAATTCTGAAATCTAGAATGCTCTCATTCATTTCAATGAAAAGTTTCTTTAGGTTCTCTCTTTCATTAAATGACTGTCATCACGCTGAATATTTAGGCAATAAAAACAAAATAAGCAATAATGATGTCAAAAAGAGAAAAAGAAAAGGTACTTGTTGCTTCTACTTCCTTTAATCTCATTCTCTTAGCTCTACAAGTCCAGTTTCTGATTTCATTGTTCAATGAAACTAATGCCTTCAAAGTTACTAATGATGTCTACTGCTATATCTAATGACCTTTTCTCAATCTTCATTCTTTTTCATGTCTCTGTAGGTTTTGAGTCTGTTGGTCCCCTTGTTCTGGGTACTCTCTTCTCTCAAGGCTTCTGTAGCACTGTTCTCTCCTATTTCTACTACTTATCTAACCACTTCTCTGTCTCAATTGTTGGATCTCCAGCCAGGGCAGAGAGTCTATCTTCTACCTCTATACTATTTCACTTGACAATTTCATCAGTTCCCATGGATTAACACAAAATGTCAAAAACTGAGCTCATTATTTATCTCCCTTAGCCCCCACGTTCCCACTTCATAAATTAAATAAAATACCACCATCCTCCCACTGGCCAAGTGACTAGGCACTTAGACAACTCTTTAGTCTCTTACTCCCCAAAACAAATCTGTCGCCAAGCCTTATTATCATTTCTATCTTCATAATATCTCTTACATACTTCTCTTCCTCTCCTCTGATATTACCACCACCCTGGTGCAGGCCCTCATGGATGCCTGGACTATTGTAATAGCCTTCTGGTCAATCTCCTTGTCTCAAATCTCCCTCCACACAATATTCTCAAATGTGTGTCTCAGGACACACAAATTCAATATTAAATTTTCTTTTTTCCAATTGGTCATATACTTTTAAAAAATTATTTATTTTTAAGTATTTTTCCATGGTCACATGAACATATTGTATCCCTCCCCTCTTCCCTCCCCACTCCCAGAGCTGACAAGCAATTCCACTGGATTATACATGTATTGTCTATCACTCAATATCTATTTCCATATTATTCATTTTAGTAACAGAGTAATCTTTTTAAAACCCAAACCCAAGTCCTATACCCATATTTAAACAAGTGTTAAATCATAAGTTTTTCTTCTGCGTTTCTATTCTCATAGTTCTTTCTCTTGATGTGGACAGCATTCTTTTTCATAAGTCCCTCAGGATTGTCCTGGATCATTGCATTGCTATTAGTAGCAAATTCATCACATTTATTTGTTCCATAATGTTCCAATTACTCTGTACAATGTTCTCCTGCTTCTGCTCATTTCACTCTGCATCAGTTCATGGAGGTCTTCCCAGTTATTATAGAAAACAAGCCGTTCATCATTCATTATAATACAATAATATTCCATCCTATCATATACCACAATTTGTTCAACCATTCCCCATTCGAGGGACACACTCTCATTTTCCAATTTTTGGCCACCACAGAGAACGTGGCTATGAATATTTTTGTACAAATATTTTTTTTTATCTCGTTGGGGTACTAAATTAGAATGGTCTTTCAAATTTTTTTGTACCTACTCTCCCCTCAATGTACTCTACATAGAAGTATCACTGGTCTTCTTGCTGTTCCCACCACAATACACTTCATCTCCTGGCTCTTTGCCTTTTAACAATGTTGTCCATGCTTCCTCAACTTCCTTCAATGCTCAGCTAAAATTCCACCTTTTTCAAGATGCCTTTCCCAATAACCCTTATTGTTAGCATCTACCCTCTAAAATGATTTTATCTTATTTGCACTTTCTTGTTTGTGTTATTTCCTCTATTAGATTGCAAACTCCTTAAAGAGTATGGATTGTAGTGTGCTTTTTTTTTTCTTTTAATTCCCAGCATAGTAGATAAAGTGGCAAAGAGGATAAGAGTACTGGTCCTGAAGTCAGGAAAATTCATCTTCCTGAATACAAATCTGGTCTAAGATATTTACTAGCTGTGTGACCTTAGGCAATTCACTTAACTGCATATACATCAGTTTCTCAACTATAAAATGAACTAAAGAAGAAATGAAAATCACTCTAGTCTCTTTTTGAAGAAAATCTCAAATGGGATCACAAAGATCATTTGACTGAAATGACTGAATGACAAGTATCCTGAGTACTTAGCACAAAGTTTGGTACATAGAATATACTTAAAACATTACTGTTTCTTGAATTATTAACTTGACTATACAAGTAGACTAAATGGAGCTAGACAGTGTCACAATAATTATTACAAATTATGTTACATAATCTCAACTAAGCCCTAAATGTAACAGCCATATTCCTTAATTGATTCATTATCCCATTACCATTATGACTATTTCAAATCATTTCTTTCAGCCTCAAGCTGCCCACAGATAAGCTGAAGACCTAGCCTCCTTACTACACTGAGAACATTGATACCACTATCCTGACCTTCTTCATTCTTTCTCAGCTCACATCCCCCACTATACTCTCTTTCTCATTTCTCATAAAGAAGTGACCCTTCTCCTTTTAAGGCCAACCACTTTGTATATACTTATACTTATTAATTTTAAATTTATGTAATATCTTTATGTGCCTGTATTCTCCCCCATTAGAATGTAAAGGTCCTTGTAAGCAGGAATTGTTCCACTCCGTACTTTATTCTTGAGTATATAGCACATTACCTGGCACATGACAGGAATTTAATAAATACTTCATGATTGGTTTCTTGTGATATAATAATGTTCACGTGCCACAAATTATTTAGTCATGTCCCAATTCATGAGGCCCACCTTTAAACACCAGCCTTTTCAACCCTAATTGGATGTATGTCCCTTGAGGAAATAAGCTTTCCTATTTTGTCTTGTACCCCAAACTGGCATAGGTCTTTGCATATACTAGGTACAAAATAAATGTTCATTGAAAGAATAAAAAATGTTCTTCCAGTGATATTATATGACAAAGAATCAAGGAATAGCAGTATATAAACAAAGTGACAGATCACCCAAAGAACAATGGAAAATGACATATAAAGTGTAAATAGTTATAGCATATGACTAACAAAGAATAATAAATAAAAAGCAGTGTTAAAATATTATCAATGATATATAATAGAAAAGGGAAGAGGAGAAATTATAAAGAAAGAGGGATAACTGAAAAATATCTGTGCCTTACTATTCCCTGTATAATATAAAAAGATCTAAAGAAAAATTCTCAACATATGGCAAAGACTCCTTTATAAAGGATTTCTGGGAAGGTATTAACAAGAACCACAGAATGAGAAAGCAAGGATGAGATATGATCTATACCATTGAGGGGAATGTACAATTGATGAGGGCACAGATAAAAGTAGTATTTGTTATCCAATCTCTTGCTGACTTTCTTTTTTGTGTGCATGTATTTTGACTTTTCCATTTAAATGTAAACATCTTGAAATCAGCGAATCACTTAGATTAATCTAAGCATTAAAAAATATAGTATACCAACATGAATAAAAGGTACGCAATAAACGATAATGATTCTCAAATCCTAAAATTCAGTCTTAGTATTTCTTTGTTCCTGTATAGAGAAAGTCCTTAGGAAAGATTTTTCAAAGCTACCTATTTAGACAAGCACATACAGCCTTAGTCTATTTAAAATTTTTTCAATTTTTTGATGAGATATAAAAATCAAAGACCTAATTAACATTTACCATTCAAGGGAGAAAAATATCTGTAGAAGAGGTCATGTAGTAAGCTTTTTGTTTTGGTTGAATTCTAGCCCAAAAATCTATGTTCCAACAAACATAATTTTTTCTTCCCAGTGTAGTCTGCTATACTTAATCTTCCAGAGCAACCATATCTCATTGGGGAAATGACAAATATTTATTTCATTTCATTATCAATGATGATATGAAATTATGCTTGGGCACTTAACATTATTATAATTGTAATCATTGCAATGTTTTCTGCAAAAAGTGCCAGATGAAATTTACCTCAATTTGCAATGATTCCTGTGTCTTGATGACAACAAACACTTATTCCTTTTGAATGATTCAATGTCTTTTTTTTTTGAGATTTTTTTTTCTCTTACTAGTGAACTAGTGATCTAGGGCATATTATTAAAAAGGTTGGTTGAAGGTGGGAAATAAGGAAGATTTTCCCCTCTGGAGAGAATATAAAGTAATTCAACTTCACTACACTATACTTCTCTGTATAAAAGGCAAAGTGCAGAATGCCAGATATTAAAATATAATGGAAATGGAGAACACTTAAACGGAAGGTAAAAGAATATATGATAAACCTCTAATAAAGCATATTTGGTGGAAGTGTGCTTTAGACCTTCATCAACTCCAATTTCATTACATGAGCAAACTTCTCTAAGCCTCATGTCTAAAGAATTAAGCTTAAGGGAAGGGTGTGGGGAAAGACCATGTGCTATTCCATAAAAACAGCTCATTTTAAAACTCTGCTGCCAGATATACATGTTTTATGAGTAAGACCTTGGATAATCCTTTGATTAAGAAGCCTCTTGGTTAAATACATCATAATGCTGCCAATTTTAGGGGCCTAAAATCCCAAATATGCCAATTATATTTTTGCTCCTAATGGTATAAAACTTAGAAATAAATCCCTCTCAGAGAAAAAGAAGAAAAAGGAATGGATGAGTTCAATTTAAGGCTCCATTAATTAACTAATTAAGGCTCCATTTTTTACTTCTATTAATGTCTCTTTAGGAAACATTTTATCCAATCCCAACAGCCATTCCTTCAAATTAAAATAAGCATGAGTATTCTCCTATGTACAAGGCACTGTGGATAAAACAAAGATACTTTCAACTGCTCCTTGTCCTCAAGGATCTTTAGGTCTTATGGGATAAGTAAGATATGCAATAATAGCTCTTATTTATATGGCATCTTTATGGCTAATAGTCAATTCCCACTACTAACCTATTCCAAGTTTTATCACCACCATTTTATAGATAACAAAACTAAGGTTAAGTGTAAGCAGCAGAACCCATCATAAAATATTTGTGCACAATCAAAATTCAAAGTAATATGAATAAAGTACAACAAGTAAAATACAAAAATTCAGAGGTGGATGGGATCCTTTCTAGTCAGGGTGGCTCAGAGAAAGCTTTATGGAGAAGGTAGCATTTCACTCGAATATTGATAGATAATCAAGATAGATTTAGAATAAAGAAATGAGAAGAAAAGGAGAAGAAAAGGCATGAGCCAAAGCAAAGATATGAAAGGGCAGGGCTATAGTTGAGGTACAAGGCTCAAAAGGTAGACTGGAGAACCTTCAATGTCAGATTATATGGAATTTAAGTATTTTTATTTTTACTGTGTATTGGTTCTAAGGCAGAAGAGTGGTACGGGTTAGGCAAATACGGTTTAAGTGACTTGTTCAGGGTCACACAGCTAAGAGATGTCTGAGACAAAATTTGAACTCAGGACCTCCTATCTCTAGGCCTGGTTCTCAATCCACTGAGCCACTGACCTGTCCTGTATTTCATGTTTTAAAGAGCAAATTATATGTATCAGGGATGTAATTCAGGAAAATCATCTGGTGACAATGTGAAGTTTATTGAAAAAGAGTCAAGAAGCAGAAGAATCAGTTTGCAAAAGTTCAAGAAAAGATAAGAGCCTAAATATAGAGAGGGCAGTACAAATCAAATAATCAAACATTTATTAAGTGACTACTATGTCCCTGGCATTGTCCTAGGTACAGGAATACAAAGTCAAAAGTGAAACAATCTCTGCCCTCAAGTAGTTTACATTCTACTGGAAGGATTAATAGACATAAATAAGAGCTACATTAATCAAGGAAATAAAAGTAATTTATTAAGTGTCTACTTTAGGTATAGAAAAATAAAATAAAATAGTAAGATAATCACTGCTCTCAGAGAGCTGATATCCTACTGGGGAATACAGAAAGTTCAGATGAATAAACAAAAAAATAATATACATACACAAAAAATAAATAAATATAAATTGTGAGAGGGGGTACTAACAAATGGAATTCAGTAAAAGCCTGTTGAAGAAGATGATGAAGAAGATGTTGAGCAGAACCTAAAGAGACATAGAGGCAGAAGGGAGAAGGGAGAGCATTCCAACAATGATAGGGCAGGCTATAAACAGGCACAGAGAAGGATGTAACATCATGACTAGATAATAGCAATTAAAACAGTTTGGCTAGAATATGGAGTAAGTGAAGAGGAGCAATATATTCGCTAGGCTTAAAACTCCCTTTTTCTCCAAATGATGCTCTAAGGCTGTATTGATTAACATTTTTTAAATCATATGCCCAAACTGTACTTTCAAGCTGCCTATTAGACCCCTGCATTACTCCAGAGAGAGGAGGGAGAAAATGCTTGCATTCCACTGCATGGCAGAGGTAGGGCATGTGAAAAATGTCCTCGGGCACTGTGGAGAGGGGGAATGGAGTGTGTCCCCTCACCCCCCGCCCCGCACAGCTGGGCACCTGTGCCACAGCTTCACCAACACAGCTCTACATCATGTTCTCAAGGCTTCTAACTATCCTGGCTTTCTTCTTCTAGATTCCTCTACTTTCTGAAATAGAGAATCTTTAAAGGAAAGCTCCAAATATAGTCTGATCAAAGCAAATGACTGAGTTGTGTCATCTCTCTAATGAAAATAATAGAATGGACCATGAAAGAAAGGTAAAATGTTAGAAATGTGATGGAAAAAATTTTGGGGAACTTGACATGAAGTTAAAAAATTGTTTTCAGGGTGATGAGAAATAGTTTAATAGTATGTGATAGGTATGTTTATTCTCAAGGGAACAAAATATCCCCTTTCTAGACAAGAAGAGGGGCAGTATTTACTATGCTAAAAATGAAATGAGAAGATCACTAAAATTCTGCTAGCAATAAGACTTCCTGAACAAATCTGAGACAGTAGAACAGGTAGAATTAGGTTAGTTCAGGATGACCAGGTAGATGATTGTCAAATTCGAAATAGGTTTTCTGAGCTACATATAATGCCATTTTAACTTAAGGACTAAAAAAGGTAGTCAAGTACCATGACATGGACACCCCAATATTAGAGAGGATCCTGTGGACCAAGTTAAGTCCAGGGGAATTTCAATTAAGTATTAACTAGCAAGTTCAATAACAATTAGATGGGATGAAAATTTTGTATATATATATGTGTGCGTGTGCGTGTGTGTGTGTGTTTCTATATATACTTCTAATTAGCTTATCTTGAATTTATAAAAATTTATAATCTCTTTTCATATACAAAATATATGTCCCTCAGTTAAATCCTAGATAACTAAAAAAGACAGTAGATACTAAAATCAACCACCCTGTTTGTGGAAGAAAGGAGAAAGGAGCTAGAGATAAAATGCAAGAGAACTCTAAACATAGAATGCCCAGCAGACCTAAAGCCAAGAAGGGTCCTAAGCCAGGAGTGATATTTAGAAATTAGTAAGGGAAGAAGCCCAGAATCAAAGGTGATTCATACAACTTCTGGTCCAATCAAACTGACCTCCTAACTATTCCTTATGCATGGCATCCCATCTCCCCTTTCTCCATTTCTTCACCCATCCCCTTATTCCCAAAATGGCCATTTTCATTTACATTTCAGAATCCCCAGATTCCTTTCAAAGTTTCATTCAAGTACCACATCTCCTACATAAGGCCTTTCTGATTCCCCTGAAATTATCTTTTGGTGACTTTGAACAATTTTTATATATGTTTTGTATATGTTTACATGTTGTTTTTCCCTTAGAAAGTAAGCTCTTGGGAATAGGAGCTGTGTCACTTTTGTCTGTATCTCAATGCCCAGCAGAGAACTAGCAATGTAGGAATAGTTAGGTATTTAAATGTTTGTTGAACGACTTTCTAAGAAATTCTTTTTAATGAATACATAACTGCAACTATCTGGCAAATTGGCAAAAAAAAAATAGCCTCATACAAGTAATAAACTTTGAAACATTGGTATTCCATATATATATATAAAACATCTAGACCTAGGGCATGGGCCAGGAACTCTGCCTTTCCCTTTGGTCCCTCTGCAAAGTGCTTTTGATAATCTGGGTTCCCTGATAATGTTTTATTTCAAGAACAAAAACACACAGAAAATGCCACACCTTAGTTTCCCATGACCACTTAAGTTGTTTCTATTACTACACAGCCAATGGCATGTCTGAACCAGTGTTAAAATACCCATCACTGGTAAGAAAAATATTAGCAAAATATTTCTTGACATAGATCTCAAATTGTTAAGCCTTGTCCAAAGTAAATAGCAAGTATCTTTTCACCTGGCACAAACCTAGAAAAATGGAAAGAGTATATAATATCACACAGTCAAAGTCACTAGGAAGAAATGATTAAGATTATGAAGAAATTCTGTAAAGAAACTGAACTCTGAGCTTCTAAGCAGAGACTAAACTAAAGGAAATTGCTTGTGGAGTCAAAATGTTGAAATATAAAGCCAGTTTAAGTTAGTAAGTCATCTCACTCCTATAAAAAACCAGGACACTAAAGAGTAAGAGGAAAAAGTATCCCCCCCCATCCCCAGGCATGGTACACATTTTCTACTGAACAAGGTGTAAAACGCCTATTCTTGAATGGAAATAGGCATAGGGCTCTATATAAGTAAAAACACAGAAAGGACTAGATCACCAATATTTGAGTAATGGGGATTCCTTCATAATTTTAACTAAATTCTAAGATCTCACGAGTATGAAGCAGTTTAATACTGTGTGCTAATAGATACAAATTGTAAAATGCCTATACACATGTATACATACAATTGGCATTATAAATATTTATAAAACTTCCTTGGTTTTTCTAACTGTAGATAGCATTTTAGAAAACAGGTATAACTAGGGAGGTTTCCACAGGATAGATCTTCATTTCAACTAGCAATAGCCAAATTTCCCTTTCTACCACCTATCAATCTCCTAACCTAAGAATAAGGGTGAATTCTTCTGGAAAAGGAATCATTTACCAGTACTGTTTCCAAATTATTTAAATAAATTTGATCTGACTTTGTTTTTCAGATGTCTGCAGTTCCTGAAACACAGATGAGTCAGATAACAGAAGATAGGAAGATATGATAACAGAAGATAGGAAGATATTTATCTAGGGTTTCAAAATATATCACATAGGCTTTGGACTCTCTTTGGAAGATAGGATATAGCCTAAAGGTAACTGGGGAAATCAACCACCCACCAAAATAGTTGGCCCTGCAAGACTAAGCTTGTTTTTTCTAAAGATTAATATCTTTAAAAAGCATTGTTTTGAAATTTTCAGATTGAGGGGAAATTTTTAGCCAATCTTCTGTAACATAACAAAAAACTGTTTAAACCAAGAAAATGAAAAGGGCTACTGCAGGTAGCCTCTGTCATTCTACAGGAATTCTATATCCAATAGCTTCTCAAGATCATGAAGAGAAAAAAAGCAGCTAGTGAATTCTGATATTTTAACCAGCAGAAACTGCTCTTCCAAACTAAGGCAGCTCACCACATTGATGGGAAATGGTATAAAAAGGAAGCAAAATTTGTTCACATCATGTGGGAAGCAACAAAATAGATATACTATGCTTGCCTTTAGAAACAAGAAAATGAGAGAATATGGAGAAAATAGCCTAACCCTGCACCTAAGCTGTTAGTCTCTAGAAACTATAAGCTGCCAAATCACTGCCACATGAAAGCCCCAGTCTCCCTCTCCCTTGCCATGCAGGGCATACAAAAGGAAGAGGCTGCAGGTACACAGAAACAAGACAGCATAAATCAGGCTGAAAAGTCCAAGGCTGAAACGTACTGCATTAGCTTACCATATGTCTCCGATCTACTCTCCTCTGAACTAGACTTTGTCTTCTTGGAGGAGCTGTCTGCACAAAAGCGGGAGAAAAGGAGAAAGATATAGAAAATATGGAGACTGAGGTAAGGAGAAAAAACTTCATGAAAAAAGAATGAATCATGATCAGGTTAAATCATGCAAAACACAAACAAGGTGTGAACACCACAGGTGACAACATTTAGAACAAGCCATGAACAACATATTCTAAAGATTTATAATAGAAAAGACAATGCAATAAAAACATTTAATGTACAATGACACATGGATAGAGAAATTATTTAGAATAGAGCTCTAATGGCTATACAAAGATACTGAACAATGTAATATCCTTAATATACTGAACATGACTTCCTTAAATCTGTCGTTGGACACAAGAATTCAATAGATCAACAATACTGCAATAAATCAATGTAATAAAACTATCAGTATTTTCTTGGATTGAGGTAGAAACTTACGACTCCTAAATAGTAACTATTGTTACTACAAGAAAAGCCTCTGGGTCTCATGATCTCAAAATTATACGAGAAACACAGAGAATGTTCTCTATCAAACTGAGATCCAGCATTATACATTCATTACAACCAAATCTCCTAAACTGGCCACAACAAATATTTCTGTTTTTCCTATCCAAGAAGGCAGGGAATTATAGACATTGCTATTAACTCCTCATAAATTAACTTTCCTTTGTAGGATAAGGTTTGTTAGCTACAGTTCACTTTAAACACTTTTTTCCCCAAAAAAGGAAAGAGCAGCTTAGGTTAAAAGTTGTTATGAGCCATCTTACACTGAAACATAAACTGTTTACTTTCTTTTTTTTTTTTAAACCCTTACCTTCTGTCTTGGAGTCAATCAATACTGTGTATTGGCTCCAAGGCAGAAGAGTGGTAAGGGCTAGGCAATGGGGGTCAAGTGACTTGCCCAGGGTCACACAGCTGGGAAGTGTCTGAGGCCAAATTTGAACCTAGGACCTCCCGTCTCTAGGCCTGTCTCTCAATCCACTGAGCTACCCAGCTGCCCCCTGTTTACTTTCTTTTAAAAAATAGAAATTCACATTTCTTAGGCCTCATTTTATCATAGAATCCCATAGAAATATACAAATGAAAAGTATACCATGGGCACAAATGTACACAGATACGCACACACAGAGTCTTAAAGGTCATAAAAGAATCATTCATACAGTTTTATAAATTAAATGCTTAAATGGATTTATGTGTCGTAGGAATTGAAAAGAAGGAAGGGAAACTTTATGTGAGTGTGTGTGTATCATAACAATGAGTTCACTATTTGAAAGCAGATTCTGAATGCTTAGATGTCACAAAAGGGATTTAGTCAATGCTATTTACATAATTATCAAATGCATTCATACTAAAAAATCCACATGTGTAGTGAATGCTCCAGGAAAGAACCCCAAATTACTAAAGTTTAATGTCAGAAATTTCTGGGTATAGGACTTTTTAAACTTCACTTCCTTTTTGTAAAATGAGATAGATTATTTTTATTTCATCTTAAATGTTAATTAATCCATTACTATTTTTAAAAACGACATAATTTTCAATTGTTGTATCCTTGCATTCATAGCATATTTTGAGCACATCTATGTTGTTTTTGATGCTGAGTCCATAACAAGAAAACAAGTACCTAGGAATACAGTTTCTGTGGGGAAATATGGTTTATAAATTCTACACAGACTGTGGTAAGAAATAGAGACTACCTGTATTCTTCAGAAACAAAAATTTTATCCCTCTGCAAAAAGTCATTAGTAACTTCCTAAATGCTATATGCTATTTAAACAACTTTAATTATATTGAACTCTTCTATATCACCTACTCTTACAGTGAAGATGGATGGTTGTTACCTGTGGGGTCAATGTCATGGGATGTACTACGTTCAACTTTCTGCTTCTTGTCCGTTGGAGATTCTCGGGTCAAAATACTTGCATGCCTAAATTTAAAAGAGATAAATAAATAGGTAGGCAAAGAAATAAATGGTTAGATACATACATACACATAAAAATAACTGCATGTCAACTTCAGAATCACTAGGATTGAAACTCTGCAAGTACCTAAAAGGTTAAGTCTTAAAAACAGGAACAAGAAAGAAAGCAATTCTCTTTTGCCCTACATCTAACTTACATGTTTTACTTTTTTTGTTACTTTATTCACAAAAGGCTTAAAGCTTTAGTCTATCCTACATGCAATACAGTACAGTGTGCTTCTTCAATCATTAAATATATTTATAAACATTTGAAATGCTATTTACACAAAGGATTATTCAAAAATTTTAGTAGGTTCATTAAAGGCTGGTCATTATTATATTATTCTCACTAGACAAATAGGAACATGTGTATTTAGGTAGACAGCTGGTGAAAACAAAACAAAATGACACTGGGTTTAAAAGTGAAAGATCTAGGTTCAAGTTCCAGTTTGATAATAGTTACGTTACTATGTAATTACTAATAATGTAAAATGGGGATAAAAACATTTGCAATGTCTACCTCACAGCAGTGTTATCTAGAAAGTGCTTTATAAATTATAAAGGTTCTTTCTGAATAAAAATTATTATTAATTTCCTTATTCAATAAGTATTAATTAAGCACCTACTCTATGTCTCTCACTTTGACAAACTCTGGGGTTATTAAAAAAAATACACACACATCTTAAATTCACTGTCTTAATTGCAATCTGGTCCATCTATTCTAAATCAAAACTAGCCAGAGGTAATAATATAGGGCAAACCACACCTCTAGCTTGACTAAAGCCCTGGTCAAAAAAACTTCAGCTAATCACCATTAAGTCTCAATAGAACTGGAACTATTATTATTTCAAAACTTAGTCAGGACAAAATCCTAATCAACACAGTTTTTTAGACTCTAGCAATAGGATATAAATCACTGGAAGAACCAATATTGGCAGTAAGATTTTCATGCTGCTTATTCTAGATGAAAAAGAGCTACTACCCTTTGAAAAGAATTTAAAATAATTTGTAGATGGTTATGTTAAGAAGCAAGAATAATTGCTAAAGCACAAGTTCTGAAGAATAGGAAATATAATTCCTTTACTTCTAGATACATCTATCTTAAATGTCTGAATTTAAGTTTTAATTCTGTTAAATTAAAATTCCTTAAATATTTAAAAGGTAATTAAGATTCTTGTGATGTCAGCATGCCAGAACTCATTTCTTAAAATGAGTCCAACTTCAGTCACACACATGCTAAAAAACATTCCTAACTGGAAATCTACTTCTATCACCAGCCCCAAGCTAGTTTTCATTTCTTAAAATAGTTAGAAAGACTGCAAAACGAAGTATGTTCCTAAGTTACAACCCTAAATATCATTTAACAACTACTTTAACCAGATGATGGCCAATATTTTAAAATTTACTGAAAACAATGTTATTAAAGCAATGTTATTTTGTACAAATAAAATAATAAACATTAGGTACCTTTTACAATTGTAAAATAGTCTATTATAATGAAGTTTTAAAAAACTGAATCCTTTTCTACAATTTACTTTTTCAAATACTATTCAAAGCTAATATAATTAAATAAAAATGAAACTATGTTAAATTAAATTCAAAGGTATACCTATCTCTTAAAATGTAATGATGAGAAACTTTTAAAAGTTTATTGTACTGAATGACTTACCTTATAGGTTTTTTGAGGGGAAACCTGAAACAAAGAAAAAACAGTTAACAGTGAAATAGTTTCTTCTAATACTATATCAAATTTCCTAAACTGGGGGTTGATTTGTCCCACCTATGGCTTAATGGTAACAGGGGAACTCAGACAATGTCACCAACTATGGAGATGAGCAACTCTTCTATAAAGCAGCCTTTAAAATTTGCCTGGGGCAATGTGGAATTAAGCAGCTTGTACTCACACAGTCAGTACTTCCTGACTCTAAAGCTAGTCCTCTCCTCACCATGCTAGGCTGCCTCTCATCTAAGATAATAACAGATAATGCACTGGTTGTTTATTTTGACCAGAAATTTATAGAGAAAAAAAAATGGAGCAAAAAAGAAAGTAGAAGTTAACCATTTTTTAAAAAGATCATCTCTCTCAATTTGAATGGATTTCAGAAGTCATCCTAATCAATCTATACCTAAACATGAATCTCACTTATAAATATCCCAACAAGTGGTCACCTAGATTGTGCTTATTATTACTATTAATGGGTAACATTACTTTATAAGACAGTTTGATACACTTTTGGCAATTCAAAAGATTGGGGGGATTTTCCTCATATTAAACAGAAATATATACCTTGACAACTTTTGTTCATTATTCCTGGTTCTGCCCTCTTAAGGCTATGTAGAACAAGAACTCTTTAGTATTTCACAGTCTTTCAAAAAACTGAAGACAGCTATCATGTCCCTGTCCCTATGCAAGTCTCCTCTTTGCCAACCTGTCAAGGTTGGATTTAGCTATCTCCTGAAGATACGTCTAACAAAATCGGGAATGTCTGTAACCATGCTTGGGGATTGAGTTTTAAGAGAGTAACTGCCTTTGATAGAGAAATTGACAAATAAACAGCTGACAGACCCCTGGGCTGTCCTAAGTCAAGCTTAGGCTACCATTGGTACAGAGGAGACACAAGAAAGTGAGGTATAATTGTCGAGGTTTTTGCGCGGAGCTTCCTCTCATTGGTCTCTTTTCCCAGAGAGGGCTCTGGCTGGCAGCGTGCTAAGCATTCCAACATCTTGGCGTGGTGGCAGCTATTTGTCTGGGTTTTGGCAAGGAGTTTGCCTTTGAGCTAATTCAGGTTCAGGCATCTTGATTGATCCCTCTTGGAGTTCAGGTTGATTCCTTCCTCCTTTACTCTCCAAAACTTTATCTTTCTAGAGCCTCTAATCTTGCCCCCTAGCACAAGCCAGGCGGGAGAAATCCTAAACCCTTTCCTTCTCCTTTCTTCTTAATTTCCTTTCACTATATTAACTAAATCACCATAAATTTCAAGCTGACCTGGGTATTTTTTTTTAATTTGGGATATCCCATGGCGACCAATAATTAATATAGTTTAAGTCACAACGCTAAAATTATCCTTCACAAACCTAAACATTCCCAGTTCCTTTGCTCAATTCTTCAATAGCACTCCCTTAAAATTGTAGTTCCCATCCTCTAGATATAACCCAGAACTTACTACTGTTCTATAGACTGTCTATTTAGGGTAGAGTAAGAACAACAGTAATTAGTACAATCATATTTATTTTCAAATTATGAATATATATACATATATATACACACATGCACACAATTTAAGGGTTACAAAAGCATTTTGTATATGTACTCCATTAATCTTTCAACTATTCTATGAGAATTGGAGATACAAGTTCTGAAGTCAACTGACTGGGCTCACACTGCTGTTAAATATCAAACCCTAAATAACCTAGGCCTATTGATTCTCTGACAGTATTTTGTTCAATGTACCCACACTGCCATCAAGACTGTCACTTCCGAACACTACTATGTCTATTAATGCAAACTAATATCAAACTACCTTACTTTTTCTGCTACTTCAAATTCATATTGATTTTCCAATCCACTAGGAACACGCTCAACAGAGCCAAAATGGCAAAGGAAAGTCGAGGACTCACCTGAGCTCTCCTAAATTCCCCTCCAAGCAACTTTAAAAGGACATTCGTTTGAATTCCAGAGCAGCAGAACCAACAGAAAGGATGGGGCAAAACAACTTTCCAACTTAAGTCAACTTAAGAGGTGTGAATTTTAAAACTGCTCCACCCTACTCAGACCGTATTTTAGAAGATCTGATTTAGCTATTTCCTGATTTGTAACAATGGAGATACTTGGTTTAACAGAATCAAGTCTTGGGAACTCTACATTTCTCCACCCTACTTAGTTTAACAAGATCAAGAATGTCTGTATGATACTCAAAAGATTTAATTATCTGAGGAGATGGCCTTCAACAGACATGTGCAGAAACAACTGAGAGATCCCTGGGCTGTCCTAAGTCAAGCTAAGCTATCATTGGTACAGATGAGACGCAGGAAAATGATGTAAAACCATCTATATAAAGCACGTCACTTCCTCCCTTCTCTCTCTTTCGCTGGAGAGGCGACTCTGGCTGGCAGCATGCTAAGCATTCCAACATCTTGGTGTCGTGGCAGCTATTGTCTGGGTTTGGTGGTGAGTTTGCCCTTGAACTGATTCAGGTTCAGGCATCTTGGCTGAGCCCTTTGGAGTTCAGGATGATTCTTTCCTCCTTATTCTTCAAAACCTTATCTTCCTAGAACCTCTGGTCTTCCTCCTGGCACTAGCCAGGGGGGAGAAATCCTACACCCTTTTCCTTCTTCCTAATGTCTTCCCACTATATAAATTAAATCACCATAAATTTCCAACTGACTTGGTTATATTTCTTTATATATGAGATATCCATGGCAACCAAATAATTAACATAGTTTAGGTCACAACACTAAATTATCCTTTACAGAGGTCAGTAGGTTTCATCAGGTTTGTAGCTGGGCCTGGAGCTCAGCTGCACGCTAGGCACCAGAAGCAACCTAGAGAGGGAGTTTGTCATTGGCAACAGCAACTTCAGGGACTCTCAACTCACAGAAAAGGAAGGGGGTTGGATAACTAGTATATGGAGATTACAGGGAACTCTTTCTTGGTACTAAGTACCAAACTCTGTTATATTGTCCCTCCTCAGTTCCAGATTCAGCCCCAGGATAGGGAGGAATATTCGCATATTAGACCTTGTATACACAAAGGAGTGGGGACCCTGATAATAATTATAGGGCAGAGAAGAGTATCTGTGGTCACCTATAGACTAGAGCAACATTGGCAAAGTATTAACACATGTGCAGGGCTGGCACAAGGGGGAGGACCTGCTTCCCTCCCCCTCTTCCCAGCACCCGAGGACATTTTGCATGCCCTGCTCTCCTGTCCAGTCACCAAAAGCAAGCACTTCCTCCTTCTATTCTCTGGGATAATGGGGGAGGGGGGCAGAGGAACCCTCATAGACAGGTTGAAGTTGCAATTTGGGTACATGAACTTGAAAACCTTCGCCAACACTGGACTAGAGCATAAGCCAGGGAAGCAATGGCCAACCACAACTCTACTTAGATCAGACAAACGTGGAAGAATAAAAAAACCTATAATCCTCTGAGGGGGCTCTCAAAACATAAGCAAGAAAGGCCTGAATTTAGGAACAGAGAACCTTCCATCCTGGGAGAAGAGTTCAACTTTTAGTTGGTTTTGCCACTCTAAAATATTTTAAGGAAGTTTGTGTTTTGTTTTTTGTGTTTGTTTGAAGTATATTTTGCTGAGCTCAGTGGCTGCTGGAAGCAGAATTTGAAAGTATAATATTAACATCATTAACATAAGGCTATAAGTCAAGAAAGAGGGTTGAAAAATATGGGCAAACAAAAAGTGAACGGGACCATAAAGAGTTACTAAGGTGACAGAGAATATTGAGATACAAACTATTAAGAAAAAAATAATGTCAAATCAACTAAATACACAACTTCAAAGAAAAATGTGAATTGGTATCAGACCCAAAAAGAATTCTTAGAAGATAAGTTTTTTAAAGATGATTAATATAAGAGAAGTGGAGGAAAAATTGAGAAAAGTGACAGTGATGGGGCAGATTGGTGGCTAAGTGGATTGAGAGCCAGGCCTAGAGAGAGGAGGTTCTGGGTCCAAATTTGGCCTCAGATACTTCCCAGCAGTGTGACCCTGGGCAAGTCACTTAACCCCCATTGCTTAGCCCTTACCACTCTTCTGCCTTAAAACCAATATACAGTATTGATTTTAAAACAGAATGTAAGGGTTTTTTAAAAAGGAAATGAGAATAATATCAGAAAATTATGAAAAGAAAGTCAAAAGATTGGTTCTTTACATAAAAAAGGAACAAGAAAATACTGACAAAAATGACAGCTTAAAAAACAGAATCATCAAATGGCAAAAAAAAAGGCACTTAAGAAAAGAACTCCTTAGAAAGTAGAACTGGTCAAATGGGAAAAGCCTATGAAAATACAACAAAGTAAAAAACTGCCTAAAAAGCAGGACTGGTCAGATAGAAAAGGAAATACAAAAATTCACTAAAGAAAATAATTTCTTAAAAATTAGAATTGGACAAGTAAAAATTCATGAATGACTCCATAAGACATCAAGAAAAAATAAAACAAAATCAAAAGAATCAAAAAATAGAACAGTAAATATCTCACTGGAAAAACAATTGACCTGGACAAGGAAAAACAATTTAAGAATTATTGGGCAACCTGAAAGTTGTCATCAAAAGAAAAGCCTGGACACCACCTTTCAAGAAATTATCAAAATGGAGGTAGCTAGATGGCTCAGTAGTTTGAGAGCCAGGCCTAAGAGACAGGAGGTCCTGGGTTCAAATATGACCTCAAACAATTCCTACCTATTTGATCCTGGGCAAGTCACTTAACACCCATTGCCTACTCCTTACCAGTCTTCTGTCTTAGAATCAACACATAGTTTTGATTCTAAGTTTTTTGATTTGAAGTTAAGGGTTTTGGTTATTTTTTTTTAAGAAGAAAGAAATTAAATTATCAAAGTTAACTACCTCGATATCCTAGAACCTGAGAGTAAAATAGAATTGAAAGAATCCACCAATCACCTACTGAAAAAGATCCTTAAAGGAAAACTCCTAGGATTATTATAGCCAAATTCCAGAGCTCCCAGGTCAAAGAGAAAATATTACAAATAGACATAAATAGACATAAAGAACAACTTAAATATAATGGAGCCACAGGCAAGTTAACATAAAATTTAATAGCGTCTAGTTTCAAGGGTCAGAGGGCCTGGAATGTGATATTCTAGAATGCAAAGGAGCTAGGATTATGAAAATAACCTACCTAGTAAAATAGAATATAATCTTCTGAGGGTAGGGGGTAGGGAATGGATATTCAAAGAAATAGAGGTCTTTCATCATTCCTGATGAAAAGATCAGAATTAAACAGAAAATCTGACTTTCAAATACAAGACTCAAGAGAAGCAAAATGAATAAAATAAACACTAAAAAGAAATCTTAAAGGATTTAGTAAGGCTGAACTACTTATATTCCTACAAGGGAAGAATCTTTGTAACTTTAAAGAACTTTATCATTATTAGTACAGGTAGGAGAATTCAAACTTAGAAGACACAAGTATGAGTTGACTATAATGTAAATAGTTGAAAAAAATAAAATGGGGAGTGGGGCACAGCATCAAGATGGTGGCTTAGAAACAGCAAAATAAATTCTTCTGTGAATACCCCTCCACAACAATCAAAAACAAAGGGCTTCAAGGGGGACAGAAAACCAAATCCAATAAGAAGACAAAGCTGCAGGATCCTCCTGCTCAATTCTACTTAAAAGGCATGCAAAGAAGATTGAATTCTTGGGTATAAGAATAAGAAAGAGTAGATGTCCCAATGCCCCACCCCCACCTACTATGCTGAGACTGGTGTAGGCAGGATCTCAGGGCAAGGGTTCTGACCAGGACAGAGTACCTTGCTACCCCAACTACTCTAAGTTCAAAGCTCTGACCACAGCTGGCATGGAGGAAGCTGGTGGAGAGGAGCAGAAGAAAGGGCAGGCTGGTCACAGTCTTCAGCCACCACATCTCCTTCTTAGGCCTCTGCCGAAGTTTTGGCCATAGGGTATATTCAGCTCTGCAGATCAACTCAACTAGCCTAATCAAGTATAGCAACAGAGAAGAGAAGAAGCCTCTGGAGGGCAGAAAATCGTAAATTCATAGAGCCAGCAAACAAGCAGAAGAGCAAGTGTGTAAGGAAACAGTATGAGTAAACAAGAGAATAAGAAAAAATAAACAAGATTGAAAGCTTCTATTGAGAAAAACAACATAGAGCAGAGGCAGACCAAGGAACATTAAGCAAAACCTCAGAAACTAGCAAACTGGACTCAGGTTCTGGAAGAAAGACAAATAACAACAGCAGAAGAAAACTGTGAAAAGAACTTAAAAAGCAAAATAGGTCATCTGAAAACTGAGGCACATGAACTAAAACAAGAAAATAGTGCCATGAAAGCCAGAATTGACCAGCTCAAAAACAAGGCAAAAAAATTAAAAGACAAAGAGAATGAATTACAAAGGAAAACAGTTTAAAATGCCATGGACAAAATCTGGTCTTTAAAAATTAGAATTGAACAACTAGAAGCTAGGCATCAAGATCTTATAAAACAGGGGGCAACTGGGTAGCTCAGTGGACTGAGAGCCAGGACTAGAGACAGGAGGTCCTGGGTTCAAATCTAGTCTCAGATACTTCTTAGCTGTGTGACCCTGGGCAAGTCACTTAACTCCCATTGCCTAACCCTTACCAATATGACAACAAACCAAAATTTATGGAATGCAACAAAAGCTATACTTGGGGAAATTTTATATTTCTAAACATCAACAAAATAGAAAAAGCACTGATTGATGAATCAGGCATACAAAAAACTTTTTTTTTTAATTAGAAAAGGAACAAATGAAAACTATCTAGTTACACACCAAATTGAAAATCCTGAAAAATCAAAGAAGAAATTAATAAAAATAGAAAAAAGATAATCATTGAACAAATAAAACTAGGAGCTGGCTTTATGGAAAAAAATAAAACATAATTTTGACAAATTTGATTTTAAAGAAGGAAATTCAAATTACCAATGTAAAAAATGAAAAAGGTGAATTCATCACCAACAAAGAGGGAATTGAAGCATTTATTAGGAGCTATTTTGCTCAATTATATGCCAATAAATCTGACAGTCTAAGTGAAGTAGATGGAGGAACTAGAACACTTACATAGCCCTTACTTAGAAAAAGAAATTGAACAAGCTCATCAATGAAATCCCTAAGAAAAAATTTCTGGGACCAGAGATTCGCAAATGAATTCTAACAAACATTTAAAGAACAATTATTTCCATATATAAACTATTTGGAAAAACAAGCAAAGGAAGAATTCTACTAAATTCCTTTTTCAACACAACCACAAACAAATAAAATTCTAGCAAGATGGTAGGTAGGTGACTCGCTGGATTGAGAGCCAGGCCTAGAGACAGGAGATCTTAGGATCAAATCTGGTCTCAGACATTTCCCAGCTGTGTGCCGCTGGGTAAGTCACTTAACCTCCATTGCCTAGCCTTTACCAGTCTTCTGCGTTGGAACCAATATATTATATTGATTCTAAGATGAAAAGTAAGGGTTTAAAAAATAAAAAATAAATTAAATAAAACAACATACTAGAAAGGAGATTACAGAAACATATCACAAAGATCATACATTATAACGAGGTGGAATTAATACCAATAATAATAATAATTATAATTAATACTAAGCCTGGTTCAATATTAGAAAAACCATCAGCATAACTGATACAGTATCAATAACAAACCAACAAAAGCGTCTAAATAGATGCTTCTTGGCAAAATACCACACTCATTCCTAACACAAACAATGGAAGCAAAGGAATAAATGGAGCTTTGCTTTAAAATAAGTAATATCTATCTAAAATCATCAGCAAGTATTATCTGTCATGGGGATAAGCCAGAAGCCTTCCCAATAAGATTAAGGTTGAAGCAAGGATGCCCATTTTCACCATTATTTTTCAATATTGTACTAGAAATGCCCGTTATAGCAATAAAACAAGAAAAACAAATGTAAACCATTAGAATAGGCAATGAAGAAAAAGAACTTATATGAGAGTCTGTTTAAAGAATCCTAGAGAATCAACTAAAAAACTAGTTGAAATATTTACAATTTCAGCAAAGTGAATAAACCAACAATGTTTCTGTATGTTACCAGCAAAGTCTAACAGCAAGAGAGAAATTCTATTTTAAATAACTGCAAACAAAAGAAAATACCTGGGAGTCTAACAGCCAAGAACAACTAAGGAAATATTTGAACATAATTACAAAACACTTTTCACACAAATAAGCTTAGATCTAAACAACTAGGTAGTCTGGGTCAATATAAATGACAATTTTACTTAAATTACTTTACTTGTTCAATATCATACAAAACTGCCAAAAAATTAAAACAAAATTCACCTGGAAGAACAAAAGGTCAAGAATATCAAGAGTCAATGAAAAGAAAATTCGAAGGAAGGTAGCTTAGCATTCTGAGAGCTCATACTGTACTACAAAGCTGAAATCATCAAAACAATCTGGTATTAGCAAAGAAATAGTCATGGAACAGTGGAAAAGATTAGGTATATCATGCATAGTAATAAATGACTAGAATGATTAACATTTGATAAATCTCAAAATCCAAACTTTTGAGACAAATATCTACTATCTGACAAATACTGCTGGGAAAATTGGAAAGTAATTTGGCAGAAACCAGGTAGAGATCAACACCTCACATCATTTACCAAGATAATTCCAAAATGAATACACAATTTAGACATAAAAGACATAAAGCAAATTAAAGGAACATGGCATGTTTAACTGTCATATCTATGGATAAGGGACAGATTTATGACCTAACAAGAGATAAGAGAGCATTATAAAATATAAGTTAGATAACTTTGAATACATTAAATTAAAAAAATTTTTGCACAAACAAAACCAATGCACCCAATAGGAAAGGAGGAGAAAGGAGAACTTGGAACTATTTTAAAACAGATGTTAAAAATTGTTTTTACATGCAATTGGAAAAAATAAAATATTATAAATGTTTTTAAATTTTGTTTTAAAAGTTTTTAATTTAATTTAAAATTTGTTTTAAATATTTAAAAAACTATCAACAGGTATTATTCTTAAGAACTTGATTCATAAGACACACTAAAGTATTTGCTGAATGAATATATATTTTTAAATAGTCACATGTCCTCTTATCAAATACCTTTTTCTGCTTTCCTTTTTACAATCTTTTAATTTCAAATGAAACAAAAATTGATCCATAAATATATAGTAGGGCAGAAAAAGCTTAAAAGAAATTAATTTGTTCAATAAACATGCGAACACTAATATATAGAAGGAAAACTGAGGTAGTGAGGGAAAAGACTCTCTTGTTATGGAATGCATGAAAAGTTATCATTCTGTGGAAGGGAGAAATAAATATGGAAAAGACAACCAGTCACCACAGACCAGTGTTGAAACAAATAATGTCCCAAGGAGACCATTCAAGATTAGTGCAGAAGTCCCCAGTTAAGAGTCTTTCTTAAGCAAATATCACTTTTAAACCCATCACTTCTAACCACAAGGTCTCTTTACCTGAAGAATAACATCTATCCCCCACACCATGTAGCCTGCCTCAGGGACTACAATGTTTAGGGAGATGTTGGGGAAAATTTCTGGGAATTCCTCAAAAACTACTCACTAGCAGGGAGTCAAGTTACATTTTCTCTTAAAAGGATAAGGAAAGGGCAATGGGCTAAGAGGATAAAACCTAAAATCGTAGTTAGTCCCAACTAGGCAATATGTGCTTCTGCATATCATTAGTCAATTCCTATGCATAACAACTGTAAAGCCTTATTACAAATCAAATAATATTTCAAATAACACAAGAACTAGACCAGTGATTTCAATATTATAAGAAACTACCAATGTAGGTTGGCACCTTCTCTGTAACTTATGTCGGAGATAGAACTTAAACCCAACTCTTCCTGGCTTCAAAGTCTATTCTCTATCCACTACATCACATTGCTTCTCAATTCACGTAATATCAGGTCAAAATAAGGAGTTCATTTCCATCACTGAATCAAAGTACGTGTTGTATGTGGGTATGTACTTGAACACACATAGATAGGCATGTGTCTGTCTGTCTGTGTATTTAGTCTGCACCTGTGATTTCACCAATGACAGACTCTTATCATGGAAATTTACTCTTTGATTACAGACTGATGACTAACTTATAACAGTATAGAGAACTGTCAGGAGTTTTGAGAAGTTAAGTTATTTGCATATAGTCACAATATAAGCAGATAGAGCTTGAACACTGAACTTCCGTATTATCCATAAATAGGACAGCTAAAATTTAAACATTTAGAAAATGCTTCATATGCCTGACCTCACAACAGCTCTTTGAAAGCAAATGGAGCAAATATTACTATCATTTCCATTGTACAAATGAGTAAACTGGGGCTTTAAAGATGTTAAGAATGGCCCATAGCCATATACCTAGATTAACAGAGTAGGGATTTGAACCCAGGTCTCAGCTTCAAATCAGTGTGTTTTGTTCCCATTATATCACAATTGATAGTTAACACCCAGCACTGCTTTGATGAAATATTACTCTTTTGAAATAGAAAACCTGTATTATGTATCAATTAATCATACTTTCATTCATTCATTCATGTACATATTGAGTTCTTGGGATATGTTAGACACAACTTTTTGAAGCTGTCTTTTGATACAATTTTTATATATATTGAATATAATTGGCATAATATAAAATAAGCTTGAGAAAATTTGACCCCCCCCCCCAAATCCTATGTCTGTGACTTGGAGGCAAAAATAAAATAAATAAATATACACACATATTTTTCAGGAGCCAGGAATCATACTTAGTGTGTATATTTATGTGTGTCACACTAAGTATGATTCCTGGCTCCTGAGAAGTGACCTCTAGTGAGGAAAGGAAAATAAAAGGAAAGCAACAGCAGGGAAACAAATAATTTTGATAAGGCATTCGATCTAGTTCAGCTTTTGATGATCTGGCACTGAGTGGACCTAAGGAAGTTTGGATTAAGATGCACAGGTAACAATGGGTCAATTTTTCTTGATCAACTCTACATGTAAATATATACTCAATTCTTTAAAGCAGATAGCAAATAAGCATTCATTGCTATCAAAAACATGTTCTTGTTTGCACATATAACCTACATACAACATTTACTTTATGTAAACAAATATAAACCTAATCTAATAATATCAAAGGAATCGGCATTAACCTTTTTTATCTGATAACAGTCTCAATTCTAAGACATATAAGAAACAAATTCAAATTTATAAGAATAAAAGCCTTTTCCAAACACATAGACAGCCAAAGGATACAAACAGGCAGTTTTCAAAGAAAGGAACCCAAGCTATCAGCAACCCTATGAAAAAGGTCTCCAAATTATTATTAGAGAAATCCAAACACAAATAATTCTCAAGTAGTACATAAAACCCGATCAGATTGACAAAAAATTACAATAAAAGTAAATGACAATTTTTGGAAAGACTAAGGAAAACAGTTTCATTAATGCACTTCAAATTGGTCTAGCTATTCTGAAGGCAATTTAGAACTATGTCTCAAAAGTCACTAAACTAACTGTTCAGCTCTTTTACTCGGGGATATTATTACTATACATTACTATACAAGAGAGTTCAAAGAAATAGGAAAAAGACCCATATGTAAAAAAATATTTAAAGCAGCTCTTTCTGATATATCAAATAAGGTAAGGAAATACCAATTTACTGGGGACTAACCAAACAAAATTTGAATTATTAATGTGTTGAAATATTATTGATATTGTAATGGTCTGGAAGATAAGAACTATAAAAAATGATGAAAGGGATGGATTTCACAGGAACATGAAAAGACTTATATGAACTGATGCAGAATGAAAACAACTAGAAGAACATTTTAACATCAATAATAGTGTAAAAATAAACAATTTTGGAAAGCTTAAGAATTTATAATTAAGATATTATTCAACCATTATTCCAGAAGCTCAATAATGAAGCATGCTTTCCACCTCTTGATGGTCAAAGAGTGGCTCAAATTAAAGAGTAAAATTTTTTTTCTCCCACACAGTAAATGGGGGAATGTGTTTTGCTTGAATATACGTTCATGTGTTATGAAAGTTTTATTTTTCATCATATGCTGTGAAAGAGAATTCTTTACTCCATTGTCTACCCTGAGTTAACGCTAATTTAAGTACCTCAATAGATTGTGAAGACATGATTAACTCTCTTTTGTCTACCTTTTGATTGAATCAACACAACTTTGAACTAGGTGGAGGAGCTCACAAACCACTTAGTAAATTCACACTCTTACCTAGTGCTAGGTGAGAATCCAGCAAGATACTTGGAGAACTCCACCCTTCTTTCTAACTGAAACAGTCAGAAACTTGTGAATTCTTTTAAGAATTCACACCCTCAGAAACTGTGAACCCTTTTGCTGAGTATTCACCCCTCTAGAAGATGGGAACTGGTTCCCACAAATACTGCTCCTGGGCAGTGCTAGACAATTTGGAAACTGTGATTGGTCTCTGTGAAGAGAGAAGGAGACAAGAAGCCACTATAAAAGGCCCTGAATTTCTGAGGCTGTAAATTGACTCCAATAAAGAAATAAGCTTAAGAAAGGTCAACTCAAGGGAAATACTTGGCTTCAGGAGTCACCTGCCTCTTGGAAGGAACTTGGGTGAGTGGATAGCTGGCTTTCCTTTCTGTCTTCTGGATAGAATTTAATTCTGGTTGAAAGTCAGTAAGTCCTGGCTGAGCCAAGCACTGGAACAATATTTAGTTAGATAGGTTAATGTCTTCTTTACCTTTTTGTATTTCTCTATTTTCACTCTTTCCACCTTTTTTTGTAAATAAAAGCTATTAAAGGTCACTTTGACTTTGAGCAACAATACCTTGAATCATATATTTTGGTCAAATACTTAATTTTAACCCTTACAATACTTAAAAATAAAATATGATGTACATAATAAATATCTAAAGTTTCATGTAGAACACTTTTTTGTTCTACTGTATGAATAAGAGTTCCTTTTAGTTGATATTTGCTTCAGAATTTTTAAGATGAGGAAAATAAAAGTAATACTTTTCAAAATCTATTTTATTTTTGAAAACTAGAGCTGCTATCCTTCTCTGGTCTTTTTGGAACCCTGAGGTGATTCCTCAGGGATTACTCATATTATTTCAGCAATGTATGAGTTAAAATTCCCAGTGAGGAGACCAAATCAGAGTAATTAAGTAATCCTATTTTTAGACTTAACTTCTACCTTCAAATCTGCCTTATCTACTTCTATTTTACAATTTATTGCCTACAAGATCATTCTCTAAATAAGTTAACCTTTTTTTTTTCATGGGCTCCCTTTTCAAATTGGTGAAGTCTGTGGAACCCTTCCTGTAATTAGTTTTAAAATACATAAAAGACCTTTTACAAAGGAAGCCAATTATACTGAAATAGTGATCAATATTTAAAAAAAAAAAAGTTCATAGGGGGCAGCTCAGTGGATTGAGAACCAGGCCCAGAGATGGAAGGTCCTGGGTTCAAATGTGACCTCAGGATACTTCCCGTGTGCCCCTGGGCAAGTCACTTGACCCCACTGTCTTGCCCTTACCACTCTTCTGCCTTAGAGTCAACATCTAAGTGGGAAGGTAAAAATTTTAAAAAAAAAGTCCATAGATCCCAGATTAAGAGCTCCTACTCTGAATAAAAGAGATAGACGGCATTAAAAGATCATAACAATCCAACTCCTTTATTTTACAAAAGATAAAACTGAGGTTATGTGAGAGGAAGCCATAAGTTCAAGATCATACAGATAATTGGTAATGGCTAGAACTCACGTTCTAATTCAGGTCTTTGAATTCTTTGAAGGATAGGAATGTACCTAGTATTTTAGAAATATTAAATGTATGTATCAACAGAATGGTATGAAGTGAACTAATCTAACTCCCAGCTTCTACAAGAAGTGTTTCCTGGTACTCCTTAATGCTACTGTATTCCCTCTGAGATTATCTCCAAGTTATCCTGTATACAGGATGCCCCCAAGGTCTTAGTGCAGTCTTAAGCAATTAAAGAACTAAATTACACTTAGACTGTGGGTTGTTCAATTGTGTCCAATTCTTTGTGACTTCATTTGGAGTTTTCATGGCAAAGATTCTGGAGTAGTTTGATGGTTCTTTTTCCAGTTCATTTTACAGATAAGGAAACTGAGGTAGTCAAGTGACCTGCCCAGATTCACCCAGCTAGTAAGTGTCTGAGGCCAGATTTGCACTCAGAGAGATGAATTTTTTGGATTACAGGGTTGGCACTCTATCAAGTGAACCACCAAGCTGTTCTAAGACTTTTGGAACATACTATATAGCTTTTTTGTACAACAGTTATGTTTGCAAGTTTTCTTTCCCATGGTCTGTAAGTTCCCTGAGGGCTGTTTTTGCCTCTTGTATCCCCAGAACTTACTTGGTACATAGGAAGAGGTTAAATAATTGCTGACTTTTGTCACATCACTGTTTCCTCTTATTTGTCTGCCCCTTAAAATAGAAATACGCACTTAAAAATTTTTTTGTTTGTTTTTTAAAGACTGGCTCTCCCTATCTCACCTAAACTCACAGTCTATGAAACTGATCCCACAACTAATGGACATGGGAGATTTAAACTGCTCCATTTCCAAATTGGGCCAAACCAGTTAGTTCCTGTTTCCAGAGGATTACCATACTGATATTGGACTTAAGGTACAGATTCCAGATGGACTTTACCCATGAAAATTCAGAACTCTTGAATTCAAAAGATCCTCCAATCTGAATGCCCACAGCAACTAGTTATAGATGTGTGCCACCACATCCAGTGTGTCCTTTTTTGTATTAATGGTGATCAATTTAATGAGATAATTTTAAAACACTTTTCGCACAGTGCCCAGCACATTTGTATTTGTTGTTATTGTTGTTCATTTCAATCATGTCCAACTCTTTGTGACTTGATTTGGAGTTTTCTTGGCAGACATGCTGGAGTGTTTTGCCATTTCCTTTTCCAAGCACTATATAAAATGTTAACTATAATTTGTCTGGGTATATGAGCTAATCTTACAAGGCTATAACTTAGACTATCCTGAGTCCTCTCTCTATTTATTCCATCCTCAGTGACCACATCAACTTCTAAGAGAGGGAATAGAGAGTAGTATTTCAATTATCATTACTAGGTAGGTAACAAAACAAACAAAATTCCTAAATTTATTCAGCCCTAATCTTTCTCCTTAATTCCAGTTTCCACATCTCCAACTGCCCACTTGGGTGTCTTATGATTATCTCAAATTCATCATATCCAAAAGAGATTTTCTTCTTCTCTAAATCTACTCTTTCTTCAAACTTCCTTACTACTGCTGAGAGTACTGCTATCCTTCAAGTCACTCAACTTGAATATCATCCTTGCAACCTATAAGCCTTGATTTTTCCATTTCCCTTACATGCCATATACAATCAACAGATCTTCATGAGTCCGCCTCCTCAACATCTCTCATGTATCACCTACTTTCCAATCACAAAGTCTCTACCCTAATTTAGGTCCTGTTTCTAGTTATCTATTGTCTGAATTACTGCAGTTATCTTCAGATTCATCTCCCTGTTTTCAATCTGTCCTCTCTCCAATATACAAGATGACAGAACGATTTTCCTTAAATAGACACCATGTTATTTCCCTAGTAAAACAAACAAAGGAAAAAAAAAACCTTCAATGGATCCCAAACATCTCTAAGATATACTACAAGCATGTTTAGACACCGGTATCAAAGTAGACTACAATATGGTTCCCACTTACCTTCTACTCCTATTTCATGTTACTCCCCTATTTTCATAGACACTCCAATCTAGTCAAACTGACCTACTAGCTAATTCCCTTTCATGATGTTTCTTTGTCTTTGTACAGGTAGTCTCATGCCTAGAAAGCACACAGTAGAATGCATTCTTCTCCCTAATAGACTTTTCTTTATGCTTTTGTATAGACAATGGCTATCTGTGAATTTTAGATTTACTCCACCCTGCTTAGTCTAACAAAAAAGGAATGTCTACACCCCTACTTAAGGACTAAGTATTGAGAAGGATGACCTATGACAGACATATGCTAACAAATGACAAATCAGAAACAACTGACAGACCCCTGGGCTGTCCTAAGTCAAGCTTAAGCTACCATTGGTACATGTGAGATGCAGGAAAATGATGTAAAAATATGGTCTATATATTTCACGTCACTTCCTCTCTAGGCCTCTTTTCGCGGAGATGTGGATCTGGAGGCAGCGTGCTAAGCATCTTGGCATCTTGGTGTGGCGGAAGCTATTGTCCAGGTTTGGCAGTGAGTTTCCTCGATACAATACTGGGAGAAGCTTAGTAGCCTAGTTCAGGTGAGGCATCTTCACTGAGCTCTCTCGGAGTTTAGGCTGATTCTTTTCTCCTTTACCTTCCAAACTCTATCCTCTTAGGACAGCCTCTAATCTTCTGAAAAACCTCATGGCGGAGATCTTTGAACTCCCCCTGGCACAGTCCAGGTGGGAGAAATCCTATACCCATTCCCTCTCTCTTATCCTTAATTCTTTCCCTCCGTATTAATTAAACCACCATAAAATTTCCAAACTGATTTGGGTATTTTATATGGGATATTCCCTGGTGACCAAATTAATTTAGATTAAGTCACAACCCTAAAATTACCCTTACATACCACAATTGATGGTATGATTAATGTTTGTTGAAGTAAGCTCCTTGAGGACAGAAAATTTGTCCTTAATCTTGTATGTCTTTTCATTTTTGCATGTAGTAGACCCTTTGTTTTTAATGTTTTATTAATACCTTCATCACAGGGGAATATCCATGTTCTATACCCTATCCCTATAAACATCCAGCAATAAATATTAATTTTTAAAAAATCTTCTATAACAGAAAAAAACACAAATCAGATAGTAACCAAATTAGATAATATAAAAAAATTTTTTTCAACTTATTAGTCTCCTTCCTCTCTACCATGAGAGACATTTCCTTATAGTTTGCGTTGGTTTTTCAATTATAAGACTTCAGTTTCTTGTTACTTACTATTTTAGTTATGTTGTTGGTATCCTTTTATTGTGGAAGATAATTTATTATAATAAATTAGAAGTAACAGAGAAAAATCTAAGAGAAAAGGAGATAGAGGAAAACTCAACACGGTTAGGACTTATACAAAATCTAGTTACCCAAGACCTAGTTATAAACCAAAACCAGTGCAGAAAGAGACTAGGCAATGCTTCTTCTGCCACAAGAGAGGACACTTGATAAAAAAAATTGTTTTCTGAAGAATATGAAGTCAATGACAACAAAACTGCACAAAATAGATACAAAAAACAGAATTCCACTTGCTATTCTCATTGCAAACTAAAATCCACAAAGCAAGCATCTGATTTGCAAGAGATGCAACATTCCATTAATTCTGGAGCCAAACCTAAGGATTCAGACATGGTTAGGAAAGAATTATGAAGCCAGGTCTTTAATGTGGTACATAGAGATAGAAGAAATAGTGGAAAAGAGGCTGCTGTTAAAATTAAGAGGAAAAAGATAAGAAACAATGAAAAATTTGTGCAAGAAAGTGAATTTGTGAGTGATAGCTATTGAGAGATAGATGGAGAAATAAAAGAAATAATTTCTCAAATTGTAAATGAAATGAGAGACTTAGAGAAAGGATGTATAGTACCCACACAAGAAAAAAGTACAAATGAAGTAAAATCATTATTAGAGAACTTTTTTCAATGTAGATTGGACCAAGGGATTTAATTTTTTAGAAATATAAGAAAAAGTCACAAGAACTCAAGCAAGAGTTAGTGAAAGATACAGAGAAACAAAATATCAATTCCCTACAGGTTACTGTTACTAAAAAGAAAATGCTTTGAAACCATTCACAGATTTGCATGACATCCCACTAAACTCAGTTAATTCTGTAAATAGCTATATGGTACAAAATCCCTCAGGAAAAACATCTACTTTGAATCCGGAAGCTGAAACTTTCCATCCAACAATGACTAGTTAAGAGAATATAAAATTAACTGAAAATGGAGCTGACATTACATTTGAAAACAATAATCCTATTCAAAGTAATGAAGGTGACATGATAGTTGATCTCATGGAATGGGTAAGTATACAACGTACAACATAGTGGCAAAACACAAAGTCACACTGATATAAAATTTCTGTGGAAAATTCAAACAGATAAAAAGATATTTCTTATCTTCATGAATTTGCACAGACATCATGAACAACTTATATGGATGTACATATGTAAATTTATAATAAGTACAAGTTATGTACATATTGTGAACCTTAAAAATTCTCAGACCCTACTTCATAAGGTTTGGTTAAGACCATTCCCCATTTGGGCAGTGAAGGTACTTGACCAGGAATGTGGGAACTCTACTCCACCCCTACTTAAGCATACTTTAGGGGAAGATAAAGTTGTAAACTCTTTGCTGAACAATGAAAAGTACTTAAACCCATACTTATAATAAGGCAAAAAACTCTTAAGCTGTGCCTATTTTTAGATCTAATACAAAAGGGTGCTAAGTACCTATAAAGGTCAGGCAACTTGTGAATTTAGAAGGAGCAAAGAGGTGAGAAACTTACTCAGAGGTTTTCTGGTGTGAACTTAATAAAAAATTTAAGCCTTCTTAGGTGTGAATTAAGAATAGTCTGTCCTCTGAAAAACGTCTACTGTGATTGGTAGATGTAAGAACTTAGGGGAGGTGACATAGGAGAAAATTCGCTTTAAAAGGGAGCTCAGATAGAGCTGGGGACATTCAGATTCAGGATTCAGCTGGGAAAGGCTGCCTTCAAGGACTCTCTCCGGGCTTCCTCTCAGAGATCTTGTGGTGAGTTGATAAAAGACAGACTGATCCCTCTCATCCTAGGCTGGCTCATGCTGGCCTAGGCTGGTATAGCCCTTTTCTCATTATTTCCTTTCTCTCTCTCTCTCTCTCCCTTTCTTTAATTCCTCATTTGTATTAACTAAAATTCTCTATAAAACCCAACTGACTTGGGTATATTTTAATAATTGGGAATTTTTCCCTGGCGACCACCTTATATTTGATTTAAAAACAAGACACTGTCTTGAAACCATATTTTCTGCGGTCACAATTTAAGCCAAAACACTCTTTTAACTGCCACAGTTTATGTCTTCCACTATTTTAATCATTACAATATGTAGATACTAATGTACTAATAAACTAACTATATTACAATAGTTTATTAATTTCTAATGACTAACAATAGTGACAGCTTAGTGAATTTGTTCAAGTCTTAGGAAAGTAGAGACAGACATAGAACTACTTAAGTATAGAGTTAGATTGCATTATGATTTTAGGTTAGCAATTGTTAGTACTAGAAAATTTTCTTAGTTGAATTTATGGACATTAGGAGATAAGACAGTTGCATATTCAAAATGTTATGGAAATTGTTGGAATGGTTTGAAAATTGTTACATGATTTGTTATTATGTAAAAACCATGTTCATGTAAATCCCTATTACCTAAACCATTTTCCTATACCCAATCTTAGCATAAATAAAATAGCTAAGCTAAGTTAGGATTTGTTATTTTGGGAGGGTAAAGGAATTTTTAAGATAGTATAGGGTAAGAATTAGTTAGAAATATATGAAAGGTAAGTATCATTAAAATTTTGCTCATTTCAAAATTTAAGACAAAAAAGGAGGTATTGGGAATGGCTGAACAAATTGTGGTATATGTTGGTGATGGAATACTATTGTGCTAAAAGGAATAATAAAGTAGAGGAATTCCATGGAGACTGAAACAACCTCCAGGAAGTGATGCAGAGCGAAAGGAGCAGAACCAAAAAAACATTGTACACAGAGACTGATACATTGTGGTATAATCGAAGGTGATGGACTTCTCCATTAGTATCAATGCAATGTCCCTGAACAATCTGCAGGGATCTAAAAAATACTACCCACAAGCAGAGGATAAACTGTGGGAGTAAAAACACAGATGAAAAGCAACTGCTTGATTACAGGGGTTGAGGGGATAAGACTGAGGAGAGACTCTAAATGAACACTATAATGCAAATTCCAACAACAGGGAAATGGGTTCGAGTCAAGAACACATGTGATAACCAGTGGAATCGTGCATCGGCTATGGGAGAGGGAAAGTTGGGGGGGGAGGGGAGGAAAAGAAAATGATCTTTGTTTCCAGTGAATAATGTATGGAAACGACCAAATAAAATAATGTTTTAAAATTAAAAAAAAAAAAGGAGGTATTGTGGAAGAGAATTTACAATGCATACAAGATAGAAAGTTGAGGACAGAAGCTGTCAATCAAAATGAAGATTCCTTCAGAATGTTACCAGGAAAGACAATTGTAGCCATGCCAGGCTGAACTGGGCTGAGAGACTTGGTGGACTAAGCTTTTGGCTTTAGCTGGTGTGGCTGATGGTGGTGAAGAAGCTAATTTGTATCTCTAATATTTACCTGGCTGATTGGCAGAAGACGAAAGAAGACAGACAGTTGTCCTCATATCTCTTTGATTGACTTTGTGTCACAAGAGTGACTGGATTGTCATTTCCCCAATATCCTCCAAACACTCATTTTTGAGAATAGAGAAAACTATCTCTCTTACCTTATCCTCCATCCTTTCCTGTCTTCCTCCAATAAACCCTTACTTGAGTTACTCAAGAGAAAAGAGTATTTTCGGGGGCAGCTGGGTAGCTCAGTGGATTGAGAACCAGGCCTAGAGATGGGAGGTCCTAGGTTCAAATCTGGCCTCAGACACTTCCTAGCTGTGTGACCCTGGGCAAGTCACTTGACCCCCATTGCCTAGCCCTTACCACTCTTCTGCCTTGGAGCCAATACACACTATTGACTCCAAGATGGAAGGTAAGGGTTTTAAAAAAGAAAGAAAAAAGAAAAAAAAGAAAAGAGTATTTTCTCTAAAGTATCATAGTTCACACTGAGTGATAAGAAGGGAAAGAAGGGGGAGGGGAAGCTGAAAGGCTTCTGAAGAGGGGAGGAAAAGGGAGGCAAATAGGGAGGAGGGTAGGCAAATCCATTATGCATCTAAAATCAATCAATAGACACCCTCAGAACTATCTATTACAGAATACATCATTGTTTTAGTTCTGCTGATTTCACTCTGCATCACTTCATACAAATTATAATTATTTAAATTCATATTTATTATTTCTTTTAGTTCAATAATATCTTATTACCTTAACATACTAAGAAAAATTTAATCCTCAAAATTGATAGGACACCCACTTTATGTCCAGTTGATTCACCAAAATAAAAACATTTCTCATTTAAATACATGAAAGTTTATTCAACCACTACTTTCATTAAAGCACTAAAATAGTTATATAACAATGTTTTGCAGAATCAAAATATAAATTATAGACTATTTTGTCATTATTTCTAAGAAGCTCTTTTCAAAAGTCATTAATTCAATTCAATTCAAACATTCATTAGGCATCTCATGCTTAGCACAATTGGATAGAAAGAACACAGAATAGGAAAACCGAACTTCGAGCTAAATCCTGCTTCTAAAACCTAACACTTGTATAGATTTGGGGCAAGTCACTAATCCTCTCTGGGTCTCAGTTTCCTCATTTGAAAAATAAGATTGATTAGATTATCTTTAATATCCATTCCAGTTCTAAATCTATGATTTTATGGGGGTTAGAGTGGGGAGGAATAGGGGGCAGAGGGGGAGGAATTCTTAACCTAAGGGAGCACATTCTGTACCCTCTGGCATAAGGAATATAAAATGAAGACAAAAACTTTGCCATTAGGATTTGGGAACAGGAAAAACTTCAAAGAAGTAGTAGTATATAAACTAGGCCTCAAAGTAAGAATATTTCAATCTTGATACACTTGATAATGTCTTCCTTATTGCTCACAAATACATGTAGAGCAGCTCAATCCTTTAAAAACCATAACTGACTTCTAATTTATCAAGCTACAGTCCTATGCCTCTCCCTCCTCTTATATAAACTCCTGGGGGGGCAAAGAGAGGAAGCCCTATATGCTCATTTTCTTATCATCTTTATCACTTTTTGATATATTGCAAATTGGCTTCCCATTCCACCCAGTAAAATTGGTCTCTCCAAAGTTATCAGGGATCTCTTACTCATTTAAATTCAGTATCCTTTTCTTAATCCTCATTCTTCTTGACTTCTCTGCAACTTGATTTTGAGTTCCTTTCCACTGCCCTTCTATCCTTGATACTCCCATGTATTTTCCTGTTATTGCTCTGTCCTAGTTCTTCCCTTATCTGACCCTGATCCATATCTCTAACTAAATGGGACATGTCATCAACTTAACAATACCCCAAACAGAATTTATTAAAAGAATGATCACATAGTTCAACCCCTACATTTTACAGATGAAGGTCAGTGGGGTTAAGTAACCAGTGCAAGGTCATGCAGGTAGAGTCAGAAGCAGGGTATCACATACATCCTTTTTTGTAGTACTCTTAAATTATATTCATTTTGCCTCCTCTTTAGAATATAAGATCCTTGAGGGCAAAGAATATCTGCTTTTTGAGTCTTCAGTGTTTGACACACTATAAGTGCTTAAGAATTGCTTATTTACTGATTGGTTGACTCTCTCTCCTCCTAACTTCATAATTTCTTTTTTTTCTGCAGTAATAATTTATTATATGTTTCTAGTATATGTAGAAGCAATTTTTAGCAATTGTTTTTTGGCACTTTGTGATCCAAATTCTTTCACCCTCATTCCTTCTCTTTTGCCTCCCCCAGATAGCAATCTGATAAGGGTTATACATATGTTTTTATGCAATACATATTTCTACAACCATCATGTCATAATAGAAAACACACATTGCAAAAAAAAAGAATAATTTCATGAAGGAAATAATGAAAAATGCTATAATGTGCATTCAGACACCGTCAATTCCTTCTATGGAAGTGGATATAATTTTTTTCATCATAAGTCCCTTGGAATTGTCTTGGATCCTTGCATTGCTGCTAATAAGTTAAGTTTTTCCACAGTTGATCATTGCACATTATTGCTATTACTTTGTAAAACGTTGTCCTGGTTCTGCTCACCTTACTTTGCAACAGTTCACAAAGGTCTTTTTAGGTTTTTCTGAAATTGTTCTGTTCATAATTTCTTATGATACTATGGTATTCCATTACAATCATATACCACAACTTGTTCTTCTATTCTCCAGTTTATAGACATCCCCTTGGTTTCCAATTCTTTGTACAAATATGAATACAAATAAGTATTTTTCTACAAATAGGTCCTTTTCTCCATTCTTTGATCTCTTTGGGATATAGATCTAGAAGTGGTATTGCTGGATCAAAGGGTATGCAGTTTTATAGCCTTTTAGGAATAGTTTCAAATTGCTCTCTAGAATGGTTAGATGAGTTCCTAACTTCAACAGTAGTGTCCCAATTTTCCACATCCCTCTAATATTCAATTTCTTTCATATTGATCAACCTGACAAGTGTGGGGTGGCACCTTAGTTGCTTCAATATGTATTTCTCTAAGCAATAGTGAGTTAGAGAATTTTTTCATCGGACTACACATAGCTTTAATTTCTTCATCTGAAAACTGCCTTTCATGTCCTTTGACCATTTATCAATTGGGGGATCCTTGTATTTTTACAAACTTTACTTACTTCTCCATCTATATAAGTAATTAAGACTTTATCAGAGAAACTTGCTGAGAAAAATTCTTCCTAGCTTTTGGGTTTTTGCCTAATTTTGGTAGCATTGCTTTTGTGTGTGTAAAAACTTAACAAAACAAAAAATTATCCATTTTTTGCCTCATAATGCTCTCTATCTCCTGTTTGGTCATAAATTCTTCCCTTTTCAATACATCTGATGCATAAAATATTCCATGCTCCTTTAATTTGTTTATAATAGTACCATTTATTTCTAAATTATTTACCCATTTTGATTTTATCTTGGCATACAGTGTCAGATATTGATCTATACCTAGTTTCTGCCAAACTTATTTCCAGCAATTCCAGCAGCTTTTGTCAAATAGTATGTTCTTATCCCAAAAGCTTGGAGAAAGGTCCAAGTATTTTTGTACAAATAATTCCTCTTCCCTTTTCTTTGATCTTTGGGATAGAGATCTAGTAGTGGTATTGCTAGATCAAAGGGTATCCAGTTTTATAGCCCTGTAGGAATATAAATACTAGAATAATATGGCCATTTTCTTTTGTATATTGTGCACCTAATCTATTTCACTTGTCCAACACTGTATTTCTTAGCCAGTAAGTACCAGGTTGTTTAGATGATTACTGCTTTATAGTACAGTTTGAGATCTGTTACTGCTAGGCCACCTTTCCTCACATTTTCCCTCATTAATTCTCTTGATATTCTTGGCCTTTTGTTCTTCCATGGAAATTGCTGTTATGTTTTTCTAGCTCTATGAAATGAAATTTTTGTAGTTTGATTGGTATAGCATTGAATAAGTAAGTTAATTTAGGTAGAATTATTATTTTTACTATATTGATTCAACCTATTCATGAACAATTAATGTTTTTCCAGTTGTTTAGATCTGATTTTATTTGTGTGAAAAATGTTTTCTAATTGTGTTCCTAGGTTTCCTTGGCAGGTTGACTCCCAGGTATTCTTTATTGTCTGCAGTTATTTTAAATGGAATTTCTCTTTCTATCTCTTCCTGGGGGATTTTTGTTGGTAATATGTAGAAATGCTGATGATTTAAGTGGGTTTATTTTATAATCTCAAGCTTTGTTAAAGTTATTAATCATTTTGATTAATTTTTTAATTGATTCTCTAGGATTCTCCATACCATCTGCAAAGAGTGATAGTTTTATTGACTCATTACCTATACTAATTTTTTTCCATTTCTTTTTCATGTCTCATTTCTATAAGTTAGTGTTTCTAGAAAAATACTGAATAATGGTGGTGAAAATAGGCATCTTTGCTTCATCCCTGATCTTATTAAGATAAGAAGGCTCCCAGTTTATCCCCATTACAGATGCTTGTTAATGATTTTATTTTACTTTTGGTATCATACAAATACAAAACACACTTCCATATTGATCACTGTTGTAAAGAGCATACGAATACATAACCCAAACCCCCAAATAAAGCCATAAATATATTGATGTGATCTGCATCCATCTAACCCCAATAGTTCTCTCTTGAGGTGGATAGCATTCTCCATCCTAAGTCTTTAAGGACCATCCTGGATCGCTGCATTGCTTAAAGTTTGCTAATGATTTTAGATAAATCCTATTTATCATTTTAAGGAAAGCTCCATTTATTCAAATGTCTTCTAGTGTTTTGAATAGAAATGGGTATTATATTTTCTCAAAAGTTTTTAATGATCCATTGAGATAATTATATTATTTCTGTTGATTTTATTATTGATTGGGTCACTTATGCTGAATTTTCCGAACAAGAAACCAGCCTTGCATTCCTGATATAAATTCTGCCTGGTCACATTTAATGAGTCTTGTGATATAGTACTGTAATCTTCTTGCTAGTACTTTATTTAAATGTTTTGTGCCAATATTCATTAGGAAAACTGATATAATAGTTTTGTCTTTCTGTTTTGACTCTTCCTAGCTTAGGTATCAGCACCATATTCCAAGCCTAGGGAAGAGGCATACAATGGCAGGAGTAAGAAGAAAAAAGATACAGACTAGGCAGATAAAAAACAATAATTTAATCTGGGTGGAAAGCAGAATGCATAAGGAGAAGCTGCATGAAGATGAAGCTGACAAGGTAGAATAGAGCTGGATTCTGATAAGGCTTTGTAATCTATACTTTGTTAAGCCTTTACCACTACCTTTTCTTGTTTGTAAATTATTTGCTTCAAAAACTAATGGAGTCACTAATTTTTTGTGAGGACTGGATGTGATCAGGCATATAGTCAGATGACTACTCAGATACTCATGTAAGGAAGGGACAGAGAGAACAATATGTAATCTATTCTTATAGCCCAAGGAAGAAGTAATAATTAACCTGAAGAACAAGCATCAGCAATGAAAATAGAAATAATGGGAACAATATCAGAAATAACTACAAGACTATAATCTTCAGGACCCAAGTATTAGATATAGGCTATTTCTTAATTGGGAAAAATGCTTTAATACTAAAAACATTTGGAACAGCAAATCTTCCTTTTCTATTTTCTAAATTTTAAAATTTCTTTTGTTATCAATTTCTCTACTTTAAAACTGTGACTTAAAAAATTTCCAACGCTATCATTTCTATCTTTTGTGAATCTAAGTTATTTCAGAAAGCCAAGGAAAAAGAATGCAAATGATATCTGAAAAAGAAATGAAATAAATTCTAAAGTATTAAATAAACTGGTCATGGGCTCATTTAATACTATTCTACTTATAAGAGATATGATAGCAGAACATTTTTTTCTCCAACAATCAAAGCTAACAAGCCAGACTCTTAACATAATTCTCTAGACCTGTTGTCTATTTGTGGTTTCGCAAAACAAAATAAGTAGTGCCTTTTTTTTTCATTTCATGGGAATTCAATATTTTGTTTCACATATCTCTATTATAGATTTACTATAATATGCTCTATTATACCTAAACTGGACTAGGTAGTTAAAAACACAGAAAAATCTACCCTTTGATCCAGCAATAACAGCTACTAAGTCCATATCTCAAGATCAAAGAAAAGGGGGAAAGACTTTGTTGTTCAGTTACTTCAATCACATTTGATTCTTTGTGACCCCATGTTATATTTTCTTGGCAAAGATATTGGAGTGGCTTTGCCATTTCCTTCTCCAACTCATTTTACAGACGAGGAACTGAGGCAAACAGATTAAATAAGTACAAAATATTCACAGAAAAGGATGAATATACCAGCAAAGAAGATGAAATCAAAGCAATTTTTAGGAATTATTTTGCCCAATCATATCCAGCAAATTTAATAATTTAAGTGAAATAGGAAAATATTTACAAAATTGTAAACTGCTGAGACTAAGAGAAAATGGAATATTTAAATAAATCTACTTTTGAAAAAGAATGAGCCATAAATGAGCCTTCTAAGACAAAAAAAAAAAAGCATCAAGTCCAGATGGATTTATAAGTGAATTCTACCAAATTTAAACAACAACTAATTCCAATATTAAATTATTTGGAAGAATAGGTAAAGAAGGAATCATACCAAACTCCTTTTATGAAACAAATATAGTGTTGATGTGTAAACCAGGAAGAGCAAAAACAGAGAAAGAAAATTATACAACAATTTCATTAATTAATATGAATGCAAAAACCTTACATAAAATTCTAGCTAGTAGACTAAAACAATATCTCACAAAATTTATACATTGTAACCAAGCAGGACTTATACCAGGAATGTAAGGATGGTTTAATATAAGGAAATCTATTAACATAATTGATTATATCAATAACAAAAGTAATTTCTCATATGATATCAATGGATGCAGAAAAAGCTTTTGATAAAATACAACACTACTAAAAACACTTGAAAGCATAAGTATAAATTGATTTTTCCTTAAAATAAAAAGTATCCACCTAAAACCATCAAAAAACATCATTCATGATGGGGATAAGTTAGAAGCCTCCCCAATAAGATAGGGAGTGAAACAAAGATGCCCATTATCACCAATATTAGTTAACATAGTATTAGAAAAGCTAGCAATAGCAATACGGAGAAAAAAGAAAGGGAAGGTATAGACAGAAAGACAATAAAATCATTTTTCTGCAGACTATATAATGATGTATGCGGAAAATCCTAGAGATTCAACTGAAAAAGTAGCTGAAACGATTTTAGCAAAGTAGCAGAATAGTAAACCATCTATAGAAACAATCAGCATTTCTATATGTCACTTACAAAATTCTATAAGAAGAAATACACTATTTAAAATAACTACAAATAGAATAAAATATCTGGGAATATACCTGCCAAAACAAACCCAAGAACTACATGAACATAACTGTAAAACATTCTTATACAAATAAAGTCAGATTTAAATGACAACCCTAAACTAAAATACTTATTCGAAGCCATACATTACCAAAAATAATTTTATTACACTAGAAAAAAAATTTTTAAATGATTTGGAATAACAAGTCAAAAATACCTAAGGAACTAATTGGGGGGGGGGACATAAAAGAAGGAAATCTAGTGTCAGATTTTAAACTATAGTATAAAGCAATAATTATCAAAATTATCTCATACTAATAAATAGAAAAGTTTATCAGTGGAATAAAACAGATATACAATGAGCAGCAGCAAAAAATGATATATAGTAACTTTGTGTTTGACAAAAGTAAAGATCCACACTTTTGGGGTAAGAATCCTCTATTTGATAAAAATTGTTGGGAAAACTAGAAAGCAATCTGACAGAACTAGGTATAGACTGATATCTTACACTAGTTACCAAAGTAAGTTAGACATAAAGAGAGATCATAAGCAAATCCAAACAACAGGGAAAATATTGCCTATCAGATTTATGGATACAGGAAGAATTTATGAATAAACAAGAGTTAGAGGACATTCAAGACATATAGTGGATAATTTTGATTACATTAAATTAAAAAGGAATTATACAAATAAAACTAACATTGCCACAATTAAAAGGAAAACTGAAAATTAGGGGTGGGTTCCTAGACAGTTTCTCAGATAGAGGTCTCATCTCAAATATATAGATCACTTTGCCAAATATATAAGAATGAGTTATTCTGCAATAGATAAATGGGAAAATGACATGAACAAACAGTTTTTGGATTAGGAAATCAAAGCTATATATAACCACATGAAAAAAAATACTCTAAATTATTACTGATTAAAGAAATGCAAATCCAAATAGCTCTGAGATATCTAATATGGATCAAATTAGCTAAAATGATAAAAGGGCAAAATGACAAATGTTGGAGAGTATATGGGAAAATGGAGGTACTAATAATTGTGAAATGATCCAACCATTTTGGAGAACAATCTAGAATTACCCTCTAAGAGTTAAAAAATCATGTATACTGTTTGACCCAGGAATACCACTATTAGGTCTATTTCCCAAGATGGGCAGGGGGAAAAAGGAAAACAACTTATATATTACAAAATATTTATAGCAGCTCTCTTTGTGGTAGCAAAGAACTAGAAACTGAGAGGATACACCTCAATTGGGGAATGGCTGAACAAGTTGTAGCATTTGATTGTGACAATACTAATGCTGGGTATGAAATGATAAGCAGGCTAAATTTTTTAAAAATATGTAACAATCTACATAAAATTATGAAGTTGTGAAATGAGAAGAAGCAAGAAAACATTATATATAGCCACATATTGCTAATAATTATAAATGTCCAGCTATAGAAAAATAAATGAAAAATAGAAACATGCATGAAAGTTTTATATATACTTTTTTTTTTTGGTCAAATGATGCCTTCTCTAAGGGCAGAATAGGTAGGGATAGAGAGAGATACCTGAAAACTGTAAAGTAACAAACAAATTAATTAGTTAAAAATATTTACAGTAGCTCCTTTTGTGGTAGCAAAGAACAGTAAGTTGAGGGATGTTCACCAATTGGGAAGAAGTAAAGGGAGCCAATAGAATATTGTATATAGTAACAACAATATTGTAAGGATAATCAACTGTGAAACACTTAGCAACTCTGATGGAGACAATGATACAATTCCAAAGGACTCATGATGAAAAATGCTATCTATCTCCAGATAGAGACTCGAGTGCAGATGGAAATACTTATTTTTTCTTTCTTTCTGACTTCCTTTATTTCTTTCAACATAGCTAATGTGAAATGCTTTCTGTGATTTCATATATATATAATGGGTATCATATTTCTTGCCTTCTGAATCAGAAGGGCAGGGGAGGAAGGGAGAGATTTAGGAACTGAAAATATATATTTTTTTTAATTTTAAAATCAGAACATCCTTGATGTCTAAATGTTAAAATGTGATAAGCCAATATAGGGTTTGAGTCATATAAAATGTATAACAAAAAGAAACAAATGTTGGAAGAGGCCAAAACAGAAACCAACATTCAGAAAATGTGGAAAATTTCAGCTGACTTTATATTTTGTATTTTTTGAAGGCACCATTCAAATATGCTTTAGCATAGAATATTTCTTTCCTGATTTTAGTACAATATTTTTTGTAGGAGAATGTGAAATTTCACTATGATGTTCAATATCCCTACACTTCTGTATCATAGATGGTGACAGTTAAAAAACTTCTTAAGAATCCATATGAAAGAAAAGCTCCACTAGAAATGTAACTGCATATTATTCAAAAATATTCCTGCAAACTTAGCAAAAAAGGGGGGGGGGAGAGAGAGAGAGAGAGAGAGAGAGAGAGAGAGAGAGAGAGAGAGAGAGAGAGAGAGAGAGAGAGAGAGAGAGAGAGAGAGAGAGAGAGAGAGAGAGAGAGAGAGAGAGAGAGAGAGAGAGAGAGAGAGAGAGAGAGAGAGAGAGAGAGAGAGAGAGAGAGAGAGAGAGAGAGAGAGAGAGAGAGAGAGAGAGAGAGAGAGAGAGAGAGAGAGAGAAGACAGTAGGTAGGAGAATGAGGAAGCTAACACCTTGGTCCGTTTGCTAAAAATAGGCATTCTCCAGCGAAGGGAAAGTGACTCATTATGAAAATAAACTTCTTTAGGTCCATGAGTCTCTATTTCTGAGAAATCTCAGAGGAAAAACAAAACACCCTAGCATCCAAGCTAAAGAGGCTGTTCCATAGCTTTCCATTTACCTGTGAGAGAGCTGTGTTTGGTATGCATTCATTCCATGAATACAAAAGAGTATATAAATGTAGTCTGACCTTTAACACAAAACTTCCCAGAAAACACAGGACTGGAGAACTAGGAGCAAGAAAATCCTCACATACTTTGTAAATGTGGGTATTAATTTCTCTGAGTCAAACTACTCAGGTATAGGATACATTATAAATTTTTCCACTGAGTTTTATCCTAAGAATGATAATGTATCAAATCTTATTTTCTTCATCTAAAGAAAACATTATAATTGTGTAAAAATTAAGCCATTGGTAAGCCTGTGAATTATATATGCTCAAGTTTATATGAATAAATTCTTCAGTCAACAAATATAATTTAATGCTTAAAGGTTAATAAATATAAATTTGAAACACAACATGGTTAAAATCTCATAATACAGAGAACATTTGAATGAGTATTTCACATAAACAAAGCTTTTGGTTAACAGGCCTTAATAACATTGTTTTGTGTTTCATTATAGGGAATTCACACATCTAGCAAATACTTTTAATGAGAGCTACCAGTACTATTTTTTTTTTAATTAAAGGGAAAACTGAACTCCTTAGGATAACTTTTTGGTTCTGCCATCAAAAGCAGAACCAAAATCTCTCTACACCAGTTCCAGCCAATAACTTCAAACATTTCAACCACTTCTAAAGCTATACAAGTAAAATCAAATACTCTTAATGCCCAAATCCTAAAGCACAAACAGAAAAAAATCAATGATTTTGGAGAAGGAAATGGGTGAGAGAATTATGGTGCACAATATCTCATGCTTTCCTTCACATACTTCTGAGCTTTTGACTAATAATTTACCACTGAGACTGAGAAAGGTGTTTCTGGCACACTCTCCTCTAGAACATGAGAGTAAATAAAGGTAATGGGAAAACTTAGTGTGTTTTCTTATGCTTCTGATTTTTCCTTTAGTACTTTAGTCTTCAAAATCCCTAAGAGCTGCAAAATCTATTTGTACAAAAATGTCTAAATCTCTATACCTGTGTGGAGCACCTTGGAAACATCAGTTATAAGAATTATAAATATTCTTCTATCAAAAACTAATTATTGGGGAGTAGCTAGGCAACTCAATGGATTTAGAGCCAGGCCTAGAGACAGGAAGTCCTAGGTTCAAAATTGGCCTCAGATCTTCTTAGCTGTTTGACCCAGACCAAGTCACTTAAACCCCCCCCCCCCCAATTGCCTAATCCTTACCACTCTTCTTCCTTGGAAACAAAACAAAATATTGATTCTAAGACAGTAACTGATTCTGAGTTGATACCTATACTTCCTCTCTCAAAAACCAGTCATTGATTTTTCAGATTATTTCCAAATGCAAAAGAAAAGGCATCCTTTTTAGAAAACTAATGGTAGCTAGTGGTACATACACAATAATCTGAAATACAAACATTGGCAATCTTATTTCAAATCAATAAATCCCAAGGTGGGAGAAAATAGACAAAACATCATTTTCACAATTTTTCCTCATTCATTCATAAATATTTATTAAGCACTTATAAATTATAGAGACCCATGTTAAGTATACTAGAATAGATTAACTAAATCACTAACCTTATATCAAGGACATTACAGTATAGTAATGTATATATATTGTGAAGGGTGAATTAAACTTGCTTTGTCTATCAATCAGCAATTTTTAAATTAATCAATCAAAAACTTAAGCACCCCTACTTAACACTAAGTAAGAGTGTCGGCAAGTCACTTGCCAAAGTGGGTGACAATTCCAGAGGCCACTGCCCCACCCCTGGACAGTACTAGATAAATTGAAAGACTGCAATTGGTTCCTGTAAAGTAGAGGAAGGGACAGGAAGTGACATGGAGAAAGGACTATAAAAAGTCCTGAACTTCCTGTCCAAGGGACTTCGGCTTCACTTCAAGCTGGACTTTGGCTCTTGGACTGCTTCTTAGAGGACTGCTCCTGGATCTTCTACTTTGGACTTTGATGTTGGACCACTTTGCCTTGGGTGGGTGAGTAGCTGGCCTTCCTTTCCTGGCTTCTGTAGAGATTGGTTCCAGAGAGGCCTTCCTTTCCTGGAAGAGGCTGCATTGGTAAAACCCTTGTTGAGGACACCACTGGACTTATGGTTGAGAATTACCGGAAAATCCATGTGAAGACAAGGGATGTGGTGAAGCCCTGCCAGGCCTGAGCCCCACACTGGAGCAGCACTTGGGGTGATAGGCTAGATAATTCTCTACCTTCTTACATTTTCCCATTTTCACTCTTTCCACCTCTTTGTAAATAAAGCTACTAGGTTATTTTGACTTTAGTTATAATATCTTTAAATTGGTGACCACAATATTACTATAGAATTCTCATATTAGCATAAAATCTAAATTTAAATTATTATAATACCAAGGATATTACAAAGATATAGTAACAATTTCAAGGATATTACAGCATAGTAACATAAAACACATATGACTATAATCTAAGTGTATTTTAAAAAGTGCAAAGATCTGAGAGTTGAAACACCATGGTGAATTAGAAGACTTCAAAAAGGGCCATTTGATCTATTTTAAAGTTTAAGCATGATTTCAGTAGACAGAGAGGAAAGGGAGTGTATTTCAGGTATGTAAATAGCTTAAGGAAAAGCACAAATGAGAAATTTTGGAATCTATGGGAGGCAGCAAGTAGTTTCTTTTAGGTATAGTACAGATATATAGAGGGCTATATGATGAAATAAGAGTGGCACCAAATTATAGATGGCCTTGAACACTAGGCAAAAGAACATGTACTTTAAACAATAAGTGCTAGAGTTCCTGAAAAAGTTTCAATTTGAAGGATGAATTGGAAGGAAAAGTGCAGAGGTGCAATGATCTAGGTTAGTGGTAATGAGGGCTTATACTAAGAATGATAATGATGACAATATCAGTTGACATTACATAGCCCTTACATAGCTCATTTAATCCTCACAAACCTCTATCTCTAAGGCAGGCAGATCAAGCATTCCCATTTTAGATGAGGAAATTGAACTTCAGAAGTGTCTTTCCCAAGTCACATAGCTAGTAAGTGGAAAGGGGTTTTGAGGTATGAAGCAGGAGGTGACCTAGGTGGCAGGGAGTGACTTAGGATACTTGAGATAGGAGAATGTTACAAACAGTTGCTAATGGGAGTGTGAAAAAGAGCCAATGGGAACAAAAGAAAAGGAAGCCATAGGAACCTATTTGAGATGAGATAATAAGAATTTGAGAGGGAGCCAGTTTTTGAAAGGCTATAACTTATGAGTCTAGACTCATAGACTAGAGAAGTTTAACCTGGAAAAGAGGAGAGTTGGAGAGAACATGGTCACTGACTTCAAGTATTTGAAGGCTTGTCAAGATGAATACTGATTAGACTAATTCTACTTAATCCCCAAAGGCAGAGAATTAAGAGCAATGGATCATAGTTGAAGACAAGTAGGTTTATGTGCAGCATATGAACAATTGTCTAACACTGATGGTTATAACCAAAAATAGAATGAAATGTCTTAAAAAGATGTTTCCCCTCATCTGAAGTATCAAACAAAGGTTTGACACAACCACTTGTCAAATATGTTATCAAAGAATTTCTTCCTCAGTTAAGATGGATCTAGCTGGCTTCTAAAATACCTTCCAACTCACACATTCTGTGATAATCCTTCTATCTTTCTATTTCTTTATCCCTTCCTTCATTACTAAATGTCCTTCAAATGATGTCAACATCTAATGCCACAGGTTCCTCAACCTCTTGAAAGGCATCTAACCCTCTCACCCTACTACAACTTCTTTTTCTATAATCAACAAAGATTTCTTTAGTACTAAAACCAGTCATCTCTTCTGGTCCTCATTCTCCTTGATCTCTGTGCTGATGCTGACAGAGTTTAATCAGGCAATCAATCAATAAACATTTGTTAATGCCTACAATATGTCAGGTGTTCTGTTGAGCACTGGGGATATAAAAAGAGGCAAAAGTCCATACCTGCTCTCAAATTCACAATCTAGTGCAAGAGATAACAAGCAAACAAATATGTATAAACAAACTACCTATTAAATAAATAGGAAATAATTAAGAAAAAGAGGGCACTAGAATTAAGAGAGGTTGGGAAAGTCTTCCCGTAGAAGATGGGACTAAAGGAAGCCAATAGACAAAGAGATGAGGGAGAAAATTCCACAGGCATGGGAAACAGACAAATACCCAAGGCTGAGAGATGGACTATTCTAGTAGTTGAATAGCAAGAAGGCAGTGTCTCCTGGATGGTAAAGTAAGATGTAAGAAGAATGGAAATGTAGGAGGAGGGGATAAATTATGAAGGTCATTGAAGGCCTAACAAAAGATTTTTGCATTTGATCCAGGATGCAAAAGGAAGCCACTGGAGTTTACTGAGGAAAGAGGTGACATGGTTGGACCTGTACTTTAGGAAAATCACTTTGGTGGATGAATGGAAGCTAGACCAGAGTAGGAAGAGAACTGAGGCACACAAGTCAATGGGTCTGCACTAGAAAGGTGACAGTGTCAGGGGAAAAAACATCAAGAGATATTGCAAAGGTAAAATCCTTGAAAAGAGATGGAATGCTAGGGATGAGAGACAGTGAAAAGTCATGAATGATTCCTAGATAAGTCTGAAGGAGTTTACTAATTCATCTGCTGGATATTTGCTCCTTGGCTTCAAAGGCACTAAACTCTTTAACTCTCTTCCTACCTAACATCCCTTTTTAGTCTCTTTTGTGGTACCATCCTCCAACATCTTAACATCATCTAAGTGTGAATATTTTCAAAGAAGCTGTTCTTGGCTCCCATTTTTCTCTCTGGACTCTCTTCTGGTGTAATCTTATTTACTTTTATGCTATGACTGAAATTTGTTCTATACAAATTATTTTTTTTTATATTCAATTTTATTTTCAGGTCTGTTATCTTCTCCCCCTCCCATATCTCTTAAGAAAGCAATTATAGATGTGTGTACGTGTATACACACAGAGACAGGCACACACATCACTACACCTGTTACAAACATGTATAATTAAGCAAAACAAATTCCAGATTGGCCACGTCCAAAAACAAACCATGTCTCAATTTAAACTTAAGAGTCTAGTTTACCTCTTTATCATTAAGTGGGTAGCATGCTTCATTATGAACCCATTGAAATTGTGATTGTTCATTTTGTTGATCAGAATTTCTATGTTTTTTTTAAAAGATAATCCTTATCTTCTGTCTTAGAACCAAAACTATGTATTGGTTCCAAGGTAGAAGATCAATAAGGGCTAGCAAATGGGGGATAAGTAACATGCCCAGAGTCATACAAGTAGGAAGTGTTTCAGGCCGATTTTAACCCAGGACCTCCTGTCTCTGGGCCTGGCTCTCAATCCATTGAGCTACCTAGTTGCCCCCTATATCTTTTTTTAAAAACCTTTCTTTCTTAGTATCAATTCTAAGACAGAAGAGTGTCAAGGGCTAGGCAATTGGGATTAAGTGACTTGCCCAGGGTCACATAGCTAGGAAATGTCTGAGACCAGATTTGAACCAAGGTCTTCCTAAGTCCAGGACTGATTATCCACTGAGTCACCTATTTCTACATATTTTAAAGTTGTATATCTTTACAATATAGTTTTTGAATGAATTGTTTTGGTTTTGCTCACTTCACTTTATATTAGTTCACACAAATGTTCTCAGGTTCCTTTGAAACTATTCCTTTCATCATTTTTTATAGCACAATAGTATTAGTATTCTGTCACCTTTATATACCATAACTTGGTCAGCCATTTTCCAATTGATGGGGACCTCCTCAGTTTCCAATTCTCTGCCCAGAGATGCAAAAAAAGTTGTTATAAATATTATTTTTACATATATGTCCTTTCCTTCTTTCTTTGATTTCTTTGGGATAAAGACCTAGCAATGGTATCATGGGATCAAAGGGTATGCAGAGTTTTGTAACTTTCAGACCATAATTCCAAATAGTTTTCCAAAATGGCTGAACCAGTTTACAATGGTTCATCATCATCAAAGGTTGTTTTCCCACAGCCCATTATTAATGGTTAAACCAGACATTTATGACTCCTTTTTTTTTAGTCAACTTTGCCAATCTAATAGATATGAGGTAGTGCTTCAAAATTGTTTTGTATTTCTCTAATTATTAATTATTTAGTGCATTTTTTATGTCTATAGCTTGATAAGATTATTTTCTTCCTCTGAAAACCATTCTTTGATAGCCTTTGATCAGTTATCAACTACAGAATGGCTCTTATTCTTAAAAATTTGAATCAGTTCCTATACATACATATATATATACATATATATATATATATATATATATAAGAACTGAGATATATATATAATGTATCTGTATAAACACACACATACACCCCTTTGAAATAAGTTCCTAATCAAAGAAACTTGCTACAAATATTTCTTCCCATTTTCCTTTAATTTCAGTAGATCTATCTCTAGCATTGATCTTTAGCTTGTGCCACTTAAGCTCTCGCGGGATCAGTTTTTTCATTAGCAAAATGATTCAGGAAGCTGAAACTGACTTCCTAAAATTTTCCTTGTTTCCTTTCTTTAGATTTCTCCTTTGCCATGAATATACTCTACCTTGTTTCATACATATATATCATATGTACATCATATCCTTTCATTAGTAATTAGCATTAAATGAATTGAGAATATAACTTTTTTTCATATTGGTAGCCTCAATGTTCTTCATACAGTAAACACGCGCTTAGGTGTTCACGGACTTTAAACTAACCACATGGATAAGGCATGGAAGCAAGGAAAATCATTTAGTAAACACACAACTGTAGTTCGACCATTTAGTCCCTGCCCAGGCAAGTGCTTGAGCTCTGTTCCATGACACAAGTGTTTGGATTTTTCCAAGAGCTGATGTCAGGGCTTTTCATGGAGACAGAACAGCATTTATAGGGCAGAGGGCTTCCCCAGCAGCTACTCTCAATGTGGTCTTTGTACTGTTCTGCTAGGAAAGCCAGGAGGACCCTGCAGAGCTTTAGTCCCTGAAGAAATTCTGCTCTAGAAGGATGGGGGTGGGGCAAAGGGCATTTTACAGATAGTCATTTGGGGAACTAAGCATCCTTCTTCTAAAGTTTAAATTCTCCCAACATCAAGACTCAAATTATTTTATTCCTGGAAGAGTGAAGAAACTATTGTTCAACATGTTCTGCTGGGTTTGGATGAGGGAAAAAAAGGTGAACACGCATCTGCAGGACTGAAAGATTAATGAAGCAAATCATTCTGTATCCTTTGGTGCATACTTTCCCAAAGCAAAGTCTAAATAGATCTCATACAGCAGATTTAGGTTCAATGTCACCTAATATCTCCATATTCAGAGATTAGGGGAAAGACAAATAAATATATTCCCCTCAATGGCTTAGAATTGGTTAGATTCCAGACAGAAAATTGGGATATTCTATACCCAAGGCTTACATAGTAAATACCAGTAAATTTTTACTTAAATGAGTATACATTCCATGATTTATGCTTTGATTTTTATTTGTACTTCAAAGATTTTTTTGAGTCATTCAAGTAATCTTGTATGCTTTTAATATTTGAATGAGAGGTGTCTTGAAGGAGAAGTGTTCTTAAGATGTCACCTTGAGTCACAAAATAAAATGCTTTCTACAGTTAGTAAGCAATAAGTTAGGTGGCACAATGGAGATACTGCTGAGTCTGGAGTCTGGGAGACTTTAATTCAAATCTGGCCTCAGATACTTAGCTATGTGACCCTGGGGAAATCACTTAAGTCTTGTTTGCCTCAATTTCTTCATTTGTAAAATGAGCTAGAGAAGAAAATGGCAAACCACTCTAGTATCTTTGCCAAGAAAATCCCAAATGGGGTCACAAAGTCAGACATGACTGAAACAATTCAACAAAGACAAGCAATAAGCACAGAATGGTTATAATTTAACAAGTTACACATAAGTGTTAAAGAAAGGTTCAAACAGAACAGTATTAGAGACCTTCCTGAAGCCTGCTTCAACTGGGGGGAGATAAATACATTCAATGGGGGGGGGGGGGGGGGGACAAAACCCTGATATAGAACTGACATGGCTGAGGATAGAAGAATGAATTCCCTTACCAGTCATGCTCTGGAACTCCACTGAATCCTGTCTTGCCCACCTGGAAGGATCAGGGACTTGCCATCTATTCTATCTATTCTATTAACAGACATGTGCTCATTGCCCCTTCTCCATCTTTTGTGAATGTATTAATGCTCACATCATTCTCATCATTGTTTCTTTGAAGGGAAAGACAATCTGCTGCCCTATGGCTCTGAGGCACTTAAGTGGTACAGGGAACAGAGTGATGTATCTGGAGTCAGAAAGACCTGAATTCCAATCCAGTCTCAGACACACTGGACAAGTCACTTAATTTCTGTTTGTTCAATTTCCTCCTCTGTAAAATGAAGATAATAAGAGAACTTAAAAGCAACTGTCCCCTCAAATTGCTTACATTCCAGATGAACCTTATATTTCCTGCTCCATGACTTCATTCAATGATACTGGTATCTGGAATGTTTTCTTTTTCTTTCAACACCTTCACTGTTTGAAATCTTTTCTTTACTTAAAAGACCAGTTCAGAGGCTATAAGGGCTTTCCCTGATTTTCCTCCTCATTCCTCTGGCGTAAGTGATTTTTGCTTTTCTTAAGTTCAATTCAATAAGCATATATTAAGGGTTTACTGTGTTAGGCACTTTTGCAAAAACAAAAAATAATGCTCTCTACTTTCAAGAAACTCAAGCTTTTTGAGAGGGCAATCAATACCCATTAAAAGTTTTTGAATCTTTAGGTTCTAGCAAAAATCCTTAGTTCATGATGAGCACTTATGCTTATTGAATTGAACTGAATTATAGACAGGGCAAAACAAAATTAACATATAATCTAGTTTGGCTAAAATGCTGAGCATATGAAGGGAGGGAAGAATGGGGGGAAAAATGATGCAAGGGCAAGTTATAGCCAGTTGATAGTATCCTGAAAGCACAGTCAAGGAGTTTGTATTTATTTGGCAAACATTTGTGAGCCATTGAGGTTTTTCAGCAGTAATGTGAATGACCAAGTAAGTGCATTAAGAATGTTAACCCAAGCAATTGAGTAAAAGAGGAGAGAGATTAGAGGCAGGGAGACTTTTTAGGAGGCCAATAAAGACTTGGGAAACAGAACCTCTTCTACAATAGTGGCAATGGAAATGGAGAGAAGTAGGTGAATGCAAGAGACATTAAAGAGACAAAAATAATAGCACTCGGCAATTAACTGAATGTGTGTAAAGTAATAAATATAAAAATCTTAATATTTAGCTAAAAAAGCAACTCCACATAAATATTAAGTGAGGGAGAAGTGGTTAGAAGCGTGTATGTAAAAAAGATCTGGGGATATCAGTGAACTGCAAGCTCAATATATATAAACAATATGAAACAGCAACCAAAGTAAAATAAAATAAAACAAAACTGTGATCATGGGCTACAATAAGAGAAGTCAGTTTCCATCGTATTCTGTCCTCATCAGGAATATTAAGTTTATTTCTAGGTACTATAGAAGAACACTAATAAATTGTATCATAGTCAGAGGGAGTAACCAAGATGATGGAAGAGCTCTGAGTCTATGCCATATGAGGATTAGTTAAATGAAAAAAGGAAGTTTAAATTGGAAAATAAAAGGCTCTGATCTCTTCAAATATCTGAAGGGCTGTCACCTGAATGAAAGCCTAGATTTCTTCTGTTTAGCCCTAGTGAGCAGAACCTAGAGCAATGGACAAAAGTTTCAAAAGGGACAAATTGAAGCTTGATGACAGGAAAACTATCCTAAAAATCAGAGCTGTCCAGAAGTGGAATGGGCTACCTCTACTCAAGAGGTAGACATATTTAAAAAGAGGTTATATGACTCCTGCTCAATTACTATAATGTACTTAATAAGCATTTGTTTTTTCATGAGTTAGACTAAATGGTCATTAAGGCCCCTTCCAACTCTCAAATTCTGTGAATTTTTGAAATTACAAATAATAGTGTTTAGTCAACAACCAATTGTCATAAGAAAAAAGTATTGAAAGTTCTCAAAAAAAATTACTTACTTGGCAATTTGAATCCAAGAAATGCCATTAAGAATACACTATCACAGCATTTAATGTAGATTCCACTTCCATAATTAATAAAGCACTGGGGAAAAGTGATTTCTATGTGTTTTCTTTTTAAATACATAATTATTCAAAATGAAATATTGTAATCCAATCTATTTCCCTAAACAGTACTTAATATTAAAATAAATGTTGTTTCTTCTGTCAATAATCACAAAAGGTTGATTTGCTGGAAGTCTACCCACCCATCATATATCCTCTTTCTCAATTAGAAACTTGAATTTATAGTAAACCATCAAAGTAAAATCAAAATTTAAGTTAGCACTTTTTTAAAAAGGGGAAATGATTATTGATTTTGCTCAACCAAACTGAGTTCCCCAAAATTGGGAATATTTGAATGGCCATATTCTTGTTCTCTTAGTATATCTTGAGGTTTAGAAACCAATTATTTTATCTGATGGTAGAAATGCATATATGTCTAGTCCATATATTTTCCTTATGGCCATGGTCATAATTGACTAACAAGAAGACTATATCAAAGTTCTCCTAAAACAGTAATTTTCCAATAAAGATAAAGCACCTAAGAGGCAAAGGGTCACACAGCTAGGAAGTGTCTGAGGCCACATTTGAACCTAGGACCTCCCATCTCTAGGCCTGGATCTCAATCCACTGAGCCACCCAGCTGCCCCCTTGATCCAGCTTTTTAAAAAATTGTAATTTCATTTAGAAAATACATAAACACAGAGAAATGTAATGGAGGTGACCGATGAGCCTGGAATAAGACAAAAATCAAAATTAGACTTTGTACTACAAAGTAATCAACTGGTGGGAATGAAGTCAGATGATACTAGAATGATGTTTGGCTCTACAATTTGTTACTAGTATGACCTTGGGTAAATCATTTATATCTTCTCTGAAACTCAACTTCCAAAAAATCAGCAAAATAGAGACAATGGTTACACAACCAAAATCAGTACTCTAGCCCTTCCTTATTCTCAAGAGTCTGACATAATTGCCAAGGCCTAGGGCTAAACTAGGAACTAACAGCTTTACTTCATAATATTTCACTTTTATGTAACACTTCACAAAGACTTTCCTTACCTCCTGTAAGGTGTAGGTACAAGTATTTTTTCTCAATTTACAAATGTCATACAGGAAGTCAACATCAATACCAGAATACAAGCCCTGGATCTTCTAAGTCAGACCAATATTCATTACACTATATCTCTCTTTCATAGAACCTTAGGATTGGAAACAATTATATGGACCATCTAGTCTAACCATCTCATTTTAGAGAGGAAGACACCAAGGCCTGGAGACATAGATAATTGGTGATAGACCCAAGGCTAGAACCCTGGATCTTCTGTCCCCCAAAGTAGTGCTATTTCAATCAATTTACTCTTCTACATCACAAATACCCTATTATCTCATGAAATTACTGTCATGTGCAAATAAAAATGCTTAAATAATATTATATCTAAGAATATATGTTAAATATTATACTGTCAAATCTAAATATATATTATGAGTAAGATAATATGTTTATATTATCTTTGATCTTCACAATAACCCTGTGAGGCACATTAATTTGTGAGAATCTGAATACTAAAGCATAAAATATTATAACTACTGTAACATGGAATCATTCAACAATGAACATTTATTAAGTGCTATACTATGCAAATACTAATAAAGTTCTTTATGGTTTGAAAAATACTTTACATGTAATCTCATTTGATCCTCAAAACAACCCTGAGAAAGAGATGCTATTATTATCCCCATTTTACAGATGAGGAAACTAAAACTGAGAGAGGTTAAGTGACAAAGGGTCTTCCTGACTCCAATTCCAGTGCTTGATGCACTGACACCTTGCTGCATGATTCAAAGCCCAAAAAAGGAAACAAACTCGCCAGTCAAAAGAAATTACATTCTTGTGGAGTAATTGTGTGACCCTGGAAAGAGAAGCTTAAAGTAATTTATGTTAAATAATACTTAATATTTATTCTTTAATTCAACAAACATTTATTAGGGTATACAACACTATGCTAAGTATTGTGGGAAATACAGATTAATATATCTGTTTTCTACTAGCAGGAAATTTACAATCTATCTGGAGATAAGAATTATTCACCATAGAATCTCAGTAGTTGGAAATAAATCTTAATGGTCACCTAAACTAAACAGCTCAGTGAGTAACTAATCTTATTTCTTATCCCTCTCAAGACCTCCACCCTCTTCTACATCATGTTTCATAGGTGGTTAAAAGGGCATAAGGAACTGATGTATGTCTATTATTGGCTAATTTGTTAAAAAAGTATGAGTTGAACATAATGCAACCTTAATATTTCACATCAAAAAGTGTCACACATATAAAAATCACATAAAATATGTCCCCATTGAAATGTATTCAATGACTCATTTAATATTATACGGCATGAAAGAAAAAGAATCAACAAATATTTATTAAACACCTAATACATGCCAAAAATAACATGCAATGTACAAAATTTTATTAAAACACAGAGAAGATACAAGAAAAACTTGAGACAGGAAGAAATTAGAGGCTGCTACCTCACCCTATCCCTTATCCCAACACCCCCTTCCCCCTCCACACACACAGTGGGGAAGGAGGAAAAAAATACCACCAAAAGAAGCTTCATATAGAAGGTGACCTATGAACTAAGTCTCAAAGGTATCCAGAGAAGCCAACACTTAGAAGTGAGGAGGGAGTATTACAGGCAGAGCATGGGGAAGAGCCACTGTGAAGGTACATGATATCAAGTGTGAGAAACAAGAAGAAGGATAATCTGGCAAAAATGAAGAGGATGTTGAAGGGAATAATACATGAGAAAAGAGGAAAGATAGAATGAGTTTAGGCTGGGAACAGCTTTAAAAGATAAAGGAATTTATCTTAATAAGTAACCATTTAAGATCACTAAGTTAGGTAGGGTAGAAGGAAGGAGATAGTGTCCTACAATAAAATGATTTTGGAAGCTTTATTAGGGAGAGCCTAGAAGCAGGGAGACCAATTAGGAGACTCAAACAGCACAGATTAGAGACACTAAGGGCCTGAACTAGGGTGATTGTGAGAGTGCAAAGAGGTAAATGTTTAGGAGAGATATAGACAAAAACAAAACTTGGCAAAACAAAGACTGGACATGTGGGGTAAGTGAGAATGAGGGGTGGCATCAAGACTGCAAACCTGAGTGACTAACAAATCTAATAACCTTGTCTCAATTCTCATCTTTCTAGAATTCTCCAGGGCCTCTGACACTGCCATTCACCCTCTTCTCTTTGATCTTTTTTTCTTCTCAATGTTTTCATGACCATGATTTCTTCTACTTCCCCTCCTGCCTTTCTGACTGGTCCTTCTCTGTCTCTTCTGTTGGCTCTTCATCTATTATCATACACAATAACAGAAGATATCAATCAAAGCTCTATCCTGGCCTCTCTTCCCTTCTTTATTCATACTATTTTACTTGGATTTTTTATTACCTCCCATGATTTCAACAATCTATTGGAGGGAATATGGAAAAACAGGGACATTAATGCATTGTTGGTGCAGTTGTGAAGTGCTCAGATCATTCTGGAGAACAATTTGGAATGCCACCCAAAGGGTTATAAACAGTGCATATCCTTGTCTGTATCTAAAAGAGATCAAAGAAAAAGGGAAAGAGCCTATATATACAAAAACATTCATAGAGGCTCTTTTTGAGGTGACAAAAGAATTAGAAATTAAAGGGATGCCCATCAACTTGAAAAATGATTGAACCCACTGTGGTATATGATTGTGATGGAATACTATTGTACTGTAAGAAATGACAAGCTGGATGGTTTCAGAAAAACCTGAAAAGGCTTTCATGAATTGAACAGCAATATTTTAACTATACTCTACTTGGCTACTCTCATCAAGACAAAGGTGCATGACAATTCCAGAGGATTCATTAAGAAAACTGCTTATCTACTTTCAGAGAGAGAACTGATGAACGCTGAGTGCTGTGAATCTTAAAATTTCTCAGATTGTGAATCTTAAAATTTCTCAGATTCTACCTTAGAACATTTGGTTAAGGCTATTCCAATTTAAACAATGGAGGTACTTGATCAGGAATGTATTAGGAACTTTAAAATTACTCCACCCATACTTGGCCATACGTTAGGGGAAGATAAAGTTGTAAAACTCCTTAGTGAACAATGAAGATACTTAACTCATACTTATAGTGAGGCCAAAACCTTAAGCTAGGTCTATTTTTAGACCTAACACAAAAGGGTGCTAAGTACCTATAAAGGTCAAATTAATCACTAAAAGGTCAGGCAACTTCCAAACTTGCAAGGGACAAAACTTAGCAAAGAGGTGTAAAGTACTCAGAAGATAGAATCTACTCAGAGAAGGTGAGAACTAAAAACTAAGAATGGGCTGTCCTAGGGAAAGCGTCTATTGTGATTGGTAGATGTGAAAATTTAGGGGAGGTGGCATAGAAGAAAATTCTCTTTAAAAGGAGATCAGGAACTGAGAGCTGGGCTCTCTCTGTGGGGTCCATGGGGTTGCTCAGTGGCTGAAGTTAGTTGAGCTGAGGAGCTAAACTGGAGGGTCTCTCTGAACACTAGAGTTTTGCTTGGAAGGATCTTGTGGTGAGTGATTAAAGACTGACTTAGTTTTCCCTCTTAAGGAGGCCTCTGGCCTAGGCCCTATTTCCTCTTACTCTCTCTCTCTCTCCCTTTCCTTAATTCCTTAATTTGTATTAATTAAAATCTCCATAAAACCCAGCTGACTTGGGTATTTCATATTTGGAAATTTTCGCATGGTGACCACTTATTTTTGTTTTAAATCAAGACACTAAAAATTATCTTTACAGTTTTTGGCAATTCAAAGTCCTGAAACCCACATTTTTGTGGTCACAGTTTATGGCAACCACTCTTTTGTCTGTAACAGTGCATATTGAAGCATATTCTTTTTAATTTTATTTTTCTCACCTTTTTTGCAACATGGTTAATTAGACATGTTTTGCATGACTTCACTTGTGTAATGGATATCATTACTTGTCATCTCAGTGGGTGGGAGAATAGCTAAAGGAAGAAAATTTAGAACTCAAAATTTAAAAATCAAATGTTATAAATAAATTTGATTGAATTATTTCAATGATCATTTATTTAGTCCTAACTTCTCCTGATCTATAGTCTTGCATCTCAAACTGGACATTTTATAAACATCTTAAATTCCGCAAGTCCAAACTGAATTTATCTCCCCCCAAAACACTCTTCCTTTTCAAATTTCCCTTTTAGAATTAGGGGCAACACCATCCTCCCAGTCACCTAGGCTCACAAGCTAGGTGTCATACTCAACTCCATACTGTCACCCCCATACTTCCCATATCATTTGTCATTTGTCAAATGCTATCATCTCCATCTTCCTAATATTTCTTGAATATGTCCCCCTTTTCTCCTCTCAGGGTGCAATTATCCTGGCAAAGGTTCTTATCATCAATGTGATTTAAGACTATTGAAATAGGCAGCTGGTTGGTCTTCCAGCCTCAAATCTTTCCCTACTTCAATTTATCCTTAAATCAACTATAAAAACTGATCATCCTAAAATAAAAAGCAGGCCTGACCATATCACCATTCTACTCAATAATTACCTCCAGAATCAAATATAAAATCCTCTGTTTGACCTTTAAAAGCCCTTCATTGCTTGCCCCTTCCTAATTTTCAAGTCTTCTTGTATATTATCACCCCAAGTATTCTTCTCTTCAATCCAGTGATTCATCTTCTTGCTGCTTTTTGCACAAGACATACTGTCTCACAACTCAGCCTGTTCATTGCCACTCCTGGAATGTTCCCTCTGCTCTCCTTCCTCATTTCCAACTTCTAGCTTCCAAAGTTTCCTTCAAATATCAGTTAAAATCCCACCTTCTGTAAGAAGTCTTTCCCTGTCTTCCTTAATCCCAGTAACCTTCCTTTTGAGATTAATACCAAGTTATTCTGTGTATATTATCTTCTTAGCACATATATTTTTGTCTGTTTTTTTTTTCAACAGATTGAGTTCCTTAAAAGCAGAGACCCTCTTTCTTTTTGCATGGCATAATGCTTTTACTGACTAACTAGAAAGACAGTGGTGCTCAAAATAGTAATAACAAGTTTAAAAGAGGAATGGGTTGGGGATGGAGGACATATATAACAAGTTCTATCTGGATTATGCTCAATTTGAGAGGCATCAAGTTTGAAAGACATCACTCTTCTCCCACTGTCTTCTGATTTACCTCTATCTCATAAAAATGTGGCCCTTCTCTTTGCCAAGGCAAACCTCTCTAAATACATCCTTGATCCTATTCCATTTCCATTCCATCTTCTCCAACAGAATGTCCTCTTGATCATACTCTAATCTGTCCCAGCCCTCCTCAGTTGCCTACAAAATGCCCAAGTCTCTACCATTCTTTCAAAAAACAATCAAGTAAATCCTCCCTTGATCCAACCTTCCCCAACTAGCTACTGTCCTACAACTCATTCACTTCTTAGCTAAACTCCTGGGAAAAGCCTGCTACAATCTGGTACAACCTTCTCTGATCTCACCATTCAATTGAAATTGTTCTCTCCAAAGTTACAAGTGATCTTTTAACTGCCAAGACTAATGGTTTTCCAATCCTCATCCTTTTTGATCTGAAACCCTTAATGCTATCTACTATCTTTTGGACAATTTCTTTCTAGGCTCTTTAACTGACTTGCCCAGGGTCACATAGTATCTCAGGTCATATTTGAACCCAAGTCCTCCCAATTCCAGGCCTGGCATATTATCCATTGTGTTACCTAGCTGTCCCTCTCTAAGTTCTCATGACAGTGCTCTCTCTTGGTTTGCCTATTTGTCAGAGTATTCTTCAATCTCCTTTTTTTGGTTTTCATTTCATTCATTTTTCATTTTACTTGCCCAGCAATTATGATGCCCTGAAAAGATCCCTAGACCCTCTTATCTTTTTCCTCTATTCTATTTTTACTTGGTGATTTCATGATTCCCATGTATCTATTCATGTAGTCTTCTCTTAGCTTTCGTTTGTATTTCCAACTGCCTCTTAGGCAATGCAAACTGGATGACATAAGTCTTTCAAATTCAACATGGTCATAACTGAAATTATCTTTCCCCCAAAACTTTTCCCTCTTCCAAACCTCTCTGTACCATCCTCTCAAGTCATTCAGGTTTACAAACTCGGTTTTTTATACAACACTCCTCTCACACTCACTCCATATATCTAATCTGGTGTCAAGTCTTGTTATATTTCACAACAACTTTTGAATAGGTTCCCTTCTCTCTATTCATGTACCTATTACCCTTGTATGGGCCCTAATGACCTTATGCCTAGGCTATTACAATAACTTTTTGGTTGGTTGCCCTACTTTCTACTGCAATAGATACTCTTTTCAACTGTAAAATTAATTTTCTGGAAGTGCAAATCCAACCATGTCATCCACTACTCGATAAATCCAGTGATTTCTTATTTCTTCCTGGATCAAATATAAAATCCTTTGTTTAATTCTTAAAAAGCCCTTCAGTACCTGGCCCCTTCATATGTTTCCAATCTTATTCCACTCTACTATCCTTCAGACATTCTTCAATCCAATGACACTGGTCTTGTTGTTATTCTTCCATTTCTTGACTCACTGCCTCTGATTTTGACTAAATTGTCCACCATGTCTGGAATGCTTTTCCTCATCACTTTGATCTTCCTGCTCCAAGATACAGCAAATCCTACCCACTACTGGAGGCCTTTCCTAGTTTCCCCTTGTCTCCCAATTGATAGAGTAGGGGTCCCCAAAATGCAGCCTCCTGAGGCCACTAATCTGGCCCCCACTGCACTTTGGGAAGGGGCACCTCTTTCATTGGTGATCAGTGAGAGGAGTACTTCCAGTAACACAATCCTTTGTGTGGAGCCTTGTTCTGAGAGTAACTGAACAGGAACAAGGTGCTGTGCAAAGGATTATGTGGCTGCACAATGGAAGACATCAGCGTGGTGATATGTGGGAAGGAATTCCGTACTGTGTATACTGATGCTCAGTATAGAGGTGGCAGTGATGGGCTTGTGCAAAGTGTGACAGGCCCATCACAGTCAGCACTGCAGCCTTCACTATTCCGGACAGTGGTGTACAGATTTGTTCATAGTTTTTTTTTATAGTTTGGTCTGAGGGATAGTGAACTGGACCCCTGTGTAAAATGTTTGGGGACCCCTGTGATAGAGCATTCACTCTAAGATTATCCTCTATCTACTCCATATAAAAATCTTTTATGTAAATAGTTGTTTGCATATCATCTCCATTACAATGTGAGCTCCTTAAGGACAAGGATTGTTTTGGCATTCTTTGTGTCCCCAGTGCTTAGTCATATCTGACACATACTAAGCTCTTAATAGATGCTGGCTGACTTAACATAACTATAAATTAGTCTAGTCATTCTGTAAAGCAATTTGGAACTATATCCAAAACATCAAAAACTGTGCATACCCTTTGACCTTGTGGTACCTCTCTCAGACTCAAATCTCAGAGAAATCAAAGAATGAGGAAAAGAACCAATATGTCCTAAGTATGAATCTGCAAAGTATGAGAATCAAATGAGACATTTATAAAAAATTTATCTCAGTACCTGGAACAAAGTAGGCACTTAATAAATGCTTGTTCCAGGACTTCCTAGTTATATTGATTTTTCCATATTTATCCTGTTTTCCAAGTACTAGTTCAAGTCACTGAGGGCATATTTCTCTTCTACTAGAGTATAATCCCTTTAAATAAGTATTCTTTATAATTTTCCTTGAGGAAAAAAAAAACAAAAAACAAAATAAAAGGCAGAGGAGAGCTGATCCAAGAGAAGCATTATGTTTTGCTGAAAGTCAGGTGACTAAGACTATTGATCCCAATTCCTCCACTAACTTTGGTCAAATCTCTAAACACTCTTTAGCCTCCATTTCCTCACTTGTCAAAAGCAAGGCTGAATAAAATTATATACATGGGCCCTTCTAGCTCAAGTTATATAATTCTACTCTATATTACTCTAAATCATATACAATGCTTACCATATAACATTCAATAAGCTTACTGAACAAATAAAATATATTCCTCAAAGAATAATAGAAACTAGAAAAAGCAAAGTAGTCATCAAAATAGGTTAAATAGTTAAAATCTTTCATGTTTTGGTCAATAATATTGGAATTAATCAAACCAAATGGAAGCTCAAAACTGTATCTCAAAATGTTTTTGGTTTATAATCTTTAAAAAGAACAGTTCTCAGCACAAAGCATCCATCAGTGTCATAAAGTATCAGTGGGAAATACATTCTTGTCTACCAGAAAACCATTACCTTTCTTTTAAAAAAATACTTTGAAGGAAAAAAATATTTAGCATTTTCAGTTTCATATCATCTATATATTTTGCAATTAATAGTTGTGCTCCCACATTCAGAAATGGGACTGAAAATGAATATAATGTACTATGTACTTCAATGTGATCATATATTAACATGGCAGTCTTTTCATACTGATACTCATCAATTAACCTAACAAGATGAATAACACAAAACCAAAGAACAAAATCCAGGTTTCAATTGTGGCAAAGAACATACTATTTTAATTCTCTTTCTCATTCCTGCTGAAGTGTAATAGATTATTTTAATCTAGCTTCAATTTAAAAAGCCAAACCTTAAGTATTATATATAAAATATATTGCACAGAAGAAAAATCATTTCCCTTCCCCCACACAAATCCCTTATCTATTATTATAATAGACCCAATGGTATAAAACGGTAACAAATTTCACATAACCATTCTGACACCTTGGTTTATTAAATCTCAATTCACTGAACCATATTTCAAAAGGCCCAGCACAAAATTCACAAGAGACCATGAAGATATATTTATAAAAACAGGTAAGAAGAGAAAGCTACTTCCTATGCTTCTGGATTAAGACAACTTCACAATGCTGGAGGTTGAAAACCTTTGTTCTCAACCTAAGAAATTGAAGCAGATTTAGAAATAACAGGTTTTCTCTTTTGGCTTTTAAATAATAAAAAAACCTCAAGACCTTCAGAAATCACAACAAATAAGAAAGACACTGTCCATTTTAATGTTCCTTCCTATTATAGCAACATCCTACTCACAGGAGCTATTTTTCTACCCTTTCACTACATTTCACATACCATACTGGAAACAAAAGACTACCAGAAATTACCTGGATCACAAGACAAATCGTCTGACAAGTAAAACATCAAAAGGCTTGTTTCCATGGAGTAGGTCAGACTGAAAATCCTTTCTCCACAGCACCATTCCTCCAGCTATTCCTTAGCTTTTCCTTTTACGGATGTGACTTTTCTGAAAAGGCATCTGTCTGATGGTTTTACAAAAGGGAAGATAAGAAACTCCACCTCTTCCCCTATTCTCTACCACCAATCATGTACTATCATCATCTGAGGTCCAACACTGCACTGCTAATGGACAGGGAGAGAACAGCATCTCTCTATATATTTCCCTACCAGAGTATTTACACTGCCAAGCAATAAAGAAAGCAAGGATTTAACTTGGCATTTCTTAAAGTAAGAGGTTATATAGTTACTGTATAAAAAGTCAAACTACAGCATCACAAATGTCTCATCACAAATGCATGTCTATATCTTTCCTCAGAATTCAACTGCCATGATTTTTAACAAGTAAATCCTTTTACCCAAAAGGGGAGGGAGGGAGGAGAGAAGGGAGGATCCTGAAAATGTCTAAAAGTTGCTGTTCCTTACTACTTCTTCCTCTTAAAACTATAACAAACCAATGAGCATGATTAATGAGACATTTTCAGATTTCCAACTGTGACTGGCTAAATCCATGGACAACGGTAGGGTGCTCAAAAATTGTGGGAGGGGAAAGCATTTTCTGCCCCAATGATCTGAAATTAGGTTTGTGAGCAAGGCTAGCAGGAGAAAAAATTTCTTCAAGCTATTCTGTGTTTGATTATTATAATTTTCCCTGGGCTCCAACTGTGCCTGAGGCAATATGAGGTCTAGTGCCCTACTAACAAGCATCAGAAGAGAAAATTCACTTAATCTATTCTCTAGAAATTATGTAATTTTACTAAAAACTAAATTTGAGTCAAACACTATTCTCACAGAATTGCAAAATTATAGATGGCCTTAAAGGTCATCTAGTTCAACTCCCTCATTTGTATTAATGAAGAAACTGAGGCACCAAGTGGTTAAAAGATTTGCTGAGGATCACACAACTAGTAAGGGAATGAGATTGGATTTGAATCTAAATCTTTACTCAAGTGTCCTAGCCACTACAGCTCTAAATACCTTGAACATATTATTACTATTGCAAATATTAAATGATCTTCCAATGAGGACATACAGGACTCAGAATATTTTAGGAACTTTTTTCACTTATTGGCCACAGAATAGGATTAAGCACCAGCTTTTACTTGCTTGTAGAATGCAATTCGACACTTAAATTTCTATGTTTGAGAACACTCAGGCTCAGGGGGAAGGCAGAGGGAAGGTCCCAGGGCCCCTCCCCTCCCCACCCAGAGCGCCAGGCCTCCAGTGGCAGCAAGAACCTCTAGACAGACAAAGGTGCTGGTCTAAAGGGTGTACCATGCGGGCAGGGCTGTGCCAGGCTCAGTGTCGAACAGAGGCGGAGAGGGAGCGAAGAGCTGGCAGCCTGGTAAGAATGGCTGACACCCTCCATATTGCTCCAAGGGGTTTTGGCCCTAGGGCACATCCAACCCAACCCAAATGAAATTAATCCCATCAAAAGTCTTCAGAACTCCTGGAAGCCCAAGTCCCAACACCCCTCCCTCACTGACTGCTGGACTTTAATCCAATCAAAAGCCTCCAGAGGACAGGGAAACTCAAACTCCAACACCCCTCCCCAAAAGACTGCAAGGAGATCCTCTGTCAAAGCTCCAAGAGGGGAGAGTGACAGAAAACCCCAAAACCAAAAAAATGAGAGGAGCAAGAGCACTGACAAATACGGGGAGTAAAGAAGGGGTAAATGTGAGCAAACAACAGAAAAAGAAGAAAGAAATTACAATAGACAGCTTTTATACAGGCAACGAACAAAGAATGAACAATACACAGGAGGAGGCAGGTAATAAAACAGAAATCCCAGCGAAATGGATACAGGCTTTAGAAGAACTCAAAATGCAATTCAACACACAATTAAGAGAGGTTGAAGACAATTGGGAAAAGAATTTAAAAACTAAGATAAGTCATCTGGAAACAGAAAACAGTGTCTTGAAAGCCAAAATCAACCAGTTTGAAAATGAGGCAAAGGAGATGAAAGATGAGGCGAAGGAGATGAGAGATGAGGTAGAGATTGAAAGACCTCCAAAGAAAATCAGACAAGAAGGAGAAGGATGACCAAAACGCCAAGGATGAAATCCAGTCTTTAAGAACCAGAATAAAACAACTAGAATCAAGTGACCTCACAAGGCAGCAGGACACTATAAAACAAAACTAAGAGAATGAAAAACATGAGGAAAATATGAAGCATCTCATTCACAAAACAGAGCATTAAGAAAATCGTTCGAGGAGAGACAATTTAAGAATCATTGGTTTACCAGAAGACCATGACAAAAGAAAAAGCCTGGACATCATCCTACAGGAAATTATTCAAGAAAACTGCCCTGATATTCCAGAACAAGAGGGAAAAGTGGAGATTGAAAGAATCCACAGATCACTTCCTGTACTTAATCCCCAACTGACAACACCCAGAAATGTTAGAGCCAAATTCAAGAACTATCAGACCAAAGAAAAGATATTACAAGCTGCCAAGAAGAAGTCATTCAGATACCACAGAACCACAGTGCAGATAACACAGGATCTGGCTGCATCCACACTGAAGGACCAAAAGGCATGGAAATGATATTCTGGAAAGCAAGAGAACTAGGTCTACAACCAAGAATCAACTACCCAGTTAAACTAACTATATTCTTATGGGTGAAAGTATGGTCATTCAACAAAATAGAAGAATTCCAAGAATTTGTAAAGAAAATTCAAGACCTAAACAGAAAATTTGATGGCCAAGCACAGAACTCAAGAGAATCATCAAAAGGTAATTAAAAAAGAAGGAAAAAAGAGAAAAAAAATACTTTTTTTTAAGAGACGCAATAAGGTAAAATGATATGTATCCTTATAAGAAAAGAGATCATTGGTAACTCTTAAAAACTGTTATTTTGAACTGGGCAGCTAGAAGAATTACACTAAGAGGGGACAGTGACAAAATGTAGAGGATGAAATGACAAGACATAAATAGGTATATAGACATATGTATGCACAAATACAACTAGAGCTAAAAAAAGAAATGGGAAAAGAAATAAAAGGGGTTAATTTATCTGTCACAAAGAAGCTCATGACGGGAGGAGGGAGAACATCAATACAACACTGGAAGGGTAAAGAGGTGGGAGATAGGAAATACTCAACTCTTATGTGCATTGAAATTGACCCAAAAAGGGAAGAACAATCCAATCCATTGGGGAAGAGAATAGATTTGCACCTTATAAGGGAATAGAAGGGTAACAAGAGACTGGTAGAGAGGGAAGCATTACAAGAGAGGGAGAGGAAGGGTCATCCACCATGATCAAGTAGGATTTATACCAGGGATCCAGGGCTGGTTCAACATTAGGAAAACTGTCCACATAATAGACCAAATCAACAAGCAAACCAACAAGAACCACATGATTATCTCAATAGATGCAGAAAAAGCCTTTGACAAAATACAACACCCATTCCTACTAAAAACACTAGAAAGCATAGGAATAGAAGGGTCTTTCCTAAAAATAATAAACAGTATATATCTAAAACCATCAGCTAATATCATCTGCAATGGGGATAAACTAAATCCATTCCCATTAAGATCAGGAGTGAAACAAGGATGCCCATTATCACCTCTATTATTTGACATTGTATTAGAAACACTAGCAGTAGCAATTAGAGAAGAAAAAGAAATTGAAGGCATTAAAATAGGCAAGGAGGAGACCAAATTATCGCTCTTTGCAGATGACATGATGGTCTACTTAAAGAATCCTAGAGATTCAACCAAAAAGCTAATCGAAATAATCAACAACTTTAGCAAAGTTGCAGGATACAAAATAAATCCACATAAGTCATCAGCATTTCTATATAATTCCAACACAGCTCAGCAGCAAGAACTAAAAAGAGAAATCCCATTCAAAATTACCTTAGACAAAATAAAATACTTAGGAATCTATATCCCGAGACAAACACAGGATCTTTATGAACACAACTACAAAACACTTTCCACACAACTAAAACTAGACTTGAACAATTGGAAGAATATTAACTGCTCATGGGTAGGACGAGCCAATATAATAAAAATGACCATCCTACCCAAACTCATCTATTTAGTGCCATACCCATGGAACTTCCAAATTTTTTTTTTTACTGATTTAGAAAAAACCATAACAAAGTTCATTTGGAAGAACAAAAGATCAAGGATATCCAGGAAAATAATGAAAAAAAAAATACAAAGGAAGGAGGTCTTGCAGTCCCAGATCTCAGACTATATTACAAAGTAGCGGTCATCAAAACAATTTGGTACTGGCTAAGAGACAGAAAGGAGGATCAGTGGAATAGACTGGGGGCAAGCAACCTCAGCAAGACAGTATATGACAAACCCAAAGATCCCAGCTTTTGGGACAAAAATCCACTATTTCATAAAAACTGCTGGGAAAATTGGAGGACAGTGTGGGAAAGATTAGACTTAGATCAACACCTCACACCCTACACCAAGATAAATTCAAAATGGGTGAATGTCTTGAACATAAAGAAGGAAACTATAAGAAAATTAGGCGAACACAGAATACTATACATGTCAGACCTATGGGAAGGGAAAGACTTCAAAACCAAGCAAGACTTAGAAAGAGTTACAAAATGCAAAATAAATAATCTGGATTACATCAAATTAAAAAGTTTTTGTACAAACCAATGGAACCAAAATCAGAAGGGTAGCAACAAATTGGGAAACAATCTTCATAAAAACCTCTGACAAAGGTTTAATTACTCAAATTTATAAAGAACTAAATCAATTGTACAAAAAATCAAGCCATTCTCCAATTGACAAATGGGCAAGGGACATGAACAGGCAGTTCACAACCAAAGAAATCAAAACTATTAATAAGCACATGAAAAAGTGCTCTACATCTCTTATAATCAGAGAGATGCAAATCAAAACAACTCTGAGGTATCACCTCACACCTAGCTGATTGGCTAACATAACAGCTATGGAAAGTAATGAATGCTGGAGGGGATGTGGCAAAGTGGGGACATTAATTCATTGCTGGTGGAGTTGTGAATTGATCCAACCATTCTGGAGGGCAATTTGTAACTATGCCCAAAGGGCGATAAAAGAATGTCTTCCCTTTGATCCAGCCATAGCACTGCTGGGTCTGTACCCCAAAGAGATAATGGACAAAAAGACTTGTACAAAAATATTCATAGCTGAGCTCTTTGTGGTGGCCAAAAATTGGAAAATGAGGGGATGCCCTTCAATTGGAGAATGGCTGAACAAATTGTGGTATATGTTGGTGATGGAATACTATTGTGCTCAAAGGAATAATAAAGTAGAGGAATTCCATGGAGACTGGAACAAACTCCAGGAAGTGATGCAGAGCGAAAGGAGCAGAACCAAAAAAACATTGTACACAGAGACTGATACATTGTGGTACAATCGAAGGTGATGGACTTCTCCATTAGTATCAATGCAATGTCCCTGAACAATCTGAAGGGATCTAAAAAATACTACCCACAAGCAGAGGATAAACTGTGGGAGTAAAACCACCGATGAAAAGCAACTACTTGACTACAGGGTTGGAGGGGATAAGACTGAGGAGAGACTCTAAATGAACACTATAATGCAAATTCCAACAACAGGGAAATGGGTTCGAGTCAAGAACACATGTGATAACCAGTGGAATCATGCGTCGGCTATGGGAGAGGGAAAGGTGGGGGGGGGGGGAGAGGGGAGGAAAAGAAAATGATCTTTGTTTCCAGTGAATAATGAATGAAAAAGACCAAATAAATGTTTAAAAATTAAAAAAAAATAACAACAAAGCCCGAAAAGAAAATAAATAAAATTTTCATACCTAAAAATGGGAAAAAAAAAACGAGAGGGAGAGGGTGAGGGGTAGTTTTAGAAAGACTCCAAGGCAAATGGGGGGGGGGGGGTAGAAAGGGAAGTAAAATAACGGTGGGAACTAGGGGGACTGATTAAAAACAAACATTGGTGTAGAAGGAAATAGTGAAAGAAGAAAAGGCAGGACCAGGAATAGAAATCAAAATGCTGGGAAATACACAGCTAGTAATCATAACTCTGAATGTGAATGGAATGAACTCATCCATAAAACACAAGCAAATGGCAGAGTGGATTAGAACCCAAAACCCTACCATATGCTGTCTACAAGAAACACACATGAGGGAGGTAGATACACATAGGGAGAAAGTAAGAGGATCAAGCCAAATCTATTGGGCATCAACTGATAAAAAGAAGGCAGGAGTTGCAATCATGATATCTGACAAAGCCAAAGTAAAAATACACCTAGTTAAAAGAGATAGGGAAGGTAATTACATCCTGATAAAAGGCAGTATAGACAATGAGGAAATATCCATACTCAACATGTAAGCACCAAATGGCATAGCCTCCAAATTTCTAAAGGAGAAACTAGGGGAGCTAAAGGATGAAATAGATAGAAAAACTATAGTAGTGGGAGACCTGAACCTTCCTCTATCCGAACTAGATAAATCAAAACAAAAAATAAATAATAAGGAGGTAAGAGAAGTGAATGAAATCTTAGAAAAATCAGTTAGTAGATATGTGGAGAAAAATAAACAGGAACAAAAAGGAATACACCTTCTTTTCAGCAGCACATGGTACATTCACAAAAATTGACCATGTATTAGGACATAAAAACATTGCAAACAAGTGCAAAAGAGCAGAAATAATAAATGCAACCTTCTTAGATCACAATGCAATGAAAATAATAATTAGTAAGGGCACATGGAGAGGTAAATCAAAAATTAATTGGAAATTGAACAATACGATTCTCCAAAACCGATTAAAGAAAAAATCATAGAAACAATAACTTCATTGAAGAAAATGACAATGATGAGACATTCTTTCAAAACCTATGGGATGTAGCCAAATCAGTACTCAGGGGGAAATTTATATCCTTGAGTTCATCTATCAACAAATTAGGGAGGGCAGAGGTCAATGAATTGGGCATGTAAATTAAAAAACCTGAAAGCAAAAAAATTAAAAATCCTCAAATGAAGACTAAATTAGAGATCCTAAAAATCAAAGGAGAAATTAATAAAATTGAAAGTCAAAGAACTATTGACTTAATAATTAAGACTAGAAGCTGGTACTTTGAAAAAAAAAACAAAATAGACAAAGTACTGTTAAGTCTAATTTTAAAAAGGACAGAAGAAAACCAAATTGATAGTATCCAAGATGAAAAGGGAGACCTCACCTCTAATGAAGAGGCAATTAAGGCATTTATTATGGGCAACTATTATACCCAATTATATGGCAACAAATATGACAATCTAGGTGATATGAATGAATACTTGCAAAAATATAAATTGCCTAGACTAACAGAGGAAGAAATGGATTACCTAAACAACCCCATATCAGAAAAAGAAATTGAACAAGCCATCAAAGAACTCCCTAAGAAAAAATCCCCAGGTCCTGATGGATTCACAGATGAATTCTATCTAACATTCAAAGAACAACTAATCCCAATATCATACAAACTATTTGACAGAATAAGCAAAGAAGGAGTTTTACCAAATTCATTTTACGACATAAATATGGTGCTGATCCCAAAGCCAGGCAGATCAAGAACAGAGAAAGAAAACAATAGACCAATCTCCTTAATGCATTTAGATGCAAAAATCTTAAATAGGATACTAGCAAAAAGACTCCAGCAAGTCATCACAAGGGTTATTCACTATGACCAGGTAGGATTCATACCAGGAATGCAAGGATGGTTTAATATTCGGAAAACCATTCACATAATTGAGCATATTAATAAGCAAACCAATAAAAAACACATGATTATCTCAATAGATGCAGAGAAAGCCTTTTATAAAATACAACACCCATTCCTACTGAAAACACTAGAAAGTATAGGAATAGAAGGGCCTCTCCTAAAAATAATAAATAGTATAAATCTAAAACCATCAGAAAACATCATATGCAATACGGATAAACTAGAAGCCTTCCCAATAATATCAGGAGTCAAACAAGGATGCCCATTATCACCTCTATTATTTAACATTGTACTAGGAACACTAGCAGTAGCAATTAGAGAAGAAAAAGAAATTGAAGGAATTAAAATTGGCAATGAGGAGACCAAGCTATCACCCTTTGCAGATGATATGATGTAGACCATCATCCTAGAGAATCAACCAAAAAGCTAGTCAAAATAATCAACAACTTTAGCAAAGTTTCAGGATACAAAATAAACCCACACGAGTCATCAGCATTTCTATATATCTCCAACCCATTTCAGCAGCAAGACTTAGAAAGAGAAATTCCATTTAAAACCATCCTAGACAATATAAAAATACTTGGGAATCTATCTGCCAAGACAAACACAGGAACTACATGAACACAACTACAAAACACTCTCCACACAATTAAAACTACATCTAAATAATTGGAAAAACATTGATTGCTCATGGGTGGGACGAGCTGACATAATAAAAATGACAATCCTACCCAAATTAATTTACTCATTTAGTGCCATACCCATTGAACTACCAAAAAACTGTTTTACTGAATTAGAAAAAAACATAACAAAGTTCATTTGGAAGAATTTCCCTGGATATCCAGGGAAATCATGAAAAAAATGCAAAGGAAGGAGGACTTGTAGTCCCAGATCTCAAACTATACTATAAGGCATTGGTCATCAAAACAATTTGGTACAGGCTAAGAGACAGAAAGGAGGATCAGTGGAATAGACTTGGGGTAAATGACTTCAGCAAGACAGTCTATGATAAGCCCAAAGATTCCAGTTTTGGGGACCAAAACCCACTATGTGAAAAAAAAAACTGCTGGGAAAATTGGAAGACAGAATGGGAGAGATTAAGTTTGGATCAACATCTCACACCCTACAACAAGATAAACTCAGAATAGGTGAATGACCTGAATATAAAGAAGGAAATGATAAACAAATTAGGTGAACACAGAATAGTATACTTGTCAGATGTATGGGAAAGGAAAGACTTTAAAACCAAGCAAGAGCTATAAAAAAAAACACAAAATATAAAATCAATAATTTTGATTACATCAAATTAAAAAGGTTTTGTACAAACAAAACTAATGCATCCAAAATTAGAAGGGAAGCAACAAATTGGGAAACAATCTTCATTACAAAAAACTCTTACAAAAGTCTAATTACTCACATTTATAAAGAGCTAAACCAATTGTACAAAAAATCAAGCCATTCTCCAATTGATAAATGGGCAAGGGACATGAATAGGCATTTTTCAGTTAAAGAAATCAAAACTATTAAAAAGCACATGAAAAAGTGTTCTAAATCTCTTATAATCAGAGAAATGCAAATCAAAACAACTCTGAGGTATCATCTCACACCTAGCAGATTGGCTAACATGACAGCAAAGGAAAGGAATGAATGCAGGAGGGGATGTGGCAAAGTTGGAACATTAATGCATTGCTGGTGGAATTGTGAATTGATCCAACCATTCTGGAGGGCAATTTAGAACTATGCCCAAAGGGCTATAAAAGACTGCCTGCAGTTTGATCTAGTCATATCACTGCTGTGTTTATACCCCAAAGAGATCTTTGTGGTGGCCAAAAATTGGAAAATGAGGGGATGCCCTTCAATTGGGGAATGGCTGAACAAATTGTGGTATATGTTGTTGATGGAATACTATTGTGCTCAAAGGAATAATAAGGTGGAGGAATTCCATGGGGACTGGAACAACCTCCAGGAATTGATGCAGACAGAGTGAGAGGAGCAGAACCAGAAAAACATTGTACACAGAGACTGATACACTGTGGTACAATCGAATGTAATGGACTTATCCATTAGTAGCAATGCAGTGATCCTGAACAATTAAGAGGAATCTACAAGAAAAACCACTATCCACATTCAAAGGAAACACTATGGGAGTAAAAACACTGAAGAAAAACAACTGCTTGAATACATGGATTGAAGGGATATGGTTAGGGAGGTAGACTAAATGAACATTCTAGTGCAAACATCAATAGCATGGAAATAGGTTCTAATCAAGGACCCAAGTAATATCCAATGAAATTGTGCATGAGCTGTGGGAAGGGTGGGTGGAGGGGAGGTAGGGAAATAATGTGATTGTTGTAACCAAGAAATAATGTTCTAAATTGACTAAATAAACTAATTCAAATGGGAAAAAAAGATTTGGAATAAGGCTTGAAAAGTAACCAGGGAAGAATATTATGGCCCCCCAAAAAATATCTTTTAAATCTTTATATAAAATTTGTCTGACATGAGTTTGGTACCAAAGACTGATAAATAATTAATAAATATTAATAATAGATAATAGTGATAAAGGCATATTAACAAACTTCTCATAGGAATAAAAATGATAATAATATAGCATTAATATAGCACTCTAAAGTTTGCAAAGAGCTTTACAAATTTTATCTCATTTGATCTTCTCTGAAGATGAACTTGAACATAGGTCTTCCTGACCCCAGCTCTAACACTTTGCCACTTAGCTGTCTATTAATCACTATAAGAAAGATTGCTCAAATCCCTAATATTCAAGAGAAATGCAAATTAAAACCATGAAGTTATACCTCACACCCAGAAAATTGGCAAAGATGACAAAAAAATAGGAATAACCAATGTTGGAGGGTTATGGGAAAAATCAGCATACCTGCATACTTTTAGTGGAACTGTAAATCAGAACAACCATTTTGAAAAGCAATTTGAAATTATACAAATAAAGTTACTGAAATGTCCATAATTTTTGAACCAGAGATAATAATAGCCTTATGCCCCAAGTAGGCCATTGATAAGAAAAAAGTTACTATATTTACCATAACATTTATAATAGCAGTTTTTTTGTGATAGCAAAGAAATGGAAATTAAGTAGATGTCCATTGATTAGTACATAAATATAATGGAATATTACTATGCTATAATAAATGGCATTATGATGGGAAGCATGGAAAAATCTATATGAAATGATGCAGAATGAAGTCAGCAGGGCCAATGATTCCAACAATGTAAATGGAAAGAGTCACAGAAAAATAAATGTGACTTGTGAAATTACAAAGAGCAAGCAAGGCTCCAAAGAGACATAAGAAGACCCCCTAATCTTACCCCTTTTACAGAGGTTGGAGGTCCACAATTATGGTACAATACACATGTTTTGCAGACTTTTGTGATATGATAAGCAGTTTTGCTTATTTTTAACCTCTTTGTTTTTTCAAATGTATTATTTATTATGTAAGATGGCTCTCTTGGAAGGGAAGAAATGACTACTAGGGAAAATTTTGGTAATGGGGAAAAAAAGACATCAGTAATATTTTTTAAATTTTATTTTTATCTTCCAATGCAGAAAACAGTTGAACAGATTCACCCACCTAGGTTCTCTGGATTGAGCTGCCAGGACCATTTTCTAATCCCAAATTTATTCCTGGTCAACCAGGAAAACTCTCAAAGTTATGCCTGGTTTATGGGAGTTGAGACCATAAAATCATTTGACTAAACAAAATTTTCTCACCAAAGAAATATAATTTCCATAGCTGCAAAAATAAAAATTCAAAGGGACAAACATGTCACCCCAATAAGATTGGGGATATAGACTCTAAATAATCACCCTAGTGCAATTATTATCAATAATATGGAAATGGGTCTCGTTCAATGACACATGTAAAGCCCAGTGGACTTGTGCGTTGGCTATGGGAGGGAGTTGGGGGGAGGGGAAAGAACATGAATCTTGTAACCATAAAAAATATTCTAAACTAATTAATTAAAAAAATTAAATATTAAAAAAACCATGTCACCCAAAACATTTCCCAAAAGACCCTTTCCATACATAATCACATTTCTGAGTATATAGTATTACATATTACATTAGCAAGACATATCAGGAGGTCTAAATGAAATAAAATGACATCTTGGAGAATATATAAAAGGTTTTTAAGCCCAGATCCTATTTTCATATGTAGAAAAATTCAAAATCAGATAGGTAGAATTTAATCCTAAATTGAAATATAAACTTGATACTGTATTTTTTTATCAAAATCTAAAATAACCATCATTCTCCTACATTAAGAAATAACAAAAACAACAGCAAGGACAAGGACAACAACAAATCAGGTGTTTCAATCAATTAAAGAGGTCTACTGAAAAGAATTTAATTGACAAAACTGAAGGGGAGGAAAGGGGGGAAATGCTTATGGAGGGTAAATAGCTTAAGTGCTAATTCAAGTATCAGCATTACAGCCTCAGTGTACTAACTACTACTTCTATTAAGACTTTTTTTTTAATTAAGGGAGAGTGGGGGAGGAAAAGAAGGGTCAAAGAAAAGATCTAACAGGGGACATTAAAAATACTCTTCCTGCTGCTTACACAGCTGTACTAGTGTCTTGACGTCAATCTCAAGACTCCTGTGGAGTTCAGCAACAATTCATTCGTTGGCATTTACTATATAGTACAAGTTGCAAAGTAAAATTAAACCTGACTTTTTTATATCAGTTTCCATGATAATTATATCAAATTTCAGAAAAACTTGTGGCATAAGAAGAGAACAACAGGAGTGAATAATTAAAGAATACCTTTGAAGGACAGAAACTGATTTTATTGGTAAGGGTGTAAAAAAATTCCCTTTCTGTACACCTGTCTGCCTAAATCTATTCTATAATTTATAGAGGCAGCCAGGAGTACTGTATAGAGAAGTAGCTTCAGTCACGGACATGAGTTCAGGCCTGCCAATGACATAAATAGGCTGTGTGACTCTATTTAAGTCATATAATTTCTCAGAGTTCTGGGAATTTCCCTAATTAAGCAGCTAGCACTTAATTATTCAGAGACTGATTAATCAGTTTATATAAGAACTATGTCTTTTTTGTTCTTGAGCTTTTGGGTCATTTAAGTATTAGTTTATTTTCATCTAAGAACTCTAAAAGAAACATGAAACACCAATCTGTCAATATAATATTTTTTGTTCATGGTTATAGTTAAGAGAGAAGGTAGTGACTGGAGGAAAGATTTAGTGGGACCTAGCAAAGCTATGTGAAATTAAATGGTGATTTTTTTAATAAAAATGTCATAGTAAGGGTTAATGAAATTAAAAACATCTATATAAAGTGTAGGTGAGAACAGAATTAAATAAAACTGATTTAAATCATGACAAATCACCAGACAGTAAGATTCCATTTCAATAATTTTGTTTACTATTCCTGTTGTTTGAGATATAAGATTAATAACACATAGATAACATTCATAATAGCATTCAGAACTCAGATAAATTTAAGATGCTAGAGTTAAAAGCAATTATTTTGAATTTTTTTCTAATTCATTTTACAGCTACATCAGAAAGAATGATTACCAGAATTACATGAAATAGGTGTTTGTGAAATTAATGAAAGAGAAACCATCAATTTGACAAGTATTTAACCACAGATATTTAGAGTTAATGCCAGGCTCCATCAAGAAAAACATCATACTCAAAAAAATGTACAAGTAAACTATTTTATTCAACTGAAAGGTATATACTTTGGATACTGTTAAATCTTATCAAAACAAGAGCATGTGAGTTCGACAAGTTAGGAATTCTAAATGCTTTTTTAAAAAAGTATTATTAGTCTTTACATAAGTAGTTTCTGCATCTACTCCTCTTACCTCCCACCTCTTCCCTAATAACAAAGGAGAAAAAATCAGGCAACCAATATGGAACATATACAGATAATACTGGACTTTCTCTTCTCTGGGGCAAAGACCAATCATTATCAATAAAATATGTCCCATTTTGTTTTATTCTTCTTTTCATTTGTATTGTTTAAGTTACATATTCCGTTTTCCTGCTTCTGCTTACTTGATACTCTCCATCAATTAATATAAGCAAGATACAGTCAAAATGGGTGTGTGATTTAGACATAAAGGGTGATATTATAAGTAAATTAAGGGAACATAAAATAGTTTAACTGTCAGATCTATGGAGAAGGGAAGAATTTTTGACCAAATGAGATAGAGAGCATCACAAGAGGTAAAATAAATAATTGTGACTATATTAAATTAAAAGGTTTTTGTACAAACAAAACTAATATAACCAAGATTAAAAGAGAAACAACAAACTAGGGGAAAAATTTTATAACAAAATTCTCTAAAAAAGATGTCATTAGTAACTTAAATTTATAAGAATACTACTACTACTACCACTACTACTACTACTAGAACTATACTCCAAAGAGATTTTTAAAAAGGGGGTGTGGGGAGGGAAATGACCTACTTATACAAAAATATTTATAGCAGCTTTTTGTGGTGGCAATGAATTGGAAATTGAAGACATGTCTCATCAACTGGGGAATGACTTAAATTGTGGTATATGATGGCGATGGAATACTATTGTGCTATAAGGAATGATGAAGAGGATGATTTCTAAAAGAGCTGGAAAGACCTACATGAACTCATGTAGAGTGAAATAAGCAGAACCAGGAGAACATTGCACACCATAACAGCAATACTGTGGAATGAACAACTGCGACAGATTTAGCTACTCTCAGCCTTACAATGATCCAGGACAATTCTGAGGAACTAAGGACAAAGAATGTTATCCACCTCCAGAGAAAGAACTGTTGAAGTCAGAATGTAGACCAAATCATGCAACTTTTCACTTAAGTTTATTTGGGTTTTGTTTTGGGGCTTTGATGTTTTATGATTACTCTCTTACAAAAATGAAAATATATTATGTTTCACATGATAATACATATATAAACCATACTGAATTGCTTTCCAGCTCCTGAAAGGGGGGGGGAGGGGAGGAAGAGAGATAATTTGTAACATAACTTCAGAAAATTTATGTGGAAATTTATTACATGTAATTGGTAAAAATAAAATATTTTTACTAAATTAAAAAATAAAAAATTAGCAAAATCTATTACATTTCACTGAATTCCCAGTAGTAATCACTGCTTGAAATAGGGTAGAACATTTATATACCAAAATTTACTCAGTCCTCAATAAATGAGCACCCTTTCAGTTTCTAGTTTTTCACAATGACAAAAAGTTCCACTGCTAATATTTTTTTTGGCCAATATAGGATCCTACTTTTTGTCCTGAACCTTTTGGTGATATATAACTAGCACCGGGATCTCTGGGTTCAAAGTCAAGGACAGACATTTTTGTGATTCCTTTGGTTTCACCACCACCACCAAAACTGGATGAACTAATTTGTAACTAATCATAGTCTGTCTTTACGCAGCTCTTTCAACACTGACTATTCCATCTTTTGCCAATTCAAATGAATATTCCCTACCTGTAGTTGGGCCACAGTAATACAATTATAACTGAGTTATAGTTATATATAACAAATATAACTAATATACCAAACTACCAAGCAGTTATTTTACAAAGTTGGACCAAAAATTTAAAAAGCAAAATTTACTGGAACAGAAGTTCTAAAACAAGGAACTATTCTTTTCCCTTCTAAACATTGTTTTATTTGGTCATTTTCAAACATTATTCATTAGAAACAAAGATAATTTTCTTTTCCTTCCCCCTCCCCACCACCCCTCCCATAGCCAACACGCGATTCCACTGGATATCACATGTGTCCAACAAGGAACTATTTGAGAGAAAAGCAATAATGTTGAGAAGTTCCTCTAGATTTCAAACTACAGTATAAAGCTGCAACCATTAAACAAAATCTACCATTTAATACTGATTTAAAAAAAATTAGAAAACTTCATTAAGTGACCAAGCAATATAAGCAGCCCAGTGTCAGTTAAATCCAAGAACATAACATACGTAGACTTCCTATACAAAAACTTCTAGAAAACAAGTTGACAAAAAAATAATCTTAAGTCAGCATCACATATCACACAACGCAACAAACATGGGCTCATAGATTTACAGCTAGAAGGGACCTTGGAGGCCATTTAGTCTAACCTCCCCTACCCCCATTTAAAAATGAGGAAATGGAAGTACAGAAAAAATGAGCAACTTGAACAGGATCACACAGATCGTAAATATTTGAGGTTAAATTTGAACCTAGATCTTCCTGAATCAGATATTGTGCCCTTTCCTGTACACTAGGCTGCCTCTCAAATTTCAGTATGCAACATAAATATGAAAGGTTATATTATAAAATAAAAGAACTGGAAGAAAATAAAAGCAGATACTTTTTTATAATTAGAGCTGGGAATTCTTATCCCATTCTTAACCAAATGGGATAGAAGGAACAAAAGAAGCTAAACACAGGTTTCTAAGTACCTGATGAGCTGTTACCTATAGTCAGAAAGCTGTGTGACCCTAGATAAATCACTTAACCTCTGTCTCAGTTTTCTCATCTGTAAAATGAGGATAGTAAAAATACCTAGCTCCCAAGGCTGTTGTGAGGATCAAATGAGATTTTTGTTTCTACAAAATGTTTTACAAAAGTTAGAAAACTATATAAATGCTACCTATTATTATTTATTAATTAATCAATACTATTTCACAAGAAAAATTAGCAGTAAAACTGAAAAGTAATCAGGCAGAAATTAAGTTAAATAAATCTCTTACACCAGGGGTCCCCAAACTAGGGCCAGCTGACCACATGCAGCCCCCTGAGGCCATTTATCCGGCCAACACTGCACTTCGGGAAGGGGCACCTCTTTCATTGGTGGTCAGTGAGAGGAGGCCAGCACTGCAGTCTCCACTATCCCAGACAGTGGTGTACAGATTTGTTCATAGTTTTTTTTTTTTATAGTCCGATCCTCCAATGGTCTGAGGGACAGTGAAATGGCCCCTTGTGTAAAAAGTTTGGGGACCCCTGTCTTACACAATACATTGCAATAACTGCAAAATGGATATCTGACTTTACTATTAACAAAATAAAATCAAAAGAGAAGTAGATTTATCTTTTACACTTAAGGTTCAGATATGAATTCTTACCCATATAAGGAACAGAAGTGATTAGAAAAGATAAAACATAACTATGATTATGTGAAATTAAAGATTTTTGCACTAGCAAAATTAACACAACTCTGATAAAAAAAGAAGCAACTGAATAGGAAAAAATATTTGTACTAAATATCTCTAATATGAGTTTAATAAAAAAAAGTTATATAGACAACTAACAGAAACAGGTAAGACAAAAAAATCATTCTCCAAAAAATATGAAGTAAAAAATATGAAGAAACAGTCTCAAAATAAGAACTGCAAACTATTAACAACTATATAACACAATGTTCCAAATCATTAATAATAGAAATTCAAATAAAAATAACTCAAACCCAGCACATTGATAAAAATGACAAAAGATAGAAATAATAAAAATTGGAGAGATTATACATAACATTGTTGGTGTTGTTTTGAATCAGTTCAATCATTTTGCAAGGTAATTTGGAATTATGTGAAGAAAGTAACTAATTTGTCTATATCATTTAACTAAAAATTCCCAGCTTTGCATATATCCCTAGTAGATCATTGTTAAAAATAAATACCTCATAGAGAAAAAAATATTCAGAACAGCACTTGTTATAGTAGGAGTCTTCAATGAAATAAAAAAAAAAATAGTTGGAACTAAGGCTGGGTCTTTCTTAGTTCTCAAAATAATTACAAAGTGGAGGCAGCTGGGTGGCTCAGAGAATTGAGAGACAGGCCTACAGATGAGATTACAGATGAGAGCTCCTAGGTTCAAATATGACCTCAGACACTTTCTAGTTCTGTGACCCTGGACAAGTCACTTAACCCCTATTGCCTACCCCTTACTCTTCTACCTTGAAACCAATACATAGTATTGATTCTAAGATGAAAGCTAAGGGTTTTTAAAAAAATAATAATAATAATTACAAAGTAATTTTAAATATTCAAGACTATTTCTACCAACACTAAGAAAGAGAGGTCTTTCTGTAACAACTCTCCACAAATTCAGTGTGTTTGTTGCTAAATAAGCACTGATGGTTCTTCAGTTCCTTACAACTCAGATTCTGTTTTCATTAATGAGTTGTGGTTCCCCTTTACAGATTGTGATAATTTGGTGTTCTTCATTCTATAAATGATTATCTGAAGCTTATCTGCCATTTTATGCCCATTTTGTGTATTTTATGTCCTTCACACTTAAAATTTTACTAACTGCAAAACTGTACTGTCACTTCTCTTTTCTTTTCATACTATTAACTTTTCTATTAAAAAAAAAAAAGCTAAGTACACTGAACCAGCAATGAAGAGAGCTGAGCTTTTAATCACTGTTATAAGTAACTTTTGCAATCACTTAAACTTTCTGTGCTTCAGTTTTGCTGACTATAAAATAAAGGGTGTTGGACTAGATAAACTCAAGATTATTTCTAGTTTTAAAACTGTATGTCTATGATTTTCCCTCTCCCTATAAAAGCCTCTTTGTACTTTTTCACCTAAGAACTGATCTTTTTTTTTTTAAATCTATGATACAATATCCCTGAATTTTGAATATTCTTATAATCACAGATATGAAGAGTCTCAAAAGGTCATCTGACCAGGCTCTTGCCTTTGTGAAAGTAAGGTACTATAAAAACATTTTAAGAATGATCTTAAAAATCATGTGAGATATAGAAAAACTGACATCCACTGAAAAACTGAGATACCAGAGAAGTTAACTTGTCAAATTTCACATGGCTAACACGTGGCACAAGAAGGAACGGAACACAGGTTCCCTGCCTACAGTATACATAGTTTTTTTCCAAAATATCTTGTATTAATTTGTATCCTTTTATGTTACAAAGTCCTCTGAAATATTTAAATTGGATAGACTGCCTTATGAAGTAAAAGGTTATTCACTGATGATCTTCTAATGAAGGCTGATAGAACCACTAGTCCAACAGGCTGTATAGAGGATTCTCATTCAGGTATAGGCTAAACTAGTTTAAGGTCCTTTCCAATTCATATTTTAACACTATTACTATTTATATTTATCTCAAAATGATATGCCACTCTAACATTCAATCTTCCCTATAATTCCTATGGGATTTGAGGTCTAGCAGCACCATCATCATCATTAATCACTAATTATGAATTATCACTAATAATGATTAGGTCCTTATATGAATACACACTTTTAAAACTTATCAAGATCTTCAATCATTTTCAAACATATTGATCCATTTATTTTCTAAGATTTTAATGTATTCCCATATATAGCATACTCTTATTTTCTTGAACAATATGTCTTACTTCTAAATTCTGCATACATATGCATTTTCCTACAGAAATCAAATTCCCTCCTGATCTTTGTCAATATAAGTCTCATACAGTTCTTGTTCTATTCTAGATCTCTCCAACATTTCAGTTTAAAAAAATATTCTTCTATTTTTTAAATTTTAGCAATCTGATACAATTAAGTTCACTTTCATGTATAGGTTCCATCTTTACAGGCTCTAAAAGGTCTCTCAAAAGTCCCAAATAAATCTTATTCCAACCACCCATTGAGAATATACAGCATAATTTGACAATTTATGGCAAGTGTACCCAAAGACAAAAGAGATTAAAGTAACTGAGTGGGATTCATTAAAAGGCATAAAAACATAAACACTCAGATAAACCATGAACTAGAGCACTGTTACCAGACCTAATAAGGAAAGAGCAACAACCAAAATACCTGTTCCAGTGCATGACTGACAGGTGGGACAAATATAGAATAAAAAGAGACAGTTTCCTCTCTGATTCTGGGCTATTTGGCTCATTGGGATCAGCTTCCATAACTATGTGCTAAACCCTCAGCTTTTTCATTCTTTCCTCACAACTTCATCCTCAGCCATAACCATTCCATTTGGGCTACATAGCTTTATCTTCAAATCATAGAATTTCAGAGTTAGAAGAGATTTCAAAAATCATCTAGTCCATATTTATTATCTTGGGGAGGGGAGAAAGGAGAAAGGGTGAATGTCTAGGTCAAAAATGAAAGAAGACACTCATTAAAAATTATCTCTATTTATAATTGAAAAAAATCATTTAGTCTAATTTAAAGCAGATTCTATATTAACCCAAATAAGAGTCTGTGAATATATGTACGAGGAAAGCATTAACTTTTAAGTCAATCCATTGCATTTTTGCCCCAAAAATTCCAACTAAGATTTCTTTTTTACACTGCGCTGGGATTTGCTGTCCTGTAGTCTCCACCAATTGGTCCTAGTTCTGTCTTCTCATGTCAGGCTATAAATTTAATCCCTTTTCATCTTGACAACCTTTCAAATATCTGAAGACATCTATGATGTTCTACCCTCCAAGTCTCTACATTTTCAGATTAAACATCCCAATCCATTTAATCAACATCTAATCCTTACTACAAGGCTTCTTCAAATCCCAACACCTTCTCTGAACAAATGAGTCTATTTAGAAAAGAATGTTATAATTCATTCAAATTATCCTATTCAAACTACATGAACTGATGCACAATGAAATAAGCAGAACCAGAACATTATACACAAAGACTATAACACTATAGGACAATCAAATGTAACTGACTGCTACTAATACCATTGCAAGAAGTGATTTATCAATTGTCTATATGGGTATATGTGATTTGAGGTTTTGGTTTTAAAAGATTGCTCTTTTACAAAAAATGAATAATATAGAAATGGGTGTTTGTGTGTGTGTGTGTGTGTGTGTGTGTGTGTGTGTGTGTGTACACATATGTATGTATAACCCAGTGGAATTGCTTGTCAACCCCGGGAGGGGGAAAGAATAAAGGGAGGGAGAAAACATGAATCATGTAACTATGGAAAAATTTTAAAAGGAATAAAAAGAAAAGAAAATTAATCCTCATTGTGTTGATGTGAGGAGAGTAAATGATAAATTTTGAAGCACTAGAGAAATGTGAATTATTTAATTAATGTGAATGATTATACTAAAAAATATATCCTCTTCATTATACAAATGAGGAAATTGAGGGCTACAAAAGTGAAGCAATTTGTACAAAATCAATGGTAGATTTCCTGAAACCCTGTGTCTAGTAATAGACAGAAGTTCCTGATTTACAGTGATTTGGGGGAGGGGAGATTTAAATATATCATTGTACTAGCTGGCAAAACCTTAAATTGAAGAAAATGTACACTCATAGAACTGAAAAAGAAAGCAAATTGGTCACATTGATAAAGTACAATAGATAACTCAAATATTCCAAGAGTATCACTATGATATTAATAGCTAACATTTATATAACATTTGCAAAGGCACTAACATATATTATCTCCTTTGACCCTCACAACAATCCTATAACGTAAGTGCTATCATAATGTCCATTTTACTGAGAACAAGAGGGATAGCATAAGTGCCTTGCCCAAGTCACAGGGTTAAGTATCTGAGACTGGATATGAACTCTGGCTTTCCCAGCTGTGTGACCCTGGGCAAGTCACTTAACCCCCATTGCCTAGCCCTTACCATTCTTCTGTCTTGGAACCAATACACAGTATTGATTCCAAGACAAAAGGTAAGGGTTTAAAAAAAATTTTTTTAATCCCCAAAGGGAAAAGTTCCAAGGATGTCACAGATAAAATTTCACATCAAAGAAAAAATACTTTTAAGCAACTAAAGTCAAAGTTTCAAGGAATCAATCTCTCTCTCTCTACCTCTCTCTCTCCCTCTCCCTCTCCCTCTCCCTCTCCCCACACCCCCCTCCCACTGTCTGAGGTAGAAGGGAAAGACCTAAAGGAGCTAAGTGTTTTCCTTTCCCACCTTGGGAAACACTAATGACTATCTATTGCTGTTTTTTAAAGACTGTTTTGACTCTGAGAAGATCAAAGAAAGACTTGGTCTTTGGTTTGTACTCAGTCTGCTAAGGCTCAGAGTCCTTACTTACTTGGTTCTTGCTGAAGCTCAGCCAGCTAGCCTTTATTATTTTTATAACTTGGACTTGCAGTTAAGAATTATAAGGATAATAGTGTTAGTTTATTTGGACTAGTAAAATTTTGGGTTAGTCAGATCAGGAATGATCAGTGTAGCCTGTGGAAATAGGAGAAGTGGTTCTTTGCAGAACCAGGGAATTTTATTTGGGTGGAGTTAGAATCCCTTAAGAGTTAGAAATCCTTTTTTATCCTTATATTTTCAATAAATATTTTTTTTATAACAAGAGTCTCTTTAGTGTCCTTGTGTCTGGCCCTGAAAAGTTCACTTAGAGCTTCACTTCACTGGTATAAACTGAAGATACTTTGTAAGCACAGCAAGCAGAATATCAAAATCAGTTTATAACCCATAATCAATCCATTGCTTTATTATTTTTACAGTTTGCCTATTATTTTCACACACAAGACCCAGAAGTTTCTATTAAAAACAAGAGGAGATCGTGTAATAGAACACCCCAAAAGGTGAGAGATATACTTATATTTAAGAGTAACTTACTCTGCAAAGCTAAGTATATCCTACAAGGGAAAAATAGTTCCTAAATATAATAGAGGACTTTCAAAAACTGCTGATGGAAACACTAGATCTCAACAAAATTTTTGAGATGTACACATGAATCAATTCTACCCAGAACAACTCTTATCTTCCATATTATGAACCTTCAAATACTTGAAGTAAGCTATCATACTCTCTAAATTTCCTCTTTTCCAGGCTAAACATACCCAGTTCCTTCAAAAAATCCTCAAAATAAACCTAACCACTCTAGTCAGATTCCTCTGTGACACAGAGTACCAAGTACAATATTTATATCACAGAAAGAATTTGAAAGAAGTCAATCTTTTTTTCTATGTTTGCCAATAGTTTATGTTTGGAATTGATTATTCTTTGAATGTTTGAAAGAATTCTCTTGTAAATTGATCTCTATCTGGCCCAGGATTGGTCCTTCTGCTACTACCTCTTCATGAGTTCATTTATGACTTTTTCCATCTCCCCTATCCCAGACTGGTTTATTTAAATTCTCTATTTCTTGTTCCAAGTATCTTAATCTTGCTAATCTTCAGTTTCCTGCTAATTTCCTTGCTAATTCAATTTCAGCATTATTGTGAGCAAAATCCTTTGAAAATCTTAAAATGCAATGTAAATTTGAGGTGTTCTTTACCTCTTAAATGTACTGCTTGAATAATAGGCACTCAATATATCAAAGGATCATCAGATTTAGAGTTGGAAGACTTATTACAATAGCTATTTTTTTAACAGTAGCCAGGTTGAATTTGAGAATAATAGAATAATGTGTTGCAAAGGATGAGAACAGGTTTTGTTGCTAGGTTAAAATATTTTTTTAAGAGGGAGAGAATAAAAGCAAAATAAATCTATTACTTGGGCATTGCCTTTCCAAACATGCTTAAGGATGCAAAGACCTTCTATTCCTTAGGGAAAGCACTACACATCTGCTATGTGGTGTTTTGGGAAGTTGCTTTTTTTCCCATGCTTGAAGCCTCCTTATTGGGGTAAAGGTCTGAATTTTGCATAAATATTTACTATATCCCATTCTAGCTAACATTGCCTCCTCAAGTAAAAGGAGAACTTTACTTGTACAGACTGAAAAATTTACTGTTATTAATATGACTACTTTGAAGAATGCCATGTAATCTCATGAGGGTTAAAGAAAACTGAAGGGGGAAGGGTATTAGAGGAGGGGGTTAATAACAGCAAAATCCATCAAAAATTTAGTTGTTTTCAATAATAAGTAAATGCATATGTGTGCTTGTTTTAACAGAATAAACCACTTTATAGTAAGAGTTTCAACTTAAAGTGAAAAGTTTCAAATACATTCTTATTGATCCCTCTGTAGGTAAGATATTTTACATGTAGAAAAACTGAGGTTCAAGGAGGTTAAAAGAACACTAGTGAAGAGAATGCCAGAACAGAGATTTGCTGACCTGGATTCCAATCCCAATTCTGCCATTAACTCACTATCATTCTGAGTAAATCACATAAATTCTCTAGGCTTTAATTTCCTCTTATTTAAAATGAAACAGGTTTAGCTAGCTTCTCTCTTAAATCCCTTTCAGCATGAAGTTTCTATGACTGTTGTACTTGCTCAAGGTCAAAAACTAAAATGTAGTGGTGCCTGAATTTGAGCCCAAGTCTTCAATGAGTACTGATATTACCTAATCAACAAGTACTAATCAATAATCCCTGAAGAGCCTACTAGGTGTGGGCTCTGTGTGTTAAGCCACAATTGGATACAACCTCACTGGTTAGAGTTCTTTAAATCCTTCAGTCTTGTTTTCCTTCAGATTGTGCTAAGGAATAAAGAAAAAAATTAAATAGCCCTTGTCCTCTAAGAGTTTATATTCTATTGGGGGAAACAACATGTACATGCATAGAAGAAATGAGACAGAGGCAGTAGCAGCTTGATAGATATCAGGAAAGGTTTTATATATAAGTGGTGCTTGAACTAAGTTAAGTTCAAAGAAAAGAAGAGATTCTAAGAGGCACAGTTGGGAGTACCTCCCAGGCACAGGAAACAATCCATTCAAAAAAGTAGAGATTGGAGAGATAACTATGTGTAAGATATAATAGTAAAAAAGTCAGTCTGATTAGACCACAGGGGATAGGAAGAAAAAATATAATGATGGAGGAAAGAGGTTGAGGCCAGATTATGAAGGGCTTTAAAAGTCAAATAAAGAAGTTAATTCTTTTTCCACTATTGGAATGTATTGAGTTGAGGAGCAACATGATCAAACTTAACTTTTAAGAAAATTCCTTGGAGTATCAAGGTGGTTCAGTGGATGTAGAACCAAGCCTAAAAATTGGAGGTCCAGGGTTCAAATTTGACCTCATATACTTCCTAGTTGTGTGACCTGGACAAGTAAGTCACTTAACACCAATTGGTTAACCCTTATAGAGAACTTTGTTTTTCAGCACAAAGTTTCTTAAAATATGCCATCAATTATATTGATATTCATAATTCTTTTACCACCACTAATTAGAATATTTTCTTTTGAATAGCTACAGCAGAAAACCCTGTAACACACATATAAAGATGTTCTCAACTATAGTAAAGCTTGCAGCACTCTGATACCTATCTTTTTATTCATCAATAGGCACAGTTAGAACATAAGATTTTCCTGTTCAAATTCCTGTTTCAAGGAATCAGCAACCATTTATTAAATGCCTGCTATACGACACACATGCTAAGAGCTAGGCATACAAAGAAAGGAAAAAGAATGTCTTGTTCTCAAGAAGTCTGAAGTCTAATGGGGAAGACAGGAGGCAAACAAGCAAAACTATAAAGATATAAACAGGATAAATTGGAGATAATCAACAGAGAGTGAGCACCAGCATTAAGGGGGATCAAGAAAGACTCCTTGCAGAGAGTGGGATTTTTACTGAGCCTATAAGCAGTTTGGGAAATCAAGAAGAAGAGCTGAAGAAGAAGAGAATTCCAAGCAAGAGAGAAAGCCAATGAAAAGGAAAATGGGTCAAGAAATGGAGTATAGTATACAAAGATCAGCAAGAAATTTAGTGTTACTAGACTACAGGGTATGTGTAGGGGAATAATGTGTAATAAGATTAGGAAGATAATACAGGGTCAGATTATGAAGTATTTTAAAAGTCAATAGTTAGAAGAGACTTAAGACAGGCAAACCCACAAGAAGGTTACAGCAATAATTAAGGCATGAGGTGGAGGGTAGTAGTAGTATCAGAGGAGAGAAAGTGACAGAGAATTTACCAACTGACAGGATTTGAGAACAGATTGGATACGGTGGGTAAGAAAACAAGGAATCAAAGATTACACTTAGGTTTCAAACCTGTATTACTGAAACAATGGTAGTAATATACTTTATGGTAATAAGAAAGTTACAAAGGAATGAGAATTCAAAGAGAAAGATAACGGATTCAGTTTTAGGTGTGTTAAATTTGTTTATATGACATCCAGCTAAAAATGCCCAAAAGAAAATTGGAGATGTGAGACTGGATATAAGGGAAAAAAATTAGTGCTAGAAATTTTGAGATCTGAAATCAATCTGAGAATCATCCGTATTTTGTTGTTCAGTTATTTCGGTCATGTTCAAGTCTTCATGTCCTCATTTGGGCTTTCTTGGCAAAGATATTGTAATGATTTGCCATTTCCTTCTCTAGCTGATTTTTAAAACACCCTAACCTTCCATCTAGCAATGGGTCTTTAAGGTCTGGCTCTCAATCCACTGAGCCACCCAGCTGCCCCCCCTCCAACTTATTTTACAGATAAGGAAAGCAAGGCAAACGTGGTTAAGTGACTTGCTCAGGGTTACTTGGCTAGTACCTTAGAACAGATTTGAACTCAGGAAGGTGAGACTTCCTAACTCAAAGTCCAGCAATTTACCCACTACACCACCCAGGTGAGATGGAATATAAAAGTAGTTTTAATTTGAATTTCCCTAATTATTTGTGACACAGGGCATTATTTCTTATGACTGTTTATAGCTTAGATTTCTTCCTTTAAACATTGCTTAGGAGGGGACAGCTGGATGGCTCAGTGGATTGAGAGCCAGGACTTGAGACTGGAGGTCCTGGGTTCATATCTGGCCTCAGATACTTCCAAGCTGTGTGACCCTGGGCAAGTCACTTAATCCCCATTGCCTAGCCCTTATCACTCTTCTGCCTTGGAACCAATACAAAGTATTGATTCCAAAACAGAAGCTAAGAGTTAAAAAAAAAAATTGTTTAGGAGACAACTAGGTAGCCCAGTGGATTCAGTGATGGGCCTAAAGATAGGAGGTCCTGGGTTCAAATTTGGCCTCAGATACTTCCTAGCTGTCTGACCCTGGGAATATCACTTTTCTCCATTACAACATTTGCTCTTAGATTTTGATAAATAATGTTGATAATATTAAGGAAAGGTCCATTTATACCGATGATTTCTAGAATTTTAATAAAAGTATTGGAGTTTATCAAATACTTTTTAGCATCTAATGACATAATCATGTTATTTGTATTAACATAGTTTATTATATTTATAGTCTATTGAACCAATCCTACATTTCTGGCATAAGCACAACCTTATCACAGTATATAATTTTTCTAATATGCTATTCTAACTTACTTGCTAATACTAAAAATGCTTACATTAACGTTAATTAGGAACATTACTATTTGGTTTTATTTCTCTGCTTTATCTCCCCTTGAGTATAAAGAACACTATTCTTGTCTTAGGAAAAAAGTGAAAAAGTATCTTCTTTTTGTATTATTAAGAGTTTATGCAGTACTGAAATTATTCTATGAATGTTTGAGAGAATTAATTTGTGAATCCATCAATTTACCATTTGATTTTGTTTTATTTTGTTTCCTCTGGGAATTTATTCATTGCCCCTTCATATTCTTTTTTTCTGACACTGGCTTATTTAAATAGTCAATTTCTTTTGTTAAATAACATATTTTGCACTTTTGTAATTATTTAAATATTCCCTCTAAAGTATCAGTTTTGTTAACATAAAAGAGCTCCTAATAATATTGTTTTTCTTAAATTTCCATTTCAAAAGTCTTTTTTCATTTTTGAGATGAACAATTTGTTTAGCCTCTTTTTAAAAAATCAAGTTAGAGACGGCAGCTGGGTGGCTCGGTGGATTGAGAGTCAGGCCCAGAGAAGGGAGGTCCTGGGTTCAATTTTGTCCTTAGACAGTTCCCAGCTCTGTGATCCTGGGCTAGTCACTTAACCCCCACTGCCTAGCCCTTACCATTTCTTTTGCCTTAAAAACAATCCAGAGCATTGATTCTAAGTCGGAAGATATGGGTTTTTTAAAAAATCAAGTTAGAGAGTTTTATTTATTTTATTAAGGTTTTCTTTCTTTAAAAAAAAAAAAGCTCCTAGCTTTATTTACCAATTTCAATTTTCTTTTTTCCTTTCAATTAATCTTTTCATTTTCAGAATCTCTACATTATTATTAAGTTGAGGATTTTTGATATCTTGTTCAAGTTTTCTTTTAATTGTAAACCAAATTCACTGATTTGTTCTTTTTCTCTTTTGTTGATGAAAGCCTTTGGAAATTAAAATTTTCCCTTCAATATTAGTTTAGTTGAATTCTATAAGGTTTGATATGTCTCATTATTATCATCCTTTGATAAAATGAAATGTTCTAAGTTGTTTATATAATTTTTCTTTGATCCACCAGTTCTCTAGAATTACACTATATCTTGGGAGATATATCTGATTAAATTGGGCAGGGGAAGATAGGGTGAGGAGGAGACATTAAAATAAAAAGTATTCAGTAATTTTTGTTTCCCTTTAAAATGGCATTGTTTCTGTGAGTAATTGCTAAACTCTTATGTTTACAGGTTTTAATGTTTCACATGGGCCTGCAAACACACTTTTTATTAGTATTGGTTCTTTTGAGCAAATCATAAGACCATGAATTTAGAACTATAAGAAACCTGAAAACTTCACCCATTGACTAAAGGTTAACCATGAGCAACAAATATAATAAAGCATGTAGAAATCATGAAAAAAGTGATGCAAATTTTATCATCAACTAAATTTGCAAAAGGTACACAAGTGAGGCAATACAAGATTATAGACTCCTTTGAAAGGTTCCACTTCCATCTAAAATGTTTTATCCCCCATGTTCAAGGGTAATGAGCAATTAAAAATTTTAACTCATCGCATTTCATTATAGCTCAGTCAAATGGAAAAATGAAAAAATCAAGGAGCAAAGTATAGAGGAAATATTTTTAACAGCTAAGGTATCTTGACATTTTAAAAGCTTATCCTTACCTAATTTGGTTCAATTCAAAATGAAATTAATTAATAAATTAATTAAACACCATACAGGTTCCAGTTACAAAGTCAAGAGAAACTTCACTCTGCCCTCAAGAAGAGTATCTTAATTTATCATAACTACCAAGTCCTATTATCACAAATAAATTATTTTCTAGGCTACATTTTTAGTACCTCTAATGCATAATTTATCCCAGAAGTGGAGCAGGGGTTAAACTCCATCTTGAAACATGCTCAGAGATGCCATTTCTGGTTTCAGTGACTATATGAGTGCTTTGATACTTGCTTCCCACTATACTGTGGCACAGTGTTATGAGGACTTATTTTAGCATAGTGTGGAAAGCTCTGAGTGTGGTTCTTTGCTGTTCTCTTTCCCCCATGATCAATGGGGATAGAGGGAGATTAGCAAAAACAGGATATCAGTTTAAAGAAGGGACAATTTCCAAATTGGTCTCTCCACTTTTGACTCTCTTGAATGGCAAGTAGTGATCTGTTTTAATTCTTCCTTTTAGGTGTGGAGGTTTGGGGGTGGATAGTGGGAAGTAAGGAGCAAGCAGATTTTACAGTTAAAACAATGATCATATATACAGAAGAATAGTCAGGAAAAGCTGGCTATTTTCTAAACTAAAACTGCCCATAGGACATTTAAAGATCACCCAATTCTCTGCATTATTCTTCATTTAAAAAAGAAATGTGCTTTCATGGCTAGGAAATTTATTCTATCCTTTTATTATTTTTTTAAACAAAAATTCATTATTTCCCACTCTCTTCCCCAAGCGAACAATTTTAAGAAGAAAAAGAAATGCTCATAACAAATATTCATAGTCAAACAAAAAATTCTTACATTGGCTATATCCAGAGTAGCATGCTTCATATTTGGTCCTCTGGAACTATGTTCTAGAATTCTAAGCTGTTCAAACTTAATTTTCTTTACAATGCTGTTATTGTATAAATTGTTCTAGTTCAGCTCACTTCGTTTTATATCATTTCAAGAGATTTCCCCAGTTTTTCCTGAAACTGTTCATTTATTACTTCTTATGGTCCATTAATATTCCAGTACATTCAAATGCTATAATTTGTTCAGCCATTCCCCAATGGATGGACTACATCATGCTTTTGAAATTACTTCAATTTCTTTTTTACTTTAGTAAGGAATATAATCTAAAAAGATTTGCTACATTCAGTCCAATAATCACAATCTAGGATCCTGAGGAAGGTAGCTATAATCCTGAAAACCTCAGAGGATGAGGAAAAACTCTGGTGAAAACAGGAAAAAATGAATAAACAGTAATTCAAAAACAAAATTTCTATAAAGAAAACTGGGAGGCTTAGGAAAAATATGTAGTACCATCAAAGAAAGATATAACAATTCACTTAAAAGGGAGGGAAATTGCTGATTTTATTTATAAGCAAAATAAATTAGAGATATTTTCTACTTTATTTCCTGTTTGGACTCTGAAATAGGATTAATAACATAACTGAACTAATCAAAGTAGGAAAACTGAAGCCACTTAGATGTTAATGAACGTAGATTTAATATAACCATCTCTAAATCTAATAAAAGAGAAGCCAGTTTAAAAGACAAATTTAATGACAATCTGCTCCTATTCTATTATCATCTACAAAAATCATTATATTCATAGGATTTAAGACAAAATATTTATAGTATGTCAGAAGTACTAATTTTTATTTTAATTGATTGTATGGCCTCTGCCTACATCATTGTCATCTGTCAAATTATAAATAAAGGACAAGGATATTGTTTAATCTACTTGATACGAGGTCTTACATGGAACCAAATAAGTGTTTTTGATAAATGCTTTAGATGATGATCCTAATTATTGTTGGGAAAGGGCAACTCTATAGAGGTCTCTAGTCTAGCTCTAAACTGACTAGATTTGGCTCTAATCACCTCAAAAATTACAGACAGGCCCTATCAAAGATAGTTAATTGGTTCCATGGAAGAATAAGTCACCTAGACAGGCAAAATTCAAATTATAAAAATCTTAAAATGGGCTAATTAGGTCTTTCAGAGACTTCAACTCAATAATAATAATATCCCCCAGCTAGAGAAATCCAAGGCTTCTTCACCTTCAAGGAGCTACTTTATGTAGATATGCCTCCATGTAGGAAGTAGCCATGAGAGTGTGTGTGTATGAAACAGACGATCACTGATTTAGAGTATTATGGAACCCAGAAGCCACTTTATATGACCCTTTATTTTACAGATAAGAAAATAGTAGTTTGGAGAGGCTAAGTGACTTCACAGAGTTTACTATGTTCCAAAGGCAGGGAATTCGAATCCAGGGCTCCTTAAATTTAAGCCTAATATTCTATCCTAAACCATGCAGTTGGGGCTTGATATGCATGTCATTATTGCTTGTGTCTCTCTCCACAGCCTTGTTGACATGGTAGAAGACAACTTTTGTGCCTGGGTACACCAAGGGCCTTCCTAGCTTGTTTTCTAATTGACTTGAGTATTAAGTTTCTAAATCTTCTTCTCCACACCAGAGGACAGAAACAATCTGTATCTTCCCCTTACAATTTAGCAAAATTATGGTAGGACTTCTACTAAAATTTTTCCTGTGAAAAGATACTGGTAGGGCTAGATCATGTAGTAAAGAATATACAATCTATTAACAACTATTAGGTCTTGGAATGAATTTTAAACTTTTTTAAAACTCTCACCTTTTGTCTTAGAATCAATACTGTGTATTGGTTCCAAGGCAGAAGAGCAGTAAGGGTTAGGCAATGGGGATTGAGTTGTCCAGGATCACATGGTTAGAAAAAATTCGAGGCCACATTTGAACCCAGGACTTCAAGAATCCCTAGGCCTGGCTCTCAAGTCACTGAACCATCTAGCTGCCCCCTGTAATTTTTAATGTTCTTAAACTCAAATATCTTGAGATGCTGAAAAGTAGATTATTTCTTAACCAAAATTTAAAATTTTCACTGGAAAATCTCTGCAGTTTTCCAATAATCTTTTCTGCATAAAACAAACAATATAGGTGAATATGAGATTTTAAAAAGCCAATTCTAACTTTCTTCTTGAAAGTAAATAAATACCATTGACCGCTCCCTGCAGTCATAGAGCCATTAAGGAGAAGAGTTAGGAATCCTTTCAATGGATTTCATTCCATCAGAGGCTCATTGAGAACTGGAACCACTGACAAATCAAATCTGCAGCAATGTTATCTTTTCCATAATTGATTACCTGCTTCTGCTTCACCTCTACCCCCAAAAGTGTTTTTGTACATTAGAGGAAAGGGAGGATTTGTTTCCTTCTAAAAGGAAACAAATAAATAGTTCATGCCTATCCCCAAATCACAAAATGAAATCCAAATGTGTTTCTATCAAGTTCTAGAATACTCTACCTCAACTTCCTTCTCCTACTTGACACTCATTCAAAAGAAATATGACTAGGGGAGCTAGTAGCACAACAGATAGAGTGCCAGGCCTGGAGTCAGGACTTGGGTTCAAATTTGAACTGAGACATTTCCTATCTACGTGACCCTGGGCAAGTCATTTAACTCCAACTGCCTAGCCACTACCACATTCAATTCTAAGTAAAGGTTTAAAAAAAAAGAAAAGGAAGAAAAATATGACCTCAGGTTATTAGAAAGTGAAAATCAATAGTTCATAAAGTCATCCAAAATCTGACAGTTATAGGATCATTTTAAGCTTTTTCCAACTTCAACTTCCACTACCCTTCATCAGAATCAAAAAGGATGAAAAGAAATCATACCTGGCCAACAGTGATGGTGATACATGAAAAAACATTTTTATCATTTAAAAATTAATTTCTGATTCCTACAACTAGGTTACAAAGAAGAGCAAAATACTTGCTCAGAAAATAAAACTTGGTAAAAAAGAAAGTACTCTCAATATGACTTTTACAGCACTCCAAGTTAACCATGGAGAGAAGCTTGCTCTAGGCAGTTAAAACCAGTGAACAAGTTTCAACTAATGCCTATCCTACTATAAGTAGGGTATCTATTTCTAAAATGAGTCCTCAAATAAAGTTTTAAGAAGTATATATGGAAATCAAAAGGAACATTGGATGGATAGGGAGCAAAATTTCTGGCCAGGAGTAACTGTTCTACCAGATAACATGGCCATCTCCATGTTGACAGAAAAAGTATATAACTGAAAATTCTTCTTTAAAACTCTGCAATAACATATGCATGTTACTATCATATACAAAAATGTCTATTCTTCATCAAAGGATTTTAAAGCGCTTTACGAACATTAATTTAACCCTCATATCACCCAAAAAATGGATATTATACATAAAAGATTATCTATCCTCTCACTACAGTGTATTTTTCAGCAGCACTTCCCCTGAGTAGGTCTTGCCCAAAGAGCCAATAAAACGGGAAATTCGCTGACAGTGCATATGCCACCAACAATCTCTGAAAAGATCAGACCTTCACCCACAAGAACCACTTCCTCTGAATAAACCACAGAGACTATACAGGACAAACCACAATGTATCAACTTATGTCTAACATAGTCTGATTACCAATTTAAAGTTTTTGGGAAGATCTGTATGAACACCTTACCTTCACAGTATTTTCTAGGTGCATTTCAGGATTGGGAACTCTCTACACTTCTTTCATATATCATAAAATATATTGCCCTTTCAAGTTATTATGAACTTATTTTTTTTAAAACCCTTACCTTCCATCTTAGAATCAATACTATGTATTGGTTCCAAGGCAGAAGAGTGGTAAGGTCTAGGCAATGGCGATTAAGTCTCTTGCCCACCATCACACAGCTAGAAAGTGTATGAGGTCTCATTTGAACCTAGGACCTCTCATCTCTCTCTAGGCCCAGCTCTCAATTCACTGAGCCACTCAGCTGCTCCTATGAACTTCATTAAACCACTATGCTTTCAATCACCTAATCTAACAACCCCAGAACTACCCTCTTCACTCTCCTCTATCTCCTTAATCCAATCAACGGTAAAGTTTTGTCAATGACAAATCTGTCTCTGAACCATCATTTACATCTCTTCATTTCTCATCAATCCCACTGCAGCCATCATGTCTCACTTGAAATCTATCAATAGCCTCTACCTTCTTCTGCATTCTTTCCCTTTTCTAATCCATTCTGCCCAGAGCCACCAGAGTAATACCTTCCTAAAGCACAGGTTGGAAAATCTAACTCCCCTACTCAAGAATCTTCACTGAATCCTTACAGATTCTAAGATAAAATATAAACACTTCAGTTTGACATTTAAAATCAATTTCTGGGGGCAGCTGGGTAGCTCAGTGGATTGAAAACCAGGCCTAGAGATGGGAGGTTTTAGGTTCAAATCTGGCCTCTGACACTTCCCAGCTGTTTGACCCTGGGCAAGTCACTTGACCCCATTGCCTAGCCCTTACCACTCTTCTGCCTTGGAAACAATACACACTATTGATTCCAAGACAGGAAGGTAAGAGTTTAAAAAAAAAATCAACTTCTTTTCAGACTTAGTTCATATTATTCCTCTTGAAAAACTATACAGTCCAGTCCAACTAGTTTATTTGGTGTTCCCTGAACTCACGTTTCATCTCCCAGTTTCATACCTTTCTTTACACAGGCTGCCTCCACGGCCTAGAATGTACTCTCTATTCATTACCGCTACCTCTTATATTCTTTAGCTTCCTAGGGCCCAACTCTGGTATCATTTTACTTCCTAATGAAGCCATTCCTGATGCTCCTCTAAGTTGTTATGGTGCTCATTTCTTCTTCAAATTACCTTGTATCCATTTATCTCTATATGTGTGGTATTTCTTAGAAGAATGTAAGCTCCCTGGGGACAAGAACTAGGTTGTTTTATCTTGGTATTCCAATCACTAGAATGGTACCTTACAGTACATAGTAGGTGCTTTATAAATGCTTGTTAAATTGAATTCTTTCAGATTCTAATTTTTAAAAAAACCACTATAACTTTCCTAAAATATAATTCTGACTGCTTAATCTAGGGAAGAGCTAAAAAAAGCCTTAACCTATGGGCAAGTCTCAAATAGCATTTCTTTCTTAAAACAATGTTCCTAAATGACTACAATAAGTCTTAAGGTTTCAAAAGAAAAAGCTCAAATTTGGAAGCTAACAAGTCTCTAGCATTAACAAATTCTAGTTTCTTTTAAATCCTTCCAATTCTCTCATAGACATGTTACTCACAATCTCAAGGCAAGAAAACTAATTTTTTACTGGTCAGTAGATTCTCAAGTCTCTCAACACTGGGAAATCACCCAGGCTGTCATGTGACTATGATCTCAGAAACCAAGGACTCAACATTCAAATTGGTAAAAGATCCTGTTTTGGTATGAATCTGAATTTGGTCAGCTGAACTGGTACATGCTGATAGAATGAGGTAAACTTGGTATATTTTCTCTCTTTTACCAAAAGTCAGTGTCAGATACTTGAGCAGCTTAGAAAAAGATGAAAACAAATAAGATGATTAGTTTCTGCACTCTGAAATATTGCTACCATACGATCAGGCAAACTAAATGTGACTCTAAAGCTCTTCAGCTTTTCATGAGCTCCCCTGAAATTAAAAACACTAACAAACTTATTTCAAAGATCAAATATTTAATATAGATGTAGAAAAACAAAATTTCTAGGTTTGAAGGAACCAAAGTGTAAGTCACTATGAGAGTTCAAATCTCATTAGTTAAATACATAAGAGTAACCTGTTCCTGTGGTTTTAATAATATTATATATCTTTGTAATGTCTTTTCAAGAGTATCTTTGCCTATATGTTGGTAAAGACATGTCCCCTGCCATAAGGATATATGGCCCTTTCCAACTATAGCAACATTTTCATAGCAGGTAAATACTGCAACCAGAAAACAAAATGTTTGTCTCAATTTAGACTATAACATTTATTAATTTAAAATAGTAATAATAGTACAAGAATACTATATTACCATTAAGATATAGTAGCAACCATTTGGCAAGTAACTCTTATTCATTTAACAATGAAAAATGAATACAAAGTATCACAAACAAAAATAGTTTGCATTTATATAGTGCTTTATTTAAAATACTTTATCTTCATTTTTAGCAAATGTGAAAGAGTTATTTGTCAGATGATGATCAGTTACTAAATACCAACTCATGGGATATAATGTTTAAGTAAAAAAACAGTTCCCTGCCTTCATAAAGCTTAAAATGTAGTATTGGAATAAGACACAAACACATATCATGTAGAAGTACATATTGTAGTTGTTATACTCAAAAGTTACAAAATAACACAAATTCTGGAGGGGAAATAATATAACAAGACTACAGGGATGGAGTAGTATTTGAGCTGGACCTTGAAGAATAGACAGGAACTCTGAGTTGGTAGATCTTGATTCAGATCCTGTCCCCAAAACCTTTACTAACAAGACAAAACCTCTCCAAGATTAATTTTCATCTGTTTAAAAATAGTCAGAGGGTGGGGTGAGGATGATATTTGCAGAAATAAAAATTGGATTGACCAGTAATTGTCAAGGGGATTAAAATTAGTTTTCTGATTTAAAAAAAATAAATAACTTGCGTAACTAAGTAATGAGATCATTTAGTAGACAGAACATGGGAACTGGAGTCAGGAAGACCCAAGTTCAAATCCAGCTTCAATCCAGCATGCCAATGTGACCTTGGACAAATTTCTTTCTTTCTTTTTTTTTTAAACCCTTATCTTCCATCTTGAAGTCAATACTGTGTATTTATTGGCTCCAAGGCAGAAGGTAAGGGTTAGGCAATGGGGGTCAAGTGACTTGCCCAGGGTCACACAACTGGGAAGTGTCTGAGGCCAGATTTGAACCTAGAACCTCCCGTCTCTAGGCTTGGCTCTCAATCCACTGAGCTACCCAGCTGCCCCCTTGGACAAATTTCTTAAGCTCTCTAACCTTATTTAAAGCACTTTGCAAACTTAAAAGAATTATAAAAAATGCTACCTATTGTCATCAACTGAATGGAATTGGCAATCACTTTTCTAGAATTCAGCAAGATAAACTATAGAATATTGTATTCAAAAACTAGGAGGTAGTTTAGGTAAGATTATTAATATGCTAAGAAGCAAAGAGATTTAAATACATCGTTTGGCAAAGCAAAAAACAAGTAAAATGAATGATAACCAGTTATAGCCCTTAGATATGTATAAACATACAAAAAGGAATAGAACTAGTTAGCCTGGTGCAGAAAGTGTAATATAAGTAACAGAAAAAACTTAAAAGTAAAGTTTGGGTTAAGTATCAGGAAAAACTTCCTGACTCAAAGATCAGATTGTGTATGGTTCAGTCTCCTCAGGAAGTGATGGAAGTTTCATCCCCTTGAGATACTTAAAATTAGACCTAACAAGGCACTAACAGGCATCCTGTTGGAATTATCCATTTCTGACCTAGAGCAGATCTGTTAACATACTACTACCAAAATATTGGCAATGACCCCTAAAATTGGATCTCGTAAAATAGATATATGAAAAAACTGAAAAATAACACTAATTACACACTATACTCAGGTTTTATATAATCCAGGAAACAAATATGGTCTGATTTTAACCAATACACCAAATGTACAATCACTTCACTTGATGACAGAAGTAAACAATTTATAATTAAAAGAATTCTAAACATTTAGGTGAATTGGTTATATTTAAGGACTTCAAATTTTAAAGAGAGCAAAATAAATATGGTGAATTCTTTAATTCAAAAAATCTTAATACCTACTACACATACACTCTGCCAGGCACTAAAAGACACAAAGATAGAAAAGATACAATCCCTACCCTCAAGGAGTCTAGCAGATAATAGCCACTAATAAATGTTTCTTTACTTGACAATCTAGAAGAGGAACTAGAAGATAAACATTCCAAATAACTTTTCCCTGAAATATCATTAAATATCATAACCAAAATCCATTAATAACTCATTCTATTACTCTGCAAAGATAAATCAGATGGTTAGTCCCAATGGTAATGAGTGCCTTCAGCTTGAGGCACCTCTGAAGTGGTGAACCTAGCATCTAATTTTTTTAACTTTTTTTAAAAAGAAGACTCCCACTTGGATTCAATATTGTGTATTGGCTCCAAGGCAGAAGAGTGATAAGGGCTAGGCAATGGGGGTCAAGTGACTTGCCCAGGGTCACACAGCTGGGGAAGTGTCTAAGGCAAGATTTGAACCTAGGACCTCCTGTCTAGGCCTAGCTCTCAATCCACTGAACCACCCAGTTGCCCCCCCCCAGCATCTAATTTTTATAGAATCATTTAATACAGAAAAGTATGTTGCTGTTCATTTGTGTCCAACCCTCATTGACTCTGTGAACTATAATGTCCATGGGGTTTTCTTGGCAAGGATACTGTACTAGTTTGCCATTTTCTTCTACAGTGAATTGGGGCTAATATAGGCTAAGTGACTTACCCAAGATCTCACAGCTAATTAGTGGCTAGGCCCAGGTCTTCCTTACTCTAGGCCCAGCACTCTATTCACTGATCATACACCTATTACAAACATTGTAAGGCACTGGCCTCCCAGCTATTCCACCCACAAGACACTCCATAGCCTCTAGGCATTTTCTATGGCTATCCCCCCCAATCCTGGAACACTTTCCCTTTTCCACTCCAACTACTGACCTCTCTGACTTCCTTTAAGTCCCAACTAAAATCCCAGCTTCTACAAAAGGTCTTCCTTAATTCAAGTACTTTCCCTCTTTTAATTATTTCCTATTTGCCCTGTACATAGTTTAGTTTGTATGTATTGGTTCTGTGTAATCTCCCATTAGAATGTAAGTTCCTCGAGGGGTGGACCTATTTTTTTGCCTCTTTTTGTATCCCCATTGCTTAGCACAATCTCAGGTACTTAATATATGTTTGTTGAATTAGAAAAGATTCAGAAGTTTTTAGTCTGAAAAGATGATACATATTATCTACTTTAAACCTATCATTTGAGGGAACTGAGCCCCAGAAACTGCAGTGTGCTATACTGAAAATACCATTGGATTTGGAGTAAAAGAACAATGCTTTGAATCCTGGCTCTATTCCTGGAAGCTGTGTGACCTTAGGCAAATTGCTTCAACTCTTCTGACTAGTTTCTTCATTTATATGAACAGGGGAATGGAACAGAGGACCTATTCCAGCTCTAAATCCTTTTGCATCTCCTCACCATCCCAAATTTCCTTTTAACCTATTTTGCAACAAACACGCAATATCTAAAGACACAGTCTGTAGAAAATAGACACATCAGGTTGGCTTAGGTTCAAGTCCTGCTTCTGACACACACTGGCTATTATGACCTCTCAGGGGCCCAGACAATTCCTTAAGTGGTTATTTTGTATTATATTTTGCATATACTATATATGTACATGTCTTCCCTGAAAAGCTCCTTGAAGCAAAGACGAAGTCAATTTTTTTCTTTGTATTCCGAGTACCTAGCACAGTGCTTGACATTTTAAGAAACTTAATAATTATTTGTTGATTGGCCAATTGGTTCTTTTTAGGTACCCTGCTTTAGCAGGAAAGCCACATCAGAAAGAAAACATAACAGAAATTTGTACATACTAGTGGTCTAACAAGAAAAAAATCAGAATAGAAAAGGTCTTTTCATTGTACAGGGAACCTCTACTATCAACAATCAAATACAATGTTAGTTTCTGAGATGTGCAAAAAAAAAAAGTTTTCATTAATTAAATATTCTAAATCCATGACCTAAATTACATTCTTAAATTTAGCACTTTAAAGTGTTTCATTCAGGTAACAGAGCTATCAAAATGCTTCACTGAATATTTACCTGGTCACTTTTTTTAACTTAAAGGAGAAACAGTTAACTATGAAACAAATCTATGTTAATCATTCTGCAATTAAAACAGGAGTAGAGTTCTAATGTTGACTTTTCAAATGACTCATTAAGTGAACTTTTTAAAAAGAATAAATTTTTTAAAAGATCCAAAAAATGAAAAAATGAAAATAACATGTAGGTGAAATTTTTTGGATGTTTTTTAATGCATGATATGGTATTAACTTTCTTGAAAGAAAAAATACTTTATAATTAAAAAAGCACTGATCTATAGGATTAACTCAACTGCTTTTTCCTACAACTAAGCAGACTGCAATGCTCCAAGCTTGTCTATATCCTCTTAAGTTTCCCACCATCAGTGCCCTTTGACCACCCTCCAAATTCTGCAGTGGCAGAAAAAGGGTTCCGGATGCTAAGAATCACGTAATTTTTAAACCATTTCTAAATTGGTTGTTGGTATTCTAAATAAGGTATCACTTTGTCAATCTCCACATTCTCATTACAACAAAACCAGCAAGAAGAAAACTGCACCTAAATAGAAGGATGGATCATAGTTTCTTCTTAGAAAGATAAGAGTTGACCAGAAATGGTTTTATCCCATATCCAAAGATAACAAGAAACATCAGTACATTGATCATATTTGGCTATCTCCCATTGCAGAGATCATGATAAAATATGTGTAAAATGCCCACTATGAAAATAATAGCAGTTTAAATACCACTATCTGTTAACCAAAGATGAAGGGACAGAGAAATTGTATGCAGACCTCAATAAGATCCTCCATATTAAATCAACATAAACTTTGATACTTGGTGAGAAGAAAGGAATATGGCACACACACAAAAAAATGAAAAACATTGACTGGTAATGAAAGAAGTCAAAGATTTGTAGACCAAAAAGAACTTACTCCTTTCCTTTATAATTTGAATACTTTTTTTAAGGAAAGAAATCAAAAAGCACTAGACATGGAGAGTATCAATTAGCATTAGACACAAAAAAAGAAACTGATTATATTTTGATAGAAAACAACTTGATAATTGTGAAAATCAACTGTCTAAATAGTTCAAACAGCAAAATTTCAAGATTCATATTTTTTAAAATTCCACTACTAAAAATTCTTGTTTGCTAATAATCACACATCACCTATGATTATTTCCCTTATTCTATTAAAAGAACTTTCTACTCTGGCATTCAAAATACATCTCTTTTACCATGGATCACTACATTCTCAGGGACAGCAGAAAGCTATCTAAAGAAATTGAAACAATTAGAATATTTAAGAATTAGGTGATCAGAAAAGCAGTCATCAAATATCTCCCAAGGACAATATTTGTATATTCTACCGCTCTCCAAATGAAGATTATGAAAGATAAACAGTCTAAAGTTTGCTAGGACACATAAAAACTGCAAAACAAAATAATTCTCATTTGTAAATTAGTTGTTTTTTTCTTTCCCTATTTCTTCTCAAATATACTATGTAGAAGAAAATAGAGCTATTTATCAAAATGGTCAGGATTGCAAGAAAATCAACATTTTTAGTATGTTCAAGGGTTCTTTTCATTTGTTTTTAAAGAAAAAGAAGGGAAGAAAAGAGAATGAATGAGTTAATATAACCACAAAGTAATAACAGGATACAACAGGGTTCTGGACATCTAAATTAGCCAATCAGAGCAGGAGCATAGCTGAATTCGATCCTAGTCCCAGCACGTCCCTACTAAGAAGAATAAAACCCTTATCTTGTTCAACCATGTGTCGACTGCCACAAACTGCAAAACAGCAACGCCCAAAGCCAGCCAGTCTGATTTTAGCTAGGGACAGACAGACTGTGCAGTCAGAAGCACCACAATGAAAGAACACGGGCTCACACACAGCTGGCCTGAGTGATTTTGCACACACCAGAAAACATACCACATACTTCAAATGTGAAAAGACCATAACTAGGTCCATGACCACTGTCAGTTTGCCAATCACTACAAACTTTAGTTGTCAGACACCTACCATATACCATCCGAACTTGTTTTGTAGTTGAATACAGGGAAAGAGGAGGTCACAGTGGGTGGTGCCTAGAGGAAGCTGGGAAGTATTCCCTACTCATGATCCTTAAGGATCCTTGGCACAGACGCAACCCTAAACCAGTACTTCCAGATTTTATCCCCAACACATTCAAATCAGTACTACAAGTCAGACTAAGTCAAAGTTGTGCAGTTATAATAAAACAACTATTCACACTACTATTTTAGCTAATAACTAGGGAGACAACACTTTCAATCGATATTAAGTAGTGAGCAAAAGTATGGTCTTTGGGAGAAAGAACTAACAACATAATAAATACCTAAGAAAACAGAATCCATACCGCCTCACTAATTTACCTATATTTTATAGTCCTCTGAAACTTAAAATAGTATCGTTAAAGATTTTGTCATATTATTCTAACTAGGATACAGAAACTTTAAATTTATACTTTGCCTGACATGCAATTTAGTTTAATGCCTACAAGAATCAAGTACTGTACCTGAATAACAAAGAAAATGTCTAAAAAAATGAAAATAGATGGGCAAGTTCAATCCCAAATAAGAACATCAAAAAATAGATCACTGTCTGTTAACTGTGGAGCATGAGTTGGTGGTCTTACACTCCATTTCTACAGAATTAAGCACATTATAAAACAAAGTAAAAACTACTACTAACACATTCATTGCTAATAGGGTTTTTTTCCCTAATAGCTCAACAGAAAAGGCAAAAATTGAATGAGCCAGGAAAACAATTACCCACTCACCCCTGAAAGTGATTCCCAGAAGCAAAACACCCTGAAAGGAAGAGGAACAGAAGCAAACTCAGGCAGCACAAGATAAGCCAGGTGGTTGCTCAAAGGAGACAGAAAAAAAAATAATTTATAGGAAATAGTCTCATTTTTGAAAATGATACACTTCAAAAAAACTTATGTACACAGTTTTAAAATGTCAGTGGAATGCTTTAGGTGAGTGTACATGTGACATAGTGGAAAGCATCAACAGGAAGAGGAAGTGCAACTTCAGTCTCTGGAGGAGCTGTTTTGGTATGATAATGGAATTCAGCTCTTTTTTAATCAACAAATGAGTCCAGCAATTGGGTGTAACTCTTAAAAGTAATTCAAACACTTTTTGCCAGTCCTATTGTTCTAACTAACCACAAGAAATTTAAAGATTAATAGGCTTGACTAAATTTGAGGCTTCTTTTATTGAACTTCAATAGTTTTATTGAACTTCAGTTTCTTTAGTGGTGTTAAAAAGTTTTTCTAGCAGAAAGAAAACTTCCAAAATAGAATTCTGATTCAGAACACAGAAAGAAAAACATGAAACTGGCACAGAACCCAAATATACTACATTTTTGTTCAACAGTGTGAAAAGAATCCAAAACCATAATGAAAAGAATATATGTAAAAACATTGTTAAAATGAACATGCCTAATTTTGCTACATCACATTTAAAGTTTAATTAACAATAAGAGGTATTTGCTGTCTTATCAACTCAGAAATGATCAATCTATTCTAAGTCTTAATAAAGACTAATAAATAAATTAGCTAGCATGTCCGCAGATGAAACAGGACATAATTCCTTTAGTGCTTATGATATTCTTTAAACTACATTTTCTTGGTTAATACAGCAACCAGAAATTATGGAAATATAGCAAACATGGAAACATAACAATCAGAATTTGTTTTTAACCTCTGTGGTTGCTTTACACTGACTCCCGACAAGATATATAGTTTCGTTTATCTGTAGAATTGCTCTCTAACAATTAAAAAACTGGACAAGTCAAGATTTAAGAGTATAAGATGGGGGGAGGGGTTAATGCTAAGTGGTTCAGTGGATTAAGGGCCAGGCAGGGAGATGGGAAGTCCTGGGTTCAAATTTTACCTGTGATACTTCCTAACTATGCGACCCTGAGTAAGTCACTTAAACCCCATTGCCTACCCCTTTTGCCTTGGAACCAATAGTATTGATTCTAAGACGGAAGGTAGGGGTTTTAAAATAAAATAAAAGATTAATCTCTAGTCCCAAGTCTCACACACGAGCTCAAAATATAAAACTGCCCACACAACTGGGTGACTGATATAGCCCCAGTACCCAGCAGATGTTAGGCACTGACCTTCACCCAAAGTGACCCCTCTCCGAGGGCTTGTGGCATATTATCTCACTAGTGGCGAAAACAAATCCAACCTTAATTTTACCTACGTGTCTCCCTGAGAATCAGAAGAGATTAGCTTCACTTTGAAAACTGAGAAGGTCCGCATCTTAAGTCACATTTCCCAAATGATTCCGATGGATGACTTAGTGGCTGAAGTTCAGGAACCTTTTATAAAGATGCAAACCCAACTCTCCCCAGGGCCTGTCAACCCTAGTGGTGATGAGGCTCTGGGAAATAGCCCACTACCAAGGACTGACCAATAAAAGGAGTTTCATACCAACCTGTCCGTGATAGTCGACTGTGTGCCACTCATTGGGGCCCTTGGCGAGAGGTCTTTTTTTTATCCAACTTGCATTTTACAACAACACCCCAGCTCCCACCCCACCCCCAGCAGGCGCTGCTCCGAGAGGGACGCCCAAGTCCAACTCCAAACTCTGGACAGTCATAGGGCATTCACAGAGGGATGGGGGAGAACGGGAGGGGCTTCTCCGGCGAGGAAGTCGGGGGGGGGGGGGGGGGGGAGAAGGGGACAAGCTCCAGGCCCGCTGGGGAATCCTCGGGACCGGCAAAGGGAAAAGCCTCGAGCCTCCGCGGGAGGCAGCCAAGGGGTGAGGATGCCTGGCTCCCCGTCCTCAGGCGGCAGCCGGGCGCCCCGCTCCGCCTCCCCTTCCTCTCCGGGCTCCGGGGCCGCAGCCGGACAGGGGCCCTCTAGGCTCTATCTGGGGCTGCAGGCGGCTCGTCGCTGCTGCTGCTGCTGCTGCTGTTGCTGCTGCAGCTTCTTCCTAAGGGGCAGTCCCGCGCCGGGCTCGCTCAGCTCCGCAGGGTTAGGCTCCATGTCCCCCGGGGCGGGGTCCCGTCCCGTCTGCCCGCGGGGAGGGCTGTCCCGGCTGCGGCGGGGGCAGGGGCAGGGGTGCGAGCACTCGCTGAGTCAGTCAGAAGGAGGAAGAGGAGGAGGAGAAGGAAGAGAAGTCAGGAGCCGAGGTCTCTCAGCGCTGCGGGCCGCGGCTCTCCATCCCCTGGGAACTGGCTCCGGCTTCTTCCGCACTCCGCCGCGGCTCCTCCCTGGAGAGGGGCCTGTCCCAGCTCGGCCTGCAGGGAGCCGCGGCGGCGAAGGCAACGGCAGCAGGGACACCCCTCAGGGCCGATTCACCAGGTCCCGCGGGGCTTTCTCGGGAGCGCGCTTGGGACGGAGGGGGAGGGGGAAACAGGGAATGCGCTGGACGCCCAAGGTAAGTGGCGGGGGGATAGGAGGGGGTCACGACGATTCCAGCAGCGTGCACGGGTTCCGGTTCCGGTTCTGTCCTCTGCAGCTCCAAGCTAGCTCTCCCACACTCACTCTCCTCCCCCGCCCTACTTTTCTCTCTCTCTTTTGCTTTTTTTTTTCCCTGCCTCTTCTCTTACTTCTGGAGACCGCCTCACGCAAGATTCCTCCGCGCAGCTCATACACACACACACAGAGCACAGGGGCGCCGCTGCTGCAGCCTCTTCCCAGATCCGGGCGCCTCCCCCGCAGGCAGCGCATTGGAGTAGGAAAGAAAAAGTAGTCCAGCCAAGGAGGGGCCGGCCGTCAGATTTCAGGGTCTGGTAACGAACCTGCACTCTTTGGTGAAGCCAGCAGCCCCCAGAAGAGCTAGTTGTAGGACCCACGTCAGTAATTCTCTTTTCCTGACTTTTCTCGTTTTGGAACTTGGAACTGTAGGGTTAAATCTCAGCAGTGGTACTTGGAGCAATCACTAAGGCCCCAGTTCCTCTAACCTTATTTGTAAGATGGGGGTTGCGAGTAGCTTGGGGTTGGACTTAAGCTTTGGCCCAAATTCCATCCAACTCTAGGATCCAATACACCGTATGAACGCTTTTCCTCAGGTGAATAGTATTTCTCCATTGCCCTCATGCTGAAGAGCTGCTGGTGCCTAGTTATATCCTGACTGTCTCCTATTCAAAAGGCGAAGCAATTAGAGAGAGAGAGAGAGAGAGACTGGCTCCACTTGGCTCAAAGAGGGAACCTCCTGGTGGCCTTGAAAACAGACTAGAGACACCCAAATGGGACAAAAGCTTCTTCATCTGTGCAGCAGGAAGATATTGGGAGACTAATTCCTATGGCTAAGTATTAGTGATAAATGCTATCATTGGAGAAAAATGCAAATGGTTTGAGAATTTTATCTGAGAAATTTAATACCTGTGTAACCTTGAGCAAGTCACTTGGCTTCTCTATCTTTGTTTTCTGATCTCTTAGGTCCCTTCTGGCTGTATATTTTGTGATATCTTGATATGTTACCTTTAGCCTGTTTTCTGCCTTGAAAAATAGGGTGTGTTATTTGCAGTCACAGAAGAGAGCATGCAATGCTGTTTTCTCTGCAGTTCTCATAGCTGTTTGTGGAATGAAAAGAAAGGGCATTTTCTGGTATTTTGATCAAAGGTAATCTATACAGAATATATTTTCTCTGGAGGTTTTTCCACATATTTTACTTTGTTATCTACTTATATATGATGTAAAGGTCAACATTATAGGAATTTGAGCCCACTATATCCTCATTCTACAAGTCTTTGTGTCCAAGTATTAAATGCCTTGACTGTTCCTTTTTCTAGAAATCCTTTGCTTTTGTATTTCTACCCATACAAGTGTCTACATGCCTCTCTCTCTACCCACCCTTATTCTGGGCAGTAATGACATCCCCCATCTCGATTATTAGAGGATTTTGTTTACATTTCCCTATATACATTATCAGAGGGTCATAAATTTTGGGCTGGAACCAACCTTAACAGTATAAAACTACCAAAAAAGAGTCCCAACTCTGTCACTTTGGAGATGGAAAAAAAAAACAAAGCAAGTATGAGAAAGGTGATTTCCTAAGGTAACAATGGGGAGTGTCAGAGATGGGATTTGAAGCTCTCTTTCCACTGGACCACTTAACATATATTTTTATTATAGTTATATATATATGTGTGTATATATATATTATATTACTCTTCTAGATTATAAATCCCATGAGGGCAGGAACTTTGTCTTATGTAAGCTGTCTACCACAATACCAGATTCTCTACACATAGGAAGGATTTAAAAAATTGTTGCCAAATTTGACATGCTTAACCTTCTCTGAGAAACCTTGCTCATTCTTTCTTTTACAGATGAAACTAGAAGGTTTGGTGATTACAGCCATTTGGTCAAAATGGAAATTTTATCAGAATTTAATAAGTGTAGGAATTGAGATAAAACAATTCCATTTCAACATTGTTTTCTGTGAATGTCATTCCACAAGAAGAATCATATCCCTGAATGTTCTTTTTGCTTGAGCTAAAGGTGACGTACCACAGAGGAAAAAAATCAAAACAGAGTCCAAAGATTACTCTAGCTGCTTGATTTCTGAGATCAGTGAAGAGCCAGCTAATTTTGTAATGTTTATTTTTGGAAAGAAACAGATTTAATAATACAGGTCATTTAAGTCCTAATGATGTCAGCAGGATATATTGCCACCTGCTGGAATATCCTAGTATGACACAATTCCATCCTAAACTATCCTGGCAAAATTACTACTAAAAAAAAATTATTATTGAACAGTTAGAGATCCATCCACTTCATTAAGTCTTTGAACAAGATCTATATTTGGTACACATAATTCAAAACTAAATTCTCTATGATTATTCAGACTCTCACAGTAAAGGACTGTCTTCCTTTCACATCATCCTTTTGCTAGAAGTATCAAATTCATTCTAGCAACTCACCATGATGTATTGTAAAGATGGGTTCCCCTCTTCCCTTCATAATCCTAAAGGGCCTTTTTTTGTATGCACTATTTTTGAGGAAACTGTTTTCAATATAATTCTAAATTTAACAGACCCCCTAGGTATGAAGAAAAAAAATAAAACAATATGTTAAAACTAGAAGGATTCTTAGAGATAGCCTAACCCTCATTTCACAAGTAGGGAAACAAAGAGATATGAAATGTTAAGTAATTTGTCTAATATCACACAAGGAGTTAGTGGAAGAACCAAGACTAAACAGTCAGGTCTCCTGACTCCCAAGCCAGTGTTTTCTTCACGAATTCTCCCTTGGTAGTGATAAAATTATTTATTTAATAGGAATTATGCACTGAAATACTACAGTCAACCTCCCCTACCCCAGTTCTCTAGAGAATAGAAAAGGCTTTTTTCAGAAGGATCTATAGTTTTTGGAATCACAGAATTCAGGTTTGGAAGAGAACTCTGAAGTCATCCACGCTGTAGCCAAAAAAGAAATCCTATAATACTTCCACAAGAGATTATCCAGCTCTTGCTTGAAGACTGCCAATGAGAGGAAACCCCCTACTTCCTGAGATAGCCCATTCCACTTTTAGATAGCTCTAATTTTTAGGAAGCTGTTTGTTGTTTTGTTATTTTTTTCTTACATCAAACCTAAATTTGCCTCTCAGCAACTTCCACCCATTGTTACTAGTTCTTTCCTCTTGGGCCAAACAGAACAAGACTAATCTGTCTTCCACATTCTGCCTTTCAAATATTTGAAAACGGCTATCTCATCTCCCCTGAAAAGTTTAAATGGAAAAGGGATAGCTTCATTTAAAATCATAAATTGGAAGATTGGAAGGAAGCATGAAGATTATTTAGTCCAATCTCTTTATTTTAGAGATAAGGAAAGAGCAATCGGAGAAGTTAAATGAATTGTCTAAGGAAATGAGAGGTAGTGCCAGGATTCAAACCCAGATCTTCTGACTCTCTATCCAGCACTCTTTCTGCTGTATACTACATTGCTATAACTTGATTTTTAAAAATAAAAAGGTAAAATGTGATTAAAAGGGTGATTTTAGAACCAGATTAACTGAATATTCCAAGGAAAAGAAATATGCTGATTTCCACATTAGGAAATGGCACAAATGACCTGATATTAACAGGGCATGCATTTGGGTTGTTCTTTCAGTGGTAAACTTTTGCACTCAGCTATATAACACATTCTCAGCTGGCTCCCCTTGTGACCAGCAGTGCAAATATGCAACTCAGCTAGCTAAGGACTTGGAGTACAGACTGTGGCCAAGGAACACATGTAAAGTTAAATGATCTTTGCTTAAGGGAATCAACCTTCCACCTTAACCTTGCTTGCTTAACCCCTGACCTAACCTAGGAAAATCTAAAACGGAATGCCTACAGGCTTATGGAAAAATCAGGCTGAAGACTTAAAGAGAAATAGAAACACTTCCTTTTCTATTTTTTTTTTGTTTGGTTAGGTTTTCATGGGAACCTAAATACATGGAGATATTTTATAGATGAGGATCTCATCAGCTGTCACCTAGATTACTGGACTAACCCCCCTTAACTGGACTTGTAGCTTCTCTTTCTCTTCCCTTCTGTAAGGCATCTTCCACGTAGCTGTCAAACTGATATTCCTAAAACAAATGTAAGGGGGCAGCTGAGTGGCTCAGTGAATTGAGAGTCAGGCCTAGAGATGGGAGGTCCTAGGTTCAAATCTAGTCTCAGACACTTCCCAGCTGTGTGATCCTGGGCAAGTCACTTGACCCCCATCGCCTAGCCCTTACCACTCTTCTGCCTTGGAGCCAATACCCAGTATTGACTCCAAGACCAAAGGTAAGGGTTTTAAAAAAAATGTTAATTATGAAACTACTCAAAAATTCTCAGTGGCTTCCTTCTCCTTCTAGGATGAAATGCAAAATCTTCAGCATAGAATTTAAAAGTCTGCCTCTCATCTACCTTCCCAGTCTTATTCTCCTGCCCTGCTGTTTCCTGTGTATGACATTCCTTCATTCTGCCTCCATGCTAGTAAATGAGTGGTTTACCATGTCTGGAATGTACTCCCTCATCTTTCCACTAGACTCCCCAACTTCCTTCAACACATAGCTCATGTGTCACTTCTTTCTCTGGGACTTTCCTGCCCCACCCCAACCCACCCTCACCGATGTTAGAGGTCTCTTACTATTAAAATTACTACATATTTTACATTTGTCTGCTTATCATATCTCTCAGCACCTAACACAGTCCCTTGTATACAGAAGGTAATTAATGTTTGTGGAACTGAATATTGAGTTTACTTATCATGTTAGTTTTACCTAAACAAGAAATCTCTTTATATAGCCTTAAGAGTAAGAAAGACATTGATTCAGTGTCTACCTCTGACATGTACTAATTCTGTTACAGTAGACAAATTCTGTAACTCCATTATAAGCAGGGACCTCTGAGTCAATAATTTATAACTCAGTTGCCTATTTCATTAGTAAAGGCAATTTCCATACCAGGAAGCCTTCTCCTTCTCCTCCCCCTAAAGATGAAATCCCTTGTTGGGATGCTAAAAAGATAAAAGGAATACTCCACTAAAGTCTTACTTTGATGCATTGAGAAGACCCTCAGGTTCTTGCAACCTCTGCCAATAAAGCACAAGCTCTAACACATCCTGTCAACCTGGAAAGACTTTGATTACTGACTCACTGATACACTAGATAAATCTGAAACCAAGAACCATCACAGCTCATTTTATAGAGTCAACATCAGCCTGGTGCAATGATGAATTTATCAGCCACAGCAACTTATAAAAGATTCTCATAAGGGACAGAGGAGCTGCAGTGTGCAACTGGCAAGAGTACCCATCCAATCCAAAATCCACCCAAAGTACAAAGACAGCAGGAATAGGAGTGGATGGGTTGGAAATGGAAGTTATTTATTTCAATGTGTAATGTGGATGGAACCAATTGAAAAATTGAAAGGTTTGTAGCTCCCGAACCTGCCCCAGTTGTTGTTTTTTTTTAGTTAATCTACAAAGCCACAAATAAAGATATAAATGCAGGTTTGGTATCATACAAAGTTGTTTATTTTTATAAAATTTAATACAAACAATAAATATATACTTATATATAAATCCTTCATGGTTAAAATGTTATTATTACATAGTAATCCAAATGTAAATTAGTACTTCATTTTCCTTCCACAACACCACAGGTGTATTAGCCCTTTCTGGTACCTAGTGATGGAAGAAGACTAGCATATTCCTTCAGCTGCTGAGTCATCTTCATTTCACATTTTCTCTTGGGGAGGTTTCTATACAAGTCCCAACCACAACACACAGGAGAGCTGCTATGAGGAATCCCTTTCCCTCTGCCAGCTGCCTGGGAGTTAACTCATAATTCCACACACTAGCAAGAGCTTCTTTCTTGTGAGATTACCTACAAATTGCAAGATTCCCCCATCCACTTGTCAAGGGGAAGGAGAAAGGAATGTTCTGTAATATCAGGAGCATTCACTTGGCTAGTACAGAGATTTTACTGTACCAAAATCCAAAGGCCAGTTTTCTTTAGAGTCCATGTGCCAAGCCACACTCCTCACTATAAGCTTTTGCTGAAATCATCATTCCTTAAATACCCAGATATTGCTGGAGTGTAACTCACTTGCTTTCCATGGATATGGTAGAGATGACGGCTGTTAGATTATTTCAATGCCTAGCAAGAAATGCTTCTCAAAACAAATAAGAGTAATAGCCTCATAGCCTGTGCTTCTTATACAAGGATAATGCTAGTGACCTGCCAATAATAGGAAAAATGAATTTGTTGTTTTTCCAGGTGTGATATATTGATTCATTCCCATGCCTATGCCTGATCCCTCCTGTGTCCAAAGGCATCCATTTTTGTGACAACTGGATGAAGTCAGGCTAGTCTCTGGATGTGAAACAGTGAAATTCCTTAATCTATATGAGGATTGACCTGTGACATAAGGTTCAGCAGCATTCTACTCTAACCAACTGAGCTAACCAGCCATAGGCCTAATCCAAAACAGATAAATAAATGCCACTTGTGGCTTTTATAAATAATTTTAATTAGACATCCAAAAGATTTCACAATACTCTTGGTGAGAAAGCTATGGCTATCCTTACAGCAAGGGAAAATGGCAGCTAGACCTTAAGTGATCCTATAGGATCTAGAGCTGGAAGTAGTCTTAGATCTAATCCAACCCCCTCCCTCATTTTACAGATAAGGAACCTGACCCCTACATAGCTTAAGTGACTTATCCAGAGTCAGACAGATAACTTGGCAAAGCTGGAATTTGAACCCAAGTCTTCTAAATGGAAATAAGAGTGCTGTACCCAGTAGACTATGGTGATTCAGGGTCTATGTCATCTGCCAAGTTACTGGTAGTGTTAGGCAGAGAAACCAGGAAATTGTGATTCCCAATCCTTTTCTCTGTTTGCTGGCAGAGGTCAGGCTTAAAAGGATAACATTGATCCACATGGGTGCTTTGTTCCTTCAGAACTGGCTATGCGATATGAATCCACATAATCTAGTGGCACTATTTTTAAGAGCTAGAGGAGTAAAGGTATTATGACAGGACAGAAAGGAATAGATGTGAGAAAAATGCAGCTTCACTGCCCTGGAGCCAGCACAACAATTTACTTGTCTTTGGTTGTCGTTTGCAGTGCTTACAGCTGAGTTGAAACCTGAACTGCCATCTCAAGCCCAGTGGAATCCACATAGTAAATTCCCATGGAATCCAGCCATAGCCTCTCAAGCGCAGGAGATTAATGTACTAAAGCCCCTGAGAACTAGAATACAGTTTTCCTGGTATAACAGAACCTGGTCAACAGGTCCCTATAAATTTCTCCATACTACTGCAGCTTGCCTAGAAAAGCCTAAAGTCCTGTAAGCTGTAGAAATGGTCTTGCTGGGACTGCAAGTAAGTATGTTCCCTCCCCTATACTCTCCTATTCTGCAAGGATTATCTGTTGTTGTGGCAGAGATTAAGTTTGGTCTCCATGATCCATACCAAAATGCCAATGACACCTCTACCAAATTCTCTCTAACAGTGGTGGCATAGACCAGATGAGGAATATAAATAAATACATTAGGTAATAAATAAATGGAAGAAATCACTCTTCTCAAAGTGACATGGGTAATATAATTCACTTCACTGGTCCTTCCAAGCTACCCTAAAACATGAGGACCTTTAGACAATAATCAGGGATCCCAGCAGAGCTCTCCACATAGTTCTGATTTGACTCAAATCCTCATACCTCTTGCAATGAAGCCTCAGTTACTTCAAGTGTGCCAGTGCAAAAGTTAATACTCAATACTGACATTCATATTTGTGCTCTAGAACTGAATAAATTCCCTGAAATTAAGCCCCTAAAAAAAAAAAACACTTCTCCTAAGTTTGCTATGAGTATCAAATTCCATAGCAGAACCACCACTTGATTCCCAAGCCTACCCTTTTAAGACAGTGAAGTTCCTAACCCTCATTCTTAGCAAACTGTAAGCCCTGATTAGTGTACTTTGAGATGTCCGTTGGTTTTCAGTTGTCGGTCCTCACCCCTACGGTTCCTCCAGGCATGGTATTTCTTGATGCTCTTCTTCCAGGCAAAGCGCCAAATGCTGAACATGAAACACCAGGACACCGCATACATGGCTACTCCACCTGCCTTAACAAACCACTTGGGCTTAGGGGAAGCCATTTCACAGAAAAGAAGCCGTGCCCCGACCCCAATCCTCACTCCGGTGAATAAAGCCACAAAGAGAAAGTCGACAACGTCCCCTGTGAAACTGTGGTAGTGCCCCGTTTCCCGGAGGAACCATCGAATCTGTAGCAATGGGTTAGTGATCTCACTACCAAAGATAACAGCATTGACCTCAGTGCCTGACTCCCCAAGAGCAAGAGCCATGATGATACCCAAGATACTCAATGTGTGATGAGCCAACATCAGAGCTCCCTCTGTCTGGAAGTAGATGCACCAGCCAAGATCAAAGATGAAGTAGCCAAGGGTGAGACATAGAACATGTACTTGAAGAGGAGTGTTGGGTAATCCTGAAATAAACAAAAAAAAAGATTAAATTGGGTTTCTGTGAACCATGCTATCTTTCCCAGAAGTCCTATACCATCTTCCAAGCTTCTGTAGCCTCAATTAAAGCCAGAATAATTGCAAGGACATTTCTTTGTTTCATTTCATGTATGATTTCTGTGACTATAGATCAGCTTCTAAGAAAATCTGCATACCGAATTATTTTTTACAACCCTAGGGATTCATTTCCTATGAATCAGAACCAAGTCACCTGGTGTAAGAGATAGAACTTTGGTTTGGAAGATAGGAAGACATGGGTTCAAATACTTCCTTAGATACTAACTGTGTTACATTAAAAAGGTCACAATCTCTCTGACCTTCAGTTTCCTCATATGTAAAATAGGGTTAATGATAGTACCTTATTGCATACAAGGTACTTTGTAAATTTTACAGCTCTGTATAAATGATAATTTTGAGAGCCAAAGGAGTCTATAAAAGATAGCCTCTTGAAGAAATCATTTTAAAACCAATTAAAGGCATTTGGTCATTTAGATTAAAATCTCATGACTGCATTCTTCAGTCAAAGATGAATTGTCCCTTCTATCCCCATTACATTGTTCCCTGAATATCACGTTTATTTCTTACCTTAATGTTTTAATAGTAGACAGGTAGTAGCCCTATTCCTATCCTCCTCAAAGTACATTACAGTCATGGCAGCATGTTAACATCATGTTGGGGGGGGAAGGGCCTATAGAACATTTTTGAGTTTTGAAACAAAGTTTAAAGACTGCTTTCTTCTATAAATAAAAATCGAGAAATAAACTCATAAGTTCAAAAAGGGATCATATGAAATCAGTGGCTGAGAAATGTTGATAACTGAGGCATAGATAAATGAGGAATAGAAAAAGGCTTTTGTACAATTTACTTTGGCTAACATTTACTCTGTTGGCGTAATCGGTGAGGGATAGCAAAATAGCACAACATAGATTCCTCAGGGCCTATTCAGGGCTGAGGCACTAGCAAATCAGAATCTGTCCATATATAAGGACAGAGAAACCATAAAGGTAAACACCATACAGGATGGATGAGTGTCTCAACAGTGATTCATAATGGGAATCACCCTTCAATGTTGTACCAATTCTCTAGAAAATTCCCTTTCTTCCAAGGCATTCCCCCCAGTCCATAAATCCAAAGGTAAAATTCCTGAAGCCCACCTGGGTGAGTAAAAGGCCAAGGACCATCAATAAAGCCAATATAAGCAGAAAGGCCTATGGAAAGGACTCCATGCGTAAAGGTAACCAGTCGGCAGCTCCATTCATAGCTCCGATGTTTATTCAAGCGACAGAAAGAAAGGTAGAGTGACAGCCAGCCACACAGGCTGCACAGAACCTGCACACACAAAGCAGCTGACATCCTGTCATAGAGAAATCAAAAACAGACACATCAAGGGGAACTCACCCTAAAAAGGCAAGTCATGGTTTTTGCATACATGCATCTTCATCTCTGATGCAGAGTGCTAAGAAACCACAAACCCACATGCACATAAATAGTCCTCCCCATGACTCTTCTTCCTAACCTACATGGCCACAAATTTTCTATTCAAATTTCAATGGAACTCCTTCTGACCCCATATAACCTTGACATAGCATGCTTTTAAAAGGCAAGCCAAATTCTTGGCTCTCTGTTCAGAGCCATGCATGCTTTTATGCTCAATGACTGTAAATAAGTCTTCAGCTCTACTACTGACTTGCCCTGTGGCCTCCAGGAAGTCACTTTACTTCTCCCTGTATTAGTTCCTCTATGACAGGGAGGCTTAATAACATACATGTGAGGAGAATACATTCACATTTCAAAAACTTCAGTTGAATCCTTTCCTGGGAGAAGTTTTAGAACTGCAACCACAGAACTCTGAACAATTGTGACATCAGTGACACAGCTCTCCCACTTTTCTACAGCATATAGTTACCTCCTATATTTTGCCTTCATTCTGTGTATACTTATACATGTACATGTTGTCTTCCCAGTAGAATATAGGCTCCTTAAAAGCTAGTATTGAGGGCAGCTAGGTGACTCAGTGGAGCAAAAGCCAGGTCTGGAGGACAGGAGGTCCTGGGTTCAAATCTGTCTCAGAAACTTCCTAGCTATGTAACCCTGGGCAAGTCACTGAAGCACAATTGCTTAGCCCTTACTGTTCTTCTGCCTTAGAGTCTATATTAAGGCAGAAGGTAAGTTGTTTTTTTTTTTTAAAGCTAGCATTGTTTTTGTCTTTGCATCTCCTATACTCAGCACAATGCCTGGCACTTAGTAGGTACTTGATAAAAGGCTTGCCTGCTAGTGGATTGGTTGATTAAATGGGCCACATATTTTCTCATTTGGCCAATGGGTTGATTTGTTTTTGTATTACTATTCACTGTTATAGTAGGTTGGGGGCCTCAAAATTAGGAGTATCACTGGGAAGTTTTTGTCTTGTTTTGTTTTTAAGATCAACAAAACATGTCTTAAGAAGGAATTGCTATTGTTTGTTGTCACTGAGGAAAGTCATGTGGAACATGACAATTTTAATCTGATGTGATATACATCCAAGGTTAGATTTTAAGCTGCATACTTTTCAGAACCTTGAAGTAAAAAATCAAAATGTAGGGGTAGCTTAAATCAAATTAGATTAAAAAGGTCACAGATATTCATCAATGAAGAAAAGCCAGAGTTGTAATCAGTTCCGCCCAAATCTTCACACAAGTAGGAAAAAGCAGAGAGGAAATAAATAACTTTTATTTTCTTGTGGAAAAGATGCAAAAAAGTGATTTTTGGAAAATTTAAACAAAGGCAGAACATTTCACTTAGAAATCTGCTGCAGTTAAGATGGGGATGAATTTAGTCATTCAAGATGAGATTACGCAAATAACTTCATTTTTATTAACATTCATAAAGTGCTTATCTACGAGTATAAACAAGGCACAAACACTTAATAGCTCATCTCAGAAGGAATTTTATGTACCATTATGACAGTTTGTTATTTTCATTTTGATAGGTAGAATTACATTACAATATTAAATTGTGTATTACAACATAGCAGAATTTTTATATCCCCAACTCATAAACCACTCCCCAAAATATATTCAAATAAAGACTTCTTCATAACCACATTCTACCACATTCTTATCACCTAGATATCATTCAAGGGTTTGATCAACAATACTTAAAGAGAGAGTCAGGAGGCAAGGTTCTAGCCCTGGCTTTGCCACCGAAGGTTTAGATAGTATTTAAAGCTGGAAGAAACTTTTGATGTCCTTTAATTCAAACCCTCTCATAGATAAGGAAACTGAGGCCAGAAAGGTCAATCATATAGTTAAACCTTCTAATTTTTCACATCAGGAAATAAACCCAGAAAGGTTAAAACCTTGCCTAAAGTTGTGTAACTTTCCTAATCTAGAAAATTAGGGAGTTGGATTATGCGATTAATTTCTCTGGGCTTCAGTTTCCTTATCTATAAATGAAGGGGTTGAACTAGATGACATCCAAAATACTTTTCAGTTCTAAATTGTATGAACATATCTCAAAGGTCCTTTATAGTTCTCACATCCTATACTTCCTGATAATTCTGTAGAAAAACAGTCAATTTTTCAAAAAACGGAGTGGAAAAAAACAGCCTTTTCAGGACACCTGTAATGAAAAGAAAGCAAGCATCCTCCCATCCTCCTCCCTTCTAAAGGTCAATAGCTAGTGTAAGGCGGATCAGCTCCTTTAGACATGCTCATAATACTTGGTATTTATAGAGCCTTTTTCTTTGATGGGATCCTAATTCCCTGACAGCATGTATACACTAACCCACTTGCAAATACTAATCCTAAATAAATAAGTGGATAACCAGCTAAAGAGAGGTTTGTCAATGAAATATACTCACCTACAGCTAATTTTGGGAGGGGAGTGTGATGGGACACCCAGTAGAGCTGTCTATCTCCCCTCCTCAGCATACGCTTTCATCTAAGCCTCAAGTCAGTCTACAGGTACCAGAAGGATCTCTTTTCACATTCTGACCCACTCTGCAGTTCAAGAATTCTGGGAGATCCAAGTCAGCCCTTCACAAACCCACCCAGGTCTCTGTATTGGACAATTTCAATTAGGGAAGACTAGAGTTAGATCTGCTACTGACACTCTCCTAAAGGCTGGAATTTAGGCCAAATGACCAGCACCTCAAAGGAACCTTTAGCTGGCAGAGAGGAAGATGACTGAAGTACAGTGTAGAATTCAAGGATGGGGGTGCAAAATGCTAGGGCTGGGGTAAGGCTGCTAGGTGGTGGAGGAATAGTGCTGGACTTAAAATTCAGGAAAATCTGAGTCCAAATCCTACCTCAGATACTTATTTGTCTGGGTGATAAAATCCTGTAACCTCTCTTGGCTTCTGTTTTCTCCATCTATAAAATGGAGATAAGAATAGCACCAGATAGGAGCAGCTAGTCCCAGGCCTGGAGAAGTAAGGGTCCTGGGTTCAAATGTGGCTTCAGATACTTCCTAGCTACCTGAGTCTGGGCAAGTCACTTAGCCCCAATTGCCTAGCTCTTACAGCTCATCTTCCTTTGAACCTGTGCTCTATCAGTTCTAGGACAGAAGGCAAAAATGTAAAAAAACAAACAAAAAAAATCAACACCAGAGTCCTTGTGAGGACCCTATGTATGCATAAAGTGCTTTGCAAATCTTAAAGCACTTTTTCAAATCTTAAAGCACTGTATCTGTGTTAACTATTATGTTGTTTAGCATTGAGAACTCAAGAACCAAGCTGTGAAATGTGAAGAATGAGGAGTGGGCAAGTACAGAGGGCAAGTCATAGGATGCCGGAGAGAGAGGAGGATGCAGGATTTTTAGGAAAGAGGGGTGCAATTTCTAGTTTAGGATTCCAGGAACAGCATGCAAGGAAGAGGAGCATAATGGAAGCATGGGGGGGGGGGGGAGAGGACGGGGATCCAGGACGGGACCAGGGGCTGGGGTGCAGGAGGCCTTTGATGGAGGCAGGAGAGGGGGCTGCCTCCCTCCCTCCCTCCCAGATCGCAGCCCGGGGAGCTCTGGAGTACAGGGGGAGGGTATTTGGGCCAAGGATTCGCGCCACGCGGGTACCTGCAGGCGAGAGCTGAGCCAGCCACGCAGGGCCAGGCCCGCAGAAAAACAGCAAGGATGCTACTGTTGCCGCGATGAGGATGCTGAGAGGGATGCTGTCGCTTCTGCTGCTGCTGCTGCTTCTGCTGGTGCTGCTCCGCTCAGGCCCGGATCCAGGCAACAGGAAGCGGCGAGGCGGGAGGACTAGGAGGAATCAGGGGTCTGGGGGCACCTGGTGGCGGGGAGGATGGAACGCAGAGCCGTAGCCGGGCAGGAGGAGAAGAAGGAGGAGGAGGCCCTCTTGGACCCGCCGAGCGCCCCCCGAGTGGCCGGGGCGGAGCTTGGAGTGAAATGTGTCCCAGGGGGCTGGACTGACCGAACTTCCTCTTTGTGTTTAGGGCTTGTTTCCCCGAGCTAGGCCGCCCCAGATTCGGCGACCCCTTCGGCTTTGGTGCGGTACAGGAAAGGGTCCACTGCCAGCGCTAACTGCCAGCGCAGCCCATCCAGCCACGTTTCTTTGGCCCTGATATTTCTGTGAATGTAACTAAGAGGCAGAGGGCTGGGTTAGATAGAGAGCTGGCCTTTGAACCCAGTAGAGGTGGGCTTAAACTCCTGCCTCTGAAATAGCCTGGCTGTGTTTCTGGGGCGAGTTAATCTACCTATCTCAGACTAAATTGCTAACGAGGCTATCTCGTCACTAGGGTTCCCCTATCACTGAAATCACAAGTTCGGCCCTCATCCTCTCTTCCCAGATGCCTCATGGCGGTTACACCTTTTTCTCCCTGCCGTTCTTTTAATGTCATTAAAATATGGATAATGTTCAAATCAAGATAGTAAAAACAAGTACGTTTACATATAGATATCTATAGAACTATATAGATATCAGCATATGGAAACACATAGCTAGCTAGCTATAGATATCTATGTATATTTATAGCTATGTGTATATGCTCACCTATACAGCATTACAAAAAGAAATGAAGTTGAATTCATTTTAACAGATAAGAAACAACTAATTGTCAGTGTGGGATTAATTCCCAAATCTGATGCTTGTTTTTTTAATTTTTATATTATTTTTAAAAATTTTTTTCCATGAGACTGGAACAACCTCCAGGAAGTGATGCAGAGTGAGAAGAGCAGAACCAGGAGAACATTGTACACAGAGACTAATACACTGTGGTATAATCGAACGTAATGGACTTCTCCATTAATGGCGGTGTAATGTCCCTGAACAATTTGCAGGGATCCAGGAGAAAAAAACACCATTCATAAGCAAAGGATAAACTATGGGAGTGGAAACACCGAGGAAAAGCAACTGCCTGAATACAGAGGTTGAGGGGACATGACAGAGGAGAGACTCTAAATGAACACTCTAATGCAAATACTATCAACAAAGCAATGGGTTCAAATCAAGAAAACATCTAATGCCCAGTGGACTTACGCGTCGGCTATGGGGGTGGGGGGGGAGGAAAAGAAAATGATCTATGTCTTTAACGAATAATGCTTGGAAATGATCAAATAAAATATATTTTAAAAAAATTTTTTCCATGTTACATGATTAATTTTCTTTCCCTCTCTTCTTCCCTCCCCCTTCCTAGAACCAATAAGCAGTTCTACTGGGTTGTACAAATGTTATCATTTGATACCTATTTCTATATTATTCACTTTTACCAAAGAACTGAAACCCCAAATCACATATCCATATAAACAAGTGATAAGTCATAAGTTTTTCTTTTGCGTTTCTACTCCCATAGTTCTTTATCTTAATGTGGTTAACATTCTTTCTCAAAGTTTAGCTGAACTATCCACTTGGGAAAAACCAAGGAGATGAAAGATATTTCTTTCAGAACTTCAATATATGGTTGCATGAAAAGTCCATAGTACCAGTCCACTGGAGCATTCATCTTAGAGAAATATGGCAGATGGATAGTAAACTGAGTTGGTATTATATACAAGGAAAATAATAGATTAGATTAAACTTGGGAAATCTTATAGCACTTTCAGTGACCCAAAGTTTCTCCCTAAAACAAAAGACCATCTTTTTTTTTAAAACATCAATATTGTTCCAATAATGTGTAGTTTCAAATGATAGACTACTACTAATAATAATTAACTGAAGGGAAATGAGTGATAAATATTACCACAAAGATGTATGATTGGAAAAGAATATAAGCCAGTCATATAGTAATAGCAAGGCATAACAAGTGAACATCTCATATTGTTATCCATATAATAGAAAGATATTTTCAAGAAGTTCCATAGCCCACTAGAATTATTTGCAAGAGAATATGGGCAAAGGGCATGCAAGAAGAGATATGAATTGGTTTCTGTCTCTACCACAGGATGCCTGAAGTTATGAGGTCACATATACATTTAAGAAATGTGTAAAAATTCACTCACATATATATGCTTGCAAATATGTGTATATGAAACAGTGTTGGCATCATACATAGAAAACAGTTAGAAAGACAAGTTTTTCCTCTAGTACTTCCTAGCTTTGTGACTCTGAACTGGTTACTTAATCCTTCCATCCTTCAGGTAACTCTCTAAGACTATATTGCAAGCTATCCACATGACATGAATAGGCAATTTTCACATGATGAAATCAAAACTATCAATAAACACAAAAAAAGTGTCCTAAATCCCTCCTGATTAGAGAAATGCAAGTTAAAACAACTCTGAGGTACCACCTCATACCTAGCAGACTGGCCAGTATGGCAGCAAAGGAAAGTGATAAATGTGGGAGGGAATGTGACAAAATTGGAACACTAATTCACTGCTGGTGGAGTTGTGAATTGATCCAACCATTCTGGAAGGCAGTTTGGAGCTATTCCCAAAGGGCTTTAAATGAGTCTGTCCTTTGATCCAGCCATAGCACTGCTAGGTTTGTACCCCAAAGAGATAATAAGGTGTCCCTTGATTGGGGAATGGCTGAACAAATTGTGGTATCTGATGGTGATGGAATATTGTTGTGCTGAAAGGTATAATGAACTGGAGTCTCCAGGGATTGATGCAGAGCAAAAGGTGCAGAACCAGGAGAATGTTGTACACAGAGACTGATACACTGTAGTACAATCAAAAGTAATGGACTTTCTCCATTAGTGGCAATGCAATGATCCTGAACAACGTGGAGGGATTTACAAGGAAGAACATTCAGAGAAAGAACTGTGGGAGTAGAAACACAGAAGAAAAACAACTGCTTGATCACATGGTTCAATGGGGATATTTTTAGGGATGTAGATTCTAGTTGATCACCCTAGTGCAAATATTAATAATATGGAAATAGGTCTTGATCAGTGACTCATGTAAAACCCAGTGGAATTGCTTGTTGGCTACAGAAGGTGGGAGGAGGGGAGAGGAAGAACATGAATCATGTAACTATGGAAAAATATTCTAAGTTAATTAAATAAATAAACTGAATAGAAACACAGAAGAAAAACATATGGTAGATCACGTGGTTCAGTGCGGATATGATTGGGGTTTTGATGTTAAAAGTTCACTCTACTGCAAATATGAATAACATGGAAATAGGTTTTGAACAGTGATACATGTATAGCCCAGTGGAACTGTTTGTCAGCTATAGGAGGTGTAAAGGGAAGGTGGGGGGTAATCATGAATCATGTAACCATGGAAAAATATTCTAAATTTAAAAAAATATCCTGGAGTGTGTTAAATTTTTATGGTTGGACTGAATATTTAATTGGTGGTCACCAGGAATTTAATTTCTAAATCCCAAAGTGAATTACTAAAGTGAAATGTAATTTATGGTAGTTTATTTTACAATAGAGGGAAGATATTAAGGAAGAGAGAAAAAGGGAGAGAGGGAGAGAGGGAGAGAGGGAGAAAGAGCTCTGGCTTCCTCAGAACCAGGTAGAAAATTCTAAGCCCCAGCCAGGGGAAATTAGTCTCAAAAGGATGGGCCTTTCTCTCAAAGGTTCACACCTCCAGAAAGGACAAGGAAGCTAAGTCAACCTTTCACTCACCACAGTGATGATCTAAAAGGAAGCAGTCTGAGGTCTCCTGCATGAGTTCCTCCAGGGGTCCAGTTCCACAGCCAAGTGTCTTCACTCCAAGTCTGAGTGTCTGTCTTCCAGTCTCTCCTCAAGTGTTTGTCTTCCCTTCAGTTCAGAGTGACTGTATTTCACTCTAAGCCCTGGTGACTCCTCTTCAGTTCAATTCGGAGTGACTGAAGATCTTTGATCTGTATCTTGTGTGCCTCTGTTTCCTCTACTTAAGGATCTTTTTCTCTTGTGTCACCTCCCCTAAATTTTACATTTACCAATCACAGCAGAAACCTCTCCAGGACTGCGCACTCTTTAGTTCACACCTTTTTTGGTTAGATTATACCTTTTTTGGTTACATAACACCTTTTGTAGTTAATTCGCACCTTTAGTAGTTAGTTCACACCTTTAGTAGTTAAAATGGATAGATCTACTTTAAATACTGAGTTAACACTTTTTGGAGATTAAAATCTAAAAATAGACTAGAGATTACAATTCAATCTTTCCAATAAAGGAAGCGCTAAGTACCTTCATTGTTACAATCAGGGGATTACAATTTAATCTTCAAAATCAAGGAAGAGCTAAATATCTTCATTGTTACATTCAGGGGAGAGCTAAATCCAATCTTCACAGGTGCTAGGAAGAGGGGGAACAGAGCAGCTCCCAGGTGCCCACCCCAGTATTCATGCTACTACTTGGCTAATGCTGTTCTATACTATCAAAAAGTCAGACAAGTTCTGGGTGTTAAAGGTGGGGAGGAAAAAATAACACTGCCTTTAACACATTGACTATGCACATACACTTAAGATATATAAATTTATTAAACTGACTTGAATTCAAAACCTACCAGTATATATATATATATATATATATATATGTACATATATATGCACATACACATGCATATATACCTAACACTATCCTGAGTGTTGTGGAAATTATAAAAAGAAGCAATTAAGACAGGAATTCTTAACCCTTCTAGGTGTCAATCCAGACCTCTTCACAGAATAATGTTTCTAAACGCATAAAATAAGATACATAGAATTATATCAAGATAAAATTTTCAAAACATTTTAAAAGCAAGTTCATAGACACCAAGTTAAGAATATGTAATATATTTTATCATATTATACACACATACATATATTGTGTGCTAGATTCCTGGAATACAAAGATAGATATAACATGGACCCTGCTCTCAAGGAGCTAAAATTATAATTAGGGAAAAGATATGGTTACAAATAACTATGATACAAGAGAAAGTGGGGTAAAAGCAAAGGAGATATTCTGGCAGTTTTATTAGAAATTTGAGGAGGATCACTCTGATCACTTTTACCTGGATCATTGGAGAAAGTTTCTTAAATAAATGCTTAATTGCTTTATAGATGAAAATGAATCTGGGTTGGGCCTTGAAGGAAGGGGGGGCCCATCAACAAATGGAGATGGGAAAGGGCGAGGAAGGAAGTCCATTCTAAGGATTAGGGGTGCTCAAGGTCAGTAAAGATCCAAAGATGAAAAAGGGCAGAGGATGGAGATTGGTCCATATTAACCAGATTGCTGGCTACACAACAGGGATTTAAATGAGAGAAAAGAGAAGAAAATTGAGCAAAATTTTGAAGGGCTTTGAATCCCAGAATATAGAATTTATGCATTTTTTTCATAGGCCATGGGAAACCATTGAAATCTTTTGAATAGAATAGTGAAATCATGGAAATGTAGTGGAAGATTACTCCAGCAATATTATGGAAGCTTGATTGGACAGGGAACCTATTAGAGTCATGAAAACCATGAGAGATGCTGTTATAACAAGATAGATAAGAAGAATGAAGAAATGAAGGCCTGGTTAAGGATGGTTACAGTAGATACATATTGAGAGGTAGAAATAACAAGACCTGACAAGTGAATTGGATGCTTGGGATGAGGGAGAGAGCAGAATCAAATCAAATATGAACATGGTAATGAGCTTGGAAGGGAGAATGATCAGATAATTTCAAAAATAGAGAAATTGAAAAAAAGGTGAAATTTGTGGAAGAAATATTTAATTGTTTTTTTAGACATGTTGATTTTGAAGTGCCAACTAAATATACTGATAAACATAAATATGGGTCTAGGACTCTTTGGAGATTCAGATTTGATCATCAGTTGCCTGGAAGGGCAATTAATACCAAGAAAAGGTTCAAAATCACTTAGAGAGAGAATGTGTGGAGTGAAAAAAGGGCAGGTTTGGTATCTATCTGTGTTCAAGGGAAGAGAAGAAAATGAGGATCCTGAAATAAAAAGTTAGGTGGCCTGAAAAGTAGAAAGAAAAAAAACAACAACCATGAACCTAAATGGTCTCAGAAGCCCATGGAGAGAAATATATAGAGAACGAAGTCAGTGGGAAAAGTTGCTCAAAATATCCAATGTCACAGAGAAGTCAATCATGATAAGGACCTAAAACACTGATTTTTAGTGATAAGGAGGTCACTAGTGACTTTAGGGTGGTGATTAGATGATGGAGATGGAGGCAAGTTGTCAAGGGGTCAAGGACAGAACAGGAAGTGAAGAAGGTGAAGCAGCAAGATTAGGCAAACTATTCTTTCTAGGAGTTTGACCATGAAGGATCAGAGGGAGAAAGAATGATAGTTTGAGGCATTCTAGGAATATTTTAATTGAATTAGGGGCCCATGCTGATTCTTTGGGCAAAATAGGTGACTCTCTGGAGCTGATGACATTTTTCATTGTCTTTGAGTTCATTTAAGCATGCAAAAAATACTTCTAAGTAGGGATAAAACCATTCATTTATCTTTATTCCCAACTCCTCCCCATCCTCTACCTCCTTATAACTATATTCATATGATCATATGATGTCTATTGTTAGCAAACAGCTGCTGAGGGAAATGTTTGAGCCACAGGAAAACCCAGTTGGAACTGATGGGTTTTGCTTGGGGTATAGATATTGGAAGGTTACCCTTAAGCTCGTCTCTTCCCTGCAACTGACATGGTCCATAAGTATTAGAAGCCATTGGAAGCTGAGTAGTTAAGCCATGTTTCTCTTTATTTCTTTTATAAATAAAAACCAAATGTATGTGAATTAAAACAAAGGAATCTTGGGATTAGCTTGTAGAACTCCCTTGAGGCAAAGTAACAACGAAATTTTTATTAATGTGGGAAGATGTTAGCTCAGGGATAAGGGGTAGGCAAAGGGAGATGTGCATATGGGTTCAGACATAAGCCTACAAGAGCAAATGTTTACTTACGCATGTTGAAGGTAATATAACCAATTGTGTACTCAAGACAAATCTAAAGGGCCTCTACTGCCTCCTTTGCCTCCTTTTCTTGCCCCCCTTTTTTATCACCCACAATTTATTTGACTACTTTTTTGTGATAGATATTTTATGATCTTAAGGAAGTCATTGCCTTAAGTGGCAAAAGCACTCCTTTAATTCTGTGACACCATAGATATAGGATCTTAATGTTCATTCATAAATTCATTCATAAGAATATAGTTGTATCTAGAAAAAGATTACTTACTCATTATATTCTCTGAACAAATGTTTATTATGAAGTCATTTCCAGCATCACCCCTCACATTTATGAACTTTTTTTTAAACCTATTGGTCACTTTGTGAACACTAGCTATATTAATTTTATAATGGGCTAAGAAAAGCAATTAGTAACATAAATATTCTCTTTTTCCACCCTATCCCACCCCCAAATTTGTACTGTTCTGAGAGAACTAAAGTATTGAATTACTGAGCCACTGTCAGTGATCTCTGAGAGGTCATGAAAGATGAGAGAGGTACCATGGGACCAGAGATGGGCAAATTTCTCAATTCTTTCCTCTCCCTAAGAAAAGGGAGAAAATGGAGTTTGCAAACTATAGATTACTGAGCTCTTTTGAAACCTGGAGCATGTTAATAATGTTATTAAAGGGATGCTTAATGAACAACTTAAAACAGAAGCAGTAATCACAAAGACCCACCATGGCTTCACTAAGAATAAATCATGCCAGCTTAACCTTATGGGCCAGATTGTTTGACGGATAGATCATGAGAATTCCATTGATATGGTTTACCTAGATTTTAGCAAAGCATTTGACATCTCTAACCCTGTTTTCACCAACAAGACAGAGAGATATAGTCAAGATAATAGTTCAGTTAGGTGGATTTAGAAATGATCGAACAGCTAGACCCAAGGAATGATCATAAATCGTTTAATGTTATCCTTTAGAGAAATGTCCAGTCAAGAGCCCCAGGGATCTCTGCTTCATTCTGTGCTATTTAAGTGATTTTTATCGATGACTTCGATGAAGGCATAGATAACATGCTTATCAAATTCGAAGATGAAGAGGGATAGGAGGTATAGTTAGGAACATCTCTACAAGCTATAAAATTGAGCCAAATATAATAACATGGAATTTAATTGGGATAAATATATTTTTTTTACACTTGGGTTTAAAAAAAATCAACTTCCTAAATAGAAAGTGTGGGTAGACAGTAGTTCATATAGAATAAAATCAGAGGGGAGGGGTGTTAAAGGATTAGAAGCTTAACAAGTCAACAAGAGATAGCACAAAATCTTTTGGGACATTGTATCTATGTAGATGTATGTGTGACATATGACTGCCAAGAAAATGAATACAATCTTGGGCTTCATGAGGACTTTCCTCATAGTGTCCAGAAGTAAGGAAGAAATGATTCTACCATCTTCCATCCTGAACAGGTCACATCTAGAGTTCTATGTTCAATCCTGAATGTCATATTTTTAGTACCACATTGATCAAGCAAAGAGCATCAAGAGGAAAGGTTCCAGAGTAATAGAGGTCCTTAAGATCTTGCCTCATGAGTATTGGTTGAAGGAACTGGGGTTATTTAGCCTGAAAAAAAGTCTTAGAGTAGACATGATACCTTGTGTCTTTCAAGTTTTGAAGAGTTTTCACTGGGAAGAAGATTTAGACTTGTTCCAATTGGCCCCAGAGAGCTGAATTAACAATTAGGAATGGAAGTTGCAAAGATGCACATTTAGGTTTGATATAAGCAAAAACTTCCTAATAATTATAGCTTTCCAAAAGTGGAATGGACTACCTTGGGAGGCAGTAAGTTCCTCCATTATTAAAGATCTTCCTGCAAAGGATGACCAATGATTGAGTGTGTTCTAGAAGGGCTTCTTGGCCATATATGGATTGGACTAGATGGCCCCTGAGTGCCCCTATAACTCTAAGATTTGGGGAATTCTATGGAGGGTGTCCCCAAAGTCTTAGTGCTGTTTTAAACTTTGATAACTGAATATGGCACAAAATCTTTTGGGATGCTGTATCTGTGTGGGTGTATGTACATAGATTTATAATATGCATGTGTTTATGCAAATGTATCCATATATGCATGTGAATATGTGCATATATGCATATACACATATGAATATATACACACTGACATATAAGCTTGTACACACATATTTCTATAAACATCTTCCATTCCTGTTGGCAAATAGGTATCTACTTTGTTGTATGTTAAGCCATATATTCTAGTGAAGGGTAACTCACAAGGCATTACAACTTTCAAACCTTGGTTACCAAACACAAATGCCTTGTCCTGAGTCTAACTGGAATGGCTTCATATTACATTACTACCCACTAGACCACTGAAAAGGACAATAGAGATATCTCTCTGCCATCCCTTCTAACCAAATGCCTTGCCGGAAAATCAACTAAGATGCTCTTTCCAGTCGGGTAATTGGGCAGCATGGTATAGTGAATGATAAGATCCCTGTGTCTTATGTCAGAAGATCTGGTTTCAAAATCTGTCTGCTACTGACCATCACCAGGGTGACGAAGTCATTACCTCTTCAGGCCTCAGTTTCCTGATCTCAGAAGTCTTTCCCAACTCTTAAGTTCTAGGAACTCTGAAAGCTACCAGAATATTTCACACTTTGGTATTTTTCTTTTCTTTAAAAAAACAAACAGAAAATATTACACGTCTTCAAAATTTGCACCTGAGTAACATACGTTGAAAATTCCATCTTAAGGAAAGAGCATACTGCAAAAAGAAGAAGAAAAAAAAAAAGAAGTAGGGAGCGGGAGGGCTATTTACAAGTATGTAGTTGCCATTATTTATGTGTGTATACACATTTAATTCTACCATTCCATATCCAAGAAAGCCCAGAAGAGCAGGGAAGGAGGGAAAGAAAAAAATACATAGAAAAACAACATTCTCTGAGTCCAGACAAGGTAAGAGATCACTTCAAGGAGACTAAGGAGAGCTTAGTTTTCTGCAAATAAGGGGAGGGTAAGTAGCAGTGGGGAAGCACACAAATATAAGTAGATTTGGATGTGTATAAAAGAAAAAGGAAGAGAAAAGAGTTGCAGACCTAAAAACTTTGAACAGATAAAGGAATGAAACAGAGGGGCCTTGTAGGCAGCACCAGGTTCAAATTTCGATATAACTCTCTGTTGAAATGAATTTGGTGACCATGGCTCAGTTTATAGTTAAAATCAGTATAGCCCCATCTGTATTTGTGGTGTGGTGTGGCATGCTAGGAAGACTGTTCTCATGAGAAGCACTCCTTTGAGCTATGAAGGAATGAACAAGGCCTCCTTCTTCCAAAAGACCTAGGCATGAGAAATCACCGCAGGTGTTTCGAACTATATGAGAAGGTCCCAGGAAGGGAAGGTGAGGTTGGCAAACTCCTAGGGGGAGGGGTATATTTATATTTCAATAGCATTAAGAGTCAACAAATGGTGCAATCACAGTTTGAATCTCTTGAGCCTCTTGCTACTGAAGAAGGCAAGACTTTGGACTTGTTGACAGGGGAGTCTCCTCTCCTCTTCTTAAAGAAGTTGGTCCATAATCCAAAGGCAAGAGAGAGACTTCCCTCCATGCAACAAGGGAAACAGGGTCAGGTGCAGTGGCAGAGATTCTCTGGTTTCAATGGAGGTAGGTGGGATGATTCCATCGGTACCAAGATCTAGAGGATAGAAAAAACCAACAGAGGAAGTAAAAACCACATTAAAAAGAGATATAAGCAATGATAAAAATATATGCATATGTGTGTATAGATTATACAGGTGCAGATATACCTACATTAAAATATGCATATATTTCTAACTTTACCAAAAACATCTGAACAACATGTCTATATTTATAAAGGTTGCAAAGATGGGATTAACTCTCCCCTGCCCATTTTTAGATTTAGTCACCAGAAGCTTATATACCCCACTTACAGTTGAGTGGGGGAAGTCTGTGACTCACATGTATGAAAGTGTGTGTTTACGATTCTGGTGACTGAATCTAAAAACGGGCAGGGGAGAGTTAATCCCATCTTCATAAGGTATATTGATAACGGTATGTTTCAATATATACAAAATACTACATGTATACACATATACATGTATAAATGTTTATATATATATACAATGTATAGGTATATATATCCACAAACATATTTATTTTTGTAGTTATTTCAGCTCAGTCTTTGTGACCTCATTTGGTATTTTCTTGGAGTTATTTGCCATTTCCTTCTTGGCTCATTTTACAGATGAGGAAACTGAGGCCAACAGAGTCAAGTGACTTGTCTAGGGTCATACGGCTAGTAAGTGTCTGAGGCTGGATTTTAATTCAGGAAAATGAATCTTCCTGACTCCATCCATGCCTGGCACTCTATCCATGGTGCCACCTAGCTGCACATACAATACTATGTATTGGTTCTAAGGCAGAGAGCGGTAAGGGCTAGGCAATGACTTGTCCACAGTCACACAGCTAGGAAGTATTCAAGGCCAGATTTGAACCCAGTATCTTCCATCTCTAGGCCTGGCTCTCAATCCACTGAACCACCCAGCTGCCCCTGCTCATACATTTTTATAGATGTATACATGTATGTGTATATGTGTGTATTACATTTTTTATTTAATTAATTGATTTAGAATATTTTTCCATGGTTACATGATTCATGCTCTTTCCCTCCCCTCCTCCTGGAACTGATGAGCAATTCCACTGGGTTGTACATGTACATTGTTCAATAATGTGTATTATATTTTTGAGAAAGATGAAACCTATAACTATCATGCAAATAAATGCATGCTTATAATAAAGTATTATGGAAATAGCATCAACTTTGGAATTAGAGGAACTGGGTTGAAATCTTGGCACTGCCACTTACAACATGCTTCACTCTGGCTAAGCTGTTCCCCCTCTCTGGGCCTTTCCTCCCCCATAAAACAAGGTATAAGATGATTTCTAAGAGACCCTTCCTGCTCTAGTGCCATATGCTCCATTAGGATGGTGGGTTCTCCTTTTCTCAGGCTTAGCTGGTTGCCTGACTGACCTGTATCGAATTGTAGGTCTTTAGGAGCTCTAGATCTTCAGATATCATGCGCATTGGAATTTGGGCAAATGGGGAACTATGCTTCTAAGCTGGTCCTTTGGTTCAAAGGCGCCCATGATTCCTTGATGAAAATCCTCTCTCTTCTGGTGTGTATGCCAGGAGAGGGGAAGTGGAAGTTGAGAAGGACCCAACTGAAGGAGAGGGAGAGTCTGGCACCATCTCCCTCCAAACTCAGTGTTTTCTTTGTGCCTAAACAGTGGACCCATTTCAGAACAGCTTGGAGGAGAATCCAGGATTTGGCTTGAAGGGAGCAGCACACTTGCAGAGCCCAGCACATGACCTAATCCTTTCTGATGAGAGTGTTTGGAAATTTCCGTCCCAGAAGAGAGGAAAGTGTTGGTGAATTTGTTGACTCCAGCTGCTGGCCAGGAGCACTGACTGCTACTTCCCCTTTAATTCCCACCCTCCACAGGACAAGCTCCAGAGTGACCCTTCATCCTGTCCTCTGGCTACCTCCCTCCTCCATTTTCCCCAACACCCATGACTCGAGCCACTTCTCAAGGCATCCATCCCGGCTTCTTGGCCGGACTGTGGGGCACGCTGGAGTCTCTCTCTCCCTCCTTACCCAGAGGAGTTAAAACTGGAGTTCACTGTTGCTTTTGAGTGATTCTGAGATACACTGGGGCTGTTGGCATGGAGTCCTGAGCCAGGAGACGAAGGTCTGCTGTTGTTCCCAGGGGAACAGGATGACGTCACTACGGAGAGAGCAAAAACAGAGGTGATACAGGAACCTCCTTCTCCGCCATCAGCTCCCTTGTTCCCTTGCCTGTCCCTGACCTGCTCACAGCCCTCCCTCCCACTCCCACTTCCAAGCACGTTTATAGCAACACCACCCTGAGCAGCCCTGAGCATGGGGCTTCTTTGCATCCTAGGACATGGAGAGTGGAAGAGCTGGTTCTGCAAGCCCCACACTTGGCAAAGATAGATGCTCAAGTCAGCCTACTCCAGGAGGCCACACCCAGGGCTGGGCATGGACGGCTCCAGCCCCTCCACTCCCACCAGCCAGAGATGGAAAAGGACCTTTAACTAAAGGACTAGCAGGCCATGAGGGGGAGGGAAAGAGCAAAGACTCTGCAAGAAGGGGAGACCAGTGCATGGAGGACTCCTTTAGGGTCTTTTGAACAAATTTAAGCCAGTCAACCTTTCCAGTTTTCCCATTCCTAAAAAGGGAAGGAGGATGTGATAGAAAATACATTGGGGGCACCTGGGTGGCTCAGTGAATTGAGAGCTAGGCCCAGAGATGGGAGGTCCTGGGTTCAAATGTGGCTTCAGACACTTCCTAGCTGTGTGACTCTGGGCAAGTCACTTAACCCCCATTGCCTAACCTTTACTGGTCTTCTGTCTTGGAATCAATATTTAGTATTGATTCTAAGATGGAAGGTAAGGGTTAAAAAAATTTAAAAAGTTGGACTAGATCATCATTTTAGAACTGAGATTTAATATAGTCCAAGCCCTTCCTTTTACAAATGATGAATCAAGTCCCAGAGAAGTTAGATAATTTATCTTAGGTTCCACATCTAATGGTTAACAGGACTAGGATTTGAACCCAGGACCTACCAATGCAAAATTCTGTGCTCTCTCAAATCTGGCCTCAGATACTTCTTATCTTAAGTGACTTAAGTGACTTAAGGTCAAATCACTTAACCCTGATTGCTTAGCCCTTACCATTCTTCTGTCTTAGAATTGATACTAAGACAAAAGGTAAAGATTATAAAAAGAAACTCTGTTCTCTTTCCACCATCCTACCATCATTGCAATACCACAACACTGCAGATACCACCATGGCAGTCAGATGATCTCCAAGGTTTCTTTCACCTTGGATTCTGGGATTCTCAGGAATCTTCAATATCTTTTTCCACCTTAGAATTAATACTGTGTATTGGTTCTAAGGCAGGTGAAATGGTAAGGGGAAGGTGATGGGAGTGAAATGATTTGCCCAGGGTCACAAAGCTAGGAAGTGTCTGAAGCTAGATTTGAATCCACAAATGTCCATCCCTAGACCTGACTGTAAATCTGCAGAGCCACTTCGATGTCCCCTATCCAGTCTTTTTTGAAACATTATCATAGAACTTACCTGCTCCAGGCATGGTGCTGTGAACAGGAGTGACAGAGAGGGGACCAAGAGACCCTGTAGTAGAGACCTGAAAAGCAACAGGGTCTTGTTACATTCTAGCTCCTCTTTTCCCTTCCTGGGGGCATCCCTTGGCACTCAACCCCAGACCCAGAGCTTGGATGCCTTCAATGGCCAAATTATCGTCCCATACACAGTTTGTTATCTCTTTCCCAGGAGGATCTTCCACACTGAACGTATGAGCCTCCGGCTCAGGTGTCTGTCCCTTCCCACAAGCCGGCGCCCCAGAGAACCCTGGCTCAAAACACACACTGCCCCAGTACATTGATGAGTGCAATGCCTCTCAGTGCCAAGTCAGGGAGAGAAAGCTGGCTGCCTCAGTCCAGTGCAGCTCTTTCCTGGAAATGAGATAAGCCAAAAGAGGCTGAACCAAAGAGAGGACATGAGGACAAGCACATAGATTCTGGGAAAAATCCTTGGAAGATTTGAATTCAGATCATTGATCTCCAGGCTGCCCTGAAAACTTCAAAGAAGGGGGCATCTGGGTGGCTCAGTGGATTGAAAGCCAGATAGAGACCAGAGATCCTGAGTTCAAATATGGCCTCAGACACTTCTAAAACTGTGTGACCTTGGGCAAATCACTTAACTCCCATTGTCTAGCCCTTATTGCTGCTCTTCTACCTTGTTACCAGTATACAGAATTGATTCTAACATGGAAGGTGAAGGTTTTAAAAAATAAAGATTAGGAGCAGCTGGGTGGCTCAGTGGATTGAGAACCAGATCCAGAGATGGGAAGTCCTGGGTTCAAATTTGACCTTATACACTTCCTAGCTGTGTGACCCTGGACAAGCCACTTAAACCCCATTGATGATCCCTTACCACTCTTCTGCTTTAGAACCAAAATACAGTAATATACAGGTTTTCAAAAAATAATAAAAATATGGAAATGGGTCTTGATCAACAGCACATGTAAAACCCAGTGGAATTGCTCATTGGCTGTGGGAGGAGGGGAGGGAAAGAACATGATTCATGTAACCATGGAAAAATATTCTAAAGTAATTAATTAAATAAATAAACTTAAGAATTAAAAAAATAATAAAGACTTCAAAGAATCGGAGATTTATATTCATTGGAGCTAGAAGGGATTTTAGGCAATAAATCAGGCAATAAATAGCCCAGTTGAGATTAAAATAAAAATCTTTGGTATCCAAATACACAGCTCCTTAATCACAGAATTGTAGAGTTAAAAGGGTCTTTAATGTACTGGTTTTGCCTCCTTTTCAATGTAAGATTTTTTTTCTTATGCATAGTAGATAGAGTCCTGAACTTGGAATAAGGAAAATCTGAGTTTATATACTATCTTGGACCCTACAAGTTGTGTGCCCCTGTCAAAGTCACTTAACTTCTGTCCTCCTCATCTTCATCTTTTGTAAAATGGGATCTCATGGGCTTGTTATAAGGATAAAAGAATAAATGTAAAGCACTCTGCAAGCATTAATGTGCTGTATAAAAGTTATTATTTTTATTAGAGCCCTTTTTATAAAATGCAGATAATAATGGCATCTATCCCATAAGGTGTTAGGAAAATTCAATGTGATAAGTACAAGCCAAACCTTAAAGTGACATGCAAATATTAGCTCTTGTGATTGCTATTCCATCCCTCATAAGTGGCCTTCCAGCTTCTCCTTGAACTCTTTGGGTGACAGGGAGCTTACTACTCCACGAGGCAGCCCCTTTTCCTTGTCAGACATCATTAGTGGCTGCAGTTTCCCTTTATTCTGAGAGGAAACATATACAATATACCTACCCTTCCCTTATTCTTCCTTATAACCTGACAAATGGGTTGCTAGTTGCCTTAGATTGTATAGTGTACAGCATTTTGGCTTTGGAATCAGGACATATGGAGTCCAAACTCTGCCTGACACCATTACTGTGTGTCTTTTTAGCCTCTTTATCTGTAAAATGAAAATAACATAGCAACTACCTCACAGAGTGGTGTAAGGATTAAACAAGATGATATTTATAAAGAGTTGTGTAAACCTTAAAGAGCTAAATAAATGTTTATTATTATTCCATTATTGTTGTTGTTGTTGTTATGGGTTTTGTGGGGATGGATCAATTTTTGTAAGTATTGATTCCAAGGTAAAAGAGTAGGAAGAGCTAGGCAATGGGGGTTAAGTGACTTGCCCAGGGTCACATAGCTAGTAAGTGTCTGAGTACCCTGTGAACCCAGGACTTCCTGACCCCAGGCTTGGCACTCTATCTAGTGCTACCTAATTGCCCTTGTTGTTTTTTATTGTTAAAAGACAGTGTGGAATAGTGGATAAAGAACCAATCTAGAAACCAAGAAGACCTGAGTCCAAGTTCTGCCTCTGACAGATGCTGTATGACCCTTGACAAGTCATTTAACTTCTTAGTATTTTTGGCAATTCTTTTTTTTTTAACCCCTTACCTTCTGTCTTAGAATATTACTGTATTACTTAGAATATTACTTAGAATAATACTGTATATTCCATCCAAGGCAGAAGAGCAGTAAGGGCTAAGCACTGGGGTGGGGGTGGGGGTGGGTGGGCGGGTAAGTGACTTGCCCAGGTCACACTGCTAGGAAGTGTGAGGTCAGATTTGAACTGAGGACCTCCAATCTCTCAATCCACTGAGCCATCTACCTACCCCTTCTAGGTAATTCTTTAAGACTAAAAGTAGCAGGGCAAAGTGGTACAGTGGATAGAGCACCAGGCCTAGAGTCTAGAGGACCTGGATTCAAATCTGGCCTCAGACACTTCCTAGCTGAGTGACCCTAGGCATGTCACTTAACCCCATTTGCCTATTTAAAAAAAAAGCTACAAGTAGCAAAGAAAGTGGCTATCTGAATTGGCAGAGGGAGTTTCCTGACACAAATTCCCCATATAAACTAATTCAATTAGAGGAGTAGTTCCTACCGCTATTTTGGGATGCATCACTATTTATTGATTCAATTTATTGAGCTTTGAAAAAGGAGACATACTCAGGAATTATGTTTTTTCCCTACAGTCTAAGATCCACAATTGAAATCTCCCATTCCAGCAGCATGCAACATTTACTTGTGTTGTTCTTTTTCTTTTATTATAGGGCTCATCAGTAGGCTGGGAATGCACAGACATGGGAGTGGGGCCAACATAGGGAAGAAGCTCTCAGTGGCTCCCCTATAACATCCTAGGAACTTCTACCAGATACTCCCAAACTCAAAATCCCCAGCTCCTCGGATTCCATTTATCTCCTTTTGTCAACTCTCAACTCTGCCACTAAATGACTGTGTGACCTTGGATAGATCATGTCCTCTTTCTAGAGCCCAAGTTTCTTCCTCCATAAATTGAGGATGGCAGACCATCTGGCTCAGACATTCTCTGATTTCTGCCATTTCCCTGTCCCTCTCTGTCTCCGTTACAAAAGGAAGCTACTTAGAATCAAACATCTTATTCCCTGCAAAACAGAAAAGTCAGGTCTGGCATGAAGACAAAGGAATCGGCAAGGCAGAACCCTTTCCTCTGAGAAACCAGGGGAGGTTACCTAAATCACTGGAGAGCTAATGACACGTTTAAATATTGAGATGGGTGGAGGAAGAAATTAGACTGTCTTCTCCCTTTTCTGCTCCTCCCCTCTTCTGGCAGTCAAACCCAGTAATGTCATGTGCTAGGAGAGAACCGAAACTAGAACTGCCCAGCATTTGCTCTAAGCAAAGTCTAAGCCTGAGCCCAAGACAGGGACCCTGAGATGGACCACTTAGAAGCCAGTGACCTCTAAAGCCCAGCCAAGGCACAGGTGCTGAAACAGCTGCAAGGCCAAGGAGATGGAGGGAGGGACAGTAGCTCTGAACAGAGAGACCTCCCACTCGCCTTGCTGAGACCTTGCTCTGCTTTCCAAAGGGTACAAAATTATGGGACACTGAAGCAAAACCATCTTACCTCCCCATTCTCTTTTTTCTTTTCTCTTCTCTCTCTCTGTGTTTCTGTCTCCCTCCGTATCTGTCTCTCTGTCTCTCTTCTTCTATCTCTATCTCTCTATCTGTCTGTCTGTCTGTCTGTCTCTCTTCTCTCTATTTGGATGCTGGTGTGACATTTGACAGATGAAGAATTGAGGAAAACAGGTTTAAGTGACTTGCCCAGGGTCACACACCTAGTAAATGTCTGAGGCCAGATTTGAACTCACAAAGACGAGTCTTCTTGACTCCAGGGCCCTGGACTCTGTCCACTGCACCTCTTCATTCTTATCTCTGCCATTTACCAGGCTTAGTATCCTTAAAGGTTTAGTTCCAGAGTCATCTCCTAAAGCAATACTTTCCCTGACCCAACCAATGGTGACAGCTCTCTTTCTCTTCAAATCACCTTTTATTTCCTATCTATGAACATGCTACATCTCCACAATAAAATGCAAGCCCATGTGAGGCAAAGACTCTCTCTTATGTTTATGTTTGTATCCTCAGCTCCCCATAGAGGCCCTGTGCATAGCAAATGCTATGTTTATGGAATGAATGAATTTCCACCAACCCCAGGAAGATGAACAGGGAGAAAAAGAGGAAAACTAAAAGCAGATAGGAGAAAGTGGACTTTGTTTCTGGTGGAGTCAGGAACAATCAGGCACTTCACTTAGGTTCTTTGGCTTTTTTTCTTAGCCTGCCTTGGAGTCAGAGAAGGTAGGAAGAATTCCAAAGATTACAGATTTCTTCACTGGAGGCTCCCCCTTGTATTTCTGGGTTTTTCACTCCCTGTTTTTTTCTTGGGAATAGCAAAATATAGTGGAAAAGCACTGGACCCTAAGTCAGTTGTACTGAGCTCACATTTTGGATTTTACTGCCACTTAATGTGTATGACCTTGAATAAAGCACTTAACTTTTCTATGTCTCAGCTTCTTCAGCTGTAAAATGAGGGGTTGGGATGTGATGCCCTCTAGTGTCTTTTTGGCTCCAAATCCTGTGATTCTGTGGTCTCAGCTTGACTGTTTTCATTCACTAACACCCTCAAGAGATTATTGGAGGGGGCAGCTAGATGACTCAGTAGATTGAGAGGCAGGCCTAGAGACCTGAGTTCCTGAGTTCAAACTGGCCTCAGACACTAGCTGGGGAGGCCCTGGCCAAGTCACTTAACCCGCATTGCCTAACCCTTCCTACTCTTCTGCCTTGGAATCAATACACAGTTTATTTTTATTTTTTATTGTTTTTTTAAGTACACAGTTTTTAAAAAAAGAAATCAATGAAAATAGACTTGATGGACCCTTTTCCTGAAGGTCCTAGTTGCCATCTTCATATCCCCTAGATAGACAAGTGGGAAGATTACTAGATTCGGAGTCAGAGGACCTGGCGTTGGTTCTTGGTGGTGATATTACCTTTATGCCACTGAGTTAGTCATATAGCTTTCTGAGTTTCAGTTTATTACTATATTAAATTATGAGGTTAGACTAGTTGAGTCTAATCAATTAAGTCTCAATGATGACTGCACCTTCTCATCTCTTTCCCTTGCCCCTTCATCACAGGATCAGAGATCTAGGGCTGGAAGGGACCTTAGAGGCCACTGAGTTCAGGTTCTCCACATTATAGATGAGGAAACTGTAAGTTCATGGAGAGGTTAAATGGTTTGCCAGGGTCTTACAATTAGTAAAGTAAGTGTACAAGGTGGGATTTGAACCCAGGCCTACAAGGGCTGGGCCATAGACATTATACCATGCCCCTCTCAAAAACAACAGCACTCTCTTGTTACTCTGAGACGTTAATTTGTTCTCTCCAGCTCTGTATAGTAGTGGTAGTTGGGGTGGCATAGGGTAGGAGCACTGAGGCACCAAACAGATATCTCTATGTAACATATATATTTATAGATCAGATACATAATATATTATATCTATATCTTGATGTCTTTACTTTCTGTCCTAATAACAACTTTAAGACAGAAAGGCAAGGGTAGCAATTGGAATTAAGTGACTTGCCCAGGGTCATACAGCTAGGAAGTATCTAAGGGTAGATTTGAATCCAGGTCTTTTTTACACCACACCTGGTGCTCCGTCCACTGTACCACCTTAAAGGACAAGACCTGGGCCAGAGGGTACCAATTTCCTCCACCCCATTACCCTGCAAGCATTATTCCCCTTAGGCTTCTGTAGACTGCCTGGTTGGGTGCCTCGTACCAGCCTTGAGTTGTAGATGGGTGACTTCATGGGGGTGGCCATGGGGCAGTTGATTCGCTTTTCTTTCTGACGTCGATTGCAGAACCAGACCCGAACTACCTCTTTCTCCATGGAGAGCTGTTCAGCAATTAAGGAGATCTCCTCAGAGCTGGGTTTGGGGTTCTTCAAAGGAAAGGAAAGACAGGAAGGGAGAGTATAAGAGTCATGGTTGGAGGAGCAGTCATCTTGCACTCAATCCTGAAAAGGGGAGCCTAAGACTTCCACTGTGGGAAAGGGGGTCAGTAGGGCAATTGGATATTGGATATTGGAAGAATGAGCTCCTAAACACCCTTCCTAAGTGGACTGACATTCTGGGAATTTGTTGAGATTGTTGTAAAGGGGGTCCCACCCTAAATGAGATGTTAACTCACATCTTGAAATCTCTTTTCCAGAGTCAGGCGGATATTAGTCTCGATGCTGGTCCTCTTCTTCCTTTTCCGGCCAAAAACCTCACTGAGGGAAGGATAAGAACTGGGGGTGCTCACAGTGGAGTCTGAAGGAGAGGATTCTGTCGGGAATAAGAAGGAAGCACAAGAAAAACTCCATGAAGGAGAGAAGAGGTTAGTATAGATCCCAATCCCAATGGTCTTGCCATGTTACTTCTTGGCTCAAAAACCTTCCCTGTTGACTCTGGGATAAAATACAAACTCCCCAAACTGTCAGTTAGAGCCCTCCACCATTTCTACCCACTTTTTTGTCTTAGTTCACACTACTCCCTGACTCCCTAACTCTATATTTCAGCCAAACAGACCTCCTTTTCTTGACACTGCATCTCTCATCCCTATACCTTCACACAAATGACTGGAATATACTCTGTCCTCCATCTCTCACTTATCTCACCATCTCTTCCTTAGTTTTTTTTTTTCTTTCAAAGCCCATCTCAGGTATTACTGCCTAAGTTTGCACTCTCTCCCTCATTTTTCTTTAGTTTATTTATTTGGGCACATAATGCTTACCCCACCCCCAGGGGTCCTTGAAGGCAGAGGCTGTCCCATTTCTGTCTTTGTATCTCCATCTTAGCACAATATAAAGTGCTTAATAAATATTAGTTGAATTAACTTAACTTGACTTAAGGCCAGATGCCACTGAATAGGTCCTGTGTGAACATGTAGCATTATTACCATTACCCAGGGTTGCCCAGCAGGGAGGAAAGGGCATGCCCAGGAAGAGCCTGCCAGATTTAGATTTTTTCCAACTGGGTTGGGCTGTGGCTATCCCTGCTTCCTAACAGCAATGGATCTCAGATCCCATAGTACAGGGATGTTCAAGCAAGAAAAGGTAGATGTGTGCAAATGTGCACAGATGGACATACATAAGAACATGTCTGCAATAGGTTAAACTAATTCATTTATAAAATAAATGAAATAAAATTTAACAGGCCTGGAAGTCTAACTAAAAGCAAAATGCAAATTGACATTTTAGGTTAAGAAATCTAGCATTGGGAGTTATTGTAATTGCTGTCGCTATCATTGTTTTGCAAGATGATAACACTAATATTATCTCCTCTCTCTCCCAAATGCCTCATGGAAACCTCCCCTAGGTATAGCTGGTGAAGTTGACAGACTCGAGTAACCATTTTTATCAGGGTATCAAGGGGCGGGTACCACCCTCTTCTGGCCTCTGAAATTCCCATGCGTGCCATCCATGCCACCCACCTGCATCGTTGAGCCACTTTTCCAGAAGCGGTTTGAGTTTACACATATTCTTGAAGCTCAGGTTGAGGGCTTCGAATCGGGAGATGGTGGTCTGGCTGAAGTCATTGCCATATAGCTTCCCCATTGCCAGTCCTACATCGCCCTGCCCATTGAAACAAAATGGAGAGCTATAAGAAAGAACCTCATTCTTCTCCATCCTCCACATCTCCCAGTTCCCTAACCAGCTGACCTACTTTCAAAAGCCACCCAGGATCCAGATCTCATCACATATATCACATAAGTTTCTTTAACAAGCTTGCCTTCCTTGAGGTCAGAAGATTAGTTAAGCTCTGTTCTTTCCATGTAGAGCTGTCCCCATCTGCTCTGGGACCAATGCCCACATGACACTGCTGCCTGGATCTGTCACCTCTTGACATTGGAAGACAGGCTTTTCCCTTATTAATCCAATTTACTTGTTTTCCTTTTTGTCAAATCTTCAGCCAATGGCTTTTGCTTTAACTGCCCTGCTCCCAATGCAGAGTGGGATATATATATATGGCAGAGGACACATAGGAAGAAGAGGAGTAAATATGGCTTCTTCACATGGCAAAAGGGATGAGGGAGGCAAAAAAGTCTTACACCATTTTAAATGGACCAAAGGCATAACCAATGGCAATGCTTCCCCTGGTAGTCTTGTTTTGCCAGCTCCTTAGCTGGCATCCCCACTACAATACCTTCCAGGGGAGAAGTAACCCATCCAAGTCTCCGGTTTCCCTATAAAGGGCCATTGCATTCTAAATTTCAAAGTACTCATGAGAATGAGCTCAAGGTGAACCTGATGTTGTTTTTATATATCTGAAAGCTTTTTTCTTCCCTAGGAACTTGACTAAGTTCCTGCTTTACTTTGTATTAATTAGTCTTATCCAGCTTCCCTACCAATAAGGTCAGTTGTTTTTTTCCTTCCCTTTTTCAATTATTTTCTCTTCTTTCTCCCCCAAATCCCAACCTGAGTGAAACCGAGCTTGATGCGCCTCTGCTTGAAGGTTTTGGCAAACTTTTCTAATTCCTCCAGATCACTGGGTTCATCTGGCCCTCCAGAGTTGGGCAAATGTTTGGAGACTTGAATATGTTGTGATACATCCAGATGGGAGTCTAAAGATGATCCTGGCAGCCCAGGGCGACCAACTGCCTGTTGAGTAAAAAAAATATGAATCCAAACCCACAAATATTCCAAATCCCACAAGGTATTCTATCTGATACTTCTAAAAGAACAAGGTCTGAATGCATATGTTGACCTACTTGCATTTCAGGTGCCATGGGGTGATGTGGCCATGGGATGTAGAACTTGCAGAGAGCCCTTAGCCCTCTTCATTTTACAGATCAGTAAACTGAGGCATGGGGAAGCTAAGTGATTTGCCCATAATCTTGTGAATAGTAATTAGCAGAGCTGAAATCCAAACCTAGGTCCTCTGACTCTAAATCCAATAGTCTTCCCATTATACCATGCTGTTTCACCTCTAATGAAGCTTAGACCCCAATTTCAATGAGTAAACATTTACTAAGCACCTACTATATGCCAGGCATTGTGTTAAGTGCTGGGGTTACAAAAAGAGGCAAAAGGCAGGTCCCTGCTCTCTTACAGTCTACTGGGAGAGACAACAATTTTCAAAGTAAGGAGAAAAGGAATGTGGACTTCTACAAATGTTATCACAGAAAGAATACTGTTCTCACAACCCAACCCTACAACCACCAATTCAGAAAGTAATAATAATAAAAATGAGCATTTACATAATGCCTTTTAAGATTTTTCTTTTTCAATGTGGTTTTTTAAATAATATTTTATTTTAAATAAAAATATCTTAAAAGTTTACAAAGCTCTAAATTTTTTATTTCATTAGTTTTTTACAATAACCCTGGGAAGTAAATGTTATTTATTATTATCTCCATTTTATAGATGAGGAAACTGAGGCAGACCATGGTTAAGTGACTTGTCCAGAGCTACATAGCTAGTGAACACCAGAGGCAAGATTTGAATGCAGATCTTGCTGGTTCCAGATCCAACACTCTATCTACTGCATCGCCTTGCCACTTAATAATAACTAGTATTTATAATGGGCTTTAAGGTTTGCAAAATGCCTTACAATTGTTATCTTGTTTGATCCTCATGACAATCCTAGGAGGTAAGTGCTCTTATTAACCCCATTTTACAGATGAGGACACTTAGGCAAACAGAGGTTAAATAATTTGCCCAGAGTTGCACAGCTAGTAAGTGTCTGAGGTCACATTTGAACTCAGGTTTTGTTTTATCTGTTTCTTCAGGGCAGACTGAAGCTGTCCACTAAGTATTAATTAATGATGACAGAGGAAGGTAAGACAGCTAGAGAGGTATTATTAGGTTTAATATTCAATTATCCCAATAGAAATTCCAGGCTTCAGTGCAGACATTTTCAAACCATAATGACTACTCTTTTTATTTTCCAAACCACCATCATCCTTTCTAGGTAGAGTTGATTTTATTGGTAACAGATGATAGTATTTGTCTTTCTACCCAGCTTGTACCATTCACCCTTGAGCATGCTCAACTTTGCAAAGGGTTCTTTATTCTCCAAATGACTCAAAACCCTAATGGCTCAGGATGCTAGAGTGGAAATCTATGGGGGCCTAAATAAGTGAGTGATTTGGACCCAATCCTTTCCCTGATCTATTCTTTAGCTTTCTCCTTCTTGACCAGTCCCTCTTGGCTTTGAAGTGATTCAGATTCAATGGAAGAGGATTAGACTCTGGGTAGCTAGGTGGCCTAGTGGATAGAAAGCCAGGCTTAGAGATAGGAGATTCTGGGTTTAAAATCTGACCTCAGACACTTCCTAGCTGTGTGACCCTGGGCAAGTACTTTTAAACTCAATTGCCTAGCCCTTACTACTCTTCTGCGATGGAACCGATACTTAGTATTGAATCTAAGGCAATGGGTAAGGGCTTTTTAGAAAAGGGTTTAATAAAAGAAAAAAGGACTAGCCTCTTTATGACTCTTTAGAAGAGACTTTGTGGCACTTGATTTGGAATCAGAGAGCCTGGTTTTGATTCCTGGCTCTGCTTTTTCGAATCTGCATTGGCTAAGTAATTTTCCTTCTCTGGGACTCAGTTTCCATATGTAAAATGAGGGAGTTGAACTAGGTGACCTCTAAGAACCTTTCCAACTTCCAGAAGTTGACTGAAGATGTCCCAGAAGTATTAATTGATGCTGATTACAGAAGAAAGTCTAAGAGGTATCATTAGGTCTAATGCTCAATTATCCTAATAGAAGTGCCAGGCTTCAGTATCTCCAAAGATGGGACTCTTAAATCCCATTATTTTTTCAATAGAAGTACTTTAATAAGGAATGGATTGATACTGGTCTGAACTGATTTGGATAAATGCTTGCTCGAAGATAGGAGATAGACATGATGGCTTATCAAAGTCGTCATTAGTCTTATTTAGTGATTTGTTGGGGTCTGCTAGAATCCCTTCTAGTTCTAGCATTTTCTGATTCTAGGGTTCTACTCAAGGTGAGAAGAAAAGGCGATGATAGATGGTGAGAACCCAGGTGTCCCCACTTTTATTTAACCACCAGGTGTCGCTCTCCTCTTGAAGACTCAGTCAATGGGCGGATTTCATGGAATTCATCAGTCTTACTAAACTCTCGTTTGACCTGATTCCTGGAGCCTAAAGTCAGGAGAAGGGATCTTATTTTCCATGTGTTTGAGAATCCCAGGGCACGGACACCGTTCTCTGTCTCTTAGTTTATTCCCACCTGTTTTACCCATCCATCCCAGACTCCTCTACCAAGGTCTAATGGAATGAACACTGGATTCAGAATCAGAAGACAGAAATCAGTTCATTTTTAATTCTAGTTCTGTTAGTACCTTTGGGACCCTTAGCAAATCTCTTTGGGCTTGAGTTCACTACTTATAAAAGGAAAGGGTTGGACTGAATGATTTCTAAACTTCCAGCTCTGGTTCCTGTGTACCATGACTGGAGAATCAGACAATCTCTTTGCTGGCCTTTAAGGGGTTCAAGAACTTAAATGTGACCCTGATCTGTCCCTCCTCCCTGGGGCCTCCTGGCTTCTCAGCTCACCATGGCATATAGCATCCTGGACTCTTCCTTTGGTTCAACAAGAAATATGGAAAGCTGAGCTGGTGATCACCAAATAGATCCCAACTTTGGGAGCCTGATACCTAATCCCTAAAGTCATGATGCCATTTCAGGATGTTCTTCCCAGGGGAATGGCACCCAGTAATAGGTAGCTAGGTGTCACAGTGAACCAAGCATTGAATGGAGTCAGGATGATCTGAGATTGAGTCCAGCCAACTTATTAGTTGTGTGATCCTGGAACAAGTCATTTAACCATTGTTTGCCTTAGTTTCCTCCTCTATAAAAAGAGGGATAATAATAGCAGCTGCCTCCCAAGATTATTGGGAGGAGTAAATGAGAGAATATTTGGAAAGTGCTTTACAAATCTGAAAGTACCCATGCTAACCATTATTACCTGAGAAGATATGTGACTTAGTGGGAAGAATGCCAACCTGGAAGTAAAGTGTCTGGGTTCTGGTCTAGATATTCTGTTGCTATTAGGTAAGTCATTTCCTCACTGACACAGCTCTGGTTTTCCTATCTAGGACAGTAGGATCACAGAATTGAAAGGAACCTTAGAAATCTTAGTCTAACTCCTTCATTTTGCAGAGGAAAACTTTGTTGAATAGAGAACAGCTCCTGCTACTTTCTGTGCCAATGAGATGGGTGCCAGGGTTAGGGTAGGAATGAGCACAACTCAGCTTCTTAGAGGGAATGTGGACAAGAACTGATTACCTGAGATGCCAGGCCAGGTCCAGTCTGTGGGAGGAGGAAGCTGCTTTGTTGCTGAGGAAATGGGAGAAGATTTGACTGTAGACCTGAGGGAAAAGAGAGAGGGAGAAATGCTAGGAGGTTATGAGGGAGAAAGAAGAGAGGAAGGCTGAGGAGAGAGAGAGAGGATGAAATTTGTACTTTGTGAACTCTAAAGCTCTGTCCTATCACATTCCCAGAGAACCTGCCCTGAGTGTTACCAGGCATTGATTGCCACACACAGCAGGTGGTGAATCAATGAATCAGATGGCAGGACAAATAGGGATGGGAACAGCAGTCTCCAAACCAGTCCTTCTGCTAGGCAGGGAGAGGTGTGCAGAAGAGGAGGGAGGGTCAAGCTGATAACTCTGAGAGGTATAAACAAGATGGGAATCAGATAACACAGGTTGTACCAGGAGAAACCCAAGAGGGGAGGAGACCTGAGGGCCGAGTCCTAGGGATTTCTTCTGAGAATTCAAATGGGAAAGTACAGGAAAGCACAACTGGACTAGCTAAGAAACTGGCTGTGCCACAGGAAACCTCCAGGCCTGTACAGAACTGGTCCCTCATATCACATCCAGAATGATAAAAGACCCCTAAGATGCCTCTTTTTCCACTTTCCCCTCTAGTGAGACCATGGGGGAGCCTTTGGGATCCAGCCTGTCCTAGAGAGTTGAGGCAAAGGTCTATGACCCACTTCTGGAATAGGTCATTGAAGTCAAAATGTATCCCTTTTGATTATCATAGCATCTATTCAGAGTTGGAAGAGAATGTTACAGTTACATAGTCCAACTTCTTTATTTGCCAAGGAAGCTGAGACCCAAGGAGGTGAATCAGGCATTAAATGACTGCTTAATATGTGCCAGGGAAGAGGCAACATGACATAGTGGCCAAGGAACTGGCCTTGGGGCCAAGAAGGCCTCAGTCTTGACTAGCAGGTACTTGCTATGGTAGCATGAAGATGACCTGCCAGAGAAGTACCAGAGATGGTGGCATGAAGCCAGCAAAACTCCCAGAGTCAGGCCTAATGATTGACATGCAATTGGGAAATATGTTAAAAATAAATAAAAATATGACAAATTGGAGATAATGTTAATATGTGGGTTTCTAAGTTACTTTGACTTGGAAGGAATCTTATGAATGAATGATTTTTTATGTGAGTTTGACACCACTGGTCTAGGTGATTCTTCAAAAAAGATAAATTTTAGAGAAGAAATGGACCTGCCAAGGAAACTTCCTTGCATGAGTGTTCCTTATACCAGTGAATTGACAGTGTGGGTCCCTACCCCTTATCTCCATGTGCTAGGCACTAAGGAAAGCATGATTAGATGGTTTGGGTGATCTCGGTTCCTCTGCAGAGGACAGTAACAGCAGTTGACCTTGCTGTCTACACTAAGTGGAAAATCCATTGATGATGGCATTGATACTCATGTCTGAAAAAAAAAATCTTTAAAAAAAAAGTGGAGATCACCAGAAGCAAGCCTTGGACTAGGAGTCAGGAAGCCCAGCTGGGTTTCAGACCTGGATTTGAAGCCGACCCATAGGAGTGCCTTCTCCAGGCCCATTTCCCCCCATTCTCAGAAAGGAAAAGATCTAGCTGTCCCTGATTGTCTCACAGTGCCCGGGTAAGGACTAGATAAATAAACCCACGACTAGGGCATGGTCATTATTCTTAGAAACCTTGGAACCTGAGTCTAGGTGGTCTCCTCTTGCTGGGGACTGAAGGGAAGGATGACCAGATACTTTCCCCCTTTGATTCTGGTTCCCACACAGTCTTCAGAGATTTTCAGAAAGTGAAGGTGGAGGTGGAGATGGGGGTGGGGGGGGGGGACAAGGGAGTATTCAGAATATATTTATAGGATGATGCTTTGCCTCTACTTTCTGGCCACCCAGTGTGGGAGGAAAGGGTGTGGGAGGGTGGAGGAGAGAGGGAGGGATCCAGGAAGGCTGGACACAATGCTCTGGAACATTCTGCCAAACCACCCAGGACAGTCAAGTGTGGCTGTTTACTCCACCCACTCCAGACCTCCCAACAGCCCTGTGTTCTGCCCCTGGGTGGCACCATTGCTCTGCCCAAGCACAACCAGAGTCATTTCCCCATCACTCTGGGGCAGTCAAATTTAGAACAACTTTTCCACTACAGCCAAATGGCAGTCAAGATAAATTTCCAAGGAACTGGGATTTCCTGGTGTTGCTGTGGCCGATTTCCTCTTGGAGAGGCTTCTCTTTTCCCCTTTGCCCCTGGGGCTGGGGCCTAGAGAAGAGAGAGATTGAAACTGATCTGGCAAGAGATAGGGCATGGGGGCAGAACAGTATGACCAGAATGAAGAATTCTAGGGCCCCTTTTCCTGGGAACTGGCCGTGTAAGAAGGGCCAGCTTCTAACAAGTGGGCACTGAACAAATATTTGTCCCTGGTTTGATAAAATGCAATTTGGGTTCAGGAAGAGAACCCTAGGGCTTCTTACCTTGTTGCCCAGACTGAGACTGAGACAGCAGGAACTGTGACACAGATTGCAAGTGACTGGGAACCAGTACAAGTTGCTGGAGAGGATGGAGAGAAGCCATATCCTATACATGGGGAGACACAGTTTAAGAATAGATGAGCTGGGGTCAACTGGTCCATCCACCTGTATCTAATCCCTAGAATAACCATTGTCTATTTTCTCTTCCTAGCCCTTAATCACCCAGATCCTTGTGAAATCTCTTGGACTGTTCCCCTCTGCTATCTGCCTTGTCATTTATGGTTTTTACAAGTGTTAGGTTATCTACCTAAACTCCACTATGCTCTTTGAAGACACTGGCAGGTCAGAAGCATTCCCAAGCATCTGTGCTGATTTAACTTGTATCTAGCAATCAGGTCTGTTAGGAGTAGTTAAATGAGATTCAACCCTGTGATGATGTGATGAAGAGTGATTTGGAGATGTTAACTCTGGCTGGATCAAGGGTTCTTAACCTTGAATCTGTGAATTCATTTAGTAAAAAACATTCTTTTCATTGTGTTTCAATATGATTGGTCTCCTTTGTAATACTTTATACTTTATTTTATGCATTTAAAAACAATATTCTGATAACAAATTAGTAGTTTTCATTAAATTCTCCTCCGACACAAAAGAAAAAAAAAGACTTAAAATCCTGAGCTATATAGATGGAGGAACTCTGTCAAATAATTTAAGAACAGCATGGTGTAATGGAAAACATCCTGAACCTGAAGTCAAAAGACCTCAGTCCAATTTCTGGCTCTTCACTTGTGTAATACAGGTCAAGAAATTTATTTGGGTCTCAGGTTCCTGATCTATCAAAAGAGTTTGTTGGTCTAGGTGATCTCTAAAGTATCCTTCTAGTTCTAAACTTGTAATCTCTTTAAAGAGGACCCAGTAATAAGTTATTGGCCTAGATCGGACATAGATCAGATCAGTGCTTCTCTCTACAGTCTCCTTTTCAACTAGCCATAGGATATTTGGGAAGCTTGGTGAATCAAGCCTTCTCTGGTGCCATATATTCCATATAGAATATAGAAGGGTGTTATGCCTATGGTCAAGTGTTCAATAAATATTTATTTTACAAATGAAAGGCCTTTAAGGAAAGGAGACTCCTGTCTCCTCAAGCTGCCAATTCCAATAGTACACTTCATCTTTGTATTCTTGTCTTCTCCAGCACATTTTTGGGCCTCGAATTAATTCCTAGATATGCTATGATTTATACTTCAAACCATAATAAGAAAGAAGCCAATGGAGACTGTCATAAAGTGCAGAAGTAACCTTTGACAGACGTTGATGACAGGCCCTCCTACAGATATGCGCATTTCTGAAATGGCCTTCCATTTAGCATCTTTGGCTCTCAACTTTCCAAGAGAAGAGTACTTCCTCCCCAACGTCTTAGCCAAGCTGATTCTTGGAAAAATCTCCTTCCCTCTCAGTTTTCTAACCCCTTCCTAACACTCACTGCTTGAGACTTCTTCAGACAAAGAATGGGTTGATTTCTGAGGGAGTGGATCACTGGGTGCTGGGCTCTCAGTTCAACTCCCCTCTAGAGAATGCCACTTTCCCATTAAGAAGATCCAGGTTTCCTGAAACTGGCTAATAGTTACCCCAGGCATCTGGTTTCCTGACATCATAGCAGGTCCTTGAGACAGGTGGCACGGCCTGTGTGATAGTTGTGGCTGCAAGGAATCGCTGAGGTCTTCAGTTTTGATCTACAAGAAGCAGCAGGAGAAGAGTTTAAAGCAAGACTTTTCCAAAGGGAGAAGTCTGGAGTAGGACAAGAAGGGGGGAAGGAAGAGAGAGGGAGAGAAGAAAATTAGCAGGATTTGTAAATAACTACTTGCTTCATACCCTGAAAAAAGTGTGATGAACACAGTATATGGCAAATTGCCTTGCTTTGACTTTCTTTCCTACCTCATGCAGGCAGGGAGGTCCAGTGATCCGAGTGTTGGGCTTGGAGTGGATAGAGTGCTAGATGTAAAGAAAACTTGTATTCACATCCCTCTAATGCTGGCTATGGGGGCTATGTTGTCTCTCCTATTGAAAGTAAGCTCTGTGAAGGCAGGGCTATTTCATTTTTTCCCTTTGGATATCTAGCGCATTTCCAAAATATAATAATGCGTGTTGGTGCATTTGTCTTTATTTTTTAAGATTGGGTCTCCCTATCTTGGAGACAATTAAGTAATGCAGTGGAAAGATCGATGGGCCTGGAGTCAGGAAGATCTGAGTTCAAATCTGACCTCAGATACTTCCTAGTTGTGTGTCCCTGGGAAAGCCACTTAATCCTTGTTTATTTCAGTTTCCTCATCTGTAAAATAAGCTGCAGAAGGAAATGGCAAATCATTCCAGTATCTTTGCCAAAAAAACAACAAAAGGGGGCACAACTGAAAATAACTAAGCAACAAAATGTAAAGCCACTTATAAGTCATCATCCTTACCTATGTAGGCCTCCCTAAGCCTAGGCAAGCCCATAGTAAAAAGGGACTGAACACGGTGAGGTTATTGTAAATAAAGGGCTCCTGTTCAGGTCCATTTCTCAGTCCCTTCCCCACTTCCTCTCACCCTCACCTAGCCACAGCTTGTAGCCTTCCCTCTCCAACATTACCTTCTATCTACTCTGAAAATAGACTCTGTGCACATCTTAGCATATGGTTAATTATTTGCACATCAGCTCCCCCATTAGAATGTAAGCTCCTGGAAGCCAATGATGATTGCCTTATTTGTTTCTTTGTATTCCTGAGGTTTTCCAAGATGCCTGGCATTATTTAAAACTCTGTGAATTCTGGTTCATTCATTGATTATGCAGGGAAGACTAGATGACTTGTAAATTTCCTTCCAACTCTGATATTCTGCAATGCCATGATGCTGTTATTTCCATTGCTGCTTGCCCTTCACATGAGAAGCTGCCACCACACCCTAGTAAGTTTGGTGACAATCTCTCCCATCCCATCCTGCCACCCCCTCATCCCCTCCACCCCATTGCCTATTTGCAGGCATCAACGTGTTTACTGATTTAAAGACAACTGCTGCAGCAGGGGCCCAAAGGGTCTTTTTTGTTTCTCAATCCCACCTCCCATCACCATCCTGTAGTTAACAAGACAAATTGGCTCCAAGAATATTCAATTTTCAAGCCCTACAGAGTCAATCTCTTCATCCTACCAGAATGTGTTGGCCATGCTGTCCTTTAATGGTTGTCCACAGAGTCAGCTTGTGAAGGCCAGCTTTAGAAGACCAGCCCTCTTCCAGTTTGCTATGTGGGCCTCTAGCACACTGGGCTAGACCTGGGGACCCAATATATCTTGCAAATGGCTTTCAAGTCTATATCGGGAAATAGGGTGTTAGTCTTCCCCTGCCTCTCCCAGTAATTACTTTGTGTTTACTCATCTATGTTCATGTTGCTTCTCCCCAAAAGGTTGTAAGATCTTTGCAGGCAGGGACCATTTCAATTTGTTTTCATTTCTCCAGCATGTAGCACAGTGCCTAGCACAGAGTAGATGCTTTAAAAAAATGTATATTGAAAGAAAAAGTGAATAAGATCCTTAGGGGCAGGGGGGAAGTACCTTGGCACATTTTGAAGTTTGATTTACTTTATTAACATCTTCTCTATCACTTCCTTAAGTCTAGACAATCAACAAAACAGTAAATCAGACTTGATTTGCAGCATTTGCCATGTGAAAACTCAAACTGAAAATGTAATAATTTTCAGAAAACCTAGCCTAGCACACCATCTCCATTCACACACACTCACACATGTTCTTTTCCAGGCTTTTACTCTTTACTTCCTCTCCTTCCTCCTTTCCCCTATGCCCCACCCCTCACCCAACATGATTTGGCATCCAGAGACATTGGCCTCTTGCTGTTCCTTACACAGGACACCATATCACCTGTTTCCTGGCATTTTCACCAGCTCTACTGGAATTCTCTCACTCCTTGTCTTTGCTTCCTATCTTCACTGGTTTCCTTCAAGTTTCAGCTAAAATCCTATCTTCTACAAAAAGCCCTTCCTGATCCCCCTTAATTTTAATATCTTCCTTTTGTTGATGATCTCCAGTTTTTTCTGTATATTGCTATTTTGTTCAGTTTATTTGTATGTTGTCTCTGTGGTTAGCTCATTGAGAAACTATCTTTCCTTTATATCCCTAACATTTAAAAAAGTTCCTGGCCCACTTAATAAATGTTTATTGATTGACTGATTGAAAAATTCATTATTCCTTAGGTACTTTCTGTGTGCTGAGCACTCTGCTAGATGTTGAGGGAGCTACATTATTTAGATGAACTCAAATGAGATATGGTCACTTTCCCTCCCTCCTCTAGTATAGTTTATACTAAATATCCAAGAGAAGTTCCTATGTAAATAAGAATTCACTAGGGCCAACTACTTTGGCTGGAGAGAAATGAGGACCTATCAAGTGCCTTTGGTGTCTGAGAAGTAAATTATTGTAGTTCAATTTTCCCATGGAATCCAGGATGATATAATAAAACTGGATTGGGAATTAGGACAATTGGGATCTAGTTCCTCTCCTCTCCTCTCCATAGTGGACCACTCTTGAGTTCTTGAATAAGGGTTGAGAAGAGAGAAGAAAGGATGAACATTAGCCAGAGGAGAAGACCTCAGGAACTGTTGTTAGGCAATGACTTCCTAGGTGTTGACCCACTAAAAGAGCCTCTGAGACTCTTATCCTAGTTGCCCCTTCACCTTTTCCACCCCCGCCTTGAATGGCACCATCATCTGATCAGCTCTGAGTAACTTCTAGGTGTCTTATTGTTGCCCCAAGAATCTTTAGATTTCCACATGTTAGCTCCCAAGAATATATTTGGCAGTTGGTTTAAAAAAAAAAAGAATGAGAGATGGAGGGAATTTTTTTCCAAAAGTCTTAAGCCTGGCTCTGAATCTGGGCTGATGGTGGTGGTGGTGGTAGTAGTGTTACTCAATCTAAATGAAATCTTTCTGACTGGGTATCCAAGTTCCACACTAGGATCTTTTTCCATTCCTCTCCCCCCCCCCCCACATACACTCCTTGCTATTGTTGGTAACTCTGGGAGTTTGAGAATTAGGACTGGAGGTGGGGAAGAAGGGAATGAAGGGAGGATATGAAAAATGGGGAGCCAGAATCTCTCCAATGGAACCACCTCAGGCGGCTTGGCGAGGTCCCAATTTGGGAGGCAAGTAGTAAGGTTCTTTTACAGACTCATTATGCGCAATGAGAAGATAAGGAGAAGCAACTATGACAGAGCACTAAAGCATGTGCTTTGCGTCCAAACTGGGTGCTATCTGTTAGAATCTGTGCCAGGTCTTCCTGCAACACTTACTTTCAGTACCCAGTGCCATCATAAAAGCAAACTCACCCTTTCATCTGTTCCCTGGAACTATCCCCCCAAACTCTTCTGGGGGCCCCATTTGATCCCCTTCTGAAAATGTCCACATGTTGGAAAATCTCCTTTTCATGTTAATGTGGGGGTTTCTGACAGCTATACCTCATGTACTTCTGATTCTCTTGCTTCATAGGGACTCTCTCAATCACCATTATTTTATATTGATGTATTGATCTACCACTGGGGATGGGATAGAGCAAGCTCCCCCACTGCCAAAGAACAGAATCTCTATTTTCTAACAAACTTAATAAAAAAATTAAATGGTGGATGCTTTCTCCAGTTTCCCAATCAAGTTTGAGAATCTTGGCTATCTGGATTTTGTGGGTCTTTGAGACTCCACAGCTGGAGAGGAAGGAGGGGTTGGGATGGGGGAGAGATTAACAGCTTCCATTGTGGACAGCTGACTTCTTGAATGCTCTTAAGGTGGCATCCACAGAAGGAGCCAAGTGTTCGAAAAACAAAGTTCTTTCCAAATGGGGGAAAAAATCATTTTCACAGCTGCTGAGGGGAAAAGACTGGATCCCTTCCAGGCAACTGGGTGTTGCTGTGGATTTGGGAGACAAGATAGAGAAGACTTCAATTGGATCCCATCACCTCATAACATAAGAACCTGAGGCAAATTGGATGAAAATCTGACTCCTGCACCCACCCACCCTTTGCCATATTTGTGGAAACTAAACCAAACTCACAGTCTTACTGGAAACTTAAGGGTTGTTCTCTGGCTCGGGCTTTGTCTGCCTATCTCTCTCTTTCTCTTTGAGGGTCTACACACAGTGTCATGTATTTCTCTAGGCTTTAATTAAGATTCATTGAAGGCCAGGGACATGGATTATGACATGGGATCCAACCTTGCCAGTTAGACATCTGATCCTGTCAATCCAAGTACTTTGATGTACAGGGTCTTCTGGTACCCTACATCTTCAGTGATGATCACAACACTTAAAATGGCATCAGGTTTTATTTTCTTCCCTAATCCCAATAAATTCTCTGGCCCCACTCACATCAAAAAACAAAGAATTAATCTTGGAAGGAAATAGCCCTCTAAAAAGACCTGAAAATGCTTTACATAACTCTTGGCTTCACAAGCCAATGGGAAGATAGAAGACAGGTGTTACCATTTCCATTTTACAGAGGAAGAAACCAAGAGCTAGAAAGATTAAAAGATCGGCACAAAATTTCTCTTCGAAATAGTTGGCTCAGCCAAGCCAATCTCCTGATTTTTTCACTTAATGCCATCTCCTTAAAAACTTCCAAAAGCCGGCGAGAGATAAGCTTGGTCCTGGAAATCAACTCAGTATCTTCCAGGAACAGAAGGGAGAAGATAAGGAAAAGAAGACATATTTCTATTAAGACTGTTCCCCACCCCTCACCCCATGACACACTTTGCTGGGCAGAGTCCAGCAGGTAGTCAGTCACCTTCCCCAGGAAGAGTCCAATGTCATTTTCACATGACCCGCGAGGGGAAAACAACTAAACACTAATGAATATATCACTGGCGATGAAAGTGATCAAAGCTGTTGCCCTAGTTGCATAACTCGTTTGTGGAAAGTGTTTCATAAACATTTCACAAGAAAGAGAATTTCAAAGCATGAACATCTCCCAACCTGCCTTCAATTACTGCCCAGTTTTTTTTCCCCTCCCATCTCCCCCTTCTCTGCTTCTCCCTACCAGTAAGGAACAGTTTCTGTTTTGTAACTGATCTATAAAGGTTTGGCAAAGGTGCTGCTCACGAAAACAACCTGCAGACATATTGCAAGTGGTGGAATCCAGCTTCAAGCAGGCAGATAGCTCATCATAGACAAGACGTCCCAGACGCCCTCAGTGACCAGCGCCTGTGCTCTGGCTCGGGGGACTCTGTCTCTGCTTCCTGCTCCACCCTACAAGCCCATTGCCCCCATCGATTTAGACAAGTGTACAAACCTTGGCAAGTATGAGATAAGGAGACGTCACATCTTCCATCTCTCCGTTTCCAGAGAGGCTTCAAGATCGAAGCAGCCCTGAACAGGAGAGGCTCCTTTGCTCATACAAATTGCACAGATTTCAGAGTTGGTGAAGTGGAAAAGACATTGGATTGAGAACCAGGAAAGTTGGGATCTAGTCCCATTTCTGCCAATAATCAGCTATATAACCCTAGGCAAATCATTTCACTTCTCTAGATCTCATTTTATTACACTATAAAACGAGGGGACTGGATTCAATGATATCTAAAGTCTTTTCCAACTCTGAACCCCCATGACTTAGTCCTTTGTAGTCTAGAGGCAATATTTCTGCACCTGGAATCTGAACATCTAGATTCAAGTTCCGCCACTTACTGGCTGTGTGATTTTACACCACAAACTGGACAACTCAGCTATATTGGCCTCCTTAATGTTCTTCAAATATGACAGGACACTCCATTTCCTGTTTGTGCCCCTTTCCAGTGCTTGTCCTGCATGCCCTGTAGGGTTCACTCAGTACCCACAATTCACACTTGGAACACTCTATTTCCTCACCTATGCTTCCTCTTAAGGTTCCCTTGTGTCCTTTAAGACCTAGCTCAAGGGGCAATTAGGTGCCTCAATGGTCTAGAGACAGATGGTTCTGGGTTCAGATATGGTCCTGGAGACTTCCTAGCTGTAAGATGCTGGACTAGTCACTTAACCACATTTCCCTGGCCCTTGCCCTTCTGTCTTAGAGTTGTTACTAAGTCAGAAAATGAAGGTTTAAAGAAAGAGCTCAAATCCTACCTTCTGAAAGTGATCTTTCCAATGCTTAGCATTTCTCATAGTACAAAGTGTGTTGAAAGCCTAGGCCTAGGAACCAGAGATCCTGGGTTCAAATCTGGCCTCAGGTACTTCCTAGCTATGTGACCCTGAGCAAGTCACTTAGCCCCCAATGCCTAGCCATCCCCTGTTCTTCTGCCTTGGAACCAATACATAGTATTGATTCTAAAACAGAAGATAAGGGGTTTAAAAATAAATAAATAAATGTTGATTGATTGATGAATTGATTTCCTGGTTCCTGCCCCCCCCCCCATTGCTAAGGCCTTTCTATTTCAGATTACCTTCTACCTTTTCAGTATATATTTTGTATGTACCTAGTTATTTATATATGATGGTTCCCCCCTTATTCCCCAACCACCACCAACCCTTGTATTAGAATGTCTGCTCCTGGAGGGCAGGGACTGCTTCTGCCTTTCTTTTTATCCTCAACATGTAGTACAGTGACAACTTCTCTGAGCTTTAGTTTATTCTTCTATAAAATGAAGGGACTGGGTAAGATGTCTGTTTCCATGTTTCTATGAAGCCTGTAATTCTTGTTATTTCTCCTTGTGACACTTAATGCTGACACCTCCAGAAAAGAAATTCTCCAAATAACAGATAGTCTTGTCTTTTTTTACTGGTAATTACTTGGAAATGCTACAAGCTTATCATTTTAACACTTTTCATTCTCTCCTTAGCTAGAAGGGAGAGTTGCTACAGCTGGTTCAAACAAGAAAAATAACATCATTTTATGCTTCCAAGACTCTTGCCTCCTTAAAAAAGTTTTATATATAATATTATCATATTATATTATGCATATTATGTATATCCACTAAATCACATTCAAAGAACATAGGAGACCTCAGTGAGGACCTATTTTTAGAAATGTTCCTTTCTTGTCTAAATCTAAGGTACAAAATCATAACCTTCATTAAAAAAAAACAACAACACTATTTCTACATTGTAATACTTCCATTATCCAGGAACTGTAAGCAAGAATTTCCATTATTTTAAGGTAGAGAGGTTCTTCTTTAGGATTTTGGTCCTCAGGGGAAGAAGGGAAACTCCTGGGTTCCATTCTACAGTTTATTTGCCTGAAATAAGTGGATATGTGAAGAAACAAAAGGGTATAATGGAAGGAGGAATTAGGTTTCAATCTTCACGTGTTATTTGCATGCCTATGTGACATTGGGCCAGTCATTTCCTATCTGATTTCATTTTTCTGGTATAGAAAATGAAGTGTTTAGACTAAATGATTTGTAAGACCACTTCCAATTCTAAATACTATGAACTGTTGGTTATGGCTGCTTTTCCTTCAGAAATAAATGACTTCTATCTTCCCTAAGGCAGTGTAGTACAGTGCACTGGATAATGGTGATGGTAATCATCAATCAGCCTCTAAAGACTGTCCCCAAGACTTTTCTTGAATGTTGTTTGGTCTGAAATCTTCTCCACTGCATCACGCCCATTGTCATAGCCTTATGCTGCCTCTTGCTGAAAAGTCTTGACTTTTTTCTCTTGGGAATGATTAAGAGAAAAAGAGAGACAGAGACAAAGACTAAAAATCAAAGGATAGGGAAAGATGGGTGTGGGGGTGAGGGGAGGAACACTAACAGGGAGGGAAAGAGAAAGAGAGAGATGAAGAGAGAAAAGGTGAGATGGAGAGGGAGAATGGGGTATTCCTCCTTTTCTATTACCTAACTTGGCAACTCTGCCCATTGTCTGCTTTTACAATATGCTCTAATCAAGTCACACATGCTGAATCTATTTTGAATTTTGTTTTGCTTTTCACTCTTCTAGATCTCAGTTTTAAGGAGAAAATATCAAAAAGAGAAGAATAAAATGTGACGTGGAAAGAAATGCTATCCCAGCATTTATTCCAGGGACTTTTACATGAAACTAATAAAAGGTAGAGCAAATTTCCTGCCTGCTTCAGGGAAAAGAAGAGGGGGGCATAAGGGAATGATCTCACATGTTCACAAAGCTACCATTCTCTCTTTTCCCCACCATGAAAGGCAGGCAGAAAAAGGGAAAGGCTTAAAGGAGCTTATCATTTAGAGCTGGATAAAATTTTATTGATCATCTACTTTAGGGGTTCTTAACTTTTGTTTGTGTCATGATCCCCTTTTAACAGTCTAGCAAAGCCTACAGATTCCTCAGAATAATGTGTTTAAAGGCATAAAAAACAGTGCACAGATGCACTCAAAAAGCTAATTATATTGAAATTCAATTTATATATCTGTCCGTCTATCTGGCCCCAGATTAAGAAGCCCTGTCTCTAGCCCACACTAGAGAATTCATTTTACAGGTTAAGAAACTGGGGTGAAGAGATAGGAAGTGTCTTACCCAAAGTCACTCAGATAATAGGGCCAGGATTCAACTCCATACTTCTATCTACAATATGTTTTCCATAACACTATGGTTGAAACTTCTAGAATGAGATCAGTCCATCTAATTAGACCCTTAGGTCTATCTGTTACTTGTAGGTCATTAAATTCAACCCCCTTCTTTTACATATGAGGAAACTGAGGGCTAGGGAAGTTAAATGGCTTGCCAGAAAGATAAGAGAAGTAGCCAGTTGTCACTGTAGATAGAACACTGAACCTGGAATCAGCAAGACCGAGATTGAATTTAACCTCTGATACTTGTTATCATTTGTCCTGCATTTTCAAAGGCAACCAATGGAATTATGGGGTGATATCTTGACATGTGCATGAATTAGATTTAAGTGATGTAGAGTTGAACAAAACTGTCTCAGAGTCATCAAAGTCCAGTGACAAGGCAAAAGTCAAGAATACCTAATGATGGCCCAAGATGCAATGGTTGGCCTTGGTGTCTTCAAAGTCTACATGCTCTAAATCAGGGGTCCCCAAACTATGACCCTCGGGCCACATGTATCCCCCTGAGCAGCATCACTCACATACAGTACTACTTCCAGTGCCTTGTTCTGAGAGTAACTGAATGAGAATGAGGTGCCACACAAAGGACATGGAGCTGCACAATGGAAGACATCAGTATGGTGAGCAATGATCTGGGGGAGGGGATTCCACACTATGTATTCTGCTGCCTGATATAGTGGTGGCAGTGATGGGCCTGTGCAAGGGGTGACAGGCCCATCACAGCCAGCGCTGCAGCCTCTGCCATCCCAGACAGAGGTGTACAGATTTGTTCATAGTTTTTTTATAGTCCGGCCCCTCAACGGTCTGAGGGACAGTGAACTGGCCCCCTGTGTAAAAAGCTTGGGGATCCCTGCTCTAAATGCTCCACAGTGCCTGATTCAGTTACTTACATGGCCATTGTAGAACTGTTGTTCTCATCTACCCATTCCTTGTGGGAGTGGGGAGGGGTAATGTCTTCACATGCTTGGGATAGATAGCCCCCCTAATTCACTGATGAATTTAGGACCTCAACCTGGTTTACCCTTAGATCCTTAGTAGTTGTATGACCCTGAGCAAGTAACTTAATCTCAGACTGCCTGTTTTCCCATCTAGAAAATGGGGATAATAATAATGGTACCACTTTCCCAGGGTTTTTGTGAGGATTAAGTGAGATATTGCCAAGATTGAATATATAGTAAATGGCAAAATTGGAACTCTAACCCTGATTCTCTGACCTCAAATCCAATCTTTTTTCACCTTACTACAGTTTAGTGGTTTCAATTTCCTCCAAATAGAAGCAAGTGTGACCAGAGTGACTCAATAAAAAAGATGTAGATCAAAGATCTCTTTCCCCCAAAACTAGGTCTTACATTGGCTAACCACAATGCTTAGAGTTCCCCCATTAGAGAATCATAATAATCTTTTATTAAAATGAAAATTGTGCTGGTAGGAATGAAGTCAATTGAACTCAACAAGTATTTTAAGCACTCACTATAAGCAAGGATACGTGCTAGGAAGGACAATAAAACAACAGTCCCTTTCCTCCAGAATTTTTAGTTGGGGAAAAGGGTTATCTGGCTAGGATTGAGGCACAACATGAATACAGATGAGTAAAATCAAGGCAAATGACAGCAGGAAGACACTAATAACTAGAGAAATCAGTAAATCCTCACAGAGGAGGAAGACCTTACACAGAATCTTGAAGGGAGCTAGGGACTCCAGGTGGCTAACAAAGACATATCCACAATAGCACATAGAGGGTTGACTGAGTAGTCAGAAAGACCTAAGTTCCAGTCCAGTTTCTGATATATAATGGTTGTGTGTCCACAGTCAAGTCACTTAACCTGGCAGGGTCCCAAGCTACTTTCCAAGGTTAAAGTTAAATGATGTGTTGCCAATCTGCATGAAGGGAGTTTCCATTTTCATGCAATCACAGGCCCAGCCAAAAAAAAAATAAAAAGGAAGCCAGTATCCAATATTATCACTTTATAGAAAGACAATCTGGCTACTACTGCACACTGATAACTCATACTGAGCTTGAAGTCCACTAAAAACCTGATTTTTTTAGACAAAATTCCCATCTAAATTACATCTTAATCTTGTGAAGTTGATTGTTTGAACCCAAGTATAAGATTTTACATTCATCTCCACTGAATTTTATCTTATTATATTCATTATCTTATTACATTCATTGGATTGCTCTAATTTGTAAAGGTCCTTTTGGAACCTGACTGTCAAATAGTATATCAGCTCTCCCTCCCAGTTTTGTGATATTTGCCAATGAGATGAGCAATCTATTCATTTATCCAAGTCACTGGTCAAAATGTGAAAATGGAAAGGGAAAGCTCAGGTGACTAGGGACTGTCATTGGTGTCTTCTTGAAAAGGCGACCTTGAATCGTTAATAATTATTCTTTGAATGCAGTCATTCAGTTTCTTCCAAATTCATTTAACTCTATTTCTATCTAATCCATATCCATCCTCTCTCTGTCTCTCTCTGTCTCTGTCTCTGTCTCTCTCTTGTTTTATAGCAATAATTGCATCTGGAACAAACCTCATTGGCTACAATACTTCCACTGTGCAGTTTCCCATTTTTTTCTTTAACAGTAAAAACATTATGTATAGCTACAGAATTATTTGAAGAATATGAATGTCCACCTCCACAGAAAGAAATGAATGCTAAATAGAAACACAAAAGACATTTTAAATATTCATTTTCTTTTTTTGTCAAATAACACCTTCTCTAGTTCAGAGAAGGAAGGGAGAAAACTGGAAATTTTAATTTAACCAAGAACAAATTTTAAAAGAGGAAACAGCAAGATACATTATCAAATGTTTTGTTAATATCTAGATAAACCTTATGGACTTTATTGTCTTGATCTATCATTTTAGCAACTCTGTCAAAAAAAAAAGGAAATAAGGTTAATTTGATATGGCCTGTCCTGGAGGAAGTGATCCTGGCTCTTTAGAAGCATTGCTTCCTTTGTTAGATGTTCACTAGTCACCTCTTCAGTAAGGTAGGAGGGAGGGAAGGAAGAAGTGCTGACTATATTTCAGGTACTCTACTAATAAGTACTTTATAAATATTATTTCATTTGATCCTCCAAACAACTCTGGGAGATAGGGAGCCCCCATTTTATAGATGGGAAAACCGATACTCACATTAGTTAAGTTATTGCCTAGGGCTGCAACTACTAAGTGAGGCTGGATATGAACTTATGTCATCACGATTCCAGACTCAGTCCTCTGTCCACTATGCCTCCTAACTTCCTCTTCTCAGGAATAGAAGTCAAACTTATCATCCTATACTTTTCAGATTCTGTCATCTTCTCATTTTTCAAAAGGAAGACCTAAATTCAAATCTGATGACCAATTTTATTAGTTTTGTAAACAAGAACAAATCACATAACCTCTGAGCTTCAGGCAAATTTATAAAACTATCAAAGATCAATGAAACATTGACCACTTTATAGCATACATTTTATTATTACTATACCACATGGAAATTTAACCCTTTCTTTGGCACCCCAAGACAACCTTTGAATTTTAAAGGGAGAAAGGTTTAATCTTAAAATTGAAGCTACAAGCAGTGCAATGATCCAGGAGAATTCTGAGGGACTTAGGAGAAGAATGCTATCCACAATCAGAGAAAGAACTGTGGGAGTAGAAAGGTAGAAGAAAAACATATGATTGATCACATAGTTCAATGGAGATATGTTTGGGGATGTAGACTCTAAGAGATTACCCTAGTGCAAATATAAATAACATGGAAATAGGTCTTGATCAATGAAACATGTAAAACCCAGTGGAATTGCACTTCAGCTATGGGAGGGGGTGGGAGGAGGGGAAGGAAAGAGTATGAATCATGTAACCATGGAAAAATGTTCTTAATTAATCAATGAAATAAAATTTAAAAAAAGATTGAAGCTACAATTTTGCTTCTTTTCCCACTTTCTGGTTGAATAATAATAAAGACAAAGCCTTTTGTTTATCTGTAAACAAACCTCTTCAGATAGTGGGGTAGAGAAAAGATAATGGAGTAAAGAAAAGTGGACATGCACTGTACATCAATTCTCAAAATCTCATAACTTTAAGACCTTTTTTCTTGCCAAAGTGAGGTTGGAGTCCTCCAGTCAGAGGGGCTTTGGAAATGGACATCACTAAGAACATAAATTAGAGTACTGGTGGAAATGGGGCTTTTTTTTCCTGTGAACTCAGAGCTAGAAGACCTGAATCCCCACTCTCAGCATAGAAGACAAGACAGTTTGCCACACATGGCTGGTCCCTTCTTTTCTGGCCCACTTTTTATTATTTAATAAATAATTATAAATTAAGATTCAGTCTCCAGAGATTTTTAATCATAAAAATTGTCATTACTACTAGTAGAATTAAATACCAGACAGGTAAGCTTTTATGGGATGAAGGGGGTCATAGATTAATAGCATTGGAAATAACCTCATTTTACAGATAAGGAAATTGAGGTCCAAACATGTGAGGTGATTTAATTCAGATCATACATATAATCAGCGTGAGCTGAGATTCAAGCTCAGGTTGTCTGACTCTAATTCCTGCATTCTTTATACTGGATATATGGTGTCACTTGGCTTGGTTTTACCAAAGAAGAAAAGTTCATAGTAGGATACCTGCCTTGGAGGCCTTGGGCTGCCAGGAGTAGCAAAATTAGCTGAGCTCCTAAATTCTCTTCTAGTTCTAAGCCCTCTGATCCTACCTAGCACCATAGACAGGACGGTGGCAATGGTGGTGGTGTCAATGGCATTGAATAAACAGAAAGGGTGAGAGAGCATGGAAGATCAACTATCCTTTTTTCCAAGACTGGCTGTGTCTTTGCATTTTTTCTCTTGGGTTGGTCAGATCTGAAGGAATGAAGACCTCTATGTTGAATAGAACTGGGTACCTGACCTTATTGCCAGGGCTGTCTCTAGACTTGAGAAAAATCACATTGTGTGTCCTTATCTCCATATTGGTATTCAGCTGAGTTTGAGTTCAAATGAATACCTGAGGTGGGGAAAGAAACCATAAATGGGCAACATGGAGCCTGAGGTAGGAGGTGTGGAAGAGGGAAGAGCAGGCCTAGTCCCTTGCCGGGGAGATAAGTAGGGGGAACTTTTTGTATGTAGATGAGGCTTGGAAATTTTTTTAGTACTCTTTGGGAGACCTACTTCCTCTCCCTAAATTGCTTCCCATCACTACCTAGTCCAGGTCCCGTTCACAGGAGGTCCCCAGAGCATAGGGTCCTTGTCAATCTTCCAAACTTCCTACATATTAGGGATGGCTCTCTAGAACCCTTCTGACCACAAGACTCCTCCTATGGTTGCCTGGGCTCCCTGGGTACATGTTACCTTGTACCAGTAACCAATGGTTCTTTTACATACTATTATCATCTTTTCTCAACTCCTCTCAGCCCTGAACTGGCATCATGGTTCCTGCAGATGGCTAATTCAAACATTCCGAGGAGAAATTCCTTGGAAGGACTGCTATAGAGAAGCATTGTATTTTTCTCTTTCCCTTTGCCCTTCTCCCTTCAAATTGTGGTCGTAGAACATCTTTTGCCAGAACTGCTTGTTTTAACAGGGAGAACACTGGATTGGGAGCCAGCTGATAAAGATGCTAATGCAAGTCTGTCATCTATTATTTATTGGAATTTGGACAAATCAACTGAATGAGTTTTTGATAAGCATATGCCAGCCACTGCGCTTGAAGTGAAAGCCATCCTTGCCCTTAAAGAGCTTACATTTGACTGGTGGTAAACAGCAAACCTACATATGTCTAAAAAAAACCAAAACAGATGAAGCAGATTCCAAGGAAGTTGTAGGTGTGTGTGTATGGGGGGAGATGGGTGGTAATTGAGCTGAGCCTTGTAGGAAGGTAGGAATTCCAGTAAGGAGGGAGAGCATTACATATACAGGGGACAACCAGCACAAAGTCCCAGAATGGGGAGCTCAGCTCCCACTCAATCACCTCTTCTTTCTTCCTTTGCTTCAGTTTTTAAGAAAGAAGTGGTCCTTTTCTTTGATGACAGGGATTCTTTTCTGTGGTAGAGACTACAAAAGGGATTGTTGTTATTACTCCCATTTTACAGATGAGAAAGCTGAGAGATTAGGGAATTTACCTGTGTTGCCACAGCTAATAACAAATGTCAGAAGAAGGATTGATCCTTTTCCTGATCTTTCTGTTGTAATACCCTGCCTCACATTATTGACCAAATCATGTTTTCTAAAGTTATGGGGAAGAGAATTCTAGTAGTTAGCTGCTGGAACTGGTTTTGTCATTTATCTGGGTTATTGTGTTTCTGTGTCGTTTCTTTCTTTCTTAAAAGGCTGGGTGAACTTCGGTCAAATTGAGCTTCTAAGGTGGTAACTGGGTAGCTCCAGGTCTAGAGATGGGAGGTCCTGGGTTCAAATCTAGCCTCTCAGACACTTTCTAATTGTGTGACCCTGGGCAAGTCACTTAACGCCTGTTGCCTAGCTCTTTCTGCTCTTCTGCCTTAGAACCAACACACAGTATTGATTCTAAGACAGAAGGTAGGATTTTATAAAAAATAAAACAAAATAAAAAATTGAGCTTCTAAATCTTGTGCCTCAGTTTCCTTATCTGTAAAAAGGAAAGAATAATCTCTACCTCATATTCAGCCCTCAAGGTTGCCATGAGGATAAATGGGAAGATGCTTATAAAACGTGTTTAATATGGAGTTTATTAAAGTATTGTTATTACAAGCATTATTTTTATTGCCATGATGCTAGCTGGCATCTTGGGGATCTAGGGCTTGTCAACTGATTGACTAAGGATTTATCATACGTTAGAGGTCAATTCAGATGATGCCAGAGAGTCAGTCAACAAACATTTATTGAACACCTTCCCTGTACCAAGCCCTGGGGATGAAAAAAAAAAGGCAAAAACTTCAAGGAGCTCACATTTGAATGAAGGGACAATATGTAAATAATTGTTCAGTTTAGCCTTTTATCAGTCATGTCTGGCTCTTTATGACCCCTTTTGGAGTTTTCTTGGCAAAGATACTAGCGTGGTTTGTATCTTCTTCTCCAGTTCGTTTGGCAAATGAGGAAACTGAGGCAAATAGGGTTGTGACTCGCCCCAGGTCATACAGCTATTAAGTATCTGAGGTCAAATTTGAACCCAGAAAGATGAGTCTTCCTGAATCTAAGCCCAGGATTCTATCCACTTGGCTATCTAGCTGCCCCTGTAAATAACCAAGTGTAGATAAGCTATGAAGAGAGTAGATTAAGGTGCCTCTAAAGGTTCTGTCTTGTCACCAAGAGATTTCTATCTATCGATAGAGACCTGCAGTCCCTGTGTCAAGGCAAGGTGAATCTGAGTCACTCAGGTAAGAGTAATTCATCAGGACACAAAGAGAACCTGTGGAAGTTGCCTCAGTCATAATTGTTTTCAATTTGAGTCATTAAAATTGGCCAGAAAAAGGCCAGAAGCAACATTAAAATGGCCTTCCTTTTTAGCTGGCAAGACTAGGATCAGCCCTGCTGGGAGGATTGCTCTCATCTGAGCCCTGCCAGGTCTGTGGGCCTTCCTCTTTTGCTAACCTCAAGAAGTTGGAAAACAGTGTTTGACAGCTACGTTCTCCTCCCCTTTCTTCCCTATTTCATTGAATTTTCTGACCAGGCTTCATTCCCTCAGTTCCCACAGAGCAAACAGCTGGGATGCCTCAGCAAACAGTTTCCATGGCCAGGGCCAGTGGCTATGGAGAGTTGGAAAATATTTACCAAGGGGTGGCTGGATTGAGTTCTTTCCACACCTACTCTTTGCATAGAGCCAACCTGATCCCCTCCTGGTCAAGGGCCCTCCATTCTTGTGGGCCCCTGGCTGGGTGTGGTCATGGGCAGGAGCAAAAGAGAAAATGGACAGCAGAGGCAATATCAGCCAAGGCAGCTAAGGCTGTATCTTGGGAGTCAGGAAACCTGGATCCACTGTTTGTGTTTGAACTCCCTTCCTTTATCTGTTTCAGTTCTTCCTGCCTTTCAAGTAACCCATATTTCTATATGCTTTGAAGTTTACAAAGCACTTCCCTCACAATGCCAGTATGTAGCGCAAATGGTTATTTCCATATTGCAAGGAGTAAAGTAAATCTAAGTGAAACGATTTATACTCATAAGATTATAGACTTGGCAGGACCTGTGCCCCCAGATGGAGCCCCTCTGGCCCTTGGCCAGACACCACCGCCCTTCTCTGCCCAGGAAGGACTTGTAGTAAGGAGGGACCTAAGAGATCTCCTAATCCAAACCCCTCATTTTATAGATAACAATAATGGTTATAGGGATGGAAGAATGATGGTGTCCTCTACAGGAACAGGGAAGTTAGGAGGAAGACTGGGTTTAGGTGGAAAGAGGGGAACAATAATACTATTAAATAGCATTTTAAAGTTTACAAAATATTTTACAAATGCTTTCTCATTTGCTCTTCACAACAAACTTATAAGGTAGGTGCTATTAAATAGGTATCAAGTAATAACATTTGTATAACTCAGTGGAATTGCTTGTCGACTCTAGGAGTGGAGAGGGAAAGAAAATGAATCATGTAAACAAGGAAAAATATTTTTAAAAAAATAAAAAATTTAAATAAAAACAAGGTAGGTGCTATTATTATCTCTATTTAACAGATGAGAAAAATGAGGCGATTAAGTAATTAATCCAAGATCCCACAGTTAGTGTCTGAAGCATGATTCAAACTCAGGTCTTCCTGACTCATCCAGCACTCTAACCATTGTACTCATGAGCTGCCTCAGATGAAGAAATAGACTCATAATGTTCAGGTGTCTGGCAAATTTGAACAGAGAGAGCAAACCCCGAACCTGATTCCAAATCCAATGTTCTGTCCTTCAGATCTCTCTGGTTCTTAACTTGGTTTCCCAGCTGGGAATGGAATCCAGGTCTTCGGTATTCCAAGTCTATCACCCTTTTTGTTAAACAAGAAGGTCTTTCTAAAGAGGGAACATTCTTTACCCCTTAAACAGAGGTCATTGAGATAGAAGGAAAAAGCAGCTAGGAGGCATTTGGTATCCTAGGAGCACAGGGCCATGGAACAAGTATGGAGGAATAAGTTGGGGAGAAAAGGGGAATTCCCCCAGAGAAATTGGGTATTTGCCATCATAGCTTGTGGAGGAAACTACACTTTGAGGTAAGGAAAGGAAGAGAAAATGGTGCTCATCCTGAACACTGTGCAGGGACAGAGCCGCCGGGCAATGTGGCTGGCCTGTTTAACAGAGCTCATCTGAACTTGGTCTACAGCCATTCCTCAGGAGTTTCATTCCCTCTGGGTGCCAGAGAGACAGGCCTTCTTATACATTTTTTAAGGACAGGAATTGGGTCTTTTTTTGTTTTTGTTTTTCACCTTTAGAACAATGTTGTGTGCATCATAGGGATGTAAGGACTGAACTCCCAGTGAGGAAATTCCCTTTACCAGTGTAAGTCAATGTTTCTCTGAAACAGACTTAAGGAGTTACCTGAAGCACTGAACATGGGGCAGTTAGGTATCACAATGGATAGAACACTGGGCCTGGAATCTGGAATATCTGAGTTCAAATCTGGCTGGATACTTCCTAGATGTGTGACCTTGGGCAAGTCACTTAACCCCCATTGCCTAGCCCTTTCCACACTTCTGCTTTGGAATCAATATATAATATTGATTCTAAGACTGAAGGTAAAGATCTAAAAAAATTTTCATCGAATTTGTTTGTTGCTATAAGAAGTCATACTTATATATGGTTCTTAAGTTTACTAAGTACTTTCTTCTGGGTAGGTACAAGTATTATGAAGAAGGTACATGGTACAGTGAATAAAGCCCTGGGTCTTGAGTCAGGAAAACCCAAGTTCAAATACTTGTTTTCAGATACTAACTGTCCAACAACCAAGTCACTTAATATCTGTCTGCTTTGAGTTCCTCATTTATGAAATGGGGACAATAATAGCACCTCCCTCCCAGGGTTATAGTGAAGATAAAATGAAGTAAGATTCATAAGGTAATTTGCAAGCCTGAAGGTGCTAAATACTAGCTATTATTATTTCCATTTTACACACCATTAAACTGAGGATCAAAGAAATTATAGCCTTATCCAGGGTCACAGAGCTAGAAAGTATCTCTTAATAAGTAAGCCTTTGATCCTGGGTGAGGTGGCAAATGATGGGCATAACTGAGTTCATGGGGTCTTAAACTCAAATCTGGGTTCTTTCGGGGTCACACTTTCCTTTTCATGAAACTTTATAGCAAAGGAGTCAAACACATGACCTGAGACTCAAGTGGGATCAGAACTAGATCAAAAAGTAATTGGAAAATATGTAACAAAATAAATAAAAATACAATAAAACAGAGATACTGTTATATTTTAAAATTAAGTCAATTTGTACCCAGCAGGGATTCTTCTGATTGGAAGTGCAGCTTCTTTTTTTTTTATTATTTAAAAATTTTTTCCATGGTTACGTGATTCATGTTTTTTCCCTCCTCTCATCCCTTCCTTTCCCTTCCCAGAATTAAGAAGCTATTCCACTGGGTTATACACATACATATTATTGCTTAAATCCATTTCCATGTTATTCATTTTTGTAATAGAATAATCTTTTAAAACCCAAACCCTAAATCACATACCCATATAAACAAGTGATAAATCACGTTTTCTTCTGGATTCCCACTCCCACAGTTCTGTCTCTAGATATGGGCAGCACTCTTTTTCATAAATCTGTAATCTCTTTTTTATTTGAGTTTGACCCCCCTGCTTTATAACAGAGTAGCCCAAGAGTGCTCAGAATATCAGGCCATACTGGGTACAGGATGTTTCCTGGGCACAGACTCTACCACTACTCTTTCTCTACCCCAGGAACAATTAATGGAACTATTGGTTCTCCCATGGCCACAAAGTATTTTCCTGACTCTTGGGGAGTGCCTTGCCCATAGTTTAGGAATTTCAGCTCAGGGCACTGCCAGGTCAATTGAGACAAGAGTCTTTAATCACTTATTACTGTTAGGAATAAATAGGGTCTGACCATAGGTTTAAGCGATACGTGGTTCTGACCCCATTTCCAAATCCCAGAATGGAACTTAATCCAAACTTCATAGAATCTCAGCTTCCTCTTAGGCCTGTCTGACAGCCTGTGTTAGGAAGTCTTCACCTGTGTTCTGTCTTGGCAGCTGTGTTTCAACATGACCATTTTAATTACCTATGTTAGAAATACTTTCCTAGTAGGAAGGTTCAAATTTTCAGAAATAGGTCCCAGAACTTAGCAAGACTGTGCCTCACACCTACACAGGGCCTCTCCCTACCACCTCAACTGGTTAATAATGTCTATACTTTCTAGAAACCATTCACTGCTCTCAGCAACTAGTTGAGTAGTTGTTTTTAAGGCTGGACTCATTGTCCCATGTTTGGACAAGAAATCATATCCACGACTCCAATGACTACAACCATATACTGTGTCTAAATCCCATACCAGAAGACTTGAGCTACTGTACTGAACAGACCCTTTTAGGGCATTGTGCTTTCTTTGAAAAGAATGGATTAATTTTTTTTAAAGTAGGAATACAGGAGGCAGCTGGGTAGCTCAGAGAATTGAGAGCCAGGCCTAGAGATGGGAGGTCCTAGGTTCAAATCTGACCTCAGACACTTCCCAGCTGTGTGACCCTGGGCAAGTCACTTGACCCCCATTGCCTAGCCCTTACTACCCTTCTGCCTTGGAGCCAATACACAGTATTGACTCCAAGATGGAAGGTAAGGGTTTAAGTAAATAAAATAAAATAAAAGTAGGAATACAAATCTGGCCTCAGATACTTCCTAGATGTCTGACTGTGGGCAAGTCCTTTAACTCCAATTATCTAGCCCTATGTTGGTGAACCTATGGCACATGTGCTAGAGTATACCAGAGAGGGATGCTCCCTTTCCCCTCTCCACACATTCCTGAGGACATTTCTCACATCACTGGCCCCTCTGCCCAGCAGCCTAGTGGGAGCACTTCCTCCCTCCCCTGTCTGGGGTAAGACAGGGGTCTCACATGAGCCATGAGGGTTGCACTTTGGGCACTCCACCTCTAAAAGGTTCACCATCACTGACCAGCTCTTCTGCCTTGGTACCAATACATAGTACTGATTCTGAGACAGAAGGTAAGTTTTTTGTTTTGTTTTGTTTTGTTTTTAAACATGGGCATATCCATACAGATACCTCTGTTAAGGAATTCTGATATGAAAATTCAAATTTATTAAGCAGATAAATTGAGAGTACGAACTCATTCATTATTTTACTTAAGAATTAACCACAGAATTCCTTTAATTAGCAAATTCCTTTGGTGCATTGACCACAAAAATTTAATTTCCATACATATTATGTAAAGTGAATTATGCTTTCAGTTGTCTAGGAATACACAATTTCAGTAAATTCTTCTATTATTCTATAAATGGGCTATTAGGAGCAGTAGCTAGATAGCATAGTGGATAGAGCACCAGACCAGGAGTCCTGGATTCAAATTTGACCTCAGATGCTTCCTTAGTATAAGACCATGGGCAAGTCACTTAACCCTGATGCCTTATCCCTTGATGCTCTTCTGTCTTAGAATTGATACTAAGAGAGAAGGTAAAAGAAAGAGCTTTTAGGAACAGGTTTTTGGGCACTAGCTGGAAAGGGCAAGCATCATTTCAGAGATGATCATAAGCTATAAATCTAGGAGAGACATCAGATCTGAGTCCTCTGCTCTAGTTCCCTCATTTTACAGATGAGTGTATTGAGGTCCAGAGAGATGGGTGACTTACCCAAAGTCACATAGGTAGTAAATAGCAAAGCTGGGATCTCATCTCAGGTCCTGGGGATTCAAACTTTTTCTGCTCTAGCATGCAGCCCCAGGACTGTGCTCCCATTTAGGAGGAGAGAGTTCACTGGTATGACTGAAGTATCTGAACAGGCCCCATGTTCCCAATCTGATACCAAAGAAGAAAGAGTAAACTGGATAAAAGCCAATGTGAACTGACAACAGGCATGTTGGAGAGCAAGTTAGAAAGAACAGCAGGGATGAGCAGAGGCTAGAGAGGAAAAGCAGAAGAGAATATGAACTAATGTTCTCCTTGCAGGTGAGACAAGAGGCTGAAATCAGACCCAGGTGGCTAGTGGGGCCATAAGACAAGGGAGACAGTAGAAAATATTGAATGGGATGGGAACTAATATCAAGAGAGAGAGAATATTTGTGGAATTGCAATTGATAGGCAGCATAGATTCCTGGTAGGAATAAAGATGGGAAAGAAATATTCATAATGGCCAGTATAAATATAGCACTCTGAGATTTTCAAAGCACTGTCTATGGTATGTATTATTTCATCTGATCTTCATATCAACAGGGAAAGGGTGAGGATAAAGAAAGCAGGCAAATTCTGAGTGGAATCCAAGGGCCCTTGGGTGCTGGGAGAGAGGGAAAAATCTGAAGGAACATTTTCTAATTGTGAATGAAGCCTGTGATGCCGGGGAGGAGTCAGACTGCATTTGAAATTGCTTTCGCAGACATTTCTGATGGGGAACAGAGGGAGCTCTGTGTACCCTTTCTCTTCCCCTCCCCTCTCTTCTCTCCACCCTTCACCACACACACACCCAAACTTCTATACTCATTATCTCCAGCATCAACCCCAGAGAGACTGGGCTGATGCTAGCTCCAGGGGCCTGGGGCACTGTATTTGGGTGGAATCTCTGCCTTCTCAGCCCCACTCAGACAATTAATCAACCAGCATTTATTAAACACCTACCTTGTTGTCAGATACTATACCGTGCTAGGCTCTGGGAATACAAAAATGAAAGTCTATGCCCTCAAGGAGTTTACATTCATGGGGGGAACAACATATTCAGGAATAATTCTCTATAGTACTTGCACAAAATCCATTCAAGGGCTATTTTTTGCAGGAGTGAGGAATGGGAGAAAAGGGGAACTAGCAACTGAGCTCAAAGGCTACATGTTCAGCACTCAAATGGAGTTTTCTTACTGAAACACTTTCCTGCACTTCTCCCCAGGCTAAAGATGCTCTACCAGCCCCAGCTGAAAGAAGGAAATCATTCCTAGGAAAATCTCCCACTTGGGGTTGAGTCAGATAGCTCTTCAGAGAAACAATCACCAAGGAATGTGATGACCCTGAAAGCATAGGGGGAGGGCTCAAGCCTTCAGTCTCATGAGGCTACCAAAGGGATCCTACAGATGACTCTGGGGGAAGCCAGATTTTTTCTTCATAGAGAGATGAGGGAAGAGCTCCATTTGCTTTCCTTCAAGATCTACATCATCTACTCACCCTCACACCCGGTCCTAGAGAAAATGCTTTCTTTAGCTTAGGCCTGGAAACTCCCATTGCCTGCAGAACTTGGGGGTGAGGGGAGAGAAGTGTTTCTGGAACCATAGCCTTGGCATCAGGGGAGTAAGTGAGATCCATAGAGATTGTCAGTTGTACCAGGGACCCTTCTCCAATGAACTCCCTTTCTCTTTCCCTCTCCCCCTCTCTCATCTTCTTTCTCTCTCGGTCTCTCCCTCTCCCTCTTTTCTGTCTCTCTCTCTCCCTCTCTCCCTCCCTTCCTCTTCCTCCCACACTCTCTCTATCTTTGTAGGTCTCTGTCTGTTTCTCAGTCTCTGTCTCTCTCTCCCCCTCCACACCCCCTTTGCACATGTGTGAAAACAGGAAGCTGTAGAGGTAGCACCTGAGCCTCGGGCCAAGAGGTTGGACCAAACTGGCAAAGGAAGGGCCCAGACTCCCACCTCTTCGCATGCAATCACATTTTATCAACAACTGCTTTCCCAAGGAAGTGATGGGAGAGCTTCCGGACAGAATCTAGGTGCACTAAAAGGACTGGCCAGAGGGAAAGAAAAATTTCCTGGTGTGAATCTTCAGGTTTTTGAAGCTTACTAGAGCTCAACTGAACATCCCAGGGTAGGGTGATAGGATGTGGGGCTGAAAAGATCCTGAGAGAACATCTAGCCCAGCCACCTAATTTTACAGAGAAGGAAACTTGAGACCCAGCAAAATAAAATTATTTTTCCAGGATAACAGAGGTAGTAAGTAACAGAAGTAGGAATTGAATTCAGTTTTTGGACTACAAATCCGGGTCACTTTCCACTATCCTAAAGGAACAAGAGAATAAGGTATCATAGATGGTTAATATTGTAAGAGACAGGAAGTTGGGGTACATCGAATCTACTTTGTAGCTAAGCTAAACAAGAATCTGCTCTGTGCTCTCAGTGATAGTCTCTTCTTCAAGACCTACACTGGAAGATAGATAGAAAAAATGGAGAGGAGAGACTCTAAATGAACACCTTAATGCAAATACCAACAACATGGAAATGGGTTTGAATCAAGAACACATGTGATACCCAGTGGAATCTCCCATTGGCTATGGGAGAGGTGGTGGGAGGGGGGGAGGAAAAGAAAATGATCTTTGTGTCTAATGAATAATGTTTGGAAATGACCAAATAAAATAATGTAAAAAAAAGAAAGAAAAAAATGGAGAGCTACCAGGAAACTATTTCAGACAACAAGACAAAGTATTAACTAAATGTATTTGGAGAAATACAAATCTAACTACAAAGGGCAATACTTTAAAAAATTAGGAATCAAAGCAGAAGAGCACTTCTAGAACTCAAACTATAAAACACTAATATGTATATATATATATGTATAATGTATACATATACACACACATAACTTTACATAGATATCTGTATATATCCACAGACTTGTATATATACACATATATATGCATACATATACATATGCATATATAAAAACTGTAATAATCAAATTTGTGATACCAGCTTAAAAATATAAAAAAAGGATCAATAAAACAGACTAGGTAAGGAAGAATCAGAAACCACTGGATTTAATAATATAATATTTAATAAATATGAAAACATATATTAGAGAAGAATTCCCCATTTGATAAGTATTATAAGGAAAACTAGAAAGTAGTTTGATGGAAATTAGTTTGAGACTACAGATTCAAAACCTTTTTTGCAACATAGATCCTTTGGATAGTCTGGTAATGACTAAGTACTCCTTGGAATAGGGTTTTTAAATTCATAAAGTAAAATACTTAAGATTACAAAGGAAATAAATTCTTTTGAAATACAGTTATCAAAATACATATTTTATTTTTTTAAAGTTTCCAGATCCCAAATTAAAAACTACTGGTTAATTGATTGCTTGTCAGCTCTGGGAGGGAAGAGGAAGAAGAGAGGGAGCCAATATGGGTTATATAACATTGGAAAACAAATGTATGTGGAAATTTGTCATTAAAATAAAAATAAATAAAAGATGCAAAGAAATAAAAAGCCCCCTCCAACATTTTGCACCATATACCACAACAAACACAGAATGGATGTCAATTGATCAAAAGTTATTCCCTGGGGCAGCTGAGTGGCTCCGTGGATTGAGAGCCAGGTCTAAAGATGAGGTTCTGGGTTCAAATTTGACTTCAGACACTTTCTAGCTATGTAACCCTGGGCAAATCACTTAACCCCCATTGCCTAGACCTTAATACTCTTCTGCCTTAGAACCAATACACAGTATTGATTCTAATATGGAGGGTAAGGGTTTAAAAAAAAAAAGTCATTCTCTAAAAACATTAGAGGAGAGCCAGATCAGGTACCTTTTACAATTATAATGAGGTGAATTCTTAACCAAACAAGGAATAATGGCAATTACAAAAGATAAAATAGATCATTTTGACTATAGTAAATTGACAAGGTTTTTAATAAACATAATTATTTCAAATAGGATAAGAAGAGAAGTGGTTGAGTAGGAAAAATCTTTATATCAAATATCTCTGATAAAAGTTGAAGATATGAATAGACAGCAAACAAAAATATATAAGACCAAAAGCAGTTCCCCAAGACATAAGGGTGAAAGAATATGAAGAAAAAGCCCTTAAAAGAAAAGTTGCAAATTATGAACAATCATGTAAAAGACATCCCTGAATCAAGGATGAGAAATAAATCAGCACAACTTAGAGGCTTTACTGTACCCAATAAATTGCAAAGATAACAAAAGATGACAATAGTCAATACTGAACAACTTGTGGGAAGACAGTTTGTTGTTGGGTACTGTTTGTGGAACTCTGAATGGCCCAGCCATTTTGGAAAGCAATTTGAAACTATGGGAGAGAGAGTAGGAGAGCAACTTAAATATCTATATGTACCTTTTTAACCTAGAGATTCCACTGCTAGATATATACTCCAAAGAAATCAACAATTTTAAAAAAGGCTCCATATATACCCAAATACTTATGGCAGTACTTTTTGCATTAAAACAAAATAGGTTTCCATTAATTGGAGAATGGCTAAATAGTTGTAAGGGTATAAATATAATGGAATATTACTATGCTGTTTAAAAAAAGGAATATAAATGTGGGAAACACTAGAAGGCAAATGAAGTAAAACAGAAAAAGGCAAACAATATACCTAATGACTACAATAATGTAAGTGAAAAAAAAACACCAACAAAATAATTGAAACAATGCTGTGAACATATAATGACCAATCTTGACCAAAAGTATGAGATATGAGAAGGCATCTCATTCCCTTCTTTCCAAAAGTAGACAATTAGGGATCTTGAACATGGAAGAGAGCCAAACTTTGTTTTTATGCATTAGTTTTCCCAAAGAAGGTTTTTCCCCCCTCTTTCTGTTATTTTACAGTTCTTTGTGGTAAATTAGGGTGACTCTTTGGGACAGCATTGGAAGAATATTTCACTGGGAAATCAAATGGTATAAAAAATAAAACACATCAATAAAATTATTTTTCAAAGAAATAAGGGGAAGGAGTATCTGATTCTCAGTTAAAATAAGGAAGGGACCTCAGGGAAAGGAGCCTTCAATATCTACTTCTCTCTCAAATGATGGCTTTCAAAATGCTGCTCAAACTACCACCTCCAGGAAGTCTTCCTTGACTAATCTCATTTAGTTTAGATCTCATAGATCATTCTGTGATTCCTCAATGTATGTAGATGGTGTCAATCCTGGATAAAGTTGACAGAATTGAGCATGCTATTCTCAGAATGAGCATTCAGCTTATACAGCTAGTTTGTTATCTTTTGTTGGTTGAGGACTCTGAGACAGGCTTGGGAGGGAGACCAATGGACAGAAGGGGCAATGAGCAGCTTATTTGCTTCCTTTGCCTATCCTGAGTTGGGCTGGAAGCACACAGGTGTTTTGATTTGTTGGTCCAAGCCTGGTTGTACCACCACCACGGAGGGGAGAAAAGCCTTGGGTCTATATTGCCTGCTTGCTGCCTAGTCAGTTGGCACTTTTTAGCCCATCATTGAAGTGCTCTCTTTCATGAAGGGGAATAAACAACTGCCTCTTTTTACTTGTACTTTCTGACTCTCATTTTGTTTATTTGAGTGAGTGGGGCACTAGTAATCAATTTTTATCCCACATGGTCTTGTACTTATTTGTCTATTTCTTGAATTGTTCTTATGTGTGCTTTATGTATTTTTGTGCCTCTGTCCCTTATTAGATTTCAATCAGGGACTATATTTGGTATTGCTTCATGATGCATTGGGAAGAGGACTGAATTTAGTGTCAGGAGAGATATGGATTCAAATTACTCCTTCTGAATTTACTTCCTGTGTCGCCATGAGTAACTCATTCAAACTCTGAGTCTCAAATTTCTTACCTATAAAATGTGGATGATAATACTGATAGCAATATGTATGTTACAAGATTGTTGCATGAATCAAATTAGATCATGCATGTACAATACCTTGTAAACCCTTAAGCCCTCCATAGATGTGAGCTTCTATTGTTTTTCATGATGTCTAGGAAAGGGCTGAATTCATGGGATTCAAAGCTAGAAGAGAACTAAGAGATGGTCTCATCCAGCTCCCAAATTTTGTATATTCAGAAAACAGAATTCTGGAGGGATGAATAACTTCTTTAACATCACATAGATAAATAATAGAAGAACCAAGATTTGAACCTAGATTATCAGATTTTTAGATTCAGTACTCTTCCCAATGTATCACACTCCTTGAGCTCCCATGCACAAAAGTGAAATTCAGCAGGAATCAAGCTGTTCCTAATTAGTAGCAGAGGGAAAGGACCTTGAAGGAATACAGTCCTTTTAGAATCCTCAATTCCCATCTTCTGATGTCTTTGTTTTTTTATAGGAAGTTTCCCTCTTTCTCATTCACTTCTATTTTTGCCTAACTCCTGCTCCAATTGAAATTGCTCTCTTCTTTGCTGGTATTTGTTGTTCAGTTGTTTTAGTTATGTCCAACTTTTCATGACTCCATTTGGGAATTTCTTGGCATAAATGCTGGAGTGGTTTGCCAATTCCTACTTCAACTCATTTTATAGAAGAGGAAATGCAGACAAATAGACTTTCATAAGGTTATAAAGATAATAAGGATCTGAGGCCAGTTTTTGAACTCAGGAAGATGTCTTCCTGATTTCAGGCCCTTGCTCTGTCCACTATACCACTTAATTGCCCCTTAACTGTTATATCATTAGCCTTTTCCTTGTTCTTCTACAATAAAAGTCTTCTCCTTGGCAGCCTTAGCTTTTTTACCCCAATAGTGACTGATTAGTCCCACTACCTATGGGAGAAAATTAGTTTTTCCCTACCTGGGCTATTCTGATTGTGGGGAAGGGAGGGAAGATGGTGTTTTCCAAGACTGTGAGAAGGATTATAACACAAAGAGTCTTAGATATAGAAGGTACCTTAGAGATCTAGTCCAAGTCCCTCATTTGACAGATGAGGAAACAGGTCCAGAGAGAATGAATGTCGTTTCTAGAGTCAACAAGTAGCAGATAGCAGATTTTAATCTAGAATCAAAATCTATTGCTTTTTTCCACTCCACCATGCTGGGACCTGGAATGGTGACTAATGCTATAATCTAGGAACTGTTTTTGGAGCTTGCAAGTTTTGGTTTGCCTTGCTGATATGAACTCTTTAACATCTATTTAGCTTGAAGACTTCCAATTTTCCAGTGAACTAATCAAATTCCTATCATATACTCCTAGAAATTCCTTACCACTGAAGGCAATCCCCTCACCCTGGATGTATTTGGGCTGGAAATATTTTCCATTAGGATGACTTTAATGATTTTCCGAAACTTACCCTTTCACTCCATTGTCTGAGAGCTCTAAGCAGAATAGTTAGAAGTTGACAGTTGTTCAGCCCCATCCAAGAAAGCCACAAATGCAAATCTACTTCATTTAAAGGCTCAATAAAAATGACAGAAACAGAGTAGCAATGGACTAATGCCAACTGGTTTGATGGCACTGGGCATAGTCCAGGTTAGGGCTCAAAGAGATTCATTGAGGCTTTAAGGCTTCTTGAGTTTTTAAAGACCCAAAGACAGATTATTCTGTCCTGAGGGATTCCCTAACCGTGGCCAATCAAAGAGACACACAGTTCATCAATCAATAAACATTATTAAGTGCTTTGTATGTGCCAGGTACTATGCTAAGCACTAAATGCCAAAGGAGTTCCTAGGAGTTAAGTTCCTTAGAATTGCTGTTGAGGGAAGGTGGTAACTAGGTGGCTCAGTGTATAGAATGCTAGGCCTAGGGACAGGAAAACCCAGGTTCAAATATGACCCTGGACACTTCCTAGATATTTGACCCTGGCCAAGTCACTTAGCTCTCATTGCTTAGCCCTTACCACTCTTTACACATACGAAGATGGAAGGTAAGGGCTTAGAGGGGGGGAAAAAGAAGCACCATTGAATATGAATCATAAAATTGAAGCACTTTGTCAGACGGTCATTATTATTACTCTAAAATCATAAAATGCCGGAACTGGGAGTGACATTAGAGATCTAATACATTCCCCCTCCCCTACTTGACAGACTTTGAGAAATGACTCTCTCTAGGTCACAAATTTCCTGTGTAACAGAACTAGGATTGGGTACCAAAGGCTCCTCAGTCTCAAACTGGTATTATTTCCATAATAACATGCTTTGTCTCACCAGGACCTCATAGCACTTGTCATCTGTGATTCTCCATTTAACTTTCCAGCTGTCTCACAAAGTTGGTAGGATCCTAATGGGATCATAGATTTAGAGGTGGAAGAAAACTAATATCTTTCACTTTAGAGAGCAAAAACTTAGGCTCAGTGTAATAACAGGATCATGGAATGTGTTCTGGAAGGGATCTCATATGCCATCTAGTTCAAATCCCCTCCCCCCATTTTAGAGATGAGGAAACTGAAGCCAAGAAGGGTCAGTGACTTGCTCAAAGTCACACAAGTAGTAAGTGACAGAGCTGGGATTCTACCCCAGAACCCTTGATCCCAAAACTAGCAGTCTTTCTATCACTTCTCAAGAAGGCAATAAAAGATTACAGAAGAAAAGACTATGGAATTAGAATCTTGGGTCCTAGCTTTTGAAGCTCCTGTCTTGTTCCTGTTCCTACATAGTAAACCCTCTTTGCATCAGAGGAAAACTTCAGACCTCAGGAAAGGAATCTGCTGTGTGTCACCTTTGTATACTCTCTTCACTGAAGAGATTTTTGGAGAAAACAGCTGAAACCCTACTCTCTAGAGGAACAGGAGGAATGCCTACTTATCATCCAAAGACCAACTCAAATGTTTCCTCTTCATGAAGCACTCTCCAGTAGCCCACTCAGTAACAATCTTCACCCTTAGACTTACCTGTCCCTCCAGCTTATGCCTTAATAATAGCTAGGATCTATATGACCTTTTAAGGTTTGCAAAGTGCTTTACAAACATTGTCTCATCTTATCTGCAGAATAACTCTGGGAAGTAGGGGCTATTATTATCACCCCTATTTTACATATGGGGAAACTGAGGCAGAAATAAGTTTATTTTTCTTTGTTTTTGTTTTTAGTGACTTCTCCAGGGTCACACAGCTAGTTAGTATCTGATATCTGATTTGAAATTCACTTTTCCTTATAACTGTTTCAATTTACAAATAAGTCACTGACCAAGTATTGTTACTTTTTCTATCCCCCTACCAGACAGTAAGCTCCTTGAGGGCAGGAGCTATGTCTTACCTAAATTTTGTATCTCCCCCAGTTCCTAAAACAGTTCTCAGCACACAGAGTTTAGACTGACAGGTAGAAAGCATCCTGGTTGAAAAACAGAATGGGAAGGTAGGTACCAATAATAGCTGACATTTATATAGGATGGCTTAAAAGTCTGAGATTTGGGGATACCTTGCATATAGCTTTAAAGTGAGAAAAGCTCTTTATGTTCATTGTTTCATTTGATCTTCAAAACAACTCTGTCAGATAGGTACTATATATATCATTATCCCCATCTTACAGAAAACCCGAACTCACTGAGGTTAAATGCCTTGCCCATGGTCACATGTTCCTAAATATCTTAGGGAGAACTTGAACTCAGGTCTTTCAGCTTCATATAAAAGAACCAGTGTTCTCCCCATTGTGATATATTGCCTTTCTGAGATGCAGTATTCTGTAAGTCATTAAGAAAGTTTGAGACCAAAAAGCCTTCCCAAAACCCCATAATCTTTCCAAGCTACCTTTCTATATCTCTTCTGCTTTTCACTGAAAAACTCCTAGAAAGAATCCTTTGTCCTCACTTCCTTACCATTCACTCACTTCTCAACCCTTTCCAGTCTGATTTAAAATCTTACTACTCAACTGAAATGGTTTTTTTCCCCTAAGATTATCAATTCCCTCTTAACTGTTACATCCAATATTCTTTTTTCTAACTCCTTTCTTCATTGTGTTGAATAATTTGATACTATCAACCATCTCCTTTCACTTGGATATTCTCTTCCCATTGGACTTTCATGACATTACTCTTTCCTGGCTTTCTTCCTACCTTGCTTACTGCTCCTTTTCAATATCTCTTGTTGGATCATCCATCCCCTACACCATAAGCATGGGGGTCTTCCAAGGTTCTGCTCTCATCCACCTCATTGGTTAAATGATCATCTTTATATAGATACTTTTCCCCTTTGACAGAACCAATCTTAATCAGTCTCCTGAGCTCTAGTCCCATGTCTCAAACTGACTACTGTACATCTCCACCTGTATGTTCCATCTGAAGCTCAGACTTCACAAATCCCACCCTTAACTCTACTTCTCCAAACTACCCTAATTCTGTTGAGGGCATCATCATTTCCCAGTAACCCAAGATCACAATGTTGCAACCATCCCTTACTCTTCTCTCTCCCTCATTCCCTCTATCCAGTCAGGTGCTAAATCTTATTAATCCAGCCTCTACAACTTCTCCTACATCCATCGCCTTCTTTTCCATTCAAACATCCTATCCCATATTCATAGCCTCCTTATATTTCTCTTGGACTATTGCTCTAGCCTCCTGTTTCATCTCCTTATTCACAGGCTCTTCTGGCTCTGATTCATTCTCCAATGAATAGCTATCAAAATAATTTTCTGAAGCCCAGGTGTGACCGTGTCACTTTTTTTTTGCCCAATACTCCCTAATGGCTCCCTATCATACCTAGGATAAAATATTCCTCAGCCAGACATTTGAGAAAGTTGGAGACCTGGTTCCAACAGAGCTGTCATTTTGCTTTACTCATCAGAATACTCTTATTTTCTAGCCAAGTCAGACAAGTATCCCCTGTGCCCTTTCAATAGATGGCAATAGATGCCATTTAACAGGGATTGAAATGTTTTTGTCTCTGAATCCCTAGCTCTAGTGCCTTGAACATAATGGGTGATTAATAAATGTCTTTTTGGATTGAGTTACTGAAGGAATCAAAGGCAGTGGCCTCCCTGAACCTGACCATTCAATGTTTATAAAGCATAACATTTTCTGAGGTTATCTGTCTCCTAACCTAACCATCTTTACCTCCTGCTGCTTACTAAGGGTTTAACTTTTATTATTAATACTTAATTTTACATTTAATTATACAACTAACTTGGGGCCTTCCAGACTGTCCTGTGCCAAAGAGGATAGAACCTACTGCTTTGCTGTGAAGATTCTGCTGACATCTTCACTGTCTCATAGATTGAGACATCTTACACAATCACTCCCTGTTTTCTTCCCCTCCCTAGTATCTCTTTCCTTTCCACCTAGTTAGTAATGGTGAGGTCACACTCAACCTCCCCAACTCCCATGCCTCACCTTCCAGAAAGACTGAGAATTTTCAAAGGTGAAACACAGACTCTGTATTTATTGGGGGGAAGGAGAAAGGAAAGTGAAGGAGAAGAAAGATGGAGAGAGAAAATAAGTATGTGTGTATGTAACAATTGGGAGCATGTATGTGAAAGTGTCAGAATAAGAGAGCTCATGTTCTTGTTAATATAGGATTGTAAAATGTATTTGTGCCTCTGTGTGTGTGTGTGTGTGTGTGTGTGTGTGTGTGTGTGTGTGTGTAGAGGCTGGAAATGATGATAGACATGAGAGAGAAAGATTATGAAACTATAGATAGATGAGAGAGGACTGTAAGACTATAGATCAGTGATGATGAACCTTTTAGAGACCAAGTGTCCAAACTTCAACCCTCACATAGCATGTGAGCCTCCTTCTTACTGCAGATAGGGAAGGGAGGAAGTACTCCCACTGGGTTGCTGGGCAGAGGGGTGGATGATGTCTTCAGGTACGAGTAGAGAGGGGGAAAGGAGCAGCCCCCTTCAGCATGAATGCCATAGGTTCACCACCCTGGCTATAGATAGATGATAGAGAAGGACTGTGAGACTATAGATAGATGAAAGAGAAAGACTATGAGACCAAAGGTAGATGACAGAGGACTGTAAAACTATAGATGGATAAGACTATGAGACTATAGATAGATAAAAGAGGACTGTGAGACTCTAGATAGATGATAGAGAAGGACTGTGAGATTATAGATAGTTGATAGAGGAGTATGAGATAGTGGTACCATGGAATTGTCCTGAATTTGGAGTCAGAGGACCTAAGTTCTAATCTCTACTACTTACTATTTGTGTGACACTGGGTATCATGGTACCTTTGGGGGCTTCTGTTTTCTCTTTTATAAAACGAAGAGGGTAGATTACTTGAACCCTAAGGCTTCCTGGAGAGAATTGTAAAGGGTATGGATATCTTTGTCACACAGTGAGAACCCATTATGAGAGAATGAGAGACTGTGTGAGGGTATATGTATGAAAAAAAAGTGTGTCAGTGCTAGTTAAACCCTGCTCTCCCTGTTTCTTTTTAGGAAGGAGGAGACTGGTTGACACTTGTCAAGAGTGATGAAAAATCCAAAAACCCCTTCTGTAGGAGGGAGAGAGGGAGTAGGTAATCTAGGGAGGGAAAGACCTTCCCCTCAGGGCTTCACAAAAGGAAATAAATGTAATCCCAGCACACTCTGGACAGGGAGGAAATACTTTTTCAAGCATCTGGGGAATTGAGGTTTTAGGACCACATGGGTCAGAGAGCCAAGGGCATTCAACTGAGCCTGCTCCATGGCTGGTGGAAGATGCCATTACCAGTCTCCTGACATGGGGATAAAGGTTTTGAAAGGCCTAAATCAGACCACACAGGAAGTGAAACCTGCACAGCCTGTGGAGTGAGCTAGTTTCCCAGTGCTGCTGGCAGATCCTTGGCTTGGTATGGGACTGGTTCAACACTGTCTAGGCTGAGGGCTGGGAGGACATGGGGCCAGCAGACCCCTAGGCCTCAGGGTAGAAAGCATCTGTGGCTAGAGCCCCTCCCAACCTGCTCCAGGCTCCCTTCTGGAATCCCAGAGCTCATGGGAAGTCATCTAGCTTGTTGTTTATCTCTCCAGGAGGCTAGCATTCAAGTCATGCTGTTCACACACATATGTTTTGCATTCAACCACTTTGACAGAGAAGGTGAGTCTATAAACTTCCCTCACCACCACTCAGAAGACTCAATAACCTTCATGGTTGGGAATTACTTTACCACATCTCACCTAATCTTTCCAACTATATTTGAAGATATTTTCTTATTTAGTTGAGAATGAATGTCAAAGACTTCACCATGAAGCTCAGCAAACTCCTCAGATCTAACATGCTCTTTCCATCACCTCTATCCCTATAATTCAATTGGTGAATACTGGGTGGGGACAGAACAGGGCATTCAAGTGGCACAGTGGATAGAGCATTGGGCTCAGAATTAGGAAGCTTTATCTCCATGACTTCAAAGCTGGCCTCAGATACTTATTAGCTGTGTGGCCCTGGGAAAGTCACTTAACCCTGTTTGTATCAGTTTCCTCACCTGTAAAATGAACTGGAGAAGGAAATGGCAAGTCACTCAAGTAACTTTGCCAAGAAACCCCAAATGGGATTATAGAGTCAGACATGACTGAAAAGTGACTGAACCACAAGGGTGAAGCTAAAGGTTTTTTGCTCTGGAGTGTTTGCTCAAGACTTGAAATTTCCACTGACCCTATGCCTGACTTTGCAGGGGATTACCAGGGTTGGAATTATATTGAGAGGTGTCTATAGCCATGTCAAGGCATACTGAAGATAAATGGGAAGAATTGTCTGTAAGATCTTTACCAACCATCCCCCATACTGAGACCCCTATGTAGCTACCCTTATTTCTTATCATACAACTTTGACTTTTCCTTCCAACCAAGCTAAATGGCTTCTGACTCTCTTCACTTCCCAGTTCCCAACATATCACCTCCTCCTTTCTTCAAGCCTTCACATAGGCCCATAGTTCTATGGGGAAAACCCTGTTCCACCTACTATCTTTCAACAAATCTACAGCCTCTCCTTTCTCCATCATGTGTCCTGATCAAAGAAGCCCCTCCTCCCTTTAGATAAGTCTTCCCTGATCAGGCTTAACCTTATTGGGCTCAGTTGCCTTCAAAAGGTAAAGCACTTATGTCAGCCAGCACCACTGGTCTGGTGGAGTTGCTCTTTCAAGGGAGTTTCCCTTCTTTGGGACTTTCCCACAATGCCAAGTATATGGTACTAGGGAAAGTCTATGAAGCCCATAATTGGATCATATTGACTAAATGTTCTACAAATTTCTTCTGTCCTAAGTATATTAGTTTGGAGAAAGTAGGGACATATTTTCTGAATGTCCTGTATTTTATGTGATTTGAGTTTGGTCCTAAACTGATGCTCTTTCAATTTATCTATTCTTTGAGAAAACCAAGCTCTTCCAAAATCCAAGCTATATAGTATTATTTTTGACCTAGATAGAAAAGTCCTTACCTGTCTGTTGAAGTCCAGGCCATTTCGATCACTTCCTGGAATGGAAAGAAAACAATTAGTCACTCCAGTGGCATCAAGAGAGACAGAAACAGGACTTTATGGAGGGAGACTGCCTTCACTTTCAAAAAGAAACAAACAAAAATCTACTTTTTTGCCCAGATGCTTTCAACTTACCTTATTCCTCCAAACATAGAAACCTTGGAAATGTTATCATCTATCAAATAATGGGTGAAAGAGAAGAGGAGTAAAATGAGACTCAGTCACATTGTAGCAAATTTGGGATTCGAACTTGAAACAACTGTTTCTTCTGCTGCTACTACTTAGCTCTACTGCCTACCACTCAGCAAGCAGCTCTAAATCCCTTCCTTCATGCATGGACAAGAACAAATCAACTGTAGGATCCTAGGGCTGAAAGAGATTTCTATAAGTCATCCTGTCCCTCCTCCTCCAGGCGGGACTCTACTGCAGCCACACCAGAGGGATGGATGTCATTCCTGTGCTTACAGATCTTCAGAGAGGGAGATTCTGTAATTCCTTGTAGATCAAGATATAGGAATTCAGGATCTTTGCCATTAGGATTTTTTTTTTCCTTTCTGGGAACTAACTATAATTTCCTCTTGTCTCAACTTAAAGTTATTTTAAATTCTGATTCTGCCACCTACTCTCTAAGTGACTGGACATTTCTGGGACCCAGTTTCCTCATCTGTAAGTAAGGTTGGAGTGTACAGATGGAGACTGATATCAGGCAACAACAGTCTTGGAGACCCCCCCCCCTGCCCACTCCCCACCTTTTTTTGGTCTGATTAAACATGATTGTAGAGAACAATTAGACCATAGAGCAGGAAGTTGAAAGTGGGCTCTGTTACTCCTGAGAAAGTTACAGTGTGTGATGAGCCCAGGGTTTAGAGGGTTGCTGTTGTTGTTCAGTCATTGCAATCATGTCCAACTCTTCATGACCCAATCTGGGATTTTCTTGATGAAGATACTGGAGTGGTTTTCCATTTCCTTCTCCAGCTCATTTGACAGAGGAGGAAACTGAGGCAAACGGGATTAAGTAAAATTGCTCATGATCATACAACGAGTAAGTGTCTAAGGTTGGATTTAAACTCAGGTCTTCCTGACTTCAGGCCCAGTGTTCTATCCACAACCACCTAGCTACCCTGGGGCTCAGAGGGAGGAGAGCTCAAATTCTGCCTCTGACATTGACTATGTAATGATGGGCAGGCCACTTAATTGCTCTGAGCCTTAATTTCCTCATAAATAAAACAGGAACAATAATCCCTGTTACCTGTCTCATAAGGCTGTGAGGAGCAAATGAGGTAATGTATGTGAAGGGATCTGCACACCTTAAAATACTATATAAATGTCAGTAATGGAGAGACCATTAGATTCAGAGTCAAGGAATTTGGGCTTTGTCCCTGGCTTGAGCATTTACTAACTGTATGACCCTGGGCAAGACACAATCTCCCTGAGCCTTCATTTTCTCTTCTATAAACAGAGGATAATAAAACTTTCCCTACCTACTTCATAGGGGTGTTGTAAGAAAAGTGCTTTATAAACCTTAAACACTAAATAAGTACAAGCTATTATTATTATCGTTATTAATTGGTCTGTGTGGAAGATTGATTCTAAGAGTTAATGGAAAAATAAGTAGGCTTTGAAGATAATTAAGTTGGGTTCCACCTGGCACCACTTCTTCACCCTACCTAGAGGAGAAGATTCCAGAAAGTAGAACTAGAATTTAAGGGGATGGTGCTTAAACTTTAGAGGAATCTAGATTAGTTCTTTCCAGGCCTCATTTTGCTTCTCTGGAAAACGTTTTCTCCTAATACTTTGAGGAGAGACAATTACCATATTGTTCCCAATATGAATCAACCTCCACTATAAAGTGACCCATCCCTCTTAGTGATGCTTCTGGAAGGAGTTGGGGAGCTCATTAACTGATCTTGCTTAGAAGTCAAGTTGACTTCAAACTTAACCAGGGTTGAGTAGGCAGGCATTTGTTTAGTCAGCTCTTGATTTTCAGTGCTCATGGGAAGGTATGAATATTATATGTCATTTAGAAATCACACTTGTGCCTTTTCTTCAATAAGTCTTCCCTCAGGGTGTCACAAATACCTCCATTAAAGCCTTACCCCAATGTCTTCTTTAAACAAAGACAAACAAACAAACAAACAAAAAAAAAAAAACAAAACAAAACCACCCTTACCTTCTGTCTTAGAATTGATACTGTCTCAGTTCCAAGATAGAAGAGCAGCAAGGGTGAGGCAATTGAGGGTTAAGTGACTTGCCTAGGGTCACCAAGCTAGGGATTGTCTGAGATCAGATTTGAATCCAGGACTCCCAAGTCTGACTCTTAATCCACTGAGACACCTAGTTGTCTCTATATGTGCATTCTAACATGTACTTGGAGAACACAAAGAAAACAGGTACAAGGTACCTGAGTAGGGAAGGCATTAGTAGTTGGGCACATTGGTAGTACAGAAAGTGGTGTTTGTGCTGAGCCTTGGAGGAAACCAGGGATTCTAAGAGGCAGGGGGTAGGAAGAGCATCCCAGGCACTGGTCTCAATGAGTACAAAGATAGATGATGGAGTTTTGTGTTGTGAGGAAAAGCAAAAGACCCTTAAGGCTGCATCACAGAGTACATGTGTGAAATTAGCATAAAAATATTACTGTGCCCACACATGCACATTAAGAAAGAATACCCTTATGAAAGAGGGAAGATCTCATGTCCAATTAAAGCCCTGACTTCCTGAAGGGACTGGCAGAAGCCCCTGTATGGTGGATGACATGCCTGGATATGTACCTGAAGGTCAGATCTCATGACCCAGTCTGTCCTATCAGAGAGTACAATAGTAGTAACATATAAAAGATGGGGCTGATCAGCAGTGGGTTTCTTTTTCTTGGTGTGGGCTTTATCCTGATTGAGGATTCCCTTCCCTCAGCCCAGCAATCTTTCTTTTATCTGGCCAGGTCATCTGGCTGGGCCCCATTGTAAAAGAGCTGAATCTAGGAGATCATGTTTATTTATTTATTTTTTATTGATTTATAATCTTTTTCCATCGTACATGATTCATGTCTTTTCTCTCCTCTCTTCCCTACCCCTCTCATCAGCTCTTGGAGCTGATGAGCAATTCCACTGGGTCTTACATGTATCATTGTTCAAAACTAATTTCCATATTATTTGCAATAGAGTGATCATTTAAAACCCAAACTCCCAATATATACCCATTGAACCATGTGATCAATAATGTGTTTTTCTTCTGTGGGAGACTATGTTTAGTTAAGGGTAACCTGATGATATTTTTCTTTCTCTCTTTATCTTTTACTAATAAATAATTATAAGTAAATACAAGTCTCATAAAATGAATACAAGATTCATTTTAATTGTAAGATTCATGAAGGGGGAATAACATATAAGACTAGAAAAGTAAGCGGGACAAAGTATTGAAAATCTTTATGCACTAAACAGAAAAGTTTATCGCTGATCCTAAAGGTAAGAAGGAGTCACCAGAGTTTACTGAGTGGAGGAAGGAGCCATAGTCAAACATGAGCTTTGGGAAAAAAAACTTTAGTGGCTGCATGGAGAATGGATGGGAGTAATGAGAAGCTAGAGGCAGGGAGGCCAGTTAGGAGGCCATGGAATAGTTCAAGTGCTGAGGTGATGAGGTTGAATTTCATTTACTTGAGTAGAGGGAAAGGGACATATATGAGAAAAAAACCCAAAATTTCACAACTGATACCTTATGAGAAATGGTTGACTGGGTACATTTAGCCTAGAAGAGAGAAGATTTGGGAGTACATGGTAATATTTGAAAGTTTGCTATGTAGAAATTAGATTAGTCTTATTCTGCTTAATCTTAGAGGACAGAACTAGGACTAAAGGTTGGATGAAATAGAGACTGATTTCAAATCAACATAAGAAAAAATGAAATTCCTTCATTGATAGTCTTATTGGTTTATGGATTGCCTTGGGGATTTGCCAACACTGGAGGTCTTCAAGAAGACTTCTTATTAATGATACTTCTGGTAGATATTGTAGAGAGGTTTCATGATTTTGGAAAAAGTTGAACTATATATATGTTCTTCAAATTTCCTTCTACCACCAAGTCTACACATTTGTGATTCAATAATTGCTCTTAAGGCTTTGAATCATTTCATTATCCTGATGGTTCTCCAGTATTAGAATTTCAGTCTATCTTATTTGTGAGTATCTGGAATGAAACAAAATATGACAATAAGATGATCACTTATTTTGTTCTGGATATTAAGCTTATTATACTCAGTTCACTGAACATAATAGGTGGTTGATAAATGTCAATTGTCTAATGGGTTAATAAAACCCAAGATTGGAATGACTTTTTTGGTACGACTTCTATCATTTTTTTACATGGTTCATTATCTAGCCATGTCTTAAACATACTTTTTCTTATACAATTTAATATTTGACCCTAAATGTATGACTTTACATTTAATCTCTGCAAAAAACATCTTGAACAAATCTCTCATTTAACAAATGAAGAAACTGTTACCCAAAAGGGGAAGAGACTTATTCAAGGGCCCACAAAGGGTAAGTAGCAGTGTCAACTATTTGACTCAATGGATAGAGCACCAGACCTGGAGACTGGAGGACCTGAGTTTAAATCTCGATTCAGACACTAACTCCTGGGTAAGCCACCTAACCCAATTGCCTAGGTTGCTTGGAATTGATACTAAGACAGAAGGCTAGGTTAAAAAAAAAAAAAGTAAGTAGCTGAAGTAGTATCTGAATCTAGATCATGTGCTTCTAGAACTCTAGGAAAGTGTTCTTTTCCTAAAAATTAACCATTTTAATGAATCCATTTTTTTTATCCTTGCTGGAGATTAAGGATTCTTGGTTCTGAAAGGCTTTAGGGTAAAAATGGATTCATGGCTTTTTGGAATGTTCAACAGTTTGAGACCCCTGGTAGTTCTTTACATTTTCCTTAGGAAGTAACAGGTAATTCCCAAACCAATGGTCAAGGAGCCCCATGGCCTTCATTGGACAGGGAGGTGAAAAGGCCAGTCCCATGAGGGCCAAATGAAAATCATAGATTTCAAAGGTGGATAGAATTTTTAAAGCTCCCTCTGTTTTTAGGCAAGGGAACTAAGTTTAAGAGAGGATTTGTGCCTTTTCCAGGATCATACATAACTCTTGGTTAAAGAGCTAGGACTAGAGGAGAGAAATTATTATTATGCCCATATTACAGATGCAACAATTAAAATCTAGACTGGTTAAGTGACTTGTCAAAGATCTTGCAACTAAAAAGGGATAATAAAAAATCTAAGAGGAAGATGATCTGCCCTCTGACTACAGTACTTCTCCCCCCCTTTTCCCCCATACCATGCAATGTTTAGAATGTTTTTGGAAATTCATATGTTTCTAAAATAAGAGAACAGTTTTCCATGTGTCAATTTGGGTTTTCTGTTCTGACCATCCTATTCCAATTTCAGATGTTTCACTGACTCAGTAGCACATTAAGGATTACTGAAAAGTCCATCTGAAAAGTCAGCAAGAAGCAGGAATAGGTTTAAGCTGTTGTGAGAGATGTAGATTAACTCTACACAAGAGCCTTCTAACCTGTGAGAAACTGGAACGAAGTCATTGAGCGTGGATATGGAAAGATCAGATGCTAAATCTCCTTCTAGAGGAGCTTCTGGGCTTTTTTTTTAAACCGGGGAATAGACACCCCAACAACCTTGAGTGGAGGGAATGGGGAGCCCCTTTGAGGGAGCCTCCAGTCTTCCTAGCTCTTGGGTCTAGGAGCCTGCAGGCCCTGGTTCATTTGCATAGCTCTGGCAGCTGCTGGGGTGTGAGTTTGCCTGGGGACTTTTTTCTGGGCGAGGGAGGTGGGAGCAGGAAAACTGTTCAAGCCGGAATTTTTAGTTTTTACTGGTAAACAAAATGCAGAGAGCACCCAGCAACTGAGGCCATTTCCCTCCCAGTGCCCTTCCAGGCTGCTTCCTTTTCTCACCAGGAGAGATTCTTCTGCTCCCCAATCCAATGTGGGACTTCTGGTTTAATTTCTAATTTAATCTTGAATTGGAAACTAACTGGGATTTCCTGGGGTTGCTTTTATTAAAAGAAAACCAAATTTTGAAAGTTCTCCAGGGTAATCACCAGAATAACCAGGAGATAAACATTTCCAACAGGCTCTAAGCTCCTTGAGGGCAAGAACAATTTCATTGTTGCTTTGTATCCCCAGTTCCTAGCCAAGTACCTGGAATTTAGCTGGCACTTGATTGCTTGATTCTTACTAGCAAGAACCTTGGGCTTAGAGGTTTCAGAAGACTTAAGTTAAAAACCCAATTTAGACATTTACTAATGATAGTTGCTTACATGTATGATCTCCTTTGATTCTATTGGTGCTCTCTCTATTAACCCTGTTTCACAGACAAAGAAATAGAAAAGAATAGAGCCAATCCTCAAATCTGTCTTTGGACTCCAAGCCTAGTGCTCATTTCAGTATACCATTCAGGCAGCTGTTGGACTAGGTGATCTCTAAAGTCCTTTTCCGTTCTGAGATTCCACAGGATTTGAGGTATTTTTATGGTTTCAGAGACCCCAGGGAAACCTCCTAAGAAATTAAAAATGAAGGTCCCAACAAGCCATGGGTTCAGTTTATGACACAGAGTCTGCCAAAGTATATACCAATGCTAATAGCAAATTCAAGATTCAAGGCTGAAACTCTAAGTGGTACTTCTATCTCCTCTCCTCACAAATTTCGAGGACTGAGGACCCCGTAATCAGGAACAAGGGTTACTCCCAATCTCTCAGTTCTATTCTTTCTCATTCTATTCACTTAGAGATGCACATCTCTCCATCTCTCAGACAATAAACATGGATAAATCACCTACTATGTGCCAGGAGCTGGGGATACAAAGGCAAAAGGCAGTGCCTACTCTTATTTAGCTAACAATCTGGAGCAGGTAGGTAGCTCAGTGGACAGAAAATCAGACCTGGAGATGAGAATTCCCAGTTCAAATCTGGCCTCAGATCTTTCTGTATGATCCTGGGCAAGTCACTCAACCCTAATTCCTTAACCTTTACCATTCTCTGCCTTGGAACCAATATGTAGTATTGATTCTGAGACAGAAGGTAAAGTTTAAAAACAAACAAACAAACAAAGGAGACCACTGTGTAATGAGGGAGATAACATGCAAACAACTATATGCAGGCTAGATGTATACAGGAAAAACAGGAGATAATGGATGGAGGGCAGGTACTAGCAAACGAGAAAGGCTTCTTATGGAAGATGTCCATGCTTTTCTACTTTAAGTTCTTTGGAAAATAAACCAGAGCAATTTATACTGTGAGTAGCTGGTTTTACTTGCCCCCTCCCTCCCAGCTCTGTTTCTCTATTCTAGGGCTCACTACAATCTTGTCTTCTCTCCTAGGAAGCAGGAGGTAGGACAGTGTGAGACAGAATGGTGTAAGTATAAAGAACACTAGGATTGGAATGAAAGGACGGACGGAGGTTGGAATTCTGTCTCTGCTATAATAAGCACCTATGTATCCTTGAGAAAATCACTTATCCTCTAAGGACCTCAGTTTCTTAGCCTGTAAAATTAGGAGCATGGATTAGATGATCTCTAAGGTTCCTCACAGTTCTAATCCTACAATTCTATAAAAACATCCTTGAAGCAGGTTAGGGATGTTTCTAAGGTGCCAGGTCCTGGGGAGAATGTCTAGTGGCTACAGTACAATGGGAAAAGTGCTAGATTTGGAACCAGAGTTTTAATCCCAGCTCTGCCATTTATGAGTTTTGGGATCTTGGACAAATCATTTAATTTCTCTGAGACACAGTTTCTCATGTGCAAACTGAGGAATATTAACACTTCCTTCATGAGGTTATTTTAAGGACCAAATTAAATTCAAGAAAAGGGTCACCAGGGCAGGTTCCCCTTTTCCTATTCCTGGGCATATATTCTACCACCCAGTGTTCATGTGTGTATGGGGGGGGGGTGAGAGTAAAGGGGGATATCCCACCTACTTGGGAAAGTATTTAAACATGAATGCTCAGAGAATTAAACAAACTGTGGCAAAGATGGACACCTCAGAACAATATGGCTCTTTAGGGTTCCTTTCAAACTTCACAGGCTACCCCTTCCCAGAGAAAGGTCAAGGCATCTCCTCAGTACTCAGTGGAGTAGCTCAAGTGCTCTCATTCCAGATTTAGATACCAGATGGATTCAAAATGTAAGATAAAAGAATGCTAGAAATATAGATGGAAGAGACTTTAAAGAACTTCTACATCGGACCTGGTCACTTTACACATAAGGAAACTGAGTTTCAGGAAGGTTAAATTATGTGAGGAACAAAACTTGTAGAGCAAAGTAAAAACAATTTAGATGATATATGGTTGATCTTACTGTTGTTCAGTCATTTCAATTGACTCTTCATGACCCCATATAGGTTTTTCTTGGCAAAGATACCGGTTTGCCATTTCCTTCTCCAGTTTATTTTGTGGATGATGAAACTGAGGCAAACGTAGTTAAGTGACTTGCCTAGGATCATACATTTGAACATAGGAAGAAAGGAGTCTTCCTGCCTCCAGACCTTTCACTCTATCCACTGTACCACCTAGCTGTCTCTAGCTTTAAGAGTTAAAGGTCTATACCATTGAGGAAATCCTAAATTTTTCCTATTTGGTTTTGGAAGACACAACTATGGCCAAAGAAGCAGCACTAAGCAAGGTAGATCTGGACTCAACAAAAGAGGGGAAAAAAAATTCTTTCTTAGCAATTAGAGCTGCCTACAAGTTTAATGGATTGCCTCAAGAGGGAGTGGGTCACCTCCTTCCTTGGAGATTCTACAGGAAACCCAGGTGGCCACTTATTGGAGATGTGAGGAACAGTTTGTGGATGTTATCTGAAGTTCCTTCTAGTTTTAAGATGCTGTGCTTCTGACAAGGTGGTCCACCAGAAAGAAGTATCCTATACTTCATTGACACATAGTGTGGTATAGTGGAAAGAGGAATGGGTGGAAGAGTCTAGAAACTTCATGCCTTGCCTAGCACTTAAGGCCTATGTGACAGGGGCAAGTCACTCCATTCCTGAGCCCCTGTTTCCTCATTTGCAAAATGGGGATAGTAAGTAGTGGCATGATTTATTCTCTACAGGTTATTGTGAATAAAATTCTTTGTTGATATCTAGTGATATTTAAATATATGAGGAGGTTATTATCATCATCATATAGATGGGGACTCTTAGAAAGGTTGAGTCATTTAGCCAAAGTAACACAATGGGAAAGAGTTGGGACTCAAGGTCAACTCCCCTGTTTCCCATTTTGAATCTTTCTATCCATAAGGATATTTTGATTATGGGAGTTAGTATTGGAGTCTTAAGGAGAGAAAAGGAATAGAAGCTGAAGTTTAAGTAGAGAAGGCATCCTGGGATAGGTCTTTTTGTTGAATGTTGAAGTACTGGGTCCCACCCTCCCCCAACCATCCCCAGGGAAGTCTACTGGGTGTGCCGGGCGTCACAGAGACCTCTTGCCCCAGTCTTCAGAGAGCCCAGCCCTGACAAAGCTGAGATAAGCTTCAGCCCAGCCCTCCTCCCACCCTGCCTGCCACCCAAGAGCAATTAATTGGCAAGGGCCCTACCATTCAAGGTGGGAGACTCAGCTCCGAGGCTGTGGAAGCAGCAGTCTTTGGAAGAAGTCCCTTTCCCCCCCACAAACCTCCCAGTCAATCCCCTAGCCAGCTTTAAAAAGAGATGGTTAGGAAAGTCAATGTTGAGTTAAACAGACCTCATTTGGGGGCAACTAGGTGCCTCAGTGGATTAAGAACTAGGCCTGAAGATGGGAGGCTCTGAGTTCAAATCCGAATTCAGACACTTCCTAGCTATGTAACCCTGGGCAAGTCATTTAACCCCCATTGCCTATCTCTTACTGTTCTTCTGCCTTGGAATCAGTACACTATTGATTCTTTTTTTTAAAAAACCCTTACCTTCTGTATATATATATTATATATATATATATATATATATATATATATATATATGTATATATATATATATATATATACTATGTATTGACTCCAAGGCAGAAGAGTGGTAAGGGCTAGGCAATGGGGGTTAAGTGACTTGCCCAGGGTCACACAGCTGGGAAGTGTCTGAGGCCAGATTTGAACCTAGGACCTCCCATCTCTGTCCACCTGGCTCTCAGTCCACTGAGCTATCCAGCTGCCCCCTACACTATTGATTCTAAGATGGAAGGTAAGGGCTTTTAAATAAGAGAGAGAGCTTTTATTCTTCCTATCCAACCTAAGATTTTTGAAGGCAGGGATCATTTTTTAATTTTGTTTCTTGGTATCCCTAGCACCTAGTTCAGCTCCTGGCATAGGAAAAGTAATTAATAAGTGTTTGGCTAACTAGCATCAAAGGCATCAGCCTTGTTTTCAGACCAGGCCAAGAAAAGATCTCCCATTTACTATGTCCTTAGAAATGGGGTAAGAGTAGCAGTCTCTCCTTGGCAGTATGGAAGAGAAGCTATAAGGCTTCCAGGAGGCAAATTGTGAACTCTTACAGTGGGACATTCATGCCTGTCAAGGGATGAGCAAGATTTACCATTTCCACTGAACAGTTGTCTATGCTTATGGAACCCTGGAGAAAAAGGGTTCTGGTAGCATTGGGGGAAGATGATAGATCTCCATAAACCCAGCTGACTTGGGCATTTTCATATTTTGGGAATTTTTCCCATGGCAACCACTTATTTTTGATTTAAATCAAGACACTAAAAATTATCTTTACAGTTTTGGAAATTCACAGTCTTGAAACCCACATTTTTCGCGGTCACAGTGTGGACATTGTATTTAGGAATCTGTTTACTACTGTAAAGAAGGGTCAGGAGATATAAGTGTTATGCCAGGAGTCACAAAGATACTTTAGGACAGTGATGGTGAACCTTTTAGAGACTTTAGTGACTGAGTGCCCAAACTGCAACCCTCATGCCTCATGTGAGTCCTCCCCACCCCCTTACCCCAGACAGGGGAGAGAGGAAATGCTCCCATTGGGCTGCTGGACAGAGAGGTAGGTCATATGAGAAATTTCCTCAGTCATGATGGAGAGGGGGAAGGGAGCAATCCCCTCTGGCATGCTTTGGCATGCATGCCATAGGTTTGACAATACAACTCTAGAAGATAAGAGTCAAAGGGCATATGTCCATGTGTACCCAAGTGCTGGATGCATTTGGGTTGGCAGCTGCTTCTATCTAGTAGGATGAGTTCCGTGACCTTGGGAATAGTGTGGTATAGGGCTAAGGAGACTCACAAGTATAAGTTCACAGGCTCATGTGATCAAAAGTTTAGATGGGAGAGGGATCTTGGAGGCCATCTAATCCAATTCCTTTATTTTACAGATAAGGAAAGTAAAGTTCAGGGATTTTAAGTGACTTGCCCAAGTTAATATAGCTAGTAGGTCATCTTGGGAGCTAGGGTTTGAGTCTAGTTCTCCTTATGTCAGGTCCAGTGATCTCTCCACTACATTGTACTATTGACTTCCCAAAACAGCTAAGAAAACCCTTTCATCTGGAAAAGTGCTCCATAAATACAAACTTCTTCAAGGTTTTCACTTTCCATCTGCGGTACTTTTTGTGCCTTATCTTTAAAATAAGGGGGGTGGACTAGATGATCTCCAACTTCTCTCTAGTTTCTAATAAATAATCTTTTACCATTTCCTGGTGAAGTGAAGGCTTGGCTCACCCTTAGGGTCAAACCCTAGAAGTTCTTCTCCCTCCTAATTTTCTCTATGACAATAGCTTCATACAAAGCCCAACAACTACTTTGAGTTGGAATCAATTGTTGCTATAGAACATAGCCTAAACAGTCCAAAGTCCAAATAAAGGACACTGGGCATTGAATGTGGGCTGGCTGTCTCTTATATTCTAGGGTTTGATTGATAGACTGTAAGATCAGAAATTCATAAATTTCTTTATTATAGATCAGGAAACTGAGGCCCAGGGAGATAAAGCATGTTGCCTAAAGTCACAGTAGGAGAGTTGTGATTTGAATCCAGGGTACATGTTAGTAGGGGGTCATATCCATTAAGCTCATCCATTCCTTTTCTACAGGATCAAGTCCACTTCTGGGAACATTTCTAGAGGATCGTTTGTTCCCCATATTCCCTACTTTAGGGAATTGTTAGGCAGAGATCCCATTTCTATCACATCTGGAGTATTCTAGGGATCCAATATTACATCCTTAATAGATATTTCTGTCATGGATATCATTCTATTTATTCTGGTGCCCTCATAGGGACAGGGCAGTGTCAAGGTTTTTCTTATAGACTGTCAGTGCAAGAAGGAATTTCAAGATGTTTACTTCACCATCACTGGGCCTCCCTTTTTATAGATGAGAATGCTGAGGCCCCAGAGGTGAAATGACTTACTTGTCACTTAGTAGCAAAGCAATGATTAGGAGTTAGCTCTCTGACTCCCAGTCTAATGCCAGTTCACTATCTCAGACCCAGAGAGGCAAAGTGACTTGGCTTTTCATGATCATAGAGTGAGGCAGGGGCCAGAGCCCAAACCTGAACTCTGGGGCCCTAATACCCAGTATTAGGTGCACTCTAACCACCTGACAATATTTTCTTTCTGGGGTTCAACATCTGTTCACCCACAAAGCCACAGGCATTAGACACAAAAGAGAGTTTAGACATAGTTTAGTCCAGTTCCTGAGTTTTTATAAGAAACTAAGACTTAAAAACACCAAACTTGCCCAAATTCGTCCAGTTAAGCAGAAAATAGTTAACCCAGGTCCCTTGACTGCTGATCCAAAGTGTTTCCACAACCTCATGTCACTATTATGAAACTGAGGTGAAGGGAGTGGAGATTCTAAGTCCACTACACAGGTAAACTGAGGCACACCGACAGAGGAGAGAATGGCTTGTCCATACCATATTCTGTTGGAGGCTCAGAGGCAGTCAGAAATAGGTTTCACCTGCCCCGTATTCTGTACAGAAGTGCCGGTCTTAGAAGGGCTACATAGAGATGTGGTATCTCAGGAGAGGGGGGTGTCTTGGATCCGGCGGTAAAAGGGATGGCAGGCATGGAGCGTGGGGCGTTGGAGAGGAGCCAGCCAGGTGCACTCCTCCCTAAGATAACTTTCAGTTAAGGAGGCTGACATTTGCCAGGCGGCTTAACCCCTTTTGTCCTTGCTTCCCTCTTCGAGAAAACCTTAATCATCTTCATTTGAATTTCAAATGACCTCTCCTCTCTACCCCCCCCTCCCCCCACACCCCCAGCAGGCTTAGAGGCAGGGATATGGAAATTTGCAAGGCCTCGCACTGGGCTGCAGCAGGGAAATCAGCGCCCTATGCAAATTAGGGCTGAAGCCCTGTTGTCATAGCAACCGCCGGGTCCCCTTCTCTGCCTTCTTGAGCAGCTCCGCGCTGCGCGGCTGCTCTAGGTCCTCCGTGAGCTCGCATCCAGCATCCCTCTGTTAATCCCTAAACTCTGCTGGGACAGGGGAGCTGGCTGACTGCTGTGGTCACTATAGGTGCCAAGAGAGGGCTTCTCTACCACTGACCAAGAGGTCGGGAGCTTCGTCCCCCACGGTGCAGACTTAGGCTAGCGCAGCCAAGTGAAAGCTGTGCTTTGCAGCCACTGCTCTTATCGTCACTTACCTGTATGACCTTGAGCCAATTTCCCCTTTATGGGCCTCAGTTTCCCCAGCTGTAAAATGCTTGGTTTGTACTAGGTGGTCGCCACGGTCCCATCCAGCTCAAACGACTACTTACCAAATACAATAACATGCTCCCACCTTTGTTTCTACAGGCTGGACAAAACCAGGGACAGAGAGAGCAAAGAAACAGGAGGTGGGAGCCTCTACTTCCCCCAATAAACATTGGGATGTGAAAGTCAAGCCTGGGGATTTAAAAAGATTTAATTTTTTTTTTTTACAGAATGTATAGGACATCAGTGTGACAGGCACTTTAATAATCTTTTAGTCCTACCCTATCATTTTATAGATGAGGAAACCAAGGCACAAAAGAAACTGAAGCTTAAGATTGCAGAGCCAGTGACTCTTTGAGCTGGGTGTTGAACCCAGGATTTTTGACTCCAAGTTTAAGGCTCTTGCGAACATTAAAGGAACTGCATGGAAATGAGATGCAAACCAGTATACAAATTAACACCTATTATTTTTTTGAGTCAACAGCACCGACGCTTTTTGGGAGAGGCCCACAACGCTGTTTCCCATGCTCTGGTCTTGGCAAGAGGGGCTTCTCTTTTCCTGGGTCCCCTACCCGTCTAGCAAACTTCCTTTTTTCACCCTGGAGGGCAATGAGACCATAGCCCAAGGGAGGGAAACCTGCACTTACACTTTTCTAAAGAGGAGGAGGAAAGGAAGCAGGAAGGGCTTTAGCTAAGAAAATCCCCCCCCCACCCCAAAGGGTAAGGAAATCATTTTTCCATATCCTGGAGGAAACTTCTTCTGGGCAGAAGATGGTCTAGCATCTGCAAAACGAGACCACATTGGACAGCTTCAGAGAAAAGTGAGGTTGTCATCCTTTTTTGGTACTCCAAGATTCCTTTTTTAGCCCTCCTGTTTCTCCAGAGGCTTGGGCTCATATTGGAGGGTAGGTAGTCCAAATCTAGGTGACCTCAGGCAGAAAGAAGGGAAAAGGTGGGAGAAGCCAATTAAAGACTATAGAATCTATATCTAAAGGAGACCTTACAGGACATCTCATCAAATCTCCCTATTTTACAGATAAAGACAGAATTAGATGTGAAGGTTGGGATGGGTTGGATAGGTTTTCTGACTCCAAATTGTGCTCTGTTCTCTGAATGTCTCTCCCTGCCTCTCTCCCTCTTTTCTCCCATCCCTCCTCTCTCTCTTTAACCTTTTCTCTCTTTCTCTCTAATCCCCTCTCTCTGTCTCTCTCAATGATTTCTCTCATAGTAAAATTTAAAGAAATGAAAGTCTTATTGTAAGAAAGCAACAATGTTAAGTACGATGATTCAGTAAGTACCTAGATATAATTTAGTATATTCCTTATTAACTTTAACTCTTTTAAACTATTGCTTAATCAATCCTAACTTTCCATATTCTATCTTCAGAAGAAATCCTTAAAATTTTGCTTCATTTATATCAGAAATGAAAAAGTCATAGGACACTCGATGTAACATACCAAATTCTCATTATGTCACTTTTACTGTCTCTCAATCTCTCTGTCTCTCTGTCTCTGTCTCTCTGTCTCTCTGTCTCTCTCTGTCTTTCTGCCTGTGTCTCTGACCCTGTCTGTCTGTCTGTCTGTCTATCTGTCTCTCTCTCTCTCTCTCTCTTCTCCTTTCTTTCCTGTAAACCCACGTTGCTTAGCTCTAAATAATTTCCATGAATGCCTATGGGAGTTGAGAGAAGGAACTATAGACTAGTGGAATTGAAGCTGGCAAGCTCTTTAGAGACCATCTAGTTCGACCTTCCCATTTCTCAGAAAAGACAAATGAGACCCAGAGAATTTAAGTGACTTGTCTAAAGATACATGAGTAATTCAGTGTTGGAATAGGAAGAGAATCCATGTTTCTTGTTATTTCTACTCCTAAATTCTACCTCTCTAAGGGAGCCTCTATTTCCTCTGAGGCTCAGGCCTCACCAGGACTAAGGATCAGCAGCTCCTAAGACCTACTTCCAACTCTTTTGCAACTCCTGTCACCCTCCAATAGTCACTGTCTGATAAGCCAACCTAGATACAACCCATGCTTGATATTATTCAAGTCAGTCAGCCTGGCTAAGCAACCAACAATAGCTCTGACCATTTGATGTCAGTAAGCTTCCCCCACTCCCAGACTCCATTCTTCCAGGTTATACATTTGTACCTCAAACCCCAAACTACCAAATTGTGAACTGAATTGGGAAGGGAAGATTATTGATGGTAGGTCCCAATACTTTTGCCTCCCTGCCTCCATCCCCCATCCCCCAGGATGGTAGAAGAGAGGATTTTTGTTTTGTGATATTGACTGGGTTAGCCCTTTTTATTTCTCATATCTTCTTTGCTTAATTCCCTTTCACTTCCCTTTTCTGTTTGCTTAGTGATCTTGAGTTGGTCTGTTCCACAGTTGTTATTGAAAAGAAAAACTGCCTCAAGAGGGAGAAACTATTGTACCTTTGGCCTATGAGGAACCTGCAGTTTGGACACTCAGGAATAGGAGGGTGGCATTCTTCCTCTTTTTTCCTGAGAAGAATCCAACCAGTTATGAAATGCTAAGGGAAGAGAAAACTCATTTAGTAGAAGAGGGAAGATTGGTTGGACCACCTACTGCTCATCTGAAACATCAGTATTCCTGAATTTCCTACAAAGCTGGAGGTAATATATGACTTCTGATATAATCCTCCCAACAGGTTGACATTATGGTGGCCCAGATTACTTAGAAAAATGGATATAGGATCTCTTTCAGAATCATTTCACTAAACATCATACCTTTTCAAAACTTTTTATCTTTGGGGCAGCTCAGTGAATAGAGAGTCAGGCCTAGATATGGGAGGCCCTAGGTTCAAATCTGGCCTTAGACACTTCCTAGCTATGTGACCTTGGGCAAGTCATTTTTCCTCCATTGCCTAGCCCTTCCCTGTCTTCTGCCTTGTAACCAATACTTAGTAAGGAGTCTAAAACAGACGGTAAGGGTTTTTATTTTTGTTTTTAAGAAAAAATGTACTAATATCAATTAGTATTCCAAGGAAGCCCGTGGGATTATCTTCTCTTGGAGAGGAAAATATTGTTAAGATTATGCAAAAGTTTTAGTTCCTGAAAGTGGTTGAGGGAGTGTTCCAGTTGGAAAAATGAATGAGATGGATGACTTTTCTAGATTCCTTTTAGCCCAAGACATTTTCATATATTCCCTTAAATATATGAAACTAGTTGATGCTGTGGATAAAACAATGGGATTGAAGTCAGGAAGACCTGAGTCAAATATAGCATCAGGCACTGTGTGATTCTGGTTAAATCATTTCACCTCTGCCTCAGTTTCCTCAACTATAAAATCAAGGTCATAACAGCTAGGTGTCCCAGGATGGTTGTGAAAGTCAAATGAAATCATATTTGTAATATTAAGAATGCCTAGCACATAGAAGAGACTTCATAAATGTTTGTTCCTTTCCCCTTTGAAATACCCTGGAAGAGAGGTCTGTGACTTATCCTCCTTTTCAACAAAGAGAAATGCATACATAGGGAAATAAAGACTATAAAGAAAGTCAGGTATAAGCACTGTTGTGCTGGAGCATGCTGGAGAGCTGATAGTTAAATGTTTTCATTTCTACCTCTGAAATTAGCAAATGCTAAAAACCCATACTTGATTTATTGTTTTGTTGATTGTCTAGACTTAAGAAAGTGATGTATAAATGTTAATAACAGATTAAACTTAAAAGTATATCTTTTGTATCTGGTTACTAAACATGCAACAGCACACCACTGGTTAGAAGACACCATAGTACCACCATAAAAATCATGTAATGTTAGAGCTGGAATCATCTTTTCCAACCATTTCACATTCAGAGAAGTAAACTGGAAGGTTCAGAGGGATGAAAATAGCTAGTCACAGACAGACCCAGGATTTGAAGGCCCAGATCTCCCAACCTCCCAGGCTGCTGGTCTTTATAGAACAGAAGAAGAATAATCTTGATACGTTTATTTTCTATGGCTGTGTATATTTTTCCATATTGTCCCCCAAATGATCCCATATGAGTAGGAGGTCAGGATAGAAATCTGCCCATTCTGTCATTACTTCTTTCCCAAATCACATTGCTTCTTAGTTTCTCATCTCTCACTTTTTCTTTCCTTTAGTGAATAATCACATATAGCATAACTATCTAAACCTCATTCATTGGTTTTCATGTAGCCACCCAGCCTCCCCTTTGGCACAATGTTTACTCCTTGACACTGCAACCTCACAAGGGTTAGGCAAGCTAGGCATCCACTTAGGATACAACACAAAGATGGGACATATTGCAGTCTTCTAAATGTAAATTTTTTAGTGCACTACATTTGCAAATCTCCATTCTTCAGTCTGTGTGGGTATTTATTTTGTGATACATCTAATTTCCTTATGCCTAAAACAAAGAGATTAGACTAAAAGATTATTAAGGTCCCTTCTAGCTCTAAAATATAGTCTAAATTCTATGATTTCTGAAAGTGAGTTTATAATTAAAGAATAAGATCTTCTCTCCAAAGATCCCAAACATTCCAAGAGGAAGTTGTCAGTGGGTTATTTAATTTCTCGGATGGAGAAACTAAAACTAGAATATAATAGTCACAAGAAAAGGAAGTCAATTTGCCAACAATTTTTTGCTATGATCCACAGTAACTCCCACTTAACTGTTTGCCTCTTTCTTGGAACCATTACCTTCTGGGATCTCCAAACACTTTCAAAAAGGCTGGGGACAGGGGTAGGGAAAGGGGGCAAAGTGGAGATAGAGAATGTAGAATCTCCCTTTCAAGTTCCGGGATAGTATAAAAGAAAAAAGCAGAACTACTTGCTTCATATTCAACTGCATTCAGAAAATTCTCCCAGATTGGGTCACCCTGACAAAGGACTACAGAGGTCAGGCACAGTAATTTAGTTTCCTGGGTGTTGTGAGGATTTGGAAGAGGGAATTTTGCCCTAATGTCAAGTTTCTTTCTATTTTCCTTGAATCTGAAGGAGGAAAGGGAAAGTGGGCAATATTACTCCCAGATCTTTTTCTTTCTGTATCAGTCAGTCTGTTAAAGATAAATAAAGGCGTCAGCTTCCTAGATGAACTCATATTTTCTCAAATCACTAGATATGGCTCTTCTCTGACTCTCTTATTTTGTTCCCATCTTGGACAATGGCTACCTTCCACCACTACAGCACTCTGCCCAAGTATACAAACTGTCTTTAGCTTTAGGTCATGTCTCTTCCTGTCTCCTGCCTCCACTCCCTTGCCTTACTCTGCTCTTGCTCAGCTTCCCAGACACCCAATTAGACCAATGAGGAAGGGAGGAAAAGGAAGAAAGCAGAGAGAAGGAAACAAGAAAAGAATGAGGTAGAGAGAATTGGGAGAAAACTTGGAGAAGGCAGGCAAGAGGAATGGGGCCAAAGGAGTGGAGAGAGAAGGCAGGAAATCTATACACTAACACAAACATACACACAAATAGACAATAAAGTGTTCAGAAAAGTTAAAGGAAATCCCTACAACTATGAGGAATAGTTTATCATATTAGAATCTTAACATGTTGGAGCTAGAAGGGAATTTAGAGATTATCAATTCCAGAAATGATTTCTGCCAAAAGGCAAAGTTAGTGGCAGAGCAGGGACCAGAAATCAAGTCTCCTGATTCCCAATACAGTATTTTTGTCATTATACCATACTGACTTTTATTATTATTATTAATACCATTTTGTTATGATTAAATAATGTGGTCATTGCTAAAAGCATGGCCAGTGTAGGCAATTTCCTAACCTGACACCTCAGTTTCTTCACATAGAAAAGGGGATGATAATAATACTTTCACTCCACCATCCCAAAACCCAATGCTTCATTGTGTCATGGGGGTGACCAGTTAGAAAGAAAGCATATGTCAGTGGGGTATAGGCTCTGGCAGTCCCTATCAAAATGGAAAAACTTAAAGTAAAAGTCAGATGATAGACTTTATCTGCCCATTTCTTTTTTTCTTTAAACCCCAACCTTCTGTCTTAGAACTAATATATAGTATTGATTCTAAGTCATAAGAACGGTAAGGACGTGGCAACTGAGGTTAAGTGACTTGCCCGGAGTCATACATCTATGAAATATCTGAAGCTTGATTTGAACTCAGGACCTCCCTCTCTAAGCCTGGCTCTGTATCCCCGAAGCCACTTAGCTACTCCCTCTGCCTATTTCTTTTTTCTGACTTCCCCATTTCTGCTGAGAATACCACTATTGTCCTTTCATCCAGGTTCACAAACCTTTGCTTCATCCATCAACCTTCACTTTTTCTCTCACCAGTCCTGTCAGTTGCCAAGTCTTGTTCATGATAGCTATACATCCGTCATTTCCATCCCTTCTGTTCCTACTTGCACAGTCACTGCTCTTGTTCAGACCCTCATTTCTGCTCTTGTGGATATTTGCAGTAGCTTTCTAATTGGTCTCCCTGCTTCCCCTCTCTCCCCTCTCTTCTCCATCCTCCTTGACATGGCTCATTGATATTCATCCAGTACATTTCTGACAATGCCACTCCTCTGCTCCTGAGGCTTCAAAGTCTCCAAGTTAAAGCCCAAACTCCTCTGCTATCTGCAGGTTAAAACCCTTAACAATTTGGTTCCCACCCATCTTTCCATACTTATCTCGTTTCCCCTCCTCATGCACAGCTCAATCCAACAAACTGGCCTGCTTACTGTTCCCAAGCCATCTTCCACTTTTGTGCCTTCGCATGGGCTGTTCCTCATGCCTGGAATGCACTTACTCCTTACCTCTGCCTCTCAGAATCCCTGGCTCCCTTTAAGGCTCAATTCAAGTGCTACTTCCTGTCCTAAGTCTTTCCTGATAACTATTTTTGGTAATTCCTCAGCAATTAATTTGTATTTTTGTTGTTCAGTCATGTCTGGCTTTTCATGATCCCATTTTCTTAGGAAAGATAGTGAAGCAGTTTGCCATTTCCTTCTCCAGCTCATTTCAGAAAAGAAGGAACTGTGGCAAACAGGATTGAGTTACTTGTCCAAGGTCACACATCTAATAAATGTCTGAGGTTAGATTTGAATTCAGGAAGATGAGTCTTTTCAAGACTTCAGGCCCAGCACTCTAACCACTGTGCAACCCACCTGCTTTGTGTTTACTTTTTATATATTTCATGTTGACTTAATCTGCCTAAGGTGCCATTTCCCCTAGTAGAACATAAACTCTTTTGGGGGTAAGGGCTGTATTGTTTTGTCTTTACATCCTTAGCTTCTAGCTTAGTGCCTGGCACATATTGGGTGATTAATGAGTGCCTGTTAAATAACTTGAATGACCTGTGAGTAATATTTACAGGCACAGCTACTCATGAAACCCTCTACTTAGGAAGAGAGAGGTGCATTTGTCTGTAATAATTGCTCTGGTTCTCTTTTAGGGTTGTTATGAGGCAAGATCTTTGCTTAAATCTATAGCATTTGAATTTAAACACTTGTGACTATATTGTAGGCTTCATTAGGGGATGGAGAGCTTGTTTGGGTAAAGGTTTTTATTAGATATTTACTTAGACATTAAGCTGAAAACAGTATAAAATATCCCTGCCCTTTCTCCCCATTCTGGGAAAAGAAATGCCACTGATTGGGTAGGGGCAGAGAGTCAAGGGAAAGAGATCAAAAGAATGGACTCAGGAAACTTGGGTGTTATAAGAGGGAAAACTCTTTTCCCTTTCCTCTCTCCTTCCCCTAGGTATTCTTTGGGGATTTCACTCAATACAGAAGCTGTTCTCAGGGAGTGCTGGGGCTTTCTAGGTTGCCTTTGTTTTAATAGTTCCTTTAAAATCTGGAGACAACCACCTCTTAATTCACTCATTGCTGGGAAGATGATTCTGTCTTTTAAAAATCCAAAGGAAGCCTTTAAACCATATCAGTAACCATTGTGACTCATAATAGGCCTTCCTCTGTTAAAAAAAATCCAAATGACTTTCCAGGAAGTTTGGTTACTTTAATTAGCTACCTCTTTTCTTAGTCCTCAAAAACATGCAGTTAATTGATTGATCACCTAATTTTGGTCCAGGTCTGGTTTTTAGAGGACCCTATCAAGTTTACCTTCACAGACTCCTTAATTTCCTGGACAATATAAATGATACACCTCCTTAACATGAAAAGAGAACCTCAGAATCACAGGAAAAAAAATTTTTTTTCAGTTTAAAACCTTTGCCTTCTATCTTAGAATCAATACTAAGTACTGGTTCCAAGGCAGAAGTACAGTGAGGGCTAGGCAACTGGGATTAGGTGACTTGCCCAGGGTCACACAGATAAGAAGTATCTGAGGCCATATTTGAATTCAATACTTCCCATCTCCAGGTCTGGCTCTCTATCCATGAAGCCAACAGAATTTTGAGAGCTGGAAGGGACCTCTGAGGCCATCTAGTTTAATCCCTTGCATCCTGTTGTAAGGGGTTGAATGCTGATCCCTTAGGAGGTTCAGAGTGGATGAAAAGGAAATTGCTCTGTGGCTAATAGCAGAGATCCCTTTCTGGTTTCTGAAACTCCACACCTAAATCCCTAATGGTCATCCATTACACATCACCTCACCAATTGATCCTCTTTGAAAACAAAGGAAAAGGGGTAACTAGGTCTAGAGACTGGAGGACTTGGGTTCAAATCTAGCCTCAGACACTTCCTAGCTGTATGACCCTGGGCAAGTCACTTAACCCCAATTGCCTAGACCTTACTTTCTTCTGCCTTGAAACAGATACTTAGATTTGGAGATAAGGGTTTAAAAAAAAAGAAAATGAAGTACAAACAATAACACATATCTTCTGTTACATCTGATCTGATACAATTGAATCAGAGAATGGAACTTTTATCCCTTTATTCCTCAGCTAAACTTCCACAAATTCCAAAGCCCCATTTGGGATCTCTTCTCTAGCAAGAGCCAGAGAGGATACTTTCTCTGAAGAGAAAATTATTCTGGAAGAGGGACAAGGGCAATCAAAAGATTCAAGGCTGTCATTCTATTAGGAAAATACACTGCCCTACTATTACTCTGGTACCCACCTTACCCAAGCACAGAAAGCTAAATCAAAAATATTACAAGTGTCTTTTCCTCAATCTTCCTTTCCCTCCCCAAATCCACTAAAAAAAATAGCAGTAGGCCATTTCAACATTTGAAGGGGAACAGGAAGGTTAATTTTCTCCTTTATACATATGACCTCTGGTCTTGAGAGATGAGCTCTCAGAATGAAATTTTATGCTCAGAAAAAGAGGGAGGGGACTCACTCCTGGAGAAAATCAGAGAGGATCTTTAGTCCCTGGGACACCCTGGAGATTTAATAAACCTCTTTTGCCTCTTCTTTTTCTGGGTCCTAATGATCCAGATGAAAGACTAATTGTAGTGTCTTTGAGATGCTGTAATAGTCCCATTATTTTACACCCACCATTTCAATCCATTTTAATAAACATTTATTAAGCACTTACCACCTGCAAGGCACTATGCTGGGCCAAGGGGAAACAAAGACAAAAAAAAAAAAGAAAAAACAAGTTCTCACTTCACTGAAAGAGTTTATATTCTATTTTCCTTAGATTAAAAAAAATTTTTTTTAGGAGTTTTGCAAATAAAACTTTTACTAGGAGTAAAAAGCTATCAAGCTAGGAAAATGTATTCTCTTTTCTTAGGAACCTTTTGACTCTCTTGATTTTGCTTAATACTATCACTGTCAAGTTGACTCTTCTATGTGTTCCTCCTAAAGCATTAGGTTCACTGGAGGCACAAATACTCTAATGGCAGTGTCTCTCTTTTGAGCTCCCCTTGAGTTGGCCCTTCAAGCCCCATCTCCCTTCTGCTAAATCTGGATTTTCCTTCTTCGGCTAATTGCAGGCAGCCAGGTATTAGTGAGGTCAGAAGAACCCAGAGAGGGTGAACCTCATTTCCCCCCCCCCCATTTTTCTCAGGTTCTGGCTTCTTCTTAGCACTAACCAGCATTCCCTAACTCCCAAGTGACTCCTTTCCTATTCAGACCAGTGAAGAATCACTGAGAGACTTTAGCATCCTCTAGATACCTCACCCCCTTTTCCTGGTAGACTCCATGTACCAGGAGGTAGCAGGCCTGTCTGATTGTGGGGAGGAGCAAGCAAGAAAAGGGGACACAGTCCATGCATCGCATGTTTCCTATAACTTCAAGCTACTCTGTTCTTCTCCAGGCCCAATTGTCTCCTATCCTCCACCCAGGCTGCTTAGGAGATCGAGGATTCCCTTACCTGTCTCCACCTGGCTAAGGGCATTGCGAGTGTCCGTGGAATCTGCCACATCCCCATTCATCTTGATATCTGCAAAGAAAACACAGCTGATTTTAATGACAGGTCACAACTTGTCATGCAATGACATGTGTGGCTTTAACTAAACAGCAAAAATGAATGTGTAATTACAACAACCATCAGACTTTCAAATGCCCTATTCCTGCATATACAACCATTAGAATATTCATAAGCTTGGGGTACAGCTCCCCTCCACAGTGGGTGAGCTGTGCTCTCTCTTCTTTCTTTTCCTCTTTCTGCAGAGAGAGCCGCTACTGGGTCTCTCACCTTTTGTAACATTCATTTTCTGGAGCTCTCCATCCTAGGGCTCAGTTGGTAAATATTTTAAAAGGAGAGAGGGTGCAGAAGGAGAAAGTTGCCCTCTCCCTCCCCAGTCTGATTTAGCTTGGCCTCTTCTGGGATGGGGGTGGGGAGGATTGATTTTGTTTTTGAGAAAGGGGTAGAAGACATTCCCAGGCTTTTGAACCACAGTCACCCCAGGCTGGAAAGTGAGTATCTTATAGCATCATCTGGAGTGTCTGATCATTTCTCCCCTCTGCCAATGCCAGTTCCTTCCTGGCGAGAGGACCATGGCAAGGACTAAGTTCCCAATTCCCACCTTGTCCTTCTCTTGGTAAATTCCTGTCTCCTGGGGGTATTCTATCTTTTCATTTTGTGTTTGTGTGTATATGAGACTGCCCTGCCCCAGGTGAATGTTCATAGAACATCAAATGCTTTGCCTGTTCTCTTCTCTCCCTCCCTTCTTCTTCTCTATCCCTTTCTCCCTCTCTCCTTCCCTCTCTCCCTCTTACTCCCACCCTCCTTTCTCCCCCCCTCCTTCTCTCCTTCTCTCCCCCCCCCCCGCATCCCCAATAAATTAAACATTTACCCATAACTGACAGCTACCACCACCTAGAGACCCCAAGTCTCCTCCTAGGGTCAGCAGAGTGATAGGGAGAAGCAACTTTGAACTAACTCACTGTGTCTCCTGGCTCCTCTCCTTATTAAACCACCCAAATATTGAATCAGTTAAAGGCAGAAGAATACTTTATTCAAATTATGATGACCCCCCCTTACCCCACTCTTTTCTCTGGGGCAGCATTTTAACTCTTTCTAACCAGGTAAATTCTGGGTGAAGTGATTTGCATATTCTGGGCAGCCAATTCTAGTTGAGCAGACAGGCTTTATTTGCATCTTGTAATCAGGCAGTTAGCAGTCTGGATGTCTGTGATCTGGAGAGTGCTGGGACAGAGGGAGCAGTATGGGACAAAGGCATCAGAAAGAACATGGAGATAAAGCTAGACCAACTTGTTTAATGGGGGAAAGGTAGTACCTAACCATGTCAACCATTGGAATGCACCATCTCTGGGGCGCATGAGGTGGGAGTAAGTGTAACCATTGCTGCTTCCTGGAGAACCAAACCTGTCTAGGAACTGCCAGGCTGGGGAAAAAGTGGCCAAGTGGGGCAAGTAACCCTTAGATGTCACAGTGGTGCTTTGAGAGTTTTTAGAGCCACTGAATCATAGACCCCTAGCCATGGATAACTGAGCAAGACCACAACAAAAATGCTCTCCTGGGACACACAGGAGAACAAGGCAGAAAACACTACAACTTAAGAAGCAGCATGAAATAGTAGAAAGAGTTCTCAGAATAGTGAGACCTGGCTCTAATGATGGGCAACCTTACGCAAGTCAAAGTCACTTGACCTCTCTGTGCCTCAGTTTCTTCATCTGTGAAATAGAGTTAATAATGCTTTACTACACAGGGTTGTTTTGAGGAAAGCACCTATGGCATTATTATAATTTTCTTATCCTCTTCTCTCTTTAAAATTTTATATTCAGGAAATTCTTCCTTTCTAAGTCACCATGAAGAGCAGGCAATCTTGTTCCTCCAAGGACTTTGGAAAAATATCTCCTTCTACTGCTCCTCTCCTTCTGCATGGGACCAAAATCTCCTTAGACAATAAAATTAGCTGTATTTTTTTTCAACCCTTGAACTGAACTTGAAGATTTTATCTATTTCCCAACCCCTATCTCTTTAGCTGATGCTTCTCTATTAGAAACCCTAAGCAGCAGAAACAAATGGATGGGGGAGTGGGTGTCTTTTTCCTTGGGGAAATTTTAACCTATGGTCTCTTCAGCCCTGCTGATTCCCCTCCCTGTCTTTTTATGTTTACCCAGTGGCCATAGGTTCTTGTTGGCCATATTATAACTTGCTCTCAAGGCCATCGATCTATTCTCAAACAGTCTTTCAAGTAAAAAGTATTGTGGATTATTCTTTTTTCATGAACTTATTTCAGATTTCTAGCTTAAGAAGGGCATAATGTAATCTTGTGCCTGTGATTATATATATATATCTCCTCACCCAGGCACTTTTCTTCAAGATCTATTCAACTTAAAGCAAGAGTTTTGTATTCAAATCCTGTTTCTGACACTTTATAAGTCAAGTGATTTTTGAATAAGCCTCTTGGAGCCTCAGTGTCATTATGTGCAAAACTGGGAAGAATCATATGTCATGCCATTATTGGAAGGAATCTTCTGGATCTGGTTCAAAAATTTCATTTTCTAAAAATGAGGGAAACTAGAGATAGAATGGCTTATTCCAGGTCACAGCATAAGAACCAGGATCAGTTTCTAAGTCTCCTGATTCCAAGTCCAACTCTTCCCACTATGCTGCATTGTTTTCTAAGAAAGTACCACCCGCCTCCTAAGAAAGTATTTTGCGAACCATAAAGCACTATTGAAACATGAATATTTTGCTTTTTCTGTCTGTCTTTTTCTTTTTTAAAAACACATCCAGGGGGGCAGCTGGGTAGTTCAGTGGATTGAGAGCCAGGCCTAGAGAGGGGAGGTCCTAGGTTCAAATCTGGCCTCAGACAATTCCCAGCTTTGTGACCCTGGTCAAGTTACTTAACCCCCATTGCCTAGCCCTTACCACTCTTCTGCCTTGGAACTAATACATAGTATTGATTCTAAGGCAAAAGGTGAGGGTTTAAAAAACAAACAACACCCCCCCCCCAACCATATCTATATCATCAAGAAAGTAAGACTATATCAGCAACAGCATCACATTCATTTTTTAGATTGGCTTAATAGTTAAACCTAATTCAGTAATGGCTAAGAATATTTTTTGAAGTGCTGTCAGACACACTTGACCATGTCAAGGAAATGTGATTTCATAAGCATCTGTAATCCAAATTCTAAATCAATACACATCGAATCAATGATAGATGTGAAATAACAATAGAGCCAGCATGTACTAAAGAGGCTAAAATTAGTCAGTGAAACAACTTGTAGAAGTTCAGTCTCTGAAGGATACAGTACCACAATTCTTAACCCTTTGCATGCTGTACACAACTTGCCAGGCATGAGGTTAAGAAGCGTTCAGATGCCTTATTCCCTAATTCTCTACTTATCACAGTCATCTATTGAATGGATGTCTCCAATCACCCCCTTCCTTAGCCATGTTTAGGGAGAGATGACAAAAGAGAGAGGATAGAATCAAGATTTTTGCCACAAGAGATCTTCTGAAATGCTAGACATAATCCCTTCATTTACCATTTTAGCCATGGGGGAGGGAGGGGGATACATTTGAGGATAGTTATACTTATGGACTGTCCTGAGAGCATATTCACATTATCATCATTTTCAGCCCTCAGGAAGAGTTCTCTCTTCTTATATGTCTATGAGCACACAGGTGCACATAAACTTAGTGAGTCCCTGCTCTCTATCTCCTCAGTATTCTTTGTAGGATTCATCTTCCAGCCTTTTAATAAGAGGCATATGCTACCTGACGTCTGAACTGCTTCTCCTTCTGAAGTCCATATAGCTTATGTCTCCAAGATTTCTTGTTAAGCTCCTTTGGTTTCATTGACTACTTGAAGTAGTGTATAGATCCGTGGATTTAGCTTTAGAGGGCCTGAATTCAAATCCAAGGTCTACTCCATTATTAGTGTGACCATGGGTAAGTCATTAACAAAGACTCCATTTCCTTATTTGGAAAATGAAGGGTTGAGAGGGAAGAGAAGATGGAGGGATACAGGCAGCAATCAAGTTGAGTTCTTCTAACATTTCTCCTCCAAACAACCTTAAAATAATGCTTCAGATCAAATTTTTGGACCCAACAAAAGATCAAGCTGAGACATTTTTCCAGTCTAAGACAACTTAGGAGTTCATCAGGAGTGGTCTGTGACACTAGGTGGAGATCATACACACATACCCGCAGCAGCAATTTGGGGAGCTCTCAGTCCAGAGTCTGGAAGATAACTTGTCAAATAATAGCATTGGATAATGGATCAGAAAGAGATTACAGATGACCCTTTGCTGGCACTGGGATCAGCTGATGCTGATTGGCAACTTTTTGCCCATAGCAGTTTTGGGTTGCAGTTCCAAAGCAGAGACAAGTACTAGCATTTGAGGCTGGCAGGACAGTAAGGAACCTGGTCACAGTTCCAGAGCCATGGACCAGTACAGCTTGTAGCTGCAGGGGACCAGTGGTTTTCTCTGATAAAGACCAAAGCACAGACCAAGAGAATAGTGACCATATGTTTCTCTAGATCATATGATTTTGGAAGCACTGAAAACTTGCAGACTCAAAGAACTAGCTCTGAAAACAGCAATGTGAAAAAGTCTGAGATAGTGCCTCCCTACCCCCAAGTGAGCAGACCCCAACTTTAGCATAAAAGCTCAAAGTCAAGAAATGGGCTTGAAAAATGAGCAAAAAAACCAAATAACAAAAGAACTCGACCATAAAAAAAAAAACAACTGCCATAGTTGTAGGGAAGATTAAGACACAAACTCAAAAGATTTCTGTGTGAAAACATCTACAAAGTCTCAAAAAAAGATCCTAAGAAAAATAAAGTTTAAAAAAGTATGCCTCAATCTGCAAAGGACTCTATTAGTCCTTCCTCTGGAGGTGAATGGCATTTTTTGTCATTAAGTACTTTGAAATCATCTTGGATCATTGTATTGCCAAGAAAAACTAAGTTATTCACAATTGATCATTGTACAATATTGCTGTTACTGCGGACAATATTCTCTTGGCTCTGCTCACTTCATTTTGTATCAGTTCATAAAAGTCTTTCCAGGTTTTTCTGAAACCATCCTATTTTTCATTTCTTATAGCCCATTAGTATTCCACCACAATCATAAACTACAACTTGTTTAGCCATTCCCCAATTGGTGAGTATTCCCCCAAGAATTCTTTGCTATCATAAAAGAACTTCTATTTTTGCACATGCTAAATTTAAATTAATATCTCCCAAGTTCTTATTTTCCATAAAGTTTATTAATAATCACTTGAAAGAGAGAAAGCAGATAGGCATAGATTTAATGTCTCTTTCCTACTCTAAGTCTGACCACATGTAGCTCATCCTGTAGGATTCTCAGTCCCCCTCTCCTGCCCTGTTCAGGGAAGGAGAGCCTGGTGGGGTCCCACCCACACCTTTTTATTGAAGTTCATGGACATAGTGCTGGCATGAAAAATGGGATGAACCCCATCAGCAATCCAGGAGGGGAAGGGGATGAAACTCCCCTTACATAGCCCTTTGGGCACAATTCCAAATTGTTCTCAAGAATAGCCAGATCAGTTCACAACTCCACCAATAATACATTAATGGCCCAATTTTCCCACATCCCTTCCAACATTTATCATTTTTCTTTTCTGTAATGTTTGAAATATGGTATTGCTTGGTCACCCACCATCACATTAAATATTAAATTTAAATAAATTAAATAAAACAAAATATTAAAGGTAAATAAATAATATTCAGTAAGTTGATTTACTAAATAATTTGATTCTTCTTTAAAAAAAAAGAGGGGTTGGACTGTGATAATCTCTAAGGTCCTTCCTAGCTCTAAATCTTGTAATTTTGTCAATGACCAAAGGATCTCAAGACTTTATCCTTCTGCAGCTCTTCCCTCAAAAGAGGATCCCCTATCTTCATCCTCTGTGGGAGAAGCTAACTCCAAGTTCCTCCCTAATTGAGGAGAATAGGTGACGGTGAGGTACATGTTTTCAAATTCAATCAAACTTCTTAGAATTGAGGGACATCCTCTTTCATCCAATCACCTCAAAATCCTCAGGGGGAGAGCTGGGCAGGGGAAAGAGATCTGACTCTGGAGACCTGAAGTTTTGTCTAGGGTTCCCTGCTTACAATCTGTGTGACTTAGGGTAAACCACTTAGATTTTCTGTGCCTTAGTTTTCTTATGTGTAAAAAAATGCTTTCTAAGCCATGAAGAGAGGAAACTAGGTGGCACGGGGAACAGAGTACTGGGGCTGGAATCAGGAAGACCTGACTTCGCATCTGGTCTTAGACACTTACTAGTTCTATGACCCTGGGCAAGTCACTTCACCATTTGCCTCATTTTCCTCATCTGTCAAATGAGCTGAAGAAGGAAATAGCAAACCACTCTAGTATCTTTGCCAAGAAAATCCCAAATGGGGTCACTAAAAGTCAGACAAGACTGAACAACAACAACAAAACCACCAAGGGTTTTAATGTGTATAAATGTGAGCTATTATTATTAGAGGGGATTCCGTAACCCTCCACAGTGTTCCCTTCTAGTCCAAAAAACCTTTTTGAGATCTAACTGGCATCTCTCTGCCTGGCCTTTTTATAAGTTTTAATATATATTTATATATATATGCTTTAATATATTTAATATTTTAATAAGTTTTAATGGAAACAGAGAAGAGCTCATAGTTTTATGATTGGGCAGATTCAGAACAGTACCTGGGAATGTCTCTCTGAACGCAATGGAGGAAATATTGAACTGGGAGTTGGAAGATGAGTTCTAGTCCCAACTCTGCCACTAATTAGTTATGTAGCTTTCTTTAAAATCATTGTAATCTGGGTGTTGATTTTCTTATCTTTGCAATAATATTAGACTAGATCAAATTCAGGTCTCTTCTGGTTCTAAAACTTTGCAGTCTTCTCTGTTCTCTCTCTACTTTCTCTGTGATTAGTTGTTTGGCGCCTGTTCTTCTCTGACTAGGAGAGATGAGCCCCCTTCCTTTGCCAGGGATGCTCCCAGGGCAGGTGACCTCATTCCTGCTCAGGCTTTGGGCATCCTACTGTGAGAGATATTCTATAAAGTACAAAGTCCCTAGACTAGCCCAGGCTGCCAGATGAAGTGAATCATGGCTTTAACACTAGACTATCAGACAGAGGTAGGAGACCTTCGAGAAATGAGAAATGAGAATGATGGTATAGAAGAGGCTGACTCAGGGCATCCAGTTCATTGAGTGGGGGAGAGCCTTGTGCCAAATCTTTTTACTCAGGCTTCCAAAGCTTTCTATCCCTGTCCTCCAAGTCATTTTAAGATAGAAAAACAAACAAACAAAACATTATGACTTTTCAGAGTTTGTTTGAGCTTTGACAGATAAGGATTTTGGGTGGGCATGGAGGTAGGGGAATATAAAGGAAAATTAATATATACCTGGCCCATAATAAGTGCTTAATCAATGCCCTTTTAACTCACTGACCATTTGCAGAGAATAGTAGGATAAAAGACTGTAGCAAAGGCAAAAGAGTACTCCAACTTGAGAAGGGACAGAACCTGAGAATGGAATAGACTGCACTGAACAGCCCAGAGTCTGAAGGACCCTCAACAGAGACCTCCCAGAAGAGACCTAAAAAAGTGAGGCAGACCTCAAGAAGGCTCCAGAATGAGGGGAACTCCACAGAGGGGTCTACTTAGAGGAAAATATCACAAAGAACACCAGATTGTGACCCTCCTCCCCCAAAGAGCATTTGTTCTTACAAAGAGAGAGATCCAACAAAGGATCTCAAAAGTCTTTCTAGAGAAATTCAGACAAGAGTTACCAACCCCCCCAGGCATCAGACAACAACCCCACTGAGGACTCTAGACAAATATATCAAAATCCAACCAATTCCACAAACATTTATGAAGTGCCTGTTAGATCCAAGACTTGAAAAAGGGTCTAGAATCTGAGGGGCTCCTCTAGAAGATCTTGACCCATATGAAATCCCTCAGAGGGCCCAGGCCAAAAGAAACTCTACCAAGAGGGCCCAAACTGGAAAGATCTCATTGAGGGGCTTCCCAATAGAGAGAAATCCCCCTGGGGAGGAAAGGTGGGACTAAGAAATCCTGCAGAGGAGCCTACACAGAAGGAAGGTTTCACAGAGGGGGCAGATCCTATGTTGAGAGATCCCAAAGAGAGGATTTAATGCATATGTTGCCCACCCACTGATCAGAGCAAGAATTATCTGGGAATTCAGCACCAATCTGTACCACCTCTCACTTTGTCCCATTTCTCCTGCCTACTCCTTGCCCACTATCCACCTTGCTACCAGAAACCAGGGCTTATAAATGGGTGTGAAACCGAGAGAAGAATGAGATGAGAATTCCCCAAAGAGGTATTTGGATGCACTGAACAGAATGAGGTCCTCCAGTTGTCTTCACCCAGACCCCCAATTTCCCCAGATCTAAGGTCAAACAATCCTTACACCCATGACATGAAATGCCCCAAGTGTCAGTTGTGGTTTCAAGATCTGGAGATTTCTCCTCTGCTGGGTCTTGGCTCTTCCTCCACCTCCACCTCCGTTTCCTCTGGAGGGTCAAAGAGCTTTATCAATATGAGCTGCTATCTACTACAATTAGTAATCAATTATATGGACGGGGAAAATTCTAGGAAGTCTGATCCTCATATAGATAGATGATCCCTTGAGGGGATTTTCCTGGCTACCACCATCTATCCCGACTGCCATTGCATAACCATACTTGAAAGGAATTCCATGGGGCAGCTAGATAGCACAGTAGATAGAGAGCCCCACCTGGAGTTGGGAGGTCCTGGGTTCAAATGTGGACTCAGATACTTCCTAGCTGTGTGACTCTCGGCAAGTCACTTAACCCCCATTGCCTAGTCTTTAATGCTCTTCTACCTTAGAATCAAGTATGTAGTATGAAGGTAAGGGTTTAAAAAAAGGAAAGAATCCTAGTTTCCATTCCAAGCAGAGGGGGTCTTCATTTTAAGGGAGGAGGGGAGAGCTTGCCCAAAGCTCACCTCATGGAATTAAGTGGGATCAGCCCCCAAATATTCCCAGTCATAAATTTGTAAACATATGAGATAAAGTATAGGGAGCACTTGCAAACAGCATTTTGAGAACTGTACACTTGCAGTTAGAAATAATATTATGATGATGGTCTTGCTTATTCCTTAGGGTCCAGAAACCACCCACCCCCTAACCGCCTCTGTCTTGGCTTTCCTTGAGCTGAACTTCAACAAGCCAGCTTTGTGGAAGAAAAAATGATTTCCTAACTTGAATTATGCTTTTGTCCTTGGGAGATGAATTTGACTCCTTGATGGCTATGACCGGCATAGCTTTTAGAACTCACTGAACATAACCCCCAAAGGATTTTTAAATCCCCCCTTTGCTGCTTTGAACCTCTCCAGGAATACTGGGAGCTGAGGAATCCAGATGCTGTAACATCTCTATTTCCGCGGCTGGTGGAAAGAGGGTAAATATCTTTTGCCTACTCTAATTTTCTTTGGTGGATTGGAGAAGTACCCTTCTGTGCCCAGCTGCTCAAGCCCTGGAATTTCAAAGGTCATACTGGCCATTCCCCAACCTCCCAAATCAATGGCACTGGAGAATCAAAGGGGAAAATGGCTTGTCGGAGGTGGGGTCCAGCTTGGCGCCAACTCACAGTAAGATCTCTTGTCGCCCTGGCACTTTTTTCTTCCTGCTTCTAGCCTAGACTAGATGGGGAAGAGGATCAAGGTGAATGGATTTGGACTTGATCTCTCCAGGTCTCAGTTACTGTTTACACAGCAAAAAACAACTCCAGGCTAAGTGTTCCCATTGAGCCTCTGCCACTGCCCAAGACATAGGAGACCATGAGAATATGGTGACCACCCCAGGACAGACAAATGGACACAAGTACCTACCCCACAGACCCATGTGCATGCTGCCCCTCAATCCGTGGCTCCAATCAGCTCCCACAAAGAACACGGACCCAGCCTAGAACATGCACACGGGCTCTTCGGCACCGCCATGCACTGAGCCTATCAAGGCAGCCAAGATTCCCACAGCACGTGGGCGGACACACCTCCCAACACATGCAGACACACCTCACACACATGTGCAGGCATCTTCAACCCCCGCAACCCACCACCTGACATATGGGCAAGCTCCTCTAGACTTCGCCTCAGGACACACATGTGGATGTGTATTCCTCTGACACGTATGTGCAGGAGAGAATTGCAATCAGTGCACATGACTTGCATATACAAGTGCGGATGCTCTGCCCCTTCCTATGCCCTTTTCCAGTTTGCCTCAATAGATAACCTTTCCTTAGAAGTGAGCGCACGCCTTCAATCCCACCTTGACAAATGTGCCCCTAATCTTAGGTGTCAGAGGAGGTGAGTTTCACATGTCTATATTGACTCCCAGCTTCCAAATCCCCTGAATGGCGTGGATACAGATGCACCTCGTAGAGAGATACCATCCCTGCAACTATCCCACAGTCCTAAATCAGCCCGTACAAGTGCTCCCAGTTCCCCCCTTTCCTCTTGCAGCGTTCCTCCCATTCTTTCCCCCTGGCTCCTTTATCTCTTTCTCTCAGTCTGGCCCTTTCTCTTTACACAGAAGAGGTCTGATGACCCCATTTACCCCCAACTGGTGAGGAGGTAAACGCTTGGGGATTGCAGCTTTCCTATGCCCACCCCCAGCCCTACAGGGCTGCCCAGAACTTAGCAAGGAGCTGCTCAGAATGGCACCTGTCAGATCCCAGGCTCCCTGTCCCCTCACCTGTGTGCATGGATTCCAAATTCACCATCCTGCCCGAGATGGGGCCAAAGCCAGTACCCACCCAGGCCCTGTTTGTTCGCCCCAGATGGTCCCCTTGGGCAGCCAGGACCTCTTACCCTCCCAGCAACCCTTACAATCCACTGCCGACCAAGCGCTGCTACCAGCCCTGAGCTGCTGAGGATTCTCCTCTAGGTAAGCATGAGGCACTGCAGAAGGAGCTGCCTGCCGGGACTGACTGGGGCCACACCCTCCCTGGCAGGGTCCCCCGTCCTGGCAGGTGGCCCATGCAAATTGATCATTTGCATACAGGGAGCTGGGGGACCAGGTATGGGGATGAGGGCACGAAGCTACAGCGGTGAAGGCTCAGACGCACTGGGCCAAAACCCAAGCCTAGAAACTTGCCCTGTCTTCACTCAGAGTCGTTCCTCATCTCTACTTCAGAAACTGGGGACGACAAGAGCTTTTGGTGGAAGGTGAGCCCGATGTAGCACAAAACCAAACCCAAACCCAAGCCCAGCATTGAATTTGGTGTCAGAGGAGCTGGATTGAAATTCCAGCTCTCCCACTTCTTACTTATGGGACCTAGAATAAAATCGATTTCCCCTTCTGGGACTTGGTTTATCAATACAACTGGGGGGCTAGGTTGGACTTGATGGGACGCCCACATTTTTAATGTCAGTCCAGTGAAACTTAGGGATCCCTTCTTAGAATCTCGTATTTAAATGCATAAAATAAAATACATTGGGTTGCAGAGAAAGCCCATTATACCAAAATAGAGTTATCAAAAAATTAAAAACAAACAATAAGTTCATGGACCCCATATTAAAGTCTTCTAGACTAGAGAGCCTCCAAGGACCCATTAAGCTTTAGGTCTTGTATCAGAGAACAGCCATTCAGCACTTCCCCAGATCCCTGCTCTGACTCCATCCTGTTCTCTCCTCTCAAAGCCCCAAAGCTGAGCTGGAAGCAGAGGGCACCAACTGTGCACGGGCCCTGGGACAGCTGGGCCTCTGTACCCTCTCCTTTCTGCCCCAAGTGGAATTCTGGGGCTCCCAGTGACACTGTGAAGTATTGCTCCTATATTTTTTCTTGTAGCCTCTCCTGGGAAGAAGCACATTATGATGAGTCCTAATAGATGTCATTTGTATGTTGCTTTAGTTTGGAAAGCATTTTACTTTCATTATTTTATCTTATCTGATTCTCACTTCTTTGGGAAGCAGGTAGAGTGCTCAATTTGGAGTCAGGAAGACCTGTGTAACCCTAGGTAAGTCATTGAATGTCTGCTCGCCTCAGTTTCCCCACATATGGGGATTTAACTCATTGAGCTCCAAGGTCCCTGCCAGTTCTCAATCTGTGATCTCATGATCCCTGTGATGCTGGCCTTGCCAGTACAATTATACACCTTTTATAGTTTTAAGAACAAAACAACGGAGGCTCAGCAGAATTATATAAGTTACATGATATATCCAAGATCATACAGCTAGCAAATGGCAGTCTTTTGAAGCCTTCTTGCCACCTGCCTTAAGCCAGAACATCTTTTCCTTTTATTCACTCTCATAACCTGAGAGGGGGAAGTGGAGGGAAGAGAGAATTCTCCCATTAGTTAGGAAACAGAGGGTCAAAAAACAAACAAACAAAAAAAGCCAGCCAAAGATTGGATGGAAGTGTAAGGAGTTCAACATGTTTTATTTCGGCGGCACAGAAGACCCAAGAGCCTCTGCTTCCCAATCAAAGCCATTGCTCTTCTCTTCTTTTGCCCTCCCACCCTTCCAAGTTCAGGCCCCTTCCCCTGGTCTGGCTTTTCTTACTCCACTGCTGCCTCCCAGTTGTCCCTTTAAAAAATGCCCAAGTTCCAGATGGTTGTGTTCATTTGCATACCATCTAAATTTGCATGTCATTTGCATGCCAGAATTTACTGAGTGGTTACATGTCCAGAAAAATATGACTCTAGGCTCCAGAGCCTGACCCCTTTTTCCAGGGCCCCCACCCTCTCCTGGGTCAGCAGCACTTTGGAAAAAAGAAAAAAAAACAATGGATGAATGGATGGGTTGGGCTCTGTCTGGGTGGGGCTGGCCTTGGGAGCAGTTGAGAGGGGCCCAGGCACTGGATGGAGACTTCCAGCCTGGCCGCTGTTTTCTTGCAGGTTGGAAAGCCCAATGCCCCAGGGCCATCCTGACCAAGGTAGAGAGACGTTGGCACAGAGGTCAAGGTGGCACCATCCCTCTGCCTCCAACCTCACCCTTTTCTTCTCCCAGCTCCAGCCTCCACAGAGAGGCACCATCAGGGAGCAAAGAGCAATGACTTCAAATCCAATCTAGGTGGGAATCCAGCTTCTGCTCTCTCTGTAACTTGGGGCCAATTGGTTCCTTTTCTGGGACTCAGTTTCCCTATCTGAAAAAATGAAGGATTTGAACTAGCTTGTTTCTAAGGGTCATCCTTTTCGCTGTGGATCAGTCACAGTGGCAGGGTGTTTGAGGCACATCCCAGTACTGGAGAGTAGGGATGCTTTGTACAGGGGAAGAGTTGGACATCTGTCCTGGGTCTGGGGTGGCCTTGGGTGAATCACTTCCTTTTTTTTTTGTTCTTTGTTTTCTTCTATATGAAATGAGGGAATTGGAATAGAAATCTCCAAGGTTTCTTTGTTTAATGCTAACTGTTAGTATTTGGCTCCAAGATTCACTGACTCTAAAATTGTATTTGATACAATATGATGAGAATTATCTTGTCTCCACCATTTCTGCCCACTTTTTCCTGGCTTGGAACAGTCACAATTATGGTCAATCTAACCAAAGACCCCTGTTAAAGTGGACAAATGCTCTCTGATAAGGAAAGGGAAGAAAGATCTTCTAACCTTAAGCAAAGTAGTAGAATAATAACAATATTTTTCATATAACCCTTGGATAGTGTGGTGGCACAGTGGATAGCGTGCCAGGCAAGGAGTTAGGAAGACCTGGGTTCAAATCAAAACACTTACTAGCTGGGTGATCCTGGTCAAAATATTCAATTTCCTCATCTATAAAATTTCCTCATCTATAAAAAAATGAGCTGTATGGGGACAGCTAGGTAGTTCAGTGGATTGAGAGCCAGGCTGACAGATGGGAGGTTCTGGGTTCAAATTTGACCCTTACTTCTCTTCTGCATTGGAACTAATACCCAGTATTGATTTTAAGATGGAAGGTAAAGGTTTAAAAAAAATGAGCTGGAGAAGGAAATGGTAAACCATTCCAGTATGTTTGCCAAGAAAACTCCAAATGGGGTCATGAAGAGTCAAACATAACTGAAATGGCTAAACAACAACAAATAGCCTTCACTATGTGCCAGGCACTGGCCTAAGTGCTTTACAATTATTACCTCATTTGAGTAGATTAACTAGTTGATAATTAAGGCCTTATACTCTGGTCAGACTGGACTATTAACTATTTTCTCACGATGCTTTCCCCTTTCCTACTTACCTCAACGTAGTTACAGTAGACTGTTCTTGAGACCTGTATTATAGTTCATTCTTCGACTGTCTGTTGAAACTTTTTCCTTCTCCTAATGCTCAGCTCAAGAGCCAACTCCCTTTATGAAGTTTTCTTTGACTTGCAACCATCCAGTCTCCCTCCCACTGAAGTATTTATATACCCTCTAATTTCCCTGAAGCAATTTGTCTCTCTCCTCTTTTTCTCTTTCATATCCTACCTTGTATTATATTTATTTATGTTCCTGTTGTATTCTCTTCAATAGATCATAAGTCCCTTGAGGGCAGAAAGTGTTCTCTTTTTTTTTTTTGAAAGTTTTAAATTGTATTTTATTTTAAAAATTTTTCCAAGGTTACATGATTCTTGTCTCCCTCCCCCTCTTCCCTCCTGGCTCCTGGAGTTGACAAATAATTCCACTAGGGTATACATATATTACCACTCAAAAGCTATTCAGGAACTCTTCTGTTCTCATCTTTGATTCTCCAGAGCCTGGCATAATGACTTAAGTAGACTGGCCACTTAATCAATTTTTGGTGGGAGATGTGAATGTGAAGGAAGGAAAAAAGGACAGAAGGAATGGGGCAGGGCTCTCTAAACCAACTTTTCTTGGGTTAGAATTTGTCAGAGTGGGTGAGGTACCCCCATTAAAGCAATGGGCATTGAAAATAGCAATGGAGGAAGGAATTGTGGGAAGTGAGAGAGGAAGGGGACTGCACCAGATCTTCTCTGGGCAGCCTTAATACTGATCTTTCATTTCCAAATGTCAAGGCCTACTTTTTCCTACTCTTCCTCTTCTCAGAATCACAGGATCTTAATTGGAAAGAAGCTCAGAATCCATCAGGTCCAGCCCCTATTTGAACAAGAATCCTCCAATATCCTCAAAAAGTGGTCATGCAACCTTTGCCTGAAGACATCCATGGATGGAGAACCCCTCCAAATCCTGATACAATTAATTCTATTTTTTACATATAAATACATAGAATATATAGAAAGAAACATTTACCTTCTGTTTTAGTATGAATTTGTAGGCAGAAGGGTGGCAAGATGTAGGCAACTGGGTTAAGTAACTTGCCTGGAGTCATACAGCAAGGAAGTATCTGTGGTCACATTTGAATCCAGGACCTCCTAGCTACAGGTCTGGTACTCTATCCACTGGGCTACCCAGCTGCCCACAATTTTGCAGGCCTCTCTAAATGCCTTTAAGATTACATTAGCATTTTAGTTGTCCCTTTATGTTGTTGACTCATTTTGAGTCTGTATTTCACCAAAACTCTTAGATCTTTGTTCAGCCTGTCTAGCCATGTTTCCCTCATCTTTTACTTCACACGTTGAGTTCTGAACCTGAAGGCAAGAGTTTGCCTTTATTCCTATGGCTATCTCATGAGCTTGAGCCCAACATTATAGTTCCTGAAGATCTTTTTGGATCTTGATGTTGTATTCATTGTGCCTCCTAGCATTGTGACATCTGTAATTTTTGAAAGCATGCGATCTTTGCCTTTAACTAAGTCATTGAAAATAGCAGTGTTAAACAGGGACAGCTAGGTGGCTCAGTGGATTGAGAGCCACTCTGGAGTTAGGAAGATCTGGGTTCAAATCTATCCTCAGAGATTTCTTAGCTAAATGACCCTGGGCAAGTTACTTAACTCCAATTGTCTGGCCTTTACTAATCTTCTGTCCTAAACCAATATTTAATATTGATTCTAAGACAGAAAATAAAGGTTAAAAAAAAAAGAGAGAGAGAACCTTAAACACCATAGGGCCAAACACAGATCCTATTCTTCTTTATCCTTGTACAGGAAGTGGCAGATGTGATTAAGAGTGGGTTAGTGGAGTCAGGATTTACGAAGACCTTAGAATTATAGGATTTTTAGAGTAGGAAGGGATTCCATACTCTACTCTAATTCCTTATTTTGTAGGTGAAGAGACAGGCTCCTAAAGGTTAAGTGACTTGCCTGAATTATTAGTGGTTTCAGGAGTGTCTGATTATTTATGACCACATTTGGGGCTTTCCTGACAAAACTATCGAAGTGGTTTGCCATTTCCTTCTCCAGCTCATTTTACAAATGAAGAAACCGAGGCAAATAGGGTTCAATGACTTACCCAGGGTCACACAGTTACTATGTGTCTGAGGCCAGATTTGAACTTTAGAAGGTGAGTCTTCCTGACTCTAGGTCTGGAGCTCTCTCCATTGTGCTCCCTGGAAGACTGCTGAATCTTACAGCTAATGAATAGCAGAAATGGGATTCACACTCAAGTCTTAGGACACCAAAATTTCTGTTCTTTCTACTGTTTCCATACTTTCTCCCTGAACCACTGGTTGGGGCAGGGGCTCAGTGAGGATGGGAAGTATGGTCAGGATTTGTAAACGAGCATCAACTATTTCTGAATTATTTTCCTTAAAGTGAAAAGTGCTGCAATTGACTATAAACTTGGCAATCTTTCCCTGGTTGTCAACAAGAGTCTCCTATTTCTATCTACTCCTCTTCCCTCCTCCCTCCCCTCTTCCACTTTTTGAGAATATAACTCTAACTTTCAGGTCTATATTGGAGAGACATTTAGGGCGCAGTGATATGTAAGGTTTGGCACCTCTTTTCCACTTGGGAGAGGGGAAAAAGAAGGGCTGGGGAAATTTTAGTGCTTCTAGACATTAAAAGAGCGTTATGCAAATGAATATGCAAATAAGCATGCAAATTAGCCAAATAACTTTTTAAAAAAGTCAACAGCTGGAGGACTTTTTCAGAAAGAAGAGTAGCTCTGGTTCTAAGACTTTACTGGTCAGAATTGGATGGCATTTGATCCCTCTTCAGTTTTTCCTTATTCCTCTTGAAGGTTATTAGCTGCCGTGTTCCATTCCTTTCTCCCTCTACTTCATCCCTTGCTGAAGATGGCCTCAGAAAAGGAGATTGGAAGAGACTGATCACCCCCTCCTCTGAGGCAGCCCCTTTCTAAGACAAGGGCAAAGCAAGTTCCCAGAAATCTCCCTCCCTCCCTCCCTCCCTTTCCCCCACAGCCACCCCATCTGGGAAAGCTGCCTGTCTTGGCGACTGGCCCCTGCCACTCATTCCCGTTTCCTGTCATGTCAAGTCGATTGAGTTGTCAGACCGAGGAAGGAGTGCTTGGGGAGGGGCCCTGGAAGGCTGCCAAGCAACAAGTCCCCTCTAGCTCTGCCAGTCTGCCAGCCAAACCCTAACGTTGGTGAATATGGAGGTGGCAGGAAGGGGAAATTAGGTCTAGAAAAGGCAGGAGGTTTGGGGGAGGGAGTCAGGACATGATTACCTTTCTGCAAAGGTGGCAAAGGGAAGGTTGGACACCAGAAAGGACTTCATATTTGGGAAGACTGAATGACTGGGGACTGCAGATTCTAGCTCATGTTCTCATGGAAAGAATGCGTGCCTTAGAATCCAAAGCCCTGGGATTTCTGTCATTTACGTGCCTTTGGAGGAGTGGTTTTGCCCCTCTGGCTTACACTAGATAAAAGTCAGTGCGTGTAGTGAATCTGATGCTAGACCTGGGTTCAGGAAGGCCAGGGTTCAAATCTCTATCCCTTAGTAGCTGTGTAACCTTAGGCAAATTCCAAGTAGAGCCCAGGTAATTCTCTAAAAACAGTGGTTCTAAAAGTGCGGTCTGAAAACCCAGGGAGGCTCTGAAACCCTTTCAGGAGGAATACTAAGATGTTATTTGCCTATTAAAACGCTCCTCCATTTTCCAGTTATAGAACTGGGTTAAGTTGGATTTTCTTCATTTATATTTCAACCAAAACAATATATATCATAACAGACCAAATGCAAAAATAGATTTGAGAATACGGCTGTCTTCAAAGTCAGATATGAAAGATATTTACAAAAATATATAAAACAATGCCACTCTTGTAACCAAATTATTTTTCAGAAAAATAAGTTATGCATGTTAACATGTAATGAATTTAAGAGTTTTTAATGAACAAATAAATACTTGTAAAATTCCCTTAAAATTTTAATACTGCTTATTTTCTCATTTTTAATGAGTAAATTAGTTGTTTCTGATGCAGTAAATAGATAGCTATTTTGATGTCAACTTAACCTGGTTCTTGGAGTGGTGTGAGCATTTACCCTTCAGAAAATAGGACTTCATTTATTGTTTTGTTTATCATCCAAACTTGAGAGTGATGGGGAAAATGTTAATAATGCAGATTAAGCTTAAGTATGTATTCTGTGTAAATCTCCCCCCCCCCCCCCCCCCCCCCCCCCCCCCCCCGCCCTTGCTGGCTGTTTTTGCCAGCATATCCTTGGCTATAACCCACATAAACAAAAGCTCTTTGAGACCCTCAAAACATTTCCAGAGTATTATAAAAAGGGGTCCTGAGAACCAAAAGTTTGAAAACCACTAAAGAAAGTGATTTGACCTTATGGTCCTCCCTGAAAGGATCGCAGGGATTCCCAGGGGTCGTCAGACCATACTTTGAGAACCTCTGTTTAGAGTTACCTGGGGCTTTGAGGTTATTTTGTCCACTATCCACCCAGCTAGTAAGTTGCAAAGATAATGTTCATCCCCCTATCTCAGTTTGTCACCAGTGAAGACTGTAAAAATACCTTGTAACTACATTGACAATCCTGAGGAATTGGATTTCCAGTGACTATGGAAGAGAATGTCACCTCCAGGAATATCACCCCAAATATGTCTCTCTCTGTCTCCCTGTCTCTCTGTCTCTGTCTCTCTGTCTCTGTCTCTCTGTCTCTGTCTCTGTCTCTCTGTCTATCTCTGTCCCTCTCTGTCTCTGTCTCTGTCTCTCTGTGTCTCTGTCTCTGTCTCTGTCTCTCTGTCTCTGTCTCTGTCTGTCTCTGTCTGTCTGTCTGTCTGTCTGTCTGTCTGTCTGTCTCTTCTTTCTCTCCCTGCCCCTCCCCCCTCTCATTTCAAGGCAGCTTGGTGGTACAGTGTATAATGTGCACTCAGCTTGGAATCAGGAAGATTCAATTTCCTGAGTTCAAGTCTGGCCTCAGGTTCTTACTAGCTGTGTGATCCAGGACAAACTACTTAACCCTGGTTGCCTCAGTTTCCTCATCTATAAAATGAGCTGGAGAAGGAAATGGCAAAAAAAAAATTGCCAAGAAAACTCAAAATGGGGTCATAGATTGTTGGAAACGACTGAAATGGCTCAAAGACAACATCTATCTCTATCAGTGGTAGGAGTTCTTGGATTGAGAAATTCAGATCTTGGGGCACTAGCCAACTGGATGACCTAAATTTGAATTGAGGGTCCCAGCTCCTAATGTTGCATAGAGTGCTGACTATTCTCTCTTTGTTGATCAGTGTGTGGCAGGGCTTTTCTTTTTCCTCCATGGCACATGTACATTCTCTAATGTTTCCTTAGGAGGAGTGATAGAGGATGAAAGTCTGGAGACTTGGGGTGAGGGCTGAGGTAAGGGTAAGAAAAGAGAGCCCAGGGCAACATTTGGGGTGATATTTCTGAATGACCTTCCCAGGATTGTCAATGTAGTTGCAGGATAGCTTTATAATCTTCACTGGAGGCAACCTGAGATCGTGGGATGAACATCATCTTTGCAGCTAACTACCTGGGTGATACTGGACCTTAAAGCCCCAGGTACCTCTAAAGCAGAGGTTCTCAGAGTGGGGTCCTGGGGGTCCCCAGAGGGATCAAAACTATTTTCATAAAAATACTGAGATGTCATTTGTCCATTAAATCCTTGCTTTATTAGGCCTCAGGGGTTCTGGTTAAAACAAATGCCTGGGTTCCTGACTTCTAGAAAATTGATAGTTTAGGAAACAGGACAATCAAGAGCTTTATTGTTGTTTGATGCAGTAAGGAGACCAGGTATATACATGCATATATGTATGTAGACATGTGTATACATATATACACTTTGTATATAGAAATATGTATTCACATATACCATGTAGGACATATCTATTATATATCATGTGTTTTGTATGCATGTATATACAAATATATATATTATAAAATATATACTCACATACTTATATATTGTGTATAATATATATTTATTTTATATATAAATATATATTTTTATATTTACTCATATTTCTATATTATATATAATGTATATTTATATATACACATTCATATTTATATATCACATATATATGCATATATGCAACATGGCACTCTATATGTAGCATTTGTGTGTGGGTATATATCCATACACATAATGGCACTATCTATCTATCAATCTATCTATCTGTCTGTCTGTCTGTCTATCCATCCATCCATCCATCTATCTATCTATCTATCTATCTATCTATCTATCTATCTATCTATCTATCTATCTATCTATCTATCTATCTCTATCTATCTATCTATCTATCTATCTATCTATCTATCTATCTATCTATCTATCTATCTATTGTGTATGCAGTATATATGTGCTGTGACAATATAAGCAAACAGTGGTTTGACTCCAAATGTAATAAACTTACCCTGGACAGAGGGTGAGGGTGAGGGAGACATGTTGGGGGCAGAATATGGTCAAAGTTTGGGTTCAGGTGGAGATTCTATATTTTAAAGATGAGCTTGGTCAAAAACAGTTTATTGATGCCTGATTTAGAAGACAGTTTTCCTAATCAGATACAGATGTGATAGGAAAGTTCTCAGGATCTCTAATCTTTATCAGGCTTTGATGGAGTTTGAGTAAAGGGACTTTATTATCTTGACCACAAACTAGTGGGAGAGTCTAGCCTTAATTAAAGTAGCAAAAGGAGAATCACTCAAGGTTGCCTGTTGTAGGTCAAGGTTTCATCCCATCAAAAATGGCAAGCTTTATCCTTCTGATACAGAATTAATAGCAGAAATATATAACTGTCTATTTTGCCTATATATTTCAATGGGTATTAAGACTACTTAGTCTAAGTGACTCTATATTAAAGCCTTATCATTATAATATGACATCAAAAATAATTAAATGATAATCTCTAATGCTACAAACATTTTAATCATCACATTATTTTTCCCTTGAAGATCTGAATTTGAATTCAGGCTCTGATGTTAACTTTGTGACCATGTAAATTTCTCTGAAATATAGTAAAATAGTGTTAATATTGGCTGAAATACCCACTTTCCAAGATTGTTCTGAGGAAGAAAGGAAGGACCTTCATGCTCATGCGTGGTCATTTCCAAGGTTATGCTTCTAGGGAGCAACATGAGGCCATTAAAGAAAATAGTCTTAGCCTAGGACTGAAGCTGGACTTTCATAGAATCAGAGCATTTTAAAGTTGGAAGGAACTTTAGATAGAGTAATCAAATTCCCTCATTTTACACACGTGGAAACTGAAGCCAAGACAAGTTAAGTGACTAAATTTTTGGTATGTCTTTATTCTGGAAGTCTAAGCTCTGGCATTCCTCAGCCCCCCACAAAAGTTAAATGGATATGCTTTCCACTATACAATTGAAGGTCTAGAAAAAAAATATGTTGTCCATCTTTGTTTTGGAAGAGGACTATTGACATCATGAGGGTGATGTCTTGACTTGCTTGTGGATTGGAGTAAAGTGAGACAGAGATGCACAAAGTTGTCAGCTTCACTTTCTCTTCTATAGTCATTGAAAATCCAATGGCAAGACAAAGGTCAAGATGACTGGCAATGGCCCAGGATGCAGTAGATGGCCTTGGCATCTTTGATGTCTGATCAATCTCTAAGTGCTCTACAGTGCCTGCTTCAGCCACCTTCATGGCCATTAGAATGATTGTTCTCATTCTACATTCTGCCTGGAGGAAGTCTTTGTATGCTTGGGGTAGACATCACCTCTGACTCTCCAATGGGCTGTCAGTTAACCTCAACATGGTTTTGCCCATTTTTTGGAGACGATTTTGCTGGGGGGTGGCTGCTGCACATGCTCCAACTTCTTGGAACCAAAGGTGAGCCCTGTTGAAAGATGGAGACCAAAGATGGAAGAGCAGCCCTGAAAAGGGCTCAGCAAGCCCTCACACTAGAGGTGCTAGTCCTCCCAGCACACTCCTTTATACTCCAAAAGAAATATATCATGCATTTAAAAAGTCCTCAGGATTAGCTTGTGTGCTCCCAATTACCATCCCTCTTCTCCAAAGCAGTAGGCTAATATGATCGATTACAGGAAGACTGGACATACTCCAGGGACAACCTTCGTCTATAGTATTCAGGACAGCCAGGTGCCCCTTTTTTCAAAGCTCCTACAGTTTGATTGAAGCCATAGTGTACGATTAGACCCTTAGACTACTGACTCCTCAGGTCTGCATATCTGGACTCATGGTGCCCTCTTGTGGTATTTGGGGAAGGAAGATTCTGACTTGAGAATTCATAGTACCAGAAACTTCAGATTTGCAAAGTTGTAAGGAATTTGAGTGTCCATTTAGTAAGTAATGGTAATATCGAGTATTTATGTAGTGTTTTTAGGTTTGCAAAGCTCTGTGCATTTATCATCTCAGTGGATACATTTAGTCTAACTGTAAAAAAAAATCTCTCTAAAACATTCTTAAAAAGCAGTCGTCCAGTTGTTTCTGGAGGACCCCTATGAGAAAAAACTCCCTACTTATGAACAGACCATTCCACTTTTGGCCAGCTTCAATAGAAGGACCAGAAATTAAGACTATCTCAAAAGACCAAGCTATGTCCATTGATGCAATGTATTTTTTTAAATCATAAAGCAAAGAAAATAGCGATTGGGTAAAAACTTATTTCAAAGCAAGATTATAGTAATTTTTATATCAACCTTCTATTAATTATAAGAAAGTTTTTTTCCTTTGTCAAACCTAAATCAGCCTCTTTGCAATATTTAGTCATTGCTGAGTATCTCTAGACCTACTTTTGATGTAAGGGTGGTAATTTACATTACTATAGCTCTAAAGCTTACAAAACCCCTTTCCTCTACAGAGAGGGTAGGATAAGTATTTTACCCATTTTACCAATGGGGAAACTGAAACTCAGATATTCTATAGTTCAAAGTTGCCCAGCTAGTAAATTCCAGAGTCAGAATTCAAGTCCATTTTTTTTCAATTAGTGCTATTTACCTCAAATCCAATGCTTTTTTTCAAACACACTGCTATCTTATCTACCACTAGAGGTAAAAGGTGCTGAGTCTATTAAGGTGTCCTGGAATTTCCAAGAAATTGATGGTGTGTATATAAGCTCTGTTCTGTGGATGAGAGAATACATAGGTAAGGGTTCTGGTTCAAACCAACACTGATTTACACATAACTCTAGAGTTTGTGTGTGTGTGTGTGTGTGTGTGTGTGTGTGTGTGTACATGTTCACACATACTTGTGCACGTGTAAAAACTCCATTAAATTCTTATCCAATCTAAAAAAATAGATCATAAATTTGGGGAATTGAAAGGAACCTTAGAGATAATTTAATCCAATTCTCTCATCTTACAGATGAGGAAACTGAGGAGAGTTTGACTGATGATCAGCCTCATGCAACTTGTTAGTGGCAGATTCAAAGGTTAAGGTCCAGGACCTCTGATTTCCCAGTCATAGGATCATCATCAAGCAAGTACTAATATAACAATTTTCATAACTACAACTTAAACAAACATCATTGTTATCATACTATTATCCCAACCACATCTTTAGAACTTGATGTGTGGACAAGTCACTTGACACTGTTTACCTTAGTTCCCTTGTTGGTAAAATGATCTGGAGAAGGAAATGGCCAACCATTTCAGTATCTTTGCCAAGAAAACCCCAGATGGAGTCACAAAAGTCTGACACCACTGAAAAATGACTGAACAACAAAGAATTTGATGCTTTATAAAATACAATTGGAGGTTCCATCCTTGCATAACTAAGTCATCAAATCATTAAACATACATTGGGCACCTATTATGTATCAAGTATTGAGTGATGCAGTGGAGATACAAAGGAAGGCAAAAGACAGTCTTTGCTCTCAAAAAGCTCAGTTTAATGGAGGAAACAACAAGCAAACAATTATATACAAACAAGCTGTAGATAGGATACCTGCAATATCCTCTGGAGGTGTTAAACTCAAACTGATCCATACAGGCTACACAGTGAATTAGAAAACCACAAATTAACTTTATCTAAAATTTCTAGCATAAAACTCCGTTGCCTATTACATTTCTCCAGTGAGCCTTTAACATCATCATCACCACTACTACCACCACTATCATAACTATCACCATCATTACCATCCCCATCCCCATCACTATCATCACCACCATCATCTCCATTACCATATCACCATCATCACCACCACCACCACCATCATCTCCATCCCTATCATCACCATCACCACCACTAACACCATCAACATCCCCATCCCCATCGCCATCATCACCACTCTCATCAAAATCACCATATTCACCTCATCATCACCATCGTTATCCTAGAATCATTTTCTAAGTTACATGATTAGGGGGCCCTATTATAAATAAGAGGGATCTGTACATATGAATCTTTCCTTTCTCTGAATTTCAGTGACCACTTAGATTCAGTAACTTCTGCTTTATACTGTTTGATAACTGTTTCACATTCTAACTTTGTCTTGTCAACTATTCAAAGGTGAAACAATGCCTTTTGGGTTGGGGACAGTGCCTGGTAACCAGCATATCAGGCTCAATCACCACTCACTGAACTGCACAGAACATCCTAGTTTTAACTACTTTTCATCTTTCCCTGTTTTTTTCCCCAGCTCCCAAACTTTAAGACATACTAGTTGTGTGACCCTAGGTAAGATCATAGCTATAGAGCTAGGAGGGACCTTAAAGGACCTCTAGTGAAAGAGTTCTTAACCTTTTTTTTTGCCATGGAGCTTTTTGGCAATTTGGGGAAGCTTATGTACTCCTCCTCAAAATAATATTTGTAGATGCATAAAATAAAATATATGGGATAAAGGAAATCAACTATATTGAAATAATTATAAAAACTTAAAAAATGAACAGATCCCAGATTATGAATATCATCTGTAATCTAATTGTTCCATTTTATTTATTGTTATTGTTCAGTTGTTTATTCAATCATATCTGACTCTTCATGACCCCATTTTTTTTCAAAGACACTGGAGTGGTTTGCTATTTTCTTTTCTAGTTCACTTTATAGATGAAGAAACTGAGGCAAACATGGTTAAGTGATTTGCCCAGGATCACACAGCTAGTATCTGAAGCCAGATTTGAACTCTAGAAGATGAGTCTTCCTGACTCCAGGTCCAGCACTCTTTCCATTGAGGCACATAGCTGTCCCCATTTTACAGAGGAAGAAACTGAGAACCAAAGAGCTTTATCATAGTCATATTAGTAGTAAGTGATCCTTTGACTTCAACTTTTGTGCTCTTTCCAGTGAACCATACTGCTTCCTCAGGCATTTTCACTTTTTAATAAATGGGGATAATACTTATAACTTTTACCTACTTCACAGAATGGTTGTGAGGAAACAAGTTTGCAAACTATACAAGTATGAGTTGACGCTGCTGCTGCTCCTATGAATGGGAACTCAGTCCTGGGTTCTAATTCTGTCTCCATCACTAACTAGCTATGTAACCTTGAGCAAGTCATTTCCCTTTCTGGGTCTCAAATTACTCTTCTATAAAATGAGGGGGCTAGATTAAGTGCTCTCTAAGGTCCCTTTCAATACCTGCATCCAAGGATGCTGCAAACTTCTTTTAGCTGAATAGCTCAGAACAAATCCTTATGCTTACTGGCAAATCATGCAGCCTCAGCCAGAACTTGTGGTTGTGGTCATGCTGGTCAGATGTCCAATCTTATAACATGTGGCCTGTTATTACAAAACCTCAGAGTTGGAAAGGACCTTTGAGATCATCTGGTCCAGTGTTATTATGTTCCTGCAATATGCTCAAGCAATCCTTGTATCAAGGATTTTTCTGATTGGCCAGGTTCTAGCTTTGGGGAGTCCCTAAAATCCCTCCCAGCCAATCATCTCTGTTTCCCCTTTTCTGATGCATAAGTAGGCCCCTAAGTGTTGTAGAGGATAGAATGCTGAACAGGGATGAAGACAGATTTAAAACCCCTCTTAGACTCTTATTACCTCTGGGCAAGTTCCAATCTCAGTTTCCCCTTCTGTAAAATGAGGATAACAATGACTGTAGTGTTTATATCACAGATTACTATTATTTTTGGTGAGGATCAAAAGGGATAATATATGTAAAGAGCTTTGTAAACTACTAAGCACTGTATAAACGTAATTAAATAGGAACCCAGGACATAGAAATTCTACCTAAAAAATATGTCACAGGTCCTAGAATGACCCTTCCAAAGAGTTTCCTGCCTTTTGGATTTGGACATTTTTTCCTTGGTAGATCTGTCCCCACCACCCCCATTTCTTCCCTCCAAGGGATCCTCTTACCTACTGCAAAACTTGGCAGGTTCTTCCTAGTCTGTTCCTGGACTCTGGCATTAGAACTGGCACGTGGGTGACCTCTTTGAAGGGTTGATACTCCTCAGTTTCTAGAACCTTCCTGAAACCTTTGGGCCGGGGAAGCTTGCAGGGACCCTTCCCTCTTCCCTGGCTCAGCCTCTGTAGGTCTCCCCACCCCACTCCCCACCCCCACTGTTCAGGGCCACTTCTGGCTCAGACATTCTAAGGGAGAAGGACCCGAGCGCAGAGAGTGTAGTCACATGTGGACTCGTGAAAAGCCTGAGAACACATCAGAGCAGGAGAGCTTGGAGGGAGATGCAGATTTATGCTCCTGTATGTTCTGGATGCCTTCTTGCACCTGGATGCTACTCTTAGGAAGTCCTAGTGGAGACTGGAATCACCCAGGGCAGGCTGGGAGGACTGAGCCGTTGGATGCTGTGCAGGTAGGGCAGGAGGGAGTGGGGTACCTTGTAGAGAGCCAGAGGTTCAGGAAAGGGTTCTTGTACCCTATATTATGTGTATGGGGTCACAGGGGAATTTTGCTTCCCCATTCCTTTTTTTTTTTCTTTTTAAACCTTTACCTTCCTCTTAGAACTAATACTATGGTAGGCAGCTGGGTGGCTCAATGGATTAAGAGCCAAACCTAGAGACAGGAGGTCCTGGGTTCAAATGTGGCTTCAGATACTTCCTGGTTATGTGACCCTGGGCAAGTCACTTAATCCTCACTGCTTATCCCTTACTGCTTTTCTGCCTTGGAACTAATATATGGTATTAATTCTTTCTATTTTAACCTTTACTTTCCATCTTAGAAACAGTATTATGGGGAGCAGCTAAGTGACTCATGGGTTAAGAGCCAGGCCTAGAGATAGGAGGTTCTGGGTTCAAATCTGGATTCAGACACTTCCTAGCTGTGTGACCCTGAGCAAGTCACTTAACCCCCATGGCTTAGTCTTTACTGCATTTCTGCCTTGGAACCAATACACAGTACTGATTCTAAGATGGAAGGTAGGGGTTTAAAAAAACAAAACTATATATCAGTTCCAAAGCAGAAGAGTGGTAAGGGCTAGGCAATGGGGGTCAAGTGACTTGCCCAGGGTCACACAGCTGGGAGGTGTCTGAGGCCAGATTTGAACCCAGGACCTCTTGCAAGGAAGACTATTTCAATACTTTGAAGGTCCTTGGCATCCTTGGCGTGAATAGTCACTCTACCAAACCTACCTTCCACAGACAGATCCATGAATTGTGGAGACTGAACAGCTCATCGGCTTGTGGGCAGTCTTGAGGGTGCGCCTCTGAATTTATCAACACTGGGCTTTGAGAAGCAGCCTTCCGGGCTGCTGCCCAGTCTACATGGAGGGCTTCTCAGATGAGAAGAGCCTGCCTGAGCTTGTGTTCTGCTGGCTGAGGCTGCCAGAGTGCCCAGACACAAGGGCAATTCTAAGGCTTGACGCTCTCCTCTCCTTCTTTTCCCATCACGAGCCGGTCCCCTCTTTATTTGCCCCTCGCTGCAGAGGAGTTCCTTGTCACCAGAGCCCTGTATGTCCCCAGGTCCAGGGACACAGCGAGGAGGTGCAGGCAGGCGGTGGAACAATCGGAGAGCTTGCGAAGAGAAGGAAGGAAAGAATATGCATTCTCCTCTCAAAACCATGCAGACCAGAGGAGGCTCACAACTGAGTGACTTGCTTCAGGTGATACGATTAATGGCTGAGGCCAGACTAAAAGCTACCAGTGAGAAATGTATCCAAATCCCATTAGAGTTTGGTTGTTTTTCAGGGATATAACTGACCTTTTGTGACTCCATTTGGGATTTTCTTGGCAGATATTGGAGGGGTTTGTCCTATCCTACTCCGGCTCATTTTACAGACAAGGAAACTAAGTCAAACAGCATGAAATGACTTGCTCAGCGTCACATAGCTAGGAAATGTCTGAGGCCAGATTTGAACCCAGGAAGATGAGTCTCCTGACTCCCTCCACCTTAGAATCATTACTATGTATTGGTTCTAAGACAGAAGAGCAGCAAGGGCCAGGCAATGGGGGTTAAGTGACTTGCCCTGGGTCACACAGCTAGGAAGTGTCTAAGGTCAAATTTGAACTCAGGACCTCCTGTCTCTAGGTCTGGCTTTCCATCCACTACTCCCAATTCTATTCCTTTTTAAAGGTCCAGGTAACCTTCCATGAAACCTTCTTTGATTATTGTAGGCTATACTGGTCCCCTCTTCTCCCCCACCTCTTGTCTGAATTCACCTAGCATGTGACTGTGGAAAGTGAATGGGAATGGGATGGAGTCCTGGTTTACTACCTCACAGGGCCACGGAATCAGAAGGGCTCTGACCCCTCCAGAGGCAGAGATCTACACTACATTTTAGAAAGGTTTCCTAATGATTGAAGCTTTAAAAACTTGTTGCTTAAAGGAATAAACCTTTTAACTATCTAAACACTCAACCATTTCAAATAACTCCTTTAAGGCTCTAGAAGCATGACAGACTTTCAACACTTTTTTATAGGTGGAGCATACAAAATGGCTTAAAAACATTTAAAAACCATCCAAAACGAACATTAAGAAAGTTAAAAGGACTAGACTGGTGAGTAGAAATGGTTGCTTTAGGGAAGGTGTCTGAAATATAAATTTTCACTTCTCTGACAATAAAGTCACAGCGCATAAGATCCTGAGACTATAACTGGACAATTGAGTTACTTCATTATTATCGATGAATTAGGAAGGATTGTTATTTATCAATGGATTGATACCATCTGAGATTTTTTCATCCCTGCCTATAATTCTATCCCAGAGTTATGCACATAGATAGGGCATGGGAAGAGCACTGGCTTTGGAGTCAGAAGACCTGGGTTTAAATCCTACTTGATACAAACTGTGTGATCTTGGATAAATCATTTAATGATCTTTAGCCTCAGGTTCCTCATTGGTAAGATGAAGGAATTAGACTAGAAGGTCTCTGAAGTTTCCTAATAAATTTTGGAGATAGATTTAATTCTCAGAAAATGAAACCAAAGCACTTACAGAAACAATTAATAATTAATATCCCTTAAAACAGAATAAGCATCTTAAAATTTCCTGACTGTGCCCCTTGATTGAATCATTTTCTTCCCTGAGCCTCAATTTCTCCAGATGTAAAATGAAGGGATTGGACTACGTGGTAACTTCCTGAATCTGTGATGATATCAGAAGTACTGTCATTGGTCTTTTTTTTTAATGAAGGACAAACAACAACTTTCTGAGTTCAGTGACTGATAGAAATACTTTATATCACATAATTTAGCATTTGAGAGTCAAACCTCAAACATGGAATCATGGATAGCAGCCTGGTCTACAAGTCCAGAAGTGTTCAAGTCTGGGTTCTAACACAGTCTGTGTGACCATGGGCAAGTCAATTAAGCTCTGAGACCCCAGACTACTGTCTAAGATTGCTGTCTTGTTCATCTGTATCAATGGAAGGCATTTCCATTCCAGGAACCTTCTGTATTGATAAAATCATAATTTTTGAATCTGATGGTCTAAAAAACTCCAAACCAAAACAATAAAAAAACTTAGCATTTCCTTTTATTAGGAGAGGTTAAGTGGTACATTAGATAGAGTACTAGGTCTGGAGACAGGAAAACTCATCTTCCTGAGTTCAAATCTGGCCTCAGACACTTACTAGCTGTGTGACCCCAGACAAGTCATTTAACCATATTTGTCTCAGTTTTCTCATCTGCAAAATGAGCCAGAAAAGGACATGACAAAACACTCCAGTATCTTTGCCAAGAAAATCCCAAATAGGTTCATGAAGAATTAGACATAACTGATAATGACTGACCACGCCAAAAAAGATGACCACTTGCATTAATGCAAATATAGCTTGCATTTCCTACGCAAACCTGAATGTGACCAATAATCAACGATGCTCTTTTTCAGGATATCTCCCTCAATGCATTATATATGTATATTACACACACATGTACATTTGTATGTGTGTGTGCATATTCTCCCTCCCCCCTTTTCAAACAGATTTCACTTAGGGAATAGAATAAGAGTGGAAGGAACATTGGCTTCAGAGCCTGAAAACTTGGTTTGGAATTCCAATTCTGCCACTTCCTAAAATTGTGTCTCCCTTTTCTGGAGCTCAGTTTCCCCCCCTGTAAAATGATGACTAGATTATTTCAAAGGTCCCTCCCAACTCAATTTATGATCTTATGGGGATAGTCTATCTTCAGATATTGAATATTGTCTTGTATTGCTCACTATTGTGTCATGAGCCTCTTCCAGTGTAAACTACCACTTACCTACTAGAGGATCAAATGAGAACACGTTTGTAGCACACTTGACTAGATGGCAGTGGATAAAAGCACCTCATCTGGCGTTGGAAAGATCTGAATTCAAATCAGCCTTGGATGCTTATTCTCTGTGTGGCCCTCGGCAAGTCACTTAATCTGTTTACCTCAGTTTCCTCAACTGTAAAATGGGAATAATAACAGCACCTACCTCCCATGGTTGTTGTGAAGATCAAATGAGATGGTAATCGTAAAGTGCCTGGCACACAGTAGGCACTCTATAAATGCTAGCTATTATTATAATTATCATCTTCTTGGCTTAGAGCCTAGACATCTGCTTTTACTCCCCCCATCTTCTTCTATAACTCCTATCTCAGTGTGGGCACACAGTAGGTTTTATTAAAAACCAATAATAAAAAGATTTGCTATTTGTGAAATTCAGAGTAAAGTTACACGAATTTAAGTCAATTCAAATGAAAATAGTATTTTCTGGCTCAGGGCAGAGGATCTGCATGGCACTCTCTGAGCACCAGGGGGCAGCATTGGCTCAAAGTTATGTCCAGTGTGTGACAATGGCAGACTCTCCACCCCAAAGTGGACCGACCCGTCATATTGATAAAGTAAAAACTTCTTTTATTTCTGGTACAAATGATAAATACTTTGCATTAAAAATCTGAAATTCGGCCCTTCCCTGCCCCCCAGATCCTTACAAAAATACTCTTAGGAAATGGAAAAACGACTGCTGGCAATGCTGCTGGGTTGGTAAGTCCAGATCTGGAGGATAAGGCACTGTGGTTGGGCAGTTTGTGGGGGGAGATGGCGGGGACCTGGGCACCCTCCCCTCCCCCCATATCCCTGGTTTTCCAGGGGGTCAGGGCTATGGCTTGTGATCCTCTCCAGCCGTCACCCCTCTTTCCCTCGGGACCTCTGAGTACCCCCAACCCCTGCCCCTGGCCTTTCAGAAGTGCTCTGGCTGGGGTGGGGGGTGCCAAACAGAAGCCCCTTCAGGACGAGTTCCTTTTAAGTGCGGGAGAGGGACAGAGCAGACCGGGAATTGAATGATTAGACTTCCCCTCTCTTCCCCAGAGAGCAGGCTCCCCTTAAGGTGGGAGCCTTCAAAGAGTAAAATAAAAGAAATGGTCACATTTTGGTTACTTGAACATGGTAAAGGGGAGGGGTCCAGAGTGGGTTCTTGCCCTTCTCCCAAAGAAGAGGGGGAGAGGAGAAGGGGGGATGGATCTCACGTCAACCCTGATATTAGCCACCTCCCTTTTCACAGTCAAAGAGCGAGGGGCCGAGATTGTTCCAGCCGGATGAGGAGGAAAGCAGAGGCATTGTGGCCCCTTCCTCTGCTCCCAGGAGGGGGGCACTGCACCTCTCCCCTCCCCGGCTCAGTGCCCCCCACCCAGGCTAGGTGTCCTCGTCCCAAAGGCAGAGTTGTTTCTGGGGTACATAATAGTCAAAATTATAGCTCTTTTGGCAGCTTCGAATGCCACACTTGTAGGAGGAGAGGCGGCCGCTGGGTTCCCGATTGTGGCAGTATTTGAGCAGGCAGGGGTACCAGGCTAAGTTGAGCCCATAGTGACAGAGGCAAGGTTTCCATCGGTCCCCCACATGCCTACAGCGCCGTAGGCTGGAGAGGTCAGCGGGCGGTGACGGCAGGGCTTCAAATATGGAGCCATCCACACCTGCGGGAGAGCGGGTTGGAGAAAGATGAGAGGGATGGGAGAGGAACCTTCCTCTTCTCAGGCCTTCCTCCACCCTCAGCTGTTTCCCCATGCTCATTTAGGGCCTTGGAGCTGGGTCCTGAGCCTTGGCCCAGGCTGGACATGCCAACCCCCCCCCCCCCCCCCCCAGGCCTCCCTGCTCTGGGCTAGGAGTCCAGAGGACTGATCAAAGGAGAGGAGAAACCAACCCATGGCCTTATGTGCGGGAGATTCTAACTCTTGGATCTTGACCTGGAAGCCTAGATTTTAAGAGCCCTGGATTGGGTGTCAGATGACTGAGATTGAAACCCAGCTCTGTCCCTTCTCTGGCCTTCATCTAGTAGCTCGGGAGGGTCTCCTCATTCTTTTTGGGGGGCAGCTAGGTGGCTCAGTGGATTGAGAGTCAGTTCAAAGCTGGCCTTAGACACCTCCAAATTCCATGACCTTGGGCCAGTCCATTGCCTGGCCCTTGTACTTGGTCTTTCGGCATGGATTTCTATGTCTCCTAGAGTTCCCTATGGTCAGAGTCCATATGCTGCAAAGGCTATCTGCCTGACCTCTCTCCATCCAGAACTTGGCGTCCTCTTCCCGGGTGTAAATGGCCTCTCTGGCTTCGGCACACACATTATGGATGTGGGGGCTCAACCACGATCCCTTGGTGAAGTTGACTGCCATGTCCATGCGGAGCTGCTCCAGACCCCTCACCTCTTCCGCCTGACGGACTGCTCGAGGGTTTTTCTGTTGGGAGTGGGTGAGATGGGGAGGGGAGGAAGTAGGATAAACACACTTGGGGTCCCATGTGGTCCCTTTTCCCTTACACAGTTCATAAAAGCCTCTCAAAAGCCTCAACTGTCGATAGTCTACACACTTCCCACACTTGGAATTCTGGGGTACACAATTTCTTTCAGGGGCTGAGTTCAAGGAGAGAGTGTGGCCCCTTCTTTTTGCTACTCCTCTCTTCTCTCTCCTTTCCTCTAGACTTGGATGGTTTTGGAGGGAGAGAGGAGTGAGGTGGGTTGGCCACCAGCAAGAGGAACCTATTTTCAATATATTGGGCCCCTACTGGGATTTTAAAGATATTTTGATGGAGTCAGAGGGTGATTTCTATCCTCTTTCTTTTGATCCATAATGTCCCCCCCCCCATATTTGAATAGCCTTGGGGAAGCATTCCATTTTGAATCTAAGGAAGTGGCTAGTGGTATAAGGGTAAGGAGGTAGTGGGGGGGGGGAATTCTCATGAATAGTCTTAAGGACTAAAGAAGAGTTGGGGGAAGAGTCCTGGGATCTGAAAGTCCAAAAGGGGATGGACTTCAGGGGCATTTGTTTGGTACTAGGTCTATTAGTTTAAAAGAGAAAATGAAGGGTAGGGTAATAGGGCAAACTGGACTGAGGCAGAAATTTGGGGTCCCAGGGTTTGGGGATCAGGGTACATTTCAGGGCTAGGCTTGAAAGGGATACAGAGCTGAGACTCTGTTTGGTGGGTATGGATTTGGGCCACAGTGGGTAGTTGAACTGCCATGGATCTGGGTTCTGGGTAGTAGAGCCAGGGTAGGTTGGGGGAATTGGGGTCATGGAGCTACGGTAGTCTGGATTTGGGCCACTTACCTGCCGAAGTTTAGCCATGGCCTCACTGGGAATGATCTCGTTGTGATGTAGCCTTGTGATGAAGCAGAGAGCCTGGAACTGACTCTGGCCTTTTTCCAGTTCACCCAGAATCAGGGCTCGAAAGATCTTTACATCCTGAATGAGGAGAGGGAGAAAAGGGTGAGAAGATAAAGGTAGAGATCAGTGGAGTCCATCTTCCCCATCCTCAGCTACCCTAGGAGAGCACCCAACCCAAGGCTGGTCATGGATGTCCCAGGGGACAGAGTGGCCCCAGCTCAGCCAAGAGAGAAGGCAGACACCTCCTCCAGCCTAGCTAAGTCCTAAAAGAGTCTCATCACTAGGCCTATCAAAGGGTGATTAATTTTTTAATGACAGCAATTTATGGAATGGTTTCCTGATGAATGAAGGTTTATGATAGGCACTAGTATAGGCTGTACCCATCCAAGCAAATTCCATTTAAAACAAGAATTTAAAAAGAGGGAAAAAACCCAACAACATTTCCAAGTACTCTAGATCCTCCTGGGTTGGATCATGCCACAGGCTTCTCAGTCTTAGTTTCTCCAATGAAATCATTTAAGAGGGCAAAGCTTCTACCAGAAGAAAATATTTCATTTTCCAAGTATGTTATATTCCATCACTGAAACCATCTCTAAGGTCCCTGCTAGTGCTAAAATTCTATGACTCTATAACTTTCAATTATCTGAGTATCAATTATTCATAGTGAATTCATTCACTCAACAAACATTTATTTTACTCCAGGAGTGGGTTCCCCACCTCCCTCTGTCATCCTGCTCCTTGTAGCTATGGGGTAAAGGGAAGCCTGGATGTCTTAGGCAAAGGGCAAAACAGGGTTTTAAGGGCACGGATGGGTAGGTGTTGCAGCTGCTGCTTTCCTTCCCCCTGATAATCAGAGCCAGTCACTTAAGAAACACAGCTAGTGTACATTTCCTTTCCCTTCTATTTCCCCTTTTCCAGACCGGGCTGTTAATGGCATTAACAACAGGGCAAGAGCTTCTTCCTGTTACCGATTCATGGTCAGAATTGTGAGTCAGGATGGGGGGGCGGGTCAGAAAAAAGAGGGCAGAGCAAGGGGCAGGGGCTCTCTACTGCAGCTAGTATAAACTTCTTAGGTTGGCATTTAAGGTTTCAATAATTAGCTCCAATTCACCTTTTCAGCAACTATTCTCTTACATAAACCCTTCTCTCCTAGCCAACTTGGTTTATTTCCTCCAAATATGTCACATGCCTTCTGGCCTCCACGTCATTGTTCATGCTTGGCTGGCACTTCCCCCTCCATTCCTCCAAATTTGGTCATCCTTCAAGGCCCAATTCAGGTCCACCTCATCCATGAAGCATGGGATATTTTCCAAGTCCCTGCTGAGGCCTCATTTCATTGATCTGATTTACCACATGGGAGTCACAGGATTAGGAGGAATTAGAAGGGACCTTAAAGGTCCTCTGGTCTAAGCTTAGAGATGAGGAAAGGGAGATCCAGGGATGTTAAGCAACTGACCCAGGGCCAGAGACAGGGCTTGAACCGAAGTCCTTTGACTCCAAGTCTGGTGCTCTTCCCCACTATTTAACATTGCCCTGGAGTCAAAAAGACTCCAGTTCAAATCTAACCTCAAGTACTTGCTAGCTATGTGACCTTTGGGTAAGTCATTTAACCTCCATCTACTTCAGTTTCTCCATTTGCAAAATGGGAATAATAATACCTTACCTCATAGGGTTGTTGTTCAGAGTAAAATGAGATGATATTTAAGTGCTTTACAAACCTTAAAACACTGTATAAATGTTAGTTGTTATTTTTGTTGTTGTTGTTTAACCTGACTTTGTGATCCTATTTAGGCTTTTCTTGGCAAAGATCCTGGAATGATTTGTCATTTTATAGTTTATTTTATAGAAACGGAGGCAAACAGAGTTAAGTGACTTGCCCAGGGTCACATAGCTAGGAAGAATCTGAGGGTAGATTTGAATTCAGAAAATTAGTCTTCCTGAGTTCATGCCCGGTATTCTATTCACTGCATTACCTAGTAGCCCCTAATAATGTTATTATTTTTAATTATTTTATTTAGACTATATTTAATATTATTTTTATATAGAATATATATTTATTATATATAGCACATATTATATAACATTTTATATAATTTATAACCTTTATAGTATATATTATATATGTTTGTTATTATTATTACTAACCATAATTTCCCTGAAGGCTTATATTTTATATGACTATATCTCTTTTCCCGGCTTCCTGCTCAGATCCCACCAAGCTTACCCTGTGCCAACAGTTGTGGGCATGGGCCTCTCCAGGCCTCTAGATACTGGGTGGATGTGGCCACTCACATTGATTGCCATCCATAAGTCTCATCCCTGGACCTTCCTGTTCATCCCTCTGCTATATCCTAAGGACCACAGGGCCTTTGCAGCCACTACAGCTAAGGTCTCCTCCCACTAATGTTGCCTCCTCTAATTAGAACATGAACTCTTTGAGAGTAGGAACTCTCATTTCTCTATTTTTATTTCCAGTGCTTGTGGGGCACATAGTAAATAGTTAATAAATGCTTTCCCTTTCCATTCTACAGTGCCTTTTCTACCTAGCATGCCCTCAAAAATTATTGTTAATGATGATTCTATAGGAAATGTCAGTAGGTGAGGGAAGAAAGAAACAATTTCTGTAAACCACTGAATCCTAATTTATTTCTATAGTGCTGTTTGCTTCTGAGCTACTTTTAACCTCACAATGTCCCTGGGAATGTGAGAGCATGATTTAAAAAAAATCAGTTTTCAAGGTGGTGAAACTGATGGCCAGTTTCACCTCACTCCCCCCTCCCAAAACATCTTTAACCAAGACAACCTCTCCAATACAGAAGGAACGGCTCCAAGTTCCTCATGATCCTGGAGACCTGAGAGGAAGGTGAATCAGAACTGAAGCGTATCCTGGCCTCCTCTCAACAGGAAATCCTTTCTCTGATAACTAGCTCCTGGAATCTCCCTGTCCAGCCAGTCTGAACCACCTGATCTCTCTCTCTCTCTCTCTCTCTCTCTCTCTCTCTCTCTCTCTCTCTCTCTCTCTCTCTCTCTCTCTCTCTCTCTCTCTCTCTCTCTCTATCTCTCTCTCTCTCTCTCTGTCTCTCTCTCTCTCTCCCTCTCTCCCTCCCTCCCTTCCTTCCTCCCTCCCTCTGTCCCTTCAGGTCACCTGGAGTGGCAACCGGGGCAAGGCACTTGAGATGGCTAGATTTTATTTCCAGGGATCATCCCTTGCCAGGTGAACCCAGAGCCAGATTTCCTATCCTAAGATTTGAGCCAGAAGGATATGCCAAGTGATATCAAAAATCCATCTCAGCATTAATTTCAGCTCCTTCCCTTTAAAAATAACTCTTCTAAATATATTTATAGCATTTTTTACAGTGCTTTGAATGCAATTCAAATAAGCTGAGGCAAAGGGAATAAGGACTGGCCACATCTCTGTGATATCATCCATTCTTTCTGGCCCCTAATAGGCATCAAATAAATTTTCAATTAGAAAGTGCAAAGTAAAAATGAAATTATCTTTTTCTCCCATTTTGCTAACAACATTGACAGAAAACATTAGCCTCTTAGGACTCTGCTGAGGCTGCAATGACATTTTTTAGGGCAATTGGCCTTTTCTTTCCTTAGCTCTAATATGTTATAAATCCCTACTGTTATTGCCCATATAATCTTCAATCTTTATGTCCTCTATTGTTCTGTAAATTTTAATATAAATTTAATTTAATATAAATTCTATAAATATTAATAATCTCATATTTACATAGTACTTTAAGATTTATAAAATACACTGCTCACAGCAACTCCAGAAGCCAGGTAGTGTGTATAACCCTTTTTTACATGAGGAAACTGAGGCTCAGAGAGGATAAATAACTTGCTCAAGGTCACACAGTAAATAAATGTCAGGCTAGACTTCAATTCAGAACTTCTATCTCCAAGATTAGAGCTTCTCACTTACTAGATGATGAGCTTATAAGTTCCTATTTAGTATATAATGAGCATATTGAATAATTTCCCAATTAAGTACTTGGAATAAGGAGTCTAAAGAAGATGAGAGACCCCCAAAATGAGAGACTCTTCAGAGAGAAGAATATTTTCTTCCTTCTAATTCCATTCCCTTTCCTAAGCCTCTCCCAACATTGGACCCAATTCTCTTTTCTCCTCTCTCCCCAAGGGAACCCATTGATTCTTTTTTGAAGAATAGGGCAGTATCTCCTTTTAGGGAAGATAAGTTTGGAATATAAGTCCTATCATCCTGGCCTGTTTCTGAAGCATCTCCTTCCCTCTGACTTTCCCACTCCACTCCCTCATGACTTTTTCCAACCATCGCTAGTATTGATTTCAAAAGGACCCTGGGGACACTAAAAATATTTAACTGGATGAAGAGATTGCTTGGTTCCCAACCTCCCACAGGGCTAGCCCAACTTCCTCCCTGATGGGGATTTTCCAGGGCTGCTTCAGAGGGAAATAGCCACTGAAGCGAATGCCAGGTAATAACTGATATAAGTGTGTGCGTGTGCGTGTGTGTGTTTGTGTGCTTGCACGCATATCATCAGAATATAGTAGATAGTTTATTAGTTTCTACTTGTAAGGAAGGTCCACCTGCATGGTATGAAAGTTCAGTTAGCTCTCTTTAATCAGTCATTTCCAGCCATCTCCAGAACAGAAGCACTATGTGGATTTTGTATAACTGGGAGATGAGAAGCTCAGCAACGATTAAGATAGTTACCAGTTACCAATGAAGAGGGTGTTTTAAGTCTTTTTCAATGTGTGTTTATGAATCTTTTGTGTTTTAGGCATTCTTTTTTAGGAGAAAAAAATCCCCTGTTCTATACTTGATATATATACACACTATATATATATATATATATATATATATATATTACTTTAAGTATCTTTCTAATAATCCCTTTGAGGAGGAAAGACCATATAGGAAACACCACACCTAAACTAAAGTGTTCTTTCCTAGGACTCCCAGGGTAGGATGTAAAGAGATGACAAGAAAGATTTCTTTTCTTTTGCAGCTATGCTTTAATCTGGTCTGAATTTGGTCCAAATGGGCACATAGTTCCTCAGGGAGCAAGCATCTTAGCTCCCCTGGGCTCAGCACTAATCTGTTGATATACTAGTTTAAATGAATGGTAATGGTGGATAGATTATAGATTTAGAGCTAAAAGGAACCTTAAAGATGATCTCATTCAGCCCCTCATGTTATAGATGAATAACAGAGGTTCAAACATGTTGAATAACTTAATTGAGGTCATACAGGGCAAATGCGATTTGAATCCAGGACCCCAGACTATAATGGAGTCCCTGTAGGCTATACCAAGACATATGGTTCCCTACAGAAATAACACTGCTCCGCATTACTGCTGCTTTTGATTCTCAAAAGTTCAAAGCACATGAAGTGAAATAATCATCAAATTTATTTCATGCCAGTTAAAAAACAGAAGAGTTCAATGAGTTCCATTGAGTTCCAAGAGTTCAAAGAATTCCACCAGTGGAACAGACTGGACAGGCAAGACCTAGAAGCAATTGAATATAGGCGCCTAGTGTTTGATGAATCCAAGAAGAAAAACAGCTGTGAGGCCAAAGACTCCCTAATCTACAAGAACTACTGGGGGAAATGGAAAGCAGTTTGAAAGTAATTAGGTTTAGAACAACAGCTTATACCACATACTATAATAAACTCCAAATGAACATACAACCTAAATTAAAAGATCACATGATTTTAAAACATTACAAGGAGGCATACCACACAATATCTAGGGGAAAATTCTTAAACCAACCAGGGATACCAGAGATCAGGAAGATAAAATAGCCCATTTTGATTACCTAAAATTAAAGAGTTTTTGCAGGAACAAAATGCTCTCAAATAAGAAAAGAAGCTATTGATTCAGAAAAAAAAATCTTGACATAAAAATCTGATACAGTCTGCTATCCAAAATACTTACAAAAGGGATAAATTTAGAGGGGAAAATCATGAATTGAGATTATATGAACAAGAGACATTTCTCAGGAGATAAGCAGTCAAAGAATATTAATATTTCTCAAAAGAAGGAAGGCAAACTGTCTACAAAGAATGCTACAAGTTACTTATAATAAGAGAAATTAAACTGAAAACAATTCTAATGTTTCATCTTCATCCATAAGCTTGGCAAAGATGAGCAAAATAGAAAATGACAAATGTTAGAGGGGTAGTTGGAAGACATGTAAAATGCTGTGCTACTGGGGTGCTGAGAATTTGTTTAACATTTCTGGGAAAAAACCATTTGGAACCATACTAGAACCTATATATACTCTTCCACTCCCATGATGCTACTAGTGAACATATATTTTAAAGAAGTCAAAGATGGAGGGGGTGGTGTAAGAGGATTCCCCATCAAAAAGGAGAAAGGCTCATCAAATTATGGCATATGGATATAATAAAACTATTATTGTAGTATGAGAAATAATAAATATTAAGAATTCAGAGAAATTTCAGGTAACTTATATGAACTGATACAGAGTTCAATAAACGGAACCACAAGAACAATTTACCCAGGATTGTAAAGGAAAACACTGAGAGACATCAGAATTCAGTTCAATACTGACTCCAGAGGACTGATGGTGAAGCATACCTTCCTTTTCTCACTGGAGAGGTATTTGACTATAAGTGCAGAATGCTATATAGGTTGTCAGATGTGATCAATGTACTAATTTGTTTTACTTAATTATGTTTCTCTGTGATAAGGGAGAGTTCTATTGACAAAAGAGAAGGTAGGAAGGGGGTGAGGGATGTCCTTTGGAAGGGATATAAAAATGATTAAAACAACTGATTTTGTTTTAAACCCTTACCCAATACTCTGTATTGGTTATAAGGCATTTATTGGTAAGGGCTAGATAATGGGGGTCAAGTGACTTGCCCAGGGCCACATAGCTGGGAAGTGTCTCAGGTCAAATTTGAACCCAGGACTTCCCATCTCTGAACCTGGCTCTCCATCTACTGAGTCACCCAGCTGCCCTCAACAACTGATTTTTTTAAAAGCTCACATGATTTTTGTCTTCATTATAGATCTTTGGGAGCTAATCAACATGGCCAAGCGGCCACAGTGAGTCCATAGTCCAGAGATGAGAACATAGGTGTCCAACACCAATAACTCAGATTTGAATGGTGTTTTAAGGTTTACAAAGCACTCTGCATACAATTCTGGGAAGAAGGAAGAGCAAGTGTTTTTAGCCTGATTTTTAAAGATAAAGAAACAGATTCAGATGTAAGTACTAGGTAATACAATTACTAAGTGTTAGAGCTGGCATATGAACTCCAAGTGCATTTTCTTTCCATTATGCCAAGCTGCACCCTAAAGTTGAATTCTTTCCACAGCACAATGCCCTTCCCTCCCTTTTGTTTGTTATAGATAGGGATATCCATTACTCTGCTAATGATTCTAAACCCTGTGTATTGAAGGTTATACTCTGCCATTTCTCTCGAATGGGATACCATTCCTTCCCATTCTAGCCATGTAGACTTTCCCCTAACCCACTGCTGAATTTACAGTTCAATGATATTCTTAATTTTCCCACATGTTCAATAACACCATTTTGCTAGAGGGTGAGTAGGCTCAGATCACTCTAGTAGCCAAGAAGAAAGCTCCTTCCTGATCTCTTCCTTTCTGTTGGCCATCTAGTGCTTTCCCCGAAGCCTGAGTTGGTGGTCTCCTAACTGCTATTACATCTTGTCCTGCTATCTCTTCATGCCCTGAAGCATAAGTTTCTATGGATTGATCTTATGCTCCTGGTATAGGGAAAAGCTTTCTCATCTCCTCCAGTCCACAGGAGGTTGCTCTGAGCCAGTCTTCCCAGGCTTCAAATGAACTTGCTAAGGGCATGGAGTAGCAGCTCTTCCTGCTTTTTTGCACTGAAGCTCTTTTCTATTTAGACTATGTTGGCAAACCAGCTGGAGTGTTCCAGAGGGGGCTGCTCCCCTTCCCTTCTCCATGCATGCCAGAGGACATTTCTCCTATCCCCCACCCCTCTGCCCAGCAGCCCAATGGGATGCTTTCTCTTTCCCCTGTTTCTGGGGTAAGATGGTGGTGGGGGCTCACATGTGGTGTTAAGGTTGCAGTTTGGACACTCAGTCTCTAAAAGGTTCACCATCACTGGACTAGAGGCTATATATTCCAGGTATGCCTTTTCATAGAACTGCTTGATTTATTCTCACTGTTCACACACACACACACACACACACACACACACACACACACACTCACATGCACAGATTTACTGTCAGGTTTGTCTGTGTCTCCTACACACACCTACACTTTTTTTTTATTGATATCTTTTGCTTTTATGTCACCTTTACCTTTCAATATTTTTCTTCCCCCAGGCCAGAGAGAGCCATCCATCATCCTTTTTAAATAAACAATCAAAGCAAAGAGGGTATAAAAAAAGCAGTTCAGTAAAACTAACCAATACAACAGCTAAATATGATGGTCTATATAGTGTTCCCCACCATAATGCCCCCATCCCCACCTCTTCAAGGAAGGGAGAGAAATCCACACTTATCTACCAACTCTCACATAAACACAATCTGACATGGAAGCTTTCCCACATTTTATTTCAGAAACAGTCTTGCTCACACAATCTTTCTTGTAAAAACATTCACATTAATAACCCTATACAAGGTCTTTCTCACACTCCTACAGATGATCTCTGTCTTTTCATATTCTCTGAGATGCTGCTCTCTCTCTTGCACAAGTTCTCTCAAAGCCTGGCTCACATATGTCTCATACACATGTTGTTGTTGTTCAGTCTTTTCAGACTCTTTGTGACCCCATTTGGAGTTTTCTTGGCAGATATGGAGTGGTTTGCTATTTCCTTGTGACTTGCCCAGGGTCACACAGTTAATAAATGTTTGAGCCTAGATTTTAACTCAGGTCAGGATTCCAGCCCTGGCACTCTGTCCACTGTGCCAGTTTCTGCCCCTACTCATACCCATACAGCTTTAGACATAGTTTGCCACATGCAGTCTCTGTCTCAAAGTCTCACTTATGCATTCTCTCTTATGAAGTATCTTGTTTTTTAAAAAGTTTATTTCAGGGGGCAGCTGGGTAGCTCAGTGGATTGAGAACCAGGCTTAGAGACGGGAGGTCCTAGGTTCAAATCTGGCCTCAGCCACTTCCTAGCTGTGTGACCCTGGGCAAGTCACTTGACCCCCATTGCCTAGCCCTTACCACTCTTCTGCCTTGGAGCCAATACACAGTATTGACTCCAAGACAGAAGGTAAGGGTTTTAAATAAAAAAAAAAAGTTTATTTCAATTACAGATTCTTTGAAATACCTTTAGATATTCTCAAATATTTTTTCTCTCATGATCTCCTCATGCAAACATTCTCTCTCCTCTTTCATACTCTCACTCTTCTGTCCTCCTTCTCAAATAGCCCGGGGTGCTCCCAAATACTTTCTTCCCCATTTGCTCTCTCTTTGACATGCAAAAGTACACTCACACATCTCTATAGTTCCAGTTAAGCAGATCTCAGTCTCTTCACTTGTCCCTCCCATTCTCTGCTATTGCCCCCTCCTATCACTTCCCCTTCACCCAATCCATTACTCCTTTCTCAAATCCATACCAGACCCAGTCCTCCAGAAAACTCATTCTGATAGACTACAGCTGGAAGCCGGGTCTGTCTACCACAGATGCGCCACCTCACAGACACTTTCTTGAAATAGTAACGGAGTATCAGATAGAAATGGGGTGCTTGGAACGGCAGCCCAACTTAACTTGCTACATTCCATCTTGGGGTGGATGCATCCTGAATGCTGGGGTGGGCTTGGAATCATCATGCCAAGCCCCCACCATGCCTGCAGTTCAGCTTTCCTTCCCCTCTCCCTCTTCCCCATTCCCCTCCAGTTCTTTAGCAGCAGCTCTTTTCTCCTGGGAATCTTCTTTGCTCTCTTGGGCTCCTTCCCGTCACACTGGAGCACGTGATTTCTGTGCCAGAGTTGAGCCAGTCTAAATATTTATTCACTCTTCTCCGGACTGGGGCTGCTTTAGAGCTGGAGGGGTAGGATGGTCAGGGGCCTCTCTTGGGGTAGATCACTCTAGTCAACCGAACTGGGTGGTGAGAGGAAGGAAAGAGGGAAACTCCCAAGGGCAGCTGGAGGCAGAGCTGAGACACACATGGGACTCACTGAGTGATGTTGAAGAACGCTGAGACATCTCAGATAGTTCTGCTCAGTGCCCTTCAGGAGAGATGGGGTGAGGTTAGGGCAGATCACTGTCCTGAAGATGCCAGGACACTAGGATAAGCCTATGTCGTTCTTCCCCATCACAAAGACGCAGCTAATCAACTCAAAGCACACAAGTCCACACATCCTCGGGGCAGTCTTACCCTGGACAGAGGCTCTTTGTAAGGGGCTGTGCCAGGATGAGTGGTGTTTCAGAGACAAGGGCCTGGAGTGGTGCCCCCTGGCCTCTGGAGACCTTCCCCTCCCCCCAACCCACCAGTGCTCTGTCAGCCAAATCCCAAAGGTCGCTCTGTCCAGACTTCTTTGTCAAACAATGTAGGGCTTTATGTGGATCAATTATGCCCTATTGTCTTGCTGACTCAGGGCTTCCCAGATCAAGGCCTCTACTTTTCTCTCTTGCCCAAATTCCCAGCATGGAGCCTCTCTGCGGTCCCTATTGAAATTATTTGGAAATTTCCAGTCAGGCAAATCTGACAATTTGTTGAGCTAACTAATTTCTCACCATCCTAAAGTATGAACCAAATGATTTCTGAGAATGGAGCAGAAAAAGGAGATTCAGGGCATTCAGGTGGGTTAGTAGATTGAAAGCCAGGTCTAGAGATGGGATGTCCTGGGTTCAAATCTGGTCTCAGACCCTTCCTAGCTGTCACTTAACCCCCACTGCCTAGCCCTTAACCACTCTTCTACTTTGGAACCAATACACAGTATTGTAAGGTAAGAGTTAAAGAGTTAAAAAAAATGTAACTTCTAAGGTCACCATTGACCTCATAATTGCCAAAGACAATGGTCCTTTCTCAGTCAACATCTGCTATGACCTTTCTGTAACATCTGGCATGCTTGACCATCTTATCCTTATTACTTTCTCCTCTGATTTTTCACAAAATTTCCTTTTCTTGGCTCTTCTATCAGCATTTTTCTTGTTCTCATTCCTTGGTCCATAGATCCCTGAATGTTAGAACAGTTAGATACTTTAATAATCATCTAGTACAATCCTTTATTCAACTGAATAAGCAATTACTGGGCATCTATTATGTGCCAAACATGGTGCCAGCTGCTGGGCATACAAAGAAAAAAAGGAAGTTCTTGCCTGCAAGGAGCATACATTCTACAAGGGGGAAACCACACAGACACAGATATATCAATACAAAATGTATATAAGGTGACAATAAAAGCTTTTGTGTGTGTGTGTGTGTGTGTGTGTGTGTGTGTGTGTGTGTGTGTGTGTGTGCAGGAAGTATTCACAACTGAGTGATTGGAAAGGTCTTATGCAGGAGTTGGGACTTGAGCTGAGCCTTTAAAAAATTCCATTTAAGTCATGTTGTGATTTTTTAAAAGTAAGAAAAATAAAGAGGGAAAAATGTGCTACTATCTGCACTCTGAATTTATCAGTTCTCTGTTGAAGGTGGATAACATTTTTCCTCATGAGTACTTTGGAACTATAGATCACTGTATTGATCAGAGTAGCTGGGTCTTTCACAATTTATCATCGTTAGAATATTACTGATACTGTATATAATAATCTCCTGGTTCTTCTCATTTCGCTTCACATCAGTTCATGTAAGTATTCCCAAGTTTTTCTGAAAGAACCTGTTAATTATTTCTTATAGCATAAAAGTACTCCCATCACAATCATTTACCACAACTTTTTTAGTCATTTCCCAAATTATGGGCATGTCCTCAGTTTCCAATTCTTTGCCACCATAAATAGAGCTGCTATAAACATTCTTGTACCAAGGGGCCCTTTGGCTTTTTCTTTGATCTCTTTGTGACATGGACCTAGCAGCCATATTACTGAATCAAAGGGTATATACATTTTAATAACTCTTTTTGCATGGTTCCAAATTATTCTACAGAATGGTTGGTCTTACTCGCAGCTTCCACAATAATGCATTTCCTCTATCCCCTCTAGTATTTGATACTTTGCTTTTCTGTTATCTTATCAATCTGATGGGTGTGAGGTGGCACCTCAGAGTTGTTTTATTAGGTATTTCTTTAATTATTAAGTAGAGCATTTTTTCACATGACTATCAAAAGCTTTGATTTTTTTCTTCCAAAGACTGCCCGTTCATATCCTTTGACCATTTATCACTTGGGGAATGGTTGGATTGAGCCTTGAAGGGAGCGAAGGCTTCCATGAATCATAGGCAAGAAGAGAAAGCATTCCGGGCATGGGAGACAGCTTGTATAAAGACAAAGAGTTTGGAAATAGAATATCATGAGTAGGGACGACAAGTCGGTTGGTTTGGTTGGAAGGGAGAATGTATGAGGGGAAGTAACAAAAATTAGCCTGCAAAGAATTTAAGAGCCAAATTGTGAAGGGCTTTAAATGATAAAGAGAAAAGCTTGTATTTTACCATACAGGGAAAGAGCCACTAAAGCTTCCTGAGAAGGGGAATAATATCATCGGACCTGTGCTTTAGGAATATCAATTTATCACAATTAGCAGTTATAGAATGCTTTAAGGCTTATGAAGTGCTTTACATATATTATCTCATTTGATCTACACAGCAACTTTGGGAAATAGTGCTATTATTATTTCAATTTTGCAGATGAAGAAACTAAGGAAGAAAGAAGTTAAATGATTTGCTTAGGGTCACAGCTAGTAAGTGTTGAAGCAGGAATTAAATGCAGGTCTTCTTGACTCTGGGCAGTGATTTAGTGGATAGAGTACCAGGCCTTAAATCAGGAAGACTCATTTTTCTTTCTTTGAATTCAACCTCAGACATTTATTTACTGTGTGACCCTGGCCAAGTCGCTTAACCATGTTTGCCTCAGTTTCCTCATCTGTAAAATGAACTGGAGGGGGGCAGCTAGTTGGATAGAGAGCCAAGCCTGGAGTTGGGAAAACCAGGGCTATTCTGGCTTCAGATGCTTCCAATCTGTGTGACCTCAGGCAAGTCACTTAATCTCATTTGCCTAGTCCTTATTGCAGTTCTGCCTTGGACAGAAGGTAAAGGTATTTTTTAAAAAATGAGGTGCAGAAGGAAATGGCAAACCACTTTAATACCTTTGCCAAGAAAACCCCCAAATGGAGGCATTACATAGATGAACAGTAATAACAAAGCAGACAGAGATGTAGGGAGTATATTCCATCCTTGGGATTTGGGGTATGCCAAACATCCCTATTTCTTTTGTGGGGACCACTATCTTCCCAGTTATTTGACTTTGTAGCTTTAGTTATTCTCAATTCCATTCCTTTCTCATATTCTCCATATCCAGCCAGTTGCTTAGACCTGTCTATTCTACCTCTAAAATATCTCTTATCTGACTCTTTCTCTTGACTCACACAGCCTTGTTCATTGTCTCTGACTTGTACCATTGTAATAGACTTTTCTACTTGGTTTCTCTGCTAATAGTATTATCTTTCAAAAAAATCTATCTGCCAAAATAATCTTCCTAAACCTTAGGGATGTTTGATCCATGTCATTCCTCTGCCCCATAACCTTCAATAGCTCCCTATTGCTTTGGATAACTCTCTTGCCTGGTATTTTAAAGTCTATCACATTTGGCTGCAATCCACTTTTCCAAGCATATTTCACATGATTCTGCTTTACTCTTTCCCTTTTCCAGCCAAACTCTCCTTTAGCTCTTTCCTGAGCTGAGCATTTCATCTTCATGCCTTTGCACAGATAGCCATGACTGGAAGGTATTCCATCATCCTTATTTTCCTTCTGGCTCAGCTCAGGCATCATTTCACATTAGAGTATCCCAGCTTCACTTCAGTTGTTAGTGCCTTTCTTGTCTTTTCAAATTGCCTTCTATTCATATGTACCTTTGTACATGTTGGCTCTCCCCAATAGAATATAAGCTCCAGGAGGGCAGGGACTCTTATTTTATCTGGATGTCCCCAGTGATGTACATAGTTACTTTCACATATTAGGTACTCAGTAAATATTTATTGAACTGGAATGGAATGAAAGTGATAGAGAGGAGGAAGATATATGGGAATAAGAAGGAAGGAAGGATGGTAGGAAAGGAGGAAGGGAAAGAGGTGGGGGAAGAAGAGAGGGCGAGAGAAAGGGAGGAGAAGAGGGAAGGAAGGAAGAGAAGGGAAGGGAGGAAAGAAACTTGTTTAAAAGAGCAAGTTTTAATTCTTTAGTCTGGCACTCAAAGTCTTCCATATTGTGAATCTAATCTATTTTCCCTGAAGGAAGAACTAGAAGCAAAGGGGATGGGGAAGCTTCAGAGGCAGGTTTGGGTTCCATGGAATTGAAGAGGGGATTCCTGGTTAGACAGACAGTTGAGGGAGAGGGGGCTGCTGTGGCCTCTTTTGACTTTGAGATTCTGTAACCATATCTAGTATAAAGGGCAAAGAAGCTCACCAAATACTTGATTGACTGAAAAACTGTCCCAGTTTCTCTCCAAAGGTTGATGGGACAAAATACCGTAATTATAGTTTGGTCAAATGCCCTGAGAGTTAAACACCACAGAGGGTGACATGGGCCAGGAGGACCATCAATAATTACCCGCTGGAAGGTCTCTCCCTTGCTACAGTGGAAAGGTTGCTGGATCTCAAGTCAGAGGGCCTAGTTTGTAATCTTATCTCTCATACTACCCATGGAACCTTAGGCAAGGTTCCTCTCTCAGGGTCTCTGTTTCCTCATCTGTAAAATAAAAGGGGTTGGATTAAGTGATCTTTGAGCCCCCTTCCGGTTCTAAATCAATGATGCTTTGATCTGAGAGAGGGGGAAATCTGAAGGATGCTGAAGAAAACCAAGCTATCAAGATGCATACTCAACCAGACTTCTACCTTGCCTTTCCCCAGACTTGGAAGCAATATGACCTCTTTCTGACTCACAGTATTGTGTGTATCTTGCTTTTTCTTCCACCAGTACCTACCACCCACCACCCACTTTGCCTCCAGCAACAAATGTCCCAGTGCTTGAACCAGGAAACATTGTTAATAACCTGCTCACTCCAGGTTTGGAGAGGGGTGGTGGTAGAAACAATGACTGCCAAGTTCCAAAGAAAAAGCAACTGGATCTCACTGCCCTGTGCAGGGCTGAGACCACAGTGGAGAGAGAAGAAAGAGCCAATGAATGGAGTCTATTCTGAGTGTCCTTTAGGTGCTCAGCAGTGATGCTGTTTAGGTGGTAGGAGATAAAGAAGACAGGATACCAGAGATCATAGTCTGCTAAGGGACTCTTTTAGGGAAAATGGTTGGAGAAAGGGGCAAGGCAGTATAGAAAGAACCAAGTATCTGCTTGGTTCGAAGAAAGGGGAGAGTTTTAGACTGGGAAAAAATCAAGGAAGATTTCCAAGAAGTGAAGGACTGGAACTGTTCTTTAAGTTGATGTAAGAGGGGAATAACAACAAACATTTATATAGATTTCTCTAGGTGCCAGGCACTGTCCTGCTTTATGAATATTATTTCACTTGATTCTTACAACCACAATGGGAGATAGATATTATTATCCCCATATTATGGATGAGGAAACGGAGGCAAACACAGATCAAATTACTTGCCCAGGTTTACACAGCTAGTAAGTATTTTAGGTCATTTTTGAATTGAGGTCTTCCAGACTCTGCCCATTGCTCTATCCACCAAGCTGAGTGATCTTGCCTAGAGGCAGCTGCCCTCCAGTCTGGGCTCAAATCTCAATTTTGCCCCTTGACCACTGTCTGACCTTGAACAAATCACTTAACTTCTCTGAATCTTGTTGTCTTTATCTGTAAAATGATAAGTGGTAATTTATGCCTTCTAAGGCTCCTTCTAGTTCTAAAGAGAAGATTTTATAATCAGGAGCTCAGGACCATGCCCTTCTTAGTTCATCCCATATATCCTGCCTCATTGTTAATTTATCATATATAGATTGCCATAGTTGAGAGGGAAAGTGGAAGAAATATCTAGCAAACACACCCAAATTCCAAAATATCTTTCCTAATAACCTTAATACACAATATAATACACTATCCCTAACCCTAGCCCTAACTCCTTGGATCATTTGCACCTCCTTTCTCTGAACTCTCCCCAGTATAAAAAGATAAGGTTAATAAAGACTCAGTAAACTTCAGTCTCTCTGAGTCACTTAAAAGACCCTATCTTTAATCTGGACAAAGTGACATGTGTCATTGGTCTCTTCTGACTTCTGGTCTCTTCTAGTCCTGTTTCTTCAGCCAGGTGGCCTCAAGAATCACCTTTCAGAATCCCAATGAATCCTTCTTCCCCAATTATGCAACTCCCTTGCTTCTATCCCACCCATCCTTGTCCAGTTAACCAAGCTGGGACATGACTCTTCCCCTTGCCAGCAGCTAGTCCCATTGCTCCTTTGGAGGGAAAGGGAGGGAAGATAGGGAAGCCAAGAGGCTGGGAAAGATTTACAGGAAAAAGATGAGTTGGAGGCCTGAGGATATACCTGTTATGAAGTATGGATTATTAGATGTGTATATAATTATATACACATGAGTCTGATTACATAAGAGGGTTATTATAAGAATGTATACACTATGAGTTGGAATTATTGCATAGAAAGGATTTAAGACTCACATCCTATCAGGTCTTTATATGAAGATTACTTTGTGTGTGTGTGTGTGTGTGTGTGTGTGTGTGTGTGTGTGTGTGTGTGTGTGTAGGACAACTTTACCTATAGGCTTTGACTATATACAATTTGTGTTGACCCCACCCATAAGTAATGTGTATTTTTGTCTCAGGCAGAGGGAAGCCCAGCTCTAATCCTATGATCTTACCATCCAAGTTCATTCAGTTCAACTCATGACTGAGCAGGAATCCCTTCTAAATATTTTCAACAATGTTTTAATCCAGTCTCTCCTTGAAGATCTACAGATGGAAGTATCCTATCCATTTTTGGACAGTTCAGATTCTTTGGAAGGCTTCCCATCTTTTGACTTGAAATCTGCCTCCCTGTAGCTTCAACTTACTGATTCTGCCCTCTGGGGCCAAGCCTCATAAGTCAAATTTCTCTTTGCTTTGACAGTCTTAATATCTTCAAGAGCTATTCCTCTCCTCTCTAAATTTACTTTGAGTTAAATATTCCTAGGTCCTCCATCCAATACTCATTTGATATAGTTTTGAGTCATCTTGCCAGTCTGATCATCTTCCTCTAGTTATAACCAACTTTAACTGTCTCTCTCTAGTCTCCACTGTCACCTTCCACAGTCATAAGAGAAAAGAAAGAGATCACTCTAAATTAATGTCAAATGTCTAATATCTAAATTAATGTCAAAGCCATGGAATCTCTATGTTGGAAGAGATCTCAGAAGTCATCTAATCTAACTAGTATCCTAAGCATTAATCTCCTCTCAAGCATCTTTGGGACAAGCGGTCAGGCATTCACTTTTTGACTGAATAGCTTTGAAACTTACTACTTCCAAAGACCATCCATTCTACTTCTTATCATTAGAAGGGTCTTTCTACCTACATGAACTGATGCGGAGTGAAATAATCAGAACCAGGAGATCATTATACACAGTAATTGAAACATTGCGGGATGATGAAATGTGATTAACTCTGCTACTAATAGCAATGCAATGATCCAGGACAATGCTGAGGGACTCATGAAAAAGAATGCTATCCACATCTCAAGAAAGAACTGTGGGAGAAGAAATCCAGAAGTAAACATATGATTTATCACTTGTTTATATGGGCATATGCTTTGGGGTTTTGGTTTTAAAAGACCATTCTATTACAAAAATGAATAATATGGAAATAGGATTTGAGTGATAATATATATAGAACACTGTGAAATTGCTAGTCAACTCTGGGGGGGGAGGGAAGAGGGGATTGAGACAACAAGAATCATGTAACCATGGAAAAAAATTAAGAAAGAAATAAAAATTAAAAAAAAGAAAGGTCTTTCTTTTGCTGAACTTCCATGATCACTAGGCTCAGAGAATACCAACATCAGCCTGCAGTCAGCAGTAAAGACCATGTATTTAGAATTAGAAGGGATACCATGACTTCTAAGATGTGAGGCCATGGAGTTCAGTAACATCATTTTACAGATGAGGAATCTGAGGCACAAAGGGTTTAAATTATTTGCCCATAATTATAGCTAGTAAGTAAGTGTCTGAGATGGGATTTCAATGGAGGTCTTCCTGACTCCAGGGCAGCTAGGTGTCACAATAGAGCTCCCATGCCTGGAGATAGGAAGACCCAAGTTAAAATCTGACCTCAAGGGTAGTTACTAGCTATGTGACTCTGGACAAGTCACTTAACCCCATTTGCCCCAATTTCCTCTTCTATAAAATGCACTGAAGTAAATAGCAAACCATTCTAGTATCTTTGCCAAGAAAACCCCCAAAGGGGTAATGACTGAAAATAACTGAACAACAACTTCCTGATTCAAAAGTCCAACATTCCAACCACTAAATTGTGATAACTCTCAAGTTAATAACAGAACCAAACAATAATAGAGAAATGAGAAAGAGGACATTTCATTTTTCTTCAGATCCACTGTTGAATATTCATTCTGTTCTTTCACTGAATCATAGATCCAGAACTGAAAAGGACCTACTTTAACCCCTTCATTTTACATATAAGGAAACCAAGGAAAACAGAAGTTAAGTGATCTAGCTAAGATCATACAGATAACAAGTAGTAGAGGAAAGTTAAAATACAGGTCTTCTAACTTTAAATCCAAGTGCACTTTCCATAGTCTTTACACTTTGGACCTGGAGCATAGGACCCAGCCTTATCTGCCTTGTCATTCCAGGTTACACATGATAAAGGAACAATAATGAAGATTATATTGATTCTAAGATATAGTACAATGATGATTATTGCATAAATTCTGGGGTATGTCACATAGTAGTTGATCATGTTTACTGTATATAGGCTCTAAATGTACATAGAATCACTGGACTAAAGCTGGCTAGGACTTTGGAGGTCATCTGGCTCATTTTGAACCACTCATTTTATAACTGATGAAGCTAAGGTCCAGACAGAGGTTCAGTGACTTTCAGAAGCACACAAGCAGCAAGTGATAGAACCAATATTTGAACAAAGGTCTTTTGACTCCAAACCAGCTCTTTCTACTTCATCCCAAAGCTTATATATACTGTGATGATTATGAGACTCATGCTTTAATATAGCCAATACTTCAGTCAAAATTTCATGAACTGGTATGAGAAAAAAATCATTCCCCAATTGCTACCCTTCTGGTAATAAGCCATTATGGACCATTAGCGATGATCCATAAATCATAAGATCTATACTCTCAGGTTTTTCAAGGTTGGCTGAACTGCTCCACTGACATAGCCCTTGAGACCCCACAATACCACCATGAGGCATTAAAAATAATGTTTGAATGACAGTATTAGAATTTTAGAAGGGACAACTAGGTGGTTCAGTGGATTGAGAGCCAGGTCTGGAGAAGAAAGGTACTGAGTTCAAATTTGACCTTGGATACTTCCTAGCTGTGTGACCTTGGACAAGTTATTTAACTCCAGCTGTCTAGACTTTACTGCTCTTCTACCTTGGAACTGATCAATTCTAAGGCAGAAGGCAAAAGAAAAAAAATCATAGAATATGTTGTAGGTAAGCAGAGTGTTTCTGGCAGGTAGAAGGACTTTTTCTGGTCCAGGAAGCAGTCAGAGAAAAACAGAAAATTGGGTTCACTATACTAAGACCTGTGCCTTACAATGTTATGGTGCCAATAATCTGGGGGAGTTTCTGGAGTTAATCCTAATGAACAAGAAGATAGTTTGGCAAAGAAGTTGTCCTTTCTGATGTTTTGGCGGGGCTAAAGTAATGGGGTGAGATTAGACTAATTCCAAGTTCTTCTAACCTTAGTTGCTGACTTTGCCTGTTGACCTTCAGTCAATCACTCAAGCCTCACTGGCCACAACTAAAAGGGAAGGAAGATGCTATTTTAAATGGTTCACCATAAAACACAATCAAGTTCCTAACTATTGTTTCGAAGCAGTGTGGCCAATCTGAAACACATATTCCAAAAAAGGTGTGTATATACAACAAAACCCAAATACCCTTCTGGTTTTTCCATCAGAGAAAATAATTTTCCTTGGATAGGACTTTCCAACCCCTTCATTCCCCCCCCCCCCCCCAAGGAAAAGAAGAAGCAAGGGGCTAGAGACTCATAGAGAACCAAATAGGCAATAACTCCAAAAAAAAGTCAACCATCCAGCTTCAAGGAACAGAGTCCAAAGTAAACATACTTTCATAGCCAATGAATGGGCAGGGAGGAAAAAACCTGGGCTTCCACCACTAGCACTACTAAGGTCTGCCTAAATAAGAGAAAGTTCAGTTCCCCACTTTGGTCCCCTTCATTCCAAATTCCCTTACTTCCTAATGAAATGGGAGTTGCCAAGTTTATGAAGCACAGATCTCTGGGTCAGAGGCTAACTTGCAAAACAGACTTTGAAAACCTGGATAGCAAAGCCCAGGCTTAGAGGATGCAGCACACCAGGGGTTAAACAAGCTAAATTCAAATGGACTCTGCAGCTGGGCCGCCTGGGCTCTCTAGGTTACTCCCCCCAATTCCCTGCCCCCTGCTCCCATCCCATTCCTCTAGCCTCAGCCACCACCCCCACTCCCTCCACTCTCCAGGCCTCTCCTCTCCCTTCCCTCCAGGGCAAAGCAGTAAAAAGATTAAGTGTTGGCAGCAGCTAGTGGTTGTAAAAACTAGGCCCAGCTTCCCCATCCCGCCCCCTTTCACCTCAGTTCCTGTGCCTTCCCCAAGACCCGACCGCTATGGGGAAGAGTGGACTCCCACTATGTTGGGAAAGCCTCTCTCTAGCAGCCCTGCTCCTGGGATCTCAGGGAAAAAGTAATTGTGAAGTTAGTTCCAAGGGATGAGAGGAGGCTACCATGAGGGCTACAACAGCCTTTGGGGCCAGTCCATGGGGTGGAGGAAGGCTTGGAGTCGGAACTGAACAACTGACTGAGAGGGAGGGTTGTGGTTTCTCAACGTCAGAGAGGTCCCACTTCTTCCAAGCAGAATGCCCTGGGGCTTGTCCTCCCCAGGATTTTCTCAGGAAAGGACTTGTGAAAGGGGGAATTTTGGCCTGACTTTTCCCACTTCTAACAAGCCTGCAGCACCACTGAGGGCCATTACTAACACTTAGGTACCACTACTATCCCACCACTCAAGTACTGATAGGGCCCCATAAGGGCTTTGTTCCACACAGCTAGTCTCATGGTGCATGGCTTGAAGAGGGGTCAGGAGAGATGTTTTAAGATTCCCAGCCTCTATCATCACATCACCTCCTGAATCCATGCCAATGGGGTGGGCAGAAAGTCAGAGGGAACCTCACATTTTACTTCTTTTATTTTTGTTTAGGATTCCTGCCTGGCTAGGATTAAATACTCACCACAACATCTAAGCTGACTAATTTCTTTCTTTCCTCTAGTCCCCAAATCCCATTTTTTTTTCAATTTAAAGACTTGGTCAGTCTCTGCCTCTGTCTCTGCCCCCCCCCCCTTGTCCTAGGACAGTAACAAGAGGTTTTCAATCCCACAGAAGGAAAACTAATGGTAGTATGGATTGCTAGTGTTTCTCCTTGGTAGAAAAAAGGGAATGCTTCTTCTACAGGGAAAAGGGGCAAAGTCTGGGACTTTCTTCCCACGTGTACTGGCTAGCAGCATTAAAGCTCAAAACAAAATAAGTGTTGTCTACTCCTATGAATAAAGTCAAGGAACAGCCTTGTCTAATGTCCTATGACTTTAGACCTAACCAATGGTATATTCAGAACCCCAATGGTCTGTCTGCTCAGTCAACTCCCCCCCACCCCTTCCTCATTCCTTGTCCATTGCTTGATTTGATTCCTTACCCATTCCAATTTAGTCAGAGAAATTTAGTTCTGGAAAGGACCAGAGATCTTATAGTACAACTCCCTCATTTTACAGATGAAGAAACGGAGACTCAGAGAGATTAAAGTTAAGATGTTAAACAGTTGAGACAGAACCAGAGTTGGAACTCTGATCTTTTGCCTTAGATTTTACCACCCCATCCCATTGGTACCGAACGAAGGGATGGGGGTGGGCGGGTGCTATAATGGATGTGTGGTTCTGGAGGTCCTGAGAAAAGGAAGAAATCCGTTTCTGCAACCTCTGGAGGTTATGTGTTTGTGCTGAAGTTAGGGGAAGGAAGTTGATGGAGCAGGAAAGGATGGGTTTGCGTTTAGGAGGGGAGGAAAGGAGGGGAGATGAAGTGAGTGAGAAAGAGGCCCAGGTCAGAATGAGGTAGTTCTGGGGCCGATCCCTCACCCTCTTGAAGTCTGCAGTGAAAGAGATGAGGGTCCCGTCGGGTTTATGCAGCTCCAGGCTGATGCAGTCCGCATCACTGTCAGCCTGCAGGCTCTCCTCCGTCACCTGGCCATCTGGCAGCCGCACTCTGACCTTCAGCTCGGACAGTCCCGAGGACCCCGCGGCTGGCCCCTGCAACCCAGGAATCAGCAGCAGCAGCAGCAGTAGCAGCTGGGGAGGATGCGGGACTCCGCGCCCGAGGGAGCGCATCCCCGGGGGCAGCAGAAGCGGAGCCCGCAGCTCCCCTTCTCAGCCCCGTGGGCCCCCTCCTCACCCCCGACGCACGGGTCGGGGGAAGGAGTCAGGGGAGGAGGAGTTGCCAAACTTTGGCTGAAGTTGGTACCAAGTTTGAGCTGGGGGCAGGGAGGGGATAGCGAGAACCCGGAGGGGGGCTCTGCTTCTATCCAGCGGTACGCGCTGGGCACATGGGTTGAGCCTGGGAACTCTGCCAGAGCAGAGAAGCTGCGTGGCGGATCAGAGCAGGAGCCCCCAGGGCATGGTCGGTTGGCCAATCTCGCCCCAGCCCAGCTGTTCCCTCGGTCCCCAACTCCCGCCCGCTTTAACTCGGTTCTGCACTTTTCATTCAATCCCCCGTCACTTCCTTCAGAAAACAGAAACCACAAGGACCTGCCTTAAAGAGACAGCGCACCTCCTAGCCCTTAAAGGGCCAGCTCTAGTCCACGTAGCTGCTCCCCAGAGTTTAGGCAACCTGAGGGAGGGGTGGGGGATGAGGTTAGGGGTGAGTGTGCAGATGTTGGGCGGAGACTTGGAGGAGGGGGTAGCTGGAATGAACTTTTCCCACAGATCTCTCTCTCAGCTTGTCTCCTTCTCCAACGTCCCAGTCATCTATTGGGGCGGTGTCAGAATTTCTCTTTTTTGGGCAAATCTTTTTCTCCCAGCCTGGGCGGAGCCGGTGGGTGCAGCTTTTTTCCCCTTAGGACAGCGAAATGTCAATAGACTCCTTTGGAGATCCACTGCTTTAAACTATCTGCCGTCGTCTCCCTTACTGAACTCTCCTGACCCTCCCTTATTTCCTTGGTCGCCTCCCCAATCCGTTACCTCCTTTTGCTCTATTCAGAGTCCTCCCTCTGTCCGCATCTTCCTCTTTCCCTCCTACCTTGGGTAGCACTACCCGGGTCCCACGGGTATAGGCCTATAATGAAATGAGGAACTCTCCTAGAACAAGCTGAGCATTCCCGAGTAAAATTCTGAGATGCCAGGCTATGAGGTGGGGGTTTCCAGGGGTTTGGGCACCCAGGACATGGAAAAGTACTCAAAAGCTTCCAGGAAAACATGGTTGCTTTCCCGTAACTGGACTAAAAGTCTGGGCAGTCAAACCCTAGTTTTGGCTTTGTATCCTTCTAACTGTATGATCTCAAATAAGCCATTCTACCTCGATGTGTCTTAAATTTTCTCAAGTACCAAACAGAGGGGACCCCCCCCCCCAGCAATAAATGATAATTCTGAAGACAAAATGAAAATACTTGTTAAAAATGCTTGGAAAGAAGTTAAAACTGCTAAAAGAGCACTAGACTTGGGATGAGAAGGCTTAGGTTTAAGTCCGGGTTCTGTGTGACCCCAGGGAAGGCTCTTTATTTTCTCTGAGCTTTAGTTTCCTCATCTGTGAAATGGAGATAGCAATGCTGCACCACTTCTTTGGATTATTTTGAGGAAGCCACTTTCTAAACTGTAAATCACCATATAAATCTGGGCTATTTTTATGAGATAAAACTACAAGGCACAGTTTCTACTCTTCAGGAACATACAATCTAATTGAAGAGACAAAACTAATAAGTAAGAAATTATACTAGGGCAATCATTAGAAGGGCAGCTAGATGGTACATTGGATAGATCAACATGACCTGGAGACAGGAAGACATTTACTAACAGTGGAATCTGGGACAAGTCTCTTAATCTCAATTGCCTTGGTTTCTTCATCTGTAAAATGATTTGGAGAAGGAAAATGGCAAACTACTCCAAGATCTTTGACAAGAAAACACTAAATGGGGTCATGAATAATCACACATGACTGAATGATTGAATAGCAACAACAATTAATAGAAGACAGAGTATAATTTAATACCAAAATGTGTAATTCTTCTTGTGTAGGACAACTGGAAGATGGGGGCATCCTTTCATCTCCTCCATTCTTCAGATCCAGGATCCCCAGGGGAAGAGACATGAGGAAAGAAATTGATCAGAGCTCCTATAAATGAAATTCATTTTTTTCTTTCTGGAAAGTACCTGATCAAGAAGAGGCTAGATCAGTTAGATTCTTCTGTTTGTCTTTCCAGCCTTGGAAATAGGATTTCCTTTGTATTTACATATGAGCCTCACCTATATTTCCTAATGTCTCCACCCTTCCCTCATATTCCTTATGTCATTAGCATCTATCTCTAGCTAGCTGTTTACTATGCTTTTTTCTGGAATACAAATGATGCCAGTTTGATGGCTTCTTGCATTAAATGTGTGTGGGTATGTATTTATGTGTGTATATGTGTGTGTGTGTGTGTGTGAGAGAGAGAGAGTTAGAGAAATGGAGAGACACCCAGAAAGATACAAAGAAAACAGTTTAGGAAATTCCTGATGTAGGAACTCTCTCCATCAGGTTTGCTCAGCCTGTTCTTGAGAAAGTCCTCAAACCTAATACATGTCTACCCTTATAGAGTTCTGGACCATACAATGTAGGATAAAGAAGAGGACCAGAAAGAGAGAAAAAGATGAAGGGGACATAATAACAATGTAGAATATGCAAGTGGCAATCCATCCATGATTTAAAAGCTGTGATAGGTAGCTGCTGAGACTGAATATCCTGGGTTATGGTTAGTGTGCTTGTGCCCCCTACATAGTGTTTTTGGGTTTGTTTGTTTGTTTTGTCTATCAGGACAGGTCAATCCCAGGGTGGAGATGGTGAGATGCTGGTGAGAGTAACTCCTACAAGGTGAAGAGAAAGCAAAGGTTGGCTTTGACCTAAATGCCTTTTCCTGTTTCTATTCCATGCTTTTTTTTCTTTCTCTTTTCTCTCTTGGTTTCCTTCTTCCTCCTATTCACCCTCTCCATCTTGCCTCTTAGTGTGTTGCTGGATAACATTCATAATAGGTAGTATTTATATAGTACCTACTATTATACATCAGTTATTTTACTAAACATTTTATAAATATTATCTCATTTGATCCCCACAACAACCCTGGGAAGTAAGTACTATTATTATCCACATTTTACAGTTGAAGAAACCCATGTAAACAGAGATTAAGTGATCTGCTTAATATCACCCAGCTAGTATCTGAGTTGAGATTTGCTCAATTTTCTCTGATTCTGTGTCCAGTGCTCTCTCCACTGTGCCACCAGATGCTTAAATGGGTCAAACAATTGGGATATATAAATGTAATGGAATGCTCCTATGGCGAACATAATGAATAAAGAGAAATATGGGAAAATTTATGTGAATGGATATAAAGTAAAGTAAGCAGAACCTGGAAAACAATGCATACTATTACTCCAGCCATGTAAATGAAAAGAGAAACAAAGCAATTGAAATTGAATAATGTAAAATTATAATGACTGAGCCTGGCCCCAAAGAAGACCTGAATAAGCACCTCCATCCTTATTTCTGCAAAACACTGCATCTAATCTCAAATTTTTTCAATATGTTGTTTAGTTTTGCTGAACTCTTTTTTAGCAGCTAGACTGCACAGTGTATAGAGCCTTGGATCCAGCATCTGAAAAATGATACCTGTCCTCCCTCTTAGGGTTGTTGTGAGAGTCAAATGAAATAATATTTGTAAAATGCTTTGTAATCCTTAAAGGGCTTAACAAATTTGAGCTATAATTATTTCCCCCTCTTCTTTATTCTTCATTATGGGGGATAGCTCTCTAGGAGGGAGAGGGAAAAGGAAAATGTAGGTAATATAAAAACAAAAGATATCAATAAAATTTAATTTGGAAAAAACATTTCATTTCACCCGAAGTGGAATGGGGTCCTTCAGAATATAGAAGATTCTCTGATACTAGAGGTCTTAAAAAAGAGGATAATGATGTTCTCCAGGGGTTTAAGACTTAGGCAAGAGGAATCTAGATAAGGTTTGAGATCCTTTCTCACTTTGAGATTCTCTGATTCTAAGACCATCCTAGCTGATATCAATCTCTTACTAACTGCCTGATATTGTCAGCTGACTTTTTCATGTGAGTGATTCTTATATTCTCACTGAGATTATAACTGAGTTAGGGGGCACAGATGATGCACAGAACCAGGCCCAGGTTTGCTCAGCCTGTTTTAGAGGAAGTCCTCAAATCTAGCTTATGCTGTCCCTTCAAGATTTTCTGGACTATGATACCCTGGAAAGACAGAAATGGAAAGACAAGAGATTGATGAGGGGAAAAAGGACAAAGAAAGGAGAAGTTGAGACAAGGGAAGTGGGGCAGAAAGGCAAGGGGTGGCTCCCAGTGGAGGACAGAGAAGATGAGGGCAGAGTACTTATTGTAGTTTTCTTTACAGAGACTTCTTGGCACTCTCAGTGAATTAAATTCATTTCCCCTGACCCTAAGCAGGCTTCACCTAAATCATCCCAGACTCAGCAATGCCTATCCTGCCTTCAAAAATCTTCAGAGGAAGAGATTTCAAACATTTAATTACCCAACCTAGGACATAACAAAGGGGCAGCTAGGTGATGTAGTAGATAGAGTACTGGGCTTGGAGTCAGGAAGACTCATCTTCCTGAGTTCAAATCTAGTCTCGGACACAACTTGTATGAATCTGAGCAAATCACCTAATTCTGCCTGCCTCAGTTTCCTCATATGTCATTTGCCTCATCTTGTTGGATATGGAAATGGCAAACCACTCCAGTATCTTTGCAAAGAAAACCCCAGATGAGGTCATGAAGAGCTGGACACAACCCAGCAACAGGCTTAACAAACATCTTTGTGAAAAGTCCTTTATGTCTAGTCTTAGTTCTTTTTTTACTAAAGCTAACTAAAAGTTATTAGATTTCAGGACTGTAAGGAAGAGTAGAGATCATCCAGTCTTCTCCCTTCATTTTATATATTTGGAAATGGGAGTCACAGAGAGGCTAAGATTGGTCCATGATCACTAGGACTTGAACTCAGGTCTTCTGACTTCAGATAAAATACTCCTACTACACCAGATCTCTCATCTGGGTGGGTGAACTATCAATTACCATCTTCTAGTCACAGTAATGATTATGAGATCAACCCTGAAGGTACTCTAAGTACCTTGAATTAGAACACACACACACACACACACACACCCCACAAAATTCTTTTTGGCTATAGTTACTCTTTAAATATTCCAGTTTTCTGGAACTTGAGATCTCTATTTCTGAGTAGACAGGGTAACTGTCTTTTCTGTGTCAAAGGAATTTAAGTGTCATTCCCTTAATCCAAACTCTAGGGCATGTAGACATCATTCTGAAAAAAGATAAGAAGGAAACTCTGACCCAACTGCCTTATAGGAAAGACAATGTATGTGTGTGTGTGTTAATGGTGGGGTACGTGGAGAGGGAGGGCATTGCATTTTCATAACAGTGGAAAGACTTTTCTTTCCCTGTATTTTTTGTGGTTTTGTGTTTAGTATGGTTGTTAGCCTCCTTACACTAAATGTATTACTGCCATATCTCTATACTTAGTTTGGTCTCTTGGGATTGGTGAAAAGGAGCTAAGAGATTTCAGGTTTGGGGAGAAGAGGGTGGGACTTGCCTTTCTGACACAGAGCCAGGCCCCAAGTGTCTGAGCACTTCACTGTGGGAGTTAAAAGTGCAAATTAGTTTTATTATACACAGCACACTTTTTACTACTTATAGCACAATTATCCAGTTACTTGAAAGGATTAAAAACAGAACAGAAGGAGAGAGTAGAGAGTCCTAGGAAGGAAGAAAATCTGACAAGGGATATAAGAGGGGGGGCGAGGGGGTCAGGAGACACTTCACTATCCCCACCCAGGTATCAGTCCCCACCAAGGGGAAGTTTAAATAAGGGTGGAATGAGTCAGTAACTTCCAGGAACAGAGGAAGGATGTTTTGTGTCAGAGTTATTTTAGTCCCCTGTCTTATCTCCTCTAGGAGATTATCGACTTCTTGAGTACAAGGACTGTGTCTCATTTACCTTGGTATGTCCAGAGTGCCCAAAACAGGTTCTGGTCCTTAGGAAGGACTTCCAATGTTTAATTGAATGAACTGATTGCTCCTAGAGCTGGAAAGAAATCTCTAAGGGTCTTCGAAGTCATACTGTCAGAATAAAAAGGGAACTTAGAGATATGTTCAATCCTGATATTTTATAGTCCTGGAAAAGTAAAGGAATGACCAAGGTCACACAGCTCATTAATGGTGGAGACAGGGCTCTGGCTTGGATCTTTTGAATCCAGAGCATTTTCTAAGGAAAGAAACTTTTGGTTTGGCAGGATCAACCGTAACCCATTCAGAATGACAACCTTTTCCCTCTTTGCTTATTGAATTCCTGGACTTTTTGAAGTCGTATTTTAAATGCTACTTCTTCCTTGAAGCCCTCTTTAAGGAAGTCTCTCAGCTGGTAGTACCTTTCTCTAACAAATTTATATCATTTATATTGTACATACTTATATTTGTACATGTTTTATCTGAGAGAATGTTAGCTCTTTGAGGGCATGGACACTTTCTATATACCTGGCAATTTTTTTAGATGGAAGAACTGATTGGTAAGATCAGGAAGACTTAAAAAAACACATAATAGCAAAGGGTGTTGGAGCAGTTTTGGCTCAATGGATAGAGAACTATGCCTGGAGATGGGAGGTCCCAAGTTCAAATCTGGTTCCAGACATTTCTTAGCTGTGTGACCCTGGGCAAGTCACTTAACTCAAATGCCTACCCCTTACCACTTTTCTGCCTGGGAACCAATACTTGATGTCAACTCTAAGAAGAAGGTGAGAGTTTAAAATAATTTTTTTTAGAAAGGTTATTAGGCACCATACCTTTTTCTTTAAACAACCCAAAATTTAGTGAAAATGTTTTTTTCTTTTTAAAGGCAGGTAGTTTACCCCAATTATTTATTGTTTTTGCAAAGATAGGTCCTTGATACGACTTCATCATTGTGCAGGGAAGCCTTGTACTTTCACCTATGGTTTTGGCAAGTGTGTGTGTGTGTATACGTTTGGCCTGGGAGAAATGCCATTGTTTATTCTTTCTTTCTTTCTCTGGCTCTCCTACTGAAAATCAGTCAGCGAGTTGTCATTCTGTTTTGCCACAGACTCAACAAAGTTCAGTCATGGGAGGTTAAATAACTGATTTAAATCCTCACTCTGAAATTCTAGCAGAGATCAGACTAGAATCCAAGAGTTAAAGTCTTCCTTATCTGGCTAAGAAGAAAATGATCCCTGCCCATTATGTGTGTTGAAAAGGATTCTTTAAAAAGTGATCAGGATTTGACTCAATTACTTCCTATAAAAGTTGGGTCAGAATCACAGAATGTCCGTTGAAGGGTCACTCCTAGGCTGACTCAGGATCCAATGGCTTCTCTTCTTTAATGTCAGTGAAAGATACTCCACAATTTCTTTGGGGGTGGTGTGTGTAGGTGGGTGTGTGCATGTGTTCATGAGAGCACGCGACTCCAAAAATTTCTTTTTCATACTGTTTGTTTTTATAGAAAATACTCTCTGGGATCACTATCTCAGAGTTAGGGAGGCTACAGTATCCCTCTCAGTGTTCTATGGCTACCCCTTTGGAGTCAATTGTCTTTTTTCTAACAACATTGGCTTCAGCCCCCAAATTGAGTATGGTTCCCTTACCTTTGGCTATGATGACTAGGACCCCAGCTCCATCTCCAATTACCATCGATTAGCTTTTAGAAATCCATTTTTAGAAATCAATTACTTCAAATATATAGCAAGAACAGAAGTATAGACATTTATCCTCAACACTCCACATTGTCTCCGCGTGGATCTCTGGACCCATACTTAACACCTTCTCTGCATAGCATTGGTCCTATTAAGTTCACATTCAAACGAAGCCAGATGAGTCCTTGTCTCAACTCCCACTGGGTTGCGTCTGAACGTTTCCTTTCAGGGCCTTGAAGCTGGGTTGGTTGCAAAACTCAATATAGCTGTATGACCCTGGGCAAGTCACTTCACCCCCACATTGCCTGGCCTTTACAGCTCTTCTGTCTTAGAATCAATGCACAGTATTGATACTCAGATGGAAGGTAAGGGCTTTAAAAAAAGAGGAAAAAACCCAGTATGGGACTCTAGTTTTGACTCCCTGAATTGCCTGACACTCGAGCTTTTGGATGGCTCATGCTGATCTTTTGAAACTTGTGAAGTTGTACCCTTAGACTTCTTCACCTAAAATGAAAAGATAAACCAAGAGGCAGGTAAGAAACTGAGTCATATTCACAAGACTTAAGGGCTCCTCCCTCTTAAAGCATTAATCCTCACCAAAACCATCAGTACAGGAATCAGATCAAGAACAGAGATTAACCAGGAGAGAGGCCTGATATTAACTGAGATTTTGATGATGGCACCTCCAATTCTGTTTCCACAATTTCGACCAACCAAAGTGGCTGCCATTCTCAAAGTGATTTGAAGACCTGATATAGTTACAGTATGTTTACATCTTTGCCAAGGCACTTCAATTAAGCATCATCAAGACTCTCTCAGAAGCAGGATCTCCACATGGGATATTTTATCACTAATTAATTCTTCTTCTTCTTCTTCTTCTTCTTCTTCTTCTTCTTCTTCTTCTTCTTCTTCTTCTTCTTCTTCTTCTTCTTCTTCTTCTTCTTCTTCTTCTTCTTCTTCTTCTTCTTCTTCTTCTTCTTCTTCTTCTTCTTCTTCTTCTTCTTCTTCTTCTTCTTCTTCTTCTTCTTCTTCTTCTTCTTCTTCTTCTTCTTCTTCTTCTTCTTCTTCTTCTTCTTCTTCTTCTTCTTCTTAAGACACATAAATTCTGGGGCAGCTAGGTGGTTCAGTGGATTGAGAACCAGGCCCAGAGTTAGGAGGTCTTGGATTCAAATGTGACCTCAGACACTTCTTAGCTTTGCAACCCTGGGCAAGTCACTTAACCTCCATGGTTATCCTTACCACTCTTCTGCTTTGGAACCTGTATACAGTATTGATTCCAGGATGGAGGATAATGGTTTTTTTAAAAAAAGTAAATACATTCTACTTAGTCCCCCCCCCCAAAAAAAAAACCCTTCCTTTTTTTTAAAAAATATAAACCCTTACCTTCCTTCTTGGAGTCAATACTATGTATTGGCACCAAGGCAGAAGAGTGGTAAGGGCTAGGCGATGGGAGTCAAATGACTTGCCCAGGGTCACACAGCTGGGAAGTGTCTGAGGTCAGATTTGAACCTAGGACCTCCCATCTCTAGGCTGGCTTTCAGTCTATTGAGCTACTCAGCTTCCCCCTCCTTTTTTTTTTTTCCTTAAAAAATAATCTTCCTTCTAAGAATCAATACTGTAGATTGGTTCTAAGGCTGAAGAGTGTTAAGAGCTAAGCAATGGGGGTTAAATGACTTGCCCAGGGTCATGCAATTAGGAAGTATCTGAGGTTACATTTGAACCCAGCTCCTCTAGACTTGGTGCTCTATTCACTATGCTACCTACTTGCCCCCTACACTTTACTTTTAAAACTGTTCTTATTTATCTCAGCTTCCTTTTGAACTTCCTTCTTTTTTCTTCTGTGCACTGATAAAAATGTGACAATGGCCTTTGTTCTTTTTCTTTTTTTTTCTTTTTGGTTCCTCTATTTCTATACTCCCCTCTCAAGACAAGAAGACAAGCCCCCTCACCTTCCCAAGAAAGAGGCAGAGAAAGAAAAAGAAAAACCCTTGATAGAAAAAAAGTCAAGCAAAACAAATCCGTGCAGTGACCATGTTAAAACATTTGTGTATCTTTTTGCACTTCATGTGTCTATCATCTCTGTCAGTTATGAGTAATGTACTTTAATATAGGTCCTCTGGAGACATGATCAGTCATTGCATTGATAAGAATTCTGAAATCTTTCCAAGTTATTTATCTGTACAGTGTTGTCCTTGTAAAAAATATATTCTCCTTGTCAGTTCATGCTACCCAGGATTCTCTGAAAATTGTCTCTTGTTATTTCTTTGGTGCAAAAATGTTCGATTACATTCATATCCCATAATTCATTCAGCCATTCTCCAATTGTCTGAAAGCATTCTAAGGCACCCTCTTAGATTCTAGTTCTTTGCTTTTCTATCCCCTCTCCCTTCCCTTTTCCATCCTCTCCATGTCAGGAAGTTTGCTTTGTTTGTGAATATTTCCTCCCAGATAGTATCCCAAATCTTAAGCCCTGCCCCCTCCCTTTCCTTGCTAGTTTTCTTGTTGAATTTGATGGGTTTTACGCCAAACTTTGTGCGTCTTCAACCCTTCTTTGTCTGTTTCAGATAAGACTAAGGTTCATCAGATGTCCTCTTTTCCCAGTCCTTTTTCCATGTTCACACACTCTCTTCTTGCAACCCAGTTATGAAAAAGAACATAGTCTACACCCTTCTTCCTCCTTTCAAGGCTAGGCTTCTCTTGGTCAGAACAAACCCATCTATGTCCCAGGACTTCTGATTTTCCCTCATCACCCTTTGAAAACATTGAGGTTCCGAAGGTTCTACTCAGACATCTCTCTCTTTGCCGAAGTGGACGGACGGTACTCCTGACCTCTAGATAAAGGATTTTTAAGTAATGCGATTTTCTCAAAGATGTGGAGAAGAGAGAGAAGCAGGAATGGGGACTCACAAGGGTGGAGGGAGGGGGCTGGACACACAGTTTAAAAACACTTGGAGAGGGAAGGCAGAGAAGTAAGAGAAGGAAGAGGAACATAAATAGGGACCAGCCATGGTGGGGGGAGGGGAGGTAGGAAAGGGGAGTCTGGCTGGACAAGGACATGGACAGGAGAGGATGGGTGACCCAGGAGGCCAAACATACGGTACCTAAGCGATGACAGAAGAAAGACAGACACTAGGGGAGGGTGGGCAGAACAGGGCAAAGGTCTCCTCTCTCAGAGCTGGAGAAGTCAAGCCAAATCTCTGATCCTTAAGGAGGCCTCTCCATCTCTTCTGCTTTTACTTAGAGGTTGTTATTGTTTTTTGGGGCTGGGAGTGGGAGGGCTGCAGAGTACCCAGCAGAGACAGAGAGAGAGAGAGAGAGAGAGAGAGAGAGAGAGAGAGAGAGAGGGAGAGAGAGGGAGAGAGGGAGGGAGGGAGAGAGGGAGAGAGAGAGAGATATATATATAGTAAAGTGAACATAGATGGCTTTTTAGAATGTGGAATTCTTTCAGGATTCTTTATAGAGTCAAATTTACCTAATTCAAATTTACAAAAAGTGAGAACTATGGGTATGTAGTTCTTCTCTATTAGCATCTAATTCCAAGATTTCCTTTGGTTTTAAGGGGAAATTGTCAGGCTCTGTGTGATCCTAGACACTTGGACTGTTCTTTTCTAAATGCTTGTAATATTTTTTCTTTGACCTAGGACCTCTGGATTTTGACTGGGGCATTCCTTTTATGGTGCTTTTAAGGAGATGATTAATATCATTCTTTACTTTTCCCTCTGGTTCTAATAGATCTGGTCAATTCTCATTTATGATTTCTTGAAATATAGTATCCAAGCTTAACCTAGACCCTCTATACTTATTTTCAGGGAACCCAGTCATTCTTACATTATTTCAATTTGATTTATTTTTAATCAGTTATGATTGATATAAAATATTTTATATTTTCCTCCAAAATATTTAGTTTTATTCTAATATTTTTTTCCTCATGGAGTCATTTTTTTAAACCCTTACCTTCTGTCAGAATCAATATTGTATGACACATGTAAAACCCAGTGGAATTGTGCGTTGGCTATAGAAGGGGGAGTGAGAAGAGGGGAGGGAAAGAACATGAATCATGTAACCATGGAAAAATATTCTAAATTAATTAATTGAATAAAAATTTAAAAAGTCAATATTGTATATTGGTTCTAAGGAAGAATAGCAGTAAGGGCTAGGCAATAGGGGTTAAATGACTTGCCCTGTGTCACACATCTAGGAAGTATCTGAGGACAAATTTGAAACTAGGACCTCCTGTCTCTAGGCCTGACTCTCAATCCACTGAGCGACCCAGCTGCCCACTGTCATGGAGTCATTGATTTCTGTCCTATTCTAGTTTTTAGGGAGTTCATTTCTTGAGTAAAATTGACTATTTTTTCTTCTTAGGTTCTTATTCAAATTCCATTTTTTCTTCAAGAACTTTTATTTATTTATTCAATTATCTGTCCATTCATTCATTCTTTTTTTTTTTTTGCTTCATTTCTTCTAGGTATTCATGTAGTCTTTGTAGAGAAATCTATTTATTCTCTTGAGTTGTCTTGAGGTTATTCTCTCTTTTAAGAAGAAGGCCACTAGATTTGCAATAATTTTTTTCTACTGATCAGCATTGCCTTTGAATTACTCATCTTTCAATCTTTAGTATCTACATTGGGATTTCTGCCAGGGTCAGGCTGTGTTCTGTTTTTGGGCAGAATGATCAGCCCTTCTAGTGGTCTAACCCTAGGATTCCTGGGTTTTTTCACTGAGTTCTAACTTCCAGGATTAGGGCCTCCTAGGTTGATAGAGCATTTATTAAACATTTGCTTTTTCTGGGTTCTGTGCTAAGTTCTGGGAACATAAATACAAGCAAAGAAAAATATAATCCTTATTCCCGAGGAGCTTCTGATTCTAATAAGGGAAGGTAACATGAAGAAGAGAGTTCGGGGCAGCTAGGTAGGTAGCTCAGTGGATTGAGAGCCAGGCCTAGAGATGGGAGGTCCTGGGTTCAAATTTGACCTCAGATATTTCCTAGCTATATGATCTTGGGCAAGTCACTTAACTCTTATTACCTAGTTCTTACCAATATATAATATTGATTCTTAGAAGGTAAGGGTTTTATTTTTTAAAAAAATATAGAGAGAGTTGAAAAATGTGTTTTGTGTGTATGCTGATGGGTGGGTGGGTAGGTGGAAGGGAAGAATTTTTAATGGGGCAAGGAGAAGTCCAGAGAATCCAAGACTGTCCCACTACTACCCCAAAGAGAGAGAATAACATCATAACAACCCAAGAAAATAAATAGATTTTTTCTACAAAGGCCACAGGAATACCTAGAATAAATGAAGCTAAAAATGAATGAATGGATAAATGTATGAACAAATAAACAAGTAAAAGCTCTTGGAGGAAAAAATAGAAGTTGAATAAGTATCTAAGAAGAAAAAATGATAAATTTTATTAAAGAAATAACTCCCTAAAAATTAAACAGAACAGACAGAGATCAGTGACTCCATGAAGAAAAAAGAAAGAAAGAAAGATTATAATAAAACTATTTTAGAGGGTATTTTTGGTCCTTTCTGACCCCTCAGGAGAGAATATTAGGGATCTCAAGTCTCTGGGCCTGGGTTATCCTGTTCGAACAACTGATCAGTGCCATGTTGGTCATTGCTCCCTGTCTCCATAATCAGGCATCTCCAAGATTCCTTTGGCTTTCTGAATACTTTGACACTTTCTCAGGGTAGTTCTGCTTTTTTTTTTCCACTTCTGGACACAGAGGTTTGTGGGCTATGCATATCTCTGTTTATTTCCAGTTGCACTGGGAGACTAACTGTTGGGCTGCTGGCTTGCTGATGAGAGCTCAATTCAACTTTTTGCTGGATTAAGTATATTGGAGTTGGTTGATCTGTCTCTTGTTCAGGGGGCCATGTTGATAAACTGATATCTAACCATACCTTCCCCATTTTGTACTTGTGAAATGCAAAAATCAGACTAACAAACAGATAGGCAGCTCGGTGGGAGAATAGATAGAACACTGGACCTGGAATCAGGAAGACCAGAGTTTCAATCCAGTCTTAGACTCTTACTAGCAACGTACTCTTGCTCAGACCCAAATCCAGGTCAGAAACTTGTAGGGTTCACGCCAGGTTTTGCCCTGGATAGGACCACTTTGGGAGCACTGAAAACTTGCATGTCTCCAGCCTGTCCTGGAACAACACAACCCTAAATACTCCAGGAAAGCAGCAACACAACGAGCCCAACCTTCCCTCCAGAAGTACCAGGGCCTCAGACATCAAGCCCAAAGTCAGGAAGTAGTCTAGATGAATAGGGAGACAAACAAACAAAAAGCCAACCCCACTATAAGGAGATCTTTTGGTGACAGGGACGCTCAAAACCCAAATGTGGAAGAGAATGACACTAAAACATATTCAAAGAAAGCCTTAGAGAAAAATGTAGCTGGGACACAAAATCCACTAGATTTCCCAAAAGAGATGAGGCAAGAGTGAATGCTATTTTTGTATGTAACCGCTGTCTCCAGACTCTCCTTATTGGTGGAGAGGAAGGCCTTACCCTACATGAGGGGATGGAGCAGAGTTGATGAGAGGCAAGAGCTTCAATTTTCAGCCAGTCCCCTTTTGGAAATTCTTCCAGCTAGAGTCTCCTTTGAGACTTTGGAGAGTTTTACTCTTGGGTGAGATGAAGGAGATTCCACAGGGTACCAGGTAACTCAAGTCAAACAGGAGACTGTCCTAGATCTCACCCAAGATTCAAACTTCCTATAGTCTCTAGAGTAGCAATAATGGAAAAAGGGACACGATGGAGACTATCCACTCCTCTGATATCTTGTTAGAATCTTTTTTCTTCAGCAACTTGAAGTGGGCTTGGCCTCTTCTAGTTTGTCTCTCAAAGCTAGAAGCTGACTCAATACTAGAAGACTCTTGCTTGAAGAGTCTGCAAAGGGGGACTGGCTGAGAACTGAACAACTTTATCCCACCTCTCATCCAGTCAGGGTCTTCATCCCTATCAATAAAGAGAGGGTCTTACACCACTGGGCTTTGGGACAAGGGTTACATATAAATAGGATGAGAGTGCTTGAGGGAAAAAATGAAATGAGAACTTTGGAGGAAGGAATTGGAAAGAGAATTAATGGGTTGGCATGAGAGGTACAAAACCTTGCCTAAGTATTAAACTATCTCAAAAGAAGAACAAACTAAATAGAAGCCAAGGACTAACTTTATGAGGCAACAAGAAATGCTAAACAAAGTCAAAAGGATGAAAAAAAAAGAAGAAAATGTGAAGCATTTCATAGCAAAAGCAACTGACCCACAAAACAAATGAAGGAGGGGAAAAAATTAAGAATCACTGAATTGTCTGAATGCTATGAGTTAAAAAGAGCCTAGACATCCAATATGTTAGTTTTCCTTCCCAGATTTGTGTCCTCTACAAATTTAATAAGTAGACCCTGAGGATTAGAAAAGTCCTCCTGACACCTGAATTATGCTTTTAAGGTTTCTTTGAGGTGGAGGTGAAGACAAAGCACATTATAGGTATGAAGACAGAACAGTAAGCCTGGAGTCAGGAAGACCTGAGTTCAAATTTAGCCTTAGATTTTACCTGTGTGATCTTGGGCAAATACCTTAAGCTCTATTTGCATGAGTTTCCTCAACTGTAAAGTGAGGATAATAATAGCATCTACCTCCCAGGGTTCCTTCCTTCTTCCTCCCTTTCCATTCTTTCTCTCTTCTTCCTTTTCTCTCTTTTTCCTTCCCTCCTTTCCTCCTTCCCTTCCTTCCTTCCTCCTTCCCTCCCTTCCTCCCTCCCTCTCTCTCTTCCTCCCTCCCTCCCTTCCTTCCTTCCTCCTCTCTTCCTTCCTTCCTCCCTTCCAGTACCAAGATTACTTGAAGAGGGGATATTATGAAATAAAATTACAGAAGTAGATAGGAATTAGGATATGAAAGACTTAAAATGCCAGACCTCTAGTAGTTTTCATTTTATCTTAGAGCAGGCAGGTGGCTTTTGGCAAATATGTAGAGGATGAACTGGAGAGGGAAGAGGAACTGAAGCAAAGGGACTATTCAAAGCTATTGTAATAGTTTAGGTGAAAGGGCTGAACTAAGTTGAGATTATGTGAAAGGATAAAAGGGCATAGATGAAGAAGATAGTGTAGAGGTAGAAATTAGGATCCATGAGCCTTGGCAATTGATTTGATATAGGTCCAAGAGAGAAAGAAAATAGTTGATTTAGTGTTGAGAATAGTGGTACCATTAACAGAAATAGTAGTATTTGGAAGATTGGGGGGGCATATATGATGAGCTCACTTTTGGACACGTTGAGTTTGAGATACTGTGAAACATTTGGGTGGAAACATTTAACAGGTATTGTGGGTTTGATGTTCAGGAGAAGGATTTGGGCTAGATACCTTGATTTGGGAGGCATGTGCATGAACACATGGAAGCTGATGAGAAGATAGAGAGAGAGAAAAACAGACAGGGGTGGGGGTGGGACTCAGAGAGAAAGATCAGAGATCAGAGACTCAGTAACACCTCCATGAAGTGAGCAGGCTAATAATGATGATGATAAAAGATACTATCAATGCCAAACATTACCACCGAGCAAAGGAGATTGATAGGGGCAATTGGAGAAGGGGAACCAGTGTCACAAAAGTCAAAGGAGAAAAATGGGTTTAGGAGGGGGGAATGGATTTGATAGTATCAACAGCTGCAGAAGTCAGGTGTAATGAATACTGATGTGAAACCATTGGGGTGTTTCATAATTGTTTTAGTATTCTCAGTACCTAACCTAGTGCTTGGCACAGAGTTGGCACTTAATAAATATTTTTTGATTGATTAATTGATTCAACAGTTAAGAGAGTGATAGGGAATTCATTCTTTGCCAAAAGTGTGCATTCTTCTTTTGGACAGCTCTAATTGTAAGAAATTTTTCTTTATAGGGAACCAAAAATTGCCTCTGCTATTTCAACTCTTTTCTTCTAGTTATGTCTTCTGGAAAACAATTTAATTAAATATTCATTAAGCACCTACTGTGTGCAAAGAATTGAAATTAGGGATCACCTAAAGGGCAAAAGAGAGGAACTCAGGAGATGTAAAAAGTCTGAAAAACATCACAAAAGAGAAGCAGTGTAAAGGTTGTCATCAAAGATTGAAAAAGAAAATAGGCATGTTTTGTGGTGAGAATTAACCTATAAAACATTGATAACTGTAATCCATTGGTAGTCTCAATATGTCAAGAGAGCTTGAGAAAGGTGCTTGTTAGTAAACTTATCAGAGGACAGGGACATTTTACACAGGATGGTGTAAGGATAATGGTGGAATAATCTAAAGTCCACAATGGGCATACAGGAATGAAATGCAGCCTGCATTGTTGGATGGAATATCCATATCACTGGGATCATAATTCCACCGGAATATAGCCAAGGCACTATACTAGACTTTGGAGTTAAGCTTTCAGGTATAGAATATATATATTAAAAGTATAGTTCAAAGTGGGCAGCTAGGTAGCACAGAGTACCAGGCCTGGAGTCAGGAGGACTAGGCTCAAATCTGGCCTCAGATACTTCCTAGCTCTGTGACCCTGGGCAAGTCACTTAACCTCTATTGCCTAATACTCAGAAGATAAAGGTTTTAAAAAAAGATAGAATACAAGGAAAATTGAAGAAGGTGAGAGAACAAACTGGGAGACTAAACAAAACAAGTATTATCCCTTGTCTCTACCACTGCTATCAAATTCCAACAGAAACAAGGGCTACTAAACTGTGCATAAGAATCCTGGTAGATCACATATTGAATATTTTCCAATTAATTTTAATCTAGTTTGAGCAGTCCTGGTGAGTGTTGTGGACCACATATGGCTCCTGGATCATGTGTTTGACAGCTCTGATGTAGATGATTGCTTTTCATATATTTGAAGGTAACTGTTTCGGCTCATCCTAATTCTTTTCTTGTCCAGGCTGAATATATTTAATTCCTTCCAGTGATCTTCCAGTGACATAGTATCCATTTCCCCCATGATCCTTGCTGCTATCATCTTGTCTGCCAATTTCCCTCTTAAAAGATGGGTGCAAAGTTTGCTGCAAAGTTTAACATTTTCATCATTCTGGACATCGAGCTCTATTAACACCTGCCAACATGACATTAGTTTTTTTTGGGGTTTCCACATTGTACTTTTGACTTTTGTTCAGTTTACCTTTCCCTAGATGGCTCAGTGGATAGAGGGCTGGACCTAGCACCCAGAAGACCTGAGTTCTTATCTGACCTCAGACACTTCCTAACTGAGTGACCCTAGGCAAATCACTCCCTGTTGTTTGCCTCAGTTTCTTCATCCACAAAATAAGCTGGGAAAAGACATAGCAGACAACTCCAGCAAGAAAATCCCAAGTGGGGTCACAAAGAGCTAGACACGACTAACAATAAACAACATTTGAGGACTTCCTAGTGCCCCTGGACTACCTTAAGCAGTTTTCATTAGATAAGGCTTGTACAATATCTCTTCTGAGTTTTCTATTCTGGGAGATAAGCCTCAATCACCTCTGCCAAGGCGAGGTGAAGGCTTCAGGGCTGCTCTAGAATAAACGGTCCAGAGGTTTCCACTTTTCTACCCATTGGGTCAGTCCACTGAAACAGAGGAAAGACAGCAAGTTGGCATCTTGAATTTAAAAAGCCAGCTCTCTTTTAGAAGACAGAGGATGTGAAATTTCAACCCCACCATTACCTTGTTGCCAGAAGGTAGGGCATCACATCAAGGAAACTTTTATTTGCCTCATTTGGGATGACAGAATCCTTACACTCTGATTCAGGGAGGAGTCTATGTGGCACCACATTTGTAGCTTCTCTTTTCCTCCTCTGGATTTTCTTCAAGTTCTCAATCACATTATCTGTAAGTAATGGGCATCCTTCCAGCCACCCACCTGCCAACTGTTTGAGCATCTTTAGTTCTCCAAACCTGCCTGACCCTAACGTTCCATTGGCTTTTGGAGTATCTGAAGTGGATTTAGACAAGAGGAAACAAGAAGAGCTGTGTGGGCTGAGTTTCCAATCTGCTGAGCAGTGTCTCAAACCCTCTGTTCATTCCAATCCCCTGTGACCTTTGTTCCACACCTCATCTGCTTCCTTCATTTGATTCAGGTCTATCAGAAGCACTGACATCAATCTAAGGGCCAGAGAAAAAAAGAGCACAAAGAGAACAGGAGCAGAAGGGAGGAGTTTCTGTTGTTACAATAAGATTTGGAGTCCCCAGAGGGCAGATTTGATTCCAGAGATATGAAGTGGTAAACCATAAATGCTTTGATTACTTCTCTGTGTTGTGATGGGTTTCATAGGGAAGGCAAGCCTCTCACTCCATCCAACCTTTGCCATCCTTTGTCTTTTTGGACAGCTATACCACACTGTTGATTTTTTTAAAACCCTTACCTTCTGCCTTAGAACCAATATTACTTATTGGTTCTAAGGCAGAACAGTGGTAAGGACTAGGCAATGGGGGTTAAGTGACTTGCTTAGGGTCACACAGCTGGGAGTGTCTGAGGCCAGATTTGAACTTGGGACTTCCTGTCTCTAGACCTGACTCTCAATCCACTGAGCAACCCAGCTGCCCCATGTTGATTCATTTTTGATGTTCCACTAAGATCCTCAGATCTTTTTCTTTCTTTTCTTTTTTTAAATTCCTCCCATGGCTTACTTGCTGTCTGACCTCTTCTTTCTACTGCTATTCATTTATTTTTTTCAACAAGCATTTATTAGATGCCTACAATACTCTTAACTTTTTACTATGTAGAAGTATACAATGAAATGCTTGCCTTCTCCTTGAAAACCTATTCTTTCTCTTCCCTTTAGGCTCCATTTCAATCTGTCCCTTCTCTCCTAGAGGATCCACTGCTTCCCACAATAATTGAAGGCCAGAAAAGGAACGACTCCATTCTCAGTACTTATACCCAGAACATTTGGTATAGTTTCTTGCTTGGGTGCATCTTCTAGGGCAGATTGTTGAACTCCAAGGGTTGATGTGGCATCCCAGCATGCAGTTCACTAGTAGAACTAACCAGCAAAAATCAGACAGTACCAATTAACAATAACAAGGATCCTTCACTGCCCAGGCCTGTTTTGAAGGTTTGGTAATTAATACCTTTGCCATCCTTTGGGTTCTTGGAATGGGGATTTCAGGGTGCCTTAGGCTATTGTCAGGTAATACATCATAATCCCTTCCAAAAGTTGTTTTTTTTCCTGTCCATTGTACTGATGGAAAGACTGAGATCTAGGAGTTAGCAGTGATATCGGGAATATAAATCAGGATTTTGTATTCTTAATCTTCTAAACTTATTAAGGGCTAATAACCCACATCCTTCTCCTGCCTTGTTCAGTTACCTACTCTGTTGGTCCTCACTGAAAGGGCTGGGCCAAGTGAGGTGTCCAGCCAGCTAATGCTCTTAGCACACTTTTCCTGAATCTGCACTTGGATTTGCTCTTCATTTCTGGACTACGAGTAGAACCAAGACAGGAAGCTCCATTTCCATCCACCCCCAAACTCATGCAACCTCCTGGCCCCTGGGGTGGGTAATTGGACATTTTGAATTCTCACTCAATGAGTATATTCTGAATGAAAGAATTTGGCCAGCCATCTTTGGGAACTTGCATTTTCTAAAGGAAACATTTCTGATCCCTTCCTATGTTACTACCTACCCTTAGTTGATTATCTTCAATCTAGTCTGTATATACTGTAACTTCTTTGTATATAGTTGTTTGCAGGTAGCCTCCCCCATTAGACTATGAGCTCTTTGAGGGAAAGGGATTATTTGTTTGCCTTTCATTGTGCTCCCAGTTTTATTTATTAATATATTTTACTATTAATATAAATTAATTATTCATTACTATATTATTAAATTGGTTTTATTTCTGTCTTCTCCTTAGGCATTATTGAGTCCAGGTTTAAAAGGAGAAAAACACCTTTTATTTGGATATATAATATATATGTATATCTCAATCAGGGGCAAACAAAGCCACAGGGAAAAGAAAGGGCACAATCTCTCAAGGAATTTACAGCCTAGCAGGAATATGAAGAACATCTATGAATAACAACACAAGTTAGAACTGATCAGTGCTTAAAGAAGACAAAACAGATTGGGGTGAGAAATTAGTGAGGGAGGAATCATCCCTAGCAAGGGAGGTCAGGGAAGGAGGCCTGGAGGACATGATACTGGACCTAAGGAAGAAAAGGATTTCAACAGCAGCAAGTGTGTGTGTGTGTGGGGTGGGGTGGGGGTGGGAGTGCCTTCCAGACTTGGGTAGTGAAGGTAGGCGTGGCCTAAACAAAGATAAGAGAAAGAGAAGGTAGGAAGAGGTTGAGAAACTTGGAAACAGGTTTTAGTCTGGCTGGAATGCAGAATTTCTAAAGGAGAGAAAGTTGCAATAGGGGTAAGAGAGATAAGCTGCAAATAAAGTCAGCAGTCAATAGACATTTATTAATTGCCTACTATGTGCTAAGAGCTGGTGATACAAAGGAAGGCAAAGAAGAAAAAATGTAGGGGGTCCTTAATACCAGAGATAGAAATTTGCATTTTATTCTATAGGCAATGGGGGATCACTGAAGGTTTCTTGAATAAGAGCATGATATGGTAAGTGTGAGATTTAAAATGGTTGAGGTCTTAAACTGTAGTGATTAAAATAGTGGAAGATATAAATTGTGATAGATATAAGAGAGGGTGAGTAAATTTGACCGCAGAAATATGTTTCACTACAGTGTCTTGGGTTTTAAAATCAAATATAAGGTGGTCGCCAGGGAAATATTCCCAATTATTCAAATACCCAAGTCAATTGGGTTTTATAGAGATTTTAATTAACAATACAATGAGTAATCAAAGAAAGAGAGAGAGAGAGTAAGAAAGGAATAAGTATGAAGGGCCTCAAGCCAATATGGCCTAGACCTGAGTCTTAAAAGAGAAATCAGTCAGTTTTTTAACACACTACAAGGTCTGACTAAACAAGGATTCTAGTAACACCAGGCCAGTGTCCTTCCTCAAAGAGTCTTCCAGCCAGAGATTGTTTCAAAGGGCCTCTCTCAAGAGCCTCCAGAGCTCCTACCCCAGAGGGACAGAGCCCCTCAGAGGAGCTCCTCAAGGAGCTCTCCTTCAGAATGAGATTCAGAAATCGAGCAACCCTTGCTTTTCTCTGAGGTCTTATTTTTAAGGGCAAAATCTCTGTCACCTCCCCTAAGTCCTTACATCTACCAATCACTGTAGATGTTTCTAAAGGACTGCCCATTTTGAATTCACAGCTGAGTAGTTTTAATCTCTTTAGAAAGTCAGGAAAAAATGCTGCTGTGTCGACAAATTTCATTAAGAAAAAACCTCTGAATAAGTTATCACCCTTTTAGGTTTAAGTAGTTTACCAGTTGCCCCACCTTTATAGGTACTTAGTATCCCATTGTATCAATTCTAAAACAGTCATGACTCAAAGAACTTCCTGTCCCTTCCATAAGCATGGATCAAAGTACTTTCATTGTTTAGCAAACAGTTTTCTGTCCTAAAGCAGTCTTAAGTAGGGTGGAGCAGGGACACTCCCATAGCTAGGAGCCCCCACACTCAAGTAGAGTTCTCACCATCTGCTAGGGAATTTTTTAAAGTAGAAGATTCCCCAATGGGGGAAACCCCTAACATTCATAAGTCTGAGAAATTTTGAGGTTTACAAAGTATGTGTATGGGTTACTGAGAGGGAAATGGATAGATTTAGAAAAGAGAGCCTGGAGATAATGAGGAAAGTTGGGAGAGAATTTACAATCATTAAGGGGTGAAGTAATGGGACCTAAGCAAGGGTGGTGGCAGGGAGAAAGGAGCAGAAGAAATGGATGGGACAGATACTGAGAAGGTGGACTCTACAGGGCTTGACGATCGATTAGATATAGGAAATACAGGAAGTGGCAGAATCCAAGATGACTCCAAGGTTTTTAGGCAGGGTAACACTAGTCAACAAATGAAATAGGGAGGGTACTTTCTAGGATGGGGTGGGATGAAGATGATGAGCTTGACTTGGAACATACTGAATTTGAAAATCTGGTAAAACATTGAGGTTTGGAGGTTCAATTGATTGTTGGAATTTTGGGACTAGAACTGGTAACTATAACTCTCTTTTTTATCTTTGTTAAGGCCACTGCTACCATCAACACTCCAATCCCTATTTCCTGCTTTTGAAATCCTTCCCTTCCTTAGCCTGGTGAAAGATGGATAAAATACCAAATCCATGGATGGGCTAGGCAGCAACCAATATCATCAGCATCATCTTGACCACTGGCATCAGGGAGGCAGCAGTGTTCCACTGGAATGTTAGATTTTGAGTTAAACCTGTGTGGGTTTAAATCCTAAGTCTACCACTTACTTCCCGTGTGATCCTAGGCAAGTCCTTTAACCTCTTTGGGCCTCAATTTTGGCCTCTGGAAAATTTGGATAAGATGAACAAAATGATTTCCTTTTTTTAATTATTGTTTTAAAAATATTTGTTTATTTATTACCAATTATATGTTATAACAAAATTCCACAAAAGTTTTCCTAAGTTATATGATTGCATTTACCTAGGGCCCTCCCTTCACTTTCCCCTCCTGGTATTAAGCTCTCATCCCAGATCTGGGTTATACATGTATTATTAAGTAAAACATATTTCCATATTGTTCATTTTTGGGAGTAATTTTATAACTCCCCCCCAATAAACCCAAATAAACAATTGAAAAATCACATGCTTTCATCTACATTCTGACTCCAAAAGTTCTTTCTCAGGAGATGGATAGCATTTTTTGTTGTACATCTTTCAGAATTGTCCTGGATCGTTGTATTTCCAACAATACAATTCTTATCACAGTTGATCATTCCACAATATTGCTGTTACTGTGTACAATGTTCTCGTGGTTCTGCTTATTTCACTGTGCATTAGTTCATGTAGGTTTTTCCAGCTCTTTTAGAAATCATCCTATTCATCATTCCTTACAGAACAATAATATTCTATCATCATCATATACCACATTTGTTCAGCCATTCTCCAATTGATGGATATCTCTTCAGTTTCCAATTCTTTGCCACTACAAAAAGAGTAGCTATAAATATTTTTGTACAAGTAGGTCTGTTACCCCCTTTAAAAAAATTCTCTTTGGGATACAGACATGGTAGTGGTATTACTAGATCAAAGGATATGCACTGTTTTTATTTATTTTATTTATTTTTTTCCATTTAAGTAAGTTTATTTATTCAATTTAGAACATTATTCCTTGGTTACAATAAACACATTATTTCCCTCCCTCCCCTTCACCCACCCTTCCCCCAATCAACACGCGATTTCATTGGGTATTACATGTGTCCTTGATCAGAACTTATTTCCATGTTGTTATTTACACTAGGATATTCATTCAGAGTCTACATCCCCAACCATATCCCTTCAACCCATGTATTCAAGCAGTTGTTTTTCTAAGGTGTTTTTACTCCTGCAGTGTTTCATCTTGATGTGGATAGTGGTTTTTCTTGTAGGTTTCTCTGAGTTGCTCAGGGTTGTTGCATTGCCACCAATGGAGAAGTCCATTACATTTTATTGTACCATAGTGTATCAGTCTCTGTGTACATTTTTTTCCCTGGTTCTGCTCCTCTCACTCTGCATCAATTCCTGGAGGTTGTTCCAGTCCCCATGGAATTCCTCCACTTTATTATTCCTTTGAGCACAATAGTATTCCATCAGCAACATATACCACAATTTATTGAGCCATTCTCCAACTGAAGGGCATCCCCTCATTTTCCAATTTTTTGCCACCACAAAGAGCACAGCTATGAATATTTTTGTACATGTTTTTTTCCTTATGATCTCTTTGGGGTACAAACCCAGCAGTGCTATGGCTGGATCAAAGGGCAGACAGTCATTTATCACCCTTTGGGCATAGTTCCAAATTGCCCTCCAGAATAATTGGATCAATTCACAACTCCACCAGCAATGAATTAATGTCCTGACTTTGCCACATCCCCTCCAGCATTCATTGTTTTTCTTTGCTGTCATGTTAGCCAATCTGCTAGGTGTGAGGTGATACCTCAGAGTTCTTTTGATTTGCATTTCTCTGATCATCAGAGATTTAAAACACTTTTTCATGTGCTTATCAATAGTTTTTATTTCTTTAACTGAAAATTGCCTATTCATGTTCCTTGTCCATTTTTCAATTGGAGAATGACTTGATTTTTTTGTACAACTGGTTTAGCTCTTTATAAATTTGAGTAATTAGACCTTTGTCAGAGGTTTTTGTAATGAAGATTGGTTCCCAATTTATTGCTTCCCTTCTAATTTTGGATGTATTAGTTTTGTTTGTACAAAATCTTTTTAATTTGATGTAATCAAAATGATTGATTTTATATTTTGTGGTTTTTTTCTATCTCTTGCTTGGTTTTAAAGTTTTTCCCTTTCCCAAAGATCTGACAAGTATAGTATTCTGTGTTCGCCTAATTTACTTATAGTTTCCTTCATTATATTCAGGTCATTCACGCATTCTGAGTTTATCTTGGTGTAGGGTGTGAGATGTTGATCCAAACCTAATCTCTCCCATACTGTCTTCCAATTTTCCCAGCAGCTTTTATCAAAAAGTGGGTTTTGGTCCCCAAAACTGGGATCTTTCGGTTTATTATAGACTGTCTTGCTGAGGTCATTTACCCCAAGTCTATTCCACTGATCCTCTTTTCTGTCTCTTAGTCAGTACCAAATTGTTTTGATAACCACTGCTTTATAGTATAGTTTGACATCTGGGACTGCAAGTGCTCCTTCCTTTGCCTTTTTTTTTCATGATTTCCCTTGATATCCTTGATCTTTTGTTCTTCCAAATGAACTTTTTTCTAATTCAGTAAAAGAGTTTTTTGGTAGTTCAATGAGTATGGCAGTAAATAAATAGATTAATTTGGGTAGAATTGTCATTTTTATTAAGCTAGCTTGTCCCACCCATGAGCAATCAATGATTTTCCAATTGTTTAGATCTAGTTTTAATTGTGTGGAGAGTGTTTTGTAGTTGTGTTCATATAATTCCTGTGTTTGTTTTGGCAGATAGATTCCTAAGTATTTTATTTTGTCTAGGGTGATTTAAAATGGAACTTCTTTTTCTAATTCTTGCTGCTGAAATAGGTTGGAGATATATAGAAATGCTGATGACTTATGCGGGTTTATTTTGTATCCTGCAACTTTGCTAAAATTGTTGATTGTTTTGACTAGCTTTTTGGTTGATTCTCTAGGATTCTTTAAGTAAACCATCATATTATCCACAAAGAGTGATAGCTTGGTCTCCTCATTGCCAATTCTAATACCTTCAATTTCTTTTTCTTCTCTAATTGCTACTGCTATTGTTTCTAGTACAATGTTAAATCATAAAGGTGATAATGGGCATCCTTGTTTCACTCCTGATCTTATTGGGAATGCATCTAGTTCATCCCCATTGCATATGATGTTTGCTGATGGTTTTAGATATATGCAGTTTATTATTTTTAGGGAAGGCCCTTCTATTCCTATACTTTCTAGTGTTTTCAATAGGAATAGGTGTTGTATTTTATCAAAGGCTTTCTCTGCATCTATTGAGATAATAGTGTGATTTTTGTTGGTTTGCTTGTTAATATGGTCAATTATGTGGATGGTTTTCCTAATATTGAACACATCCTTGCATTTCTGGTATGAATCATACCTGGTCATAGTGAATAACCCTTGTGATGACTTGCTGGAGTCTTTTTGCTAGTATCCTATTTAAGATTTTTGCATCTATATCATTAAGGAGATTGGTCTATAGTTGTCTTTCTCTGTTTTTGACCTGCCTGGCTTTGGGATCAGTACCATGTTTGTGTCATAAAATGAATTTGGTAAAACTCCTTCTTTGCTTATTCTGTCAAATAGTTTGTATGATATTGGGATTAGTTGTTCTTTGAATGTTTCATAGAATTCATTTGTGAATTCCTCTGGACCTGGGGAATTTTTCTTAGGGAGTTCTTTGATGGCTTGTTCAATTTCTTTTTCTGATATGGGGTTGTTTAGGTAATTTATTTCTTCCTCTGTTAATCTAGGTAATTTATATTTTTGTAAGTATTCATCCATATCACCTAGATTGCCATATTTTTTGCCATATAATTGGGCATAGTAGTTTTTAATGATTGCCTTAATTTCCTCTTCATTAGAGGTGAGGTCTCTCTTTTCATCTTGAATACTGTCAATTTGGTTTTTTCTTTCCTTTTTTTAAATTAGACTGACTAGTACTTTGTCTATTTTATTTGTTTTTTTTTCTCAAAGTAACAGCTTCTAGTCTTATTTATTAAATCAGTAGTTCTTTGACTTTCAATTTTATTAATTTCTCCTTTGATTTTTTGGATCTCTAATTTAGTCTTCATCTGAGGATTTTTAATTTGTTTGCTTTCTAGTTTTTTCATTTGCATGCCCAATTCATTGATCTCTGCCCTTCTTAATTTGCTAATATATGAACTCAAGGATATAAATTTCCCCCTGAGTACTGTTTTGGCTGCATCCCATAGGTTTTGAAAGGATGTCTCATCATTGTCATTTTTTTCAATGAAGTTATTAATTGTTTCTATGATTTGTTCTTTAACTAACTGGTTTTGGAGAATTATATTGTTTAGTTTCCAATTAATTTTTGATTTATCTCTCCATGTGCCCTTACTAATTATTATTTTCATTGCATTGTGATCTGAGAAGGTTGCATTTATTATTTCTGCTCTTTTGCACTTGTTTGCAATGTTTTTATGCCCTAATACATGGTCAATTTTTGTGAATGTACCATGTGCTGCTGAAAAGAAGGTATATTCCTTTTTGTCCCAATTTATTTTTCTCCACATGTCTACTAACTCTAATTTTTCTAAGATTTTGTTCACTTCTCTTACCTTTTTCTTATTTATTTTTTGGTTTTATTTATCTAGTTCAGATAGAGGAAGGTTCAGGTCTCCCACAAGTATATTTTTCTATCTATTTCATCCTTGAGCTCTACTAGTTTCTCCTTTAGAAATTTGCATGCTATGCCATTTGGTGCATACATGTTGAGTACGGATATTTCCTCATTGTCTATACTGCCTTTTATCAGGATGTAATTACCTTCCCTATCTCTTTTAACTAGATTTATTTTTACTTTGGCTTTGTCAGATATCATGATTGTGACTCCTGCCTTCTTTTTATCAGTTGATACCCAATAGATTTGGCTCCATCCTCTTACTTTCACCCTATGCATATCTACCTTCCTCATGTGTGCTTCTTGTAGACAGCATATGGTAGGGTTTTGGGTTCTAATCCACTCTGCCATTCGCTTGCGTTTTATGGGTGAGTTCATTCCATTCACATTCAGAGTTATGATTACTAGCTGTGTATTTCCCAGCATTTTGACTTCTACTCCTGGTCCTGCCTTTTCTTCTTTCACTATTTCCTTCTATACCAATGTTTGTTTTTAATCAGTCCCCCTAATCTCCATCCTTATTTTACTTCCCTTTCTATCCCCTACCTTCTTATTCCCCCCTTATTTTCCCTATAGTCTTTCTAAAATTATGCCCCCCCCCTCCCTTGTAGTGCTTCCCTTCCCACCAGTCCATTTTTTACCCTTCTTTGCCCCTATAGGGTGCAAATCTATTTTCTGCCCCAATGGATTGGATTGTTCTTCCCTCTTTGGGTTAATTTCAAAGAGTGTAAGAGTTGAGTATTTCCTGTCTCCATCCTCTTTACCCTTCTAGTGTATTGATGTTCTCTCCTCTCCCTCCATGAGCTTCTTTGTGATATATAAATTTACCCTCATTTGTCTCTTTTCCCATTTCTTTTAGTATTAACCTCTTTTTTAAGCTCTAGTTGTATATATATATATATATATATATATATACACACACACACATGTGTATGTATTTATGCATGCATATATCTATATGCCTATTTATGTCTTGTCCTTTCATCCTATACAGTTTGTCACTGTTCCCTCTAAGTGTAATTCTTCTAGCTGCCCAGGTGCTAACCACAGTTTTTTTTAAAATATTTTATTTGATCATTTCCAAGCATTACTCATTAAAGACATAGATCATTTTCTTTTCCTCCCCACCCCCACCCCCAGTAGCCGACGCGTGATTCCACTGGGCATTACATGTTTTCTTGATTTGAACCCATTGCTATGTTGATAATATTTGCATTAGAGTGTTCATTTAGAGCCTCTCCTCTGTCATGTCCCCTCAACCGCTGTATTCAGGCAGTTGCTTTTCCTCGGTGTTTCTACTCCTACAGTTTATCCTCTGCTTATGAATGGTGTTTTATTCTCCTAGATCCCTGCAAATTGTTCAGGGACATTACACTGCCACTAATGGAGAAGTCCATTACATTTGATTATACCACAGTGTATTAGTCTCTGTGTACAATGTTCTCCTGGTTCTGCTCCTCTTGCTCTGTATCACTTCCTGGAGGTTGTTCCAGTCTCCATGGAACTCCTCCACTTTATTATTCCTTTTAGCACAATAGTATTCCATCACCAACATATACCACAATTTGCTCAGCCATTCCCCAATTGATGGGCATCCCCTCGTTTTCCAGTTTTTGGCCACCACAAAGAGCGCAGCTATGAATATTTTTGTACAAGTCTTTTTGTCCATTATCTCTTTGGGGTACAGACCCAGCAGTGCTATGGCTGGATCAAAGGGTAGATTTTCTTTTGTTGCCCTTTGGGCATAGTTCCAAATTGCCCTCCAGAATGGTTGGATCAGTTCACAACTCCACCAGCAATGAATTAATGTCCCAACTTTGCCACATCCCCTCCAGCATTTATTACTTTCCTTTGCTGTTATGTTAGCCAATCTGCTAGATGTGAGGTGATACCTCAGAGTTGTTTTTATTTGCATCTCTCTGATTATAAGAGATTTAGAACACTTCTTCATGTGCTTATTAATAGTTTTGATTTCTTTATCTGAGAACTGCCTATCCATGTCCCTTGCCCATTTATCAATTGGAGAATGGCTTGATTTTTTGTACAGTTGATTTAGCTCTTTATAAATATGAGTAATTAAACCTTTGTCAGAGGTTTCTATGAAGATTTTTTCCCAGTTTGTTGTTTCCCTTCTGATTTTTGTTACATTGGTTTTGTTTGTGCAAAAGCTTTATAATTTGATGTAGTCAAAATTATTTATTTTACATTTTGTGATTCTTTCTATGTTTTGCTTGGTTTTAAAGTCTTTCCCCTCCCAAAGGTCTGACATGTATACTATTCTGTGTTTACCCAATTTACTTATGGTTTCCTTCTTTATGTTTAAGTCATTCACCTATTTTGAATTTATCTTGGTGTAGAGTGTGAGGTGTTGATCCAAAACTAATCTCTCCCACACTGTCTTCCAGTTTTCCCAGCAGTTTTTATCGAATAGTGGATTTTTGTCCCAAAAACTGGGATCTTTGGGTTTATCGTATACTGTCTTGCTGAGGTCGCTTTCCCCCAGTCTATTCCACTGATCTTCCTTTCTGTCTCTTAGCCAGTACCAAATTGTTTTGATGACTGCTGCTTTGTAATATAGTTTAAGGTCTGGGATTGCAAGGCCCCCATCATATGTGGTTTTTTTTTCATTATTTCCCTGGATAGCCTTGATCTTTTGTTATTCCAGATGAATTTCGTTATGGTTTTTTCTAAATCAGTAAAGAAATATTTTGGGAGTTCAATGAGTATGGCACTAAATAGATAAATAAGTTTGGGTAGGATGGTCATTTTTATTATATTGGCTCGTCCTATCCATGAGCAATTAATGTTTTTCCAGTTGCTCAAGTCTAGTTTTAGTTGTGTGGAGAGTGTTTTGTAGTTGTGTTCATATAGTTCCTGTGTTTGTCTCAGGAGATAGATTCCTAGGTATTTTATTTTGTCTAAGGTGATTTTGAATGGGATTTCTCTTTCTAGTTTTTGCTGCTGAGCTATGTTGGAGATATATAGAAAGGCTAATGATTTATATGAGTTTATTTTGTATCCTGCAACTTTGCTAACGTTGTTTATTATTTCAATTAGCTTTTTGGTTGAATCTCTAGGCTTCTTTAAGTAGATCATCATGTCATCTGCAAAGAGTGATAACTTGGTCTCCTCCTTGCCTATTTTGATGCCTTCAATTTCTTTTTCTTCTCTAATTGCTATTGCTAGTGTTTCTAGTACAATGTCGAATAGTAGAGGTGATAATGGGCATCCTTGTTTCATTCCTGATCTTATTGGGAATGCATCTAGTTTATCCCCATTGCAGATGATATTAGCTGATGGTTTTAGATATATACTGTTTACTATTTTTAGGAATGACCCTTCTAATCCTATGCTTTCTAGTGTTTTTAATAGGAATGGGTGTTGTATTTTATCAAATGCTTTTTCTGCATCTATTGAGATAATCATGTGGTTCTTGTTGGTTTGCTTGTTGATGTGGTCAATTATGTGGATGGTTTTCCTAATATTGAACCAGCCCTGCATCCCTGGTATAAATCCTACTTGATCATGGTGGATGACCCTTCTGATCACTTGCTGGAGTCTTTTTGCTAGTATCCTATTTAAGATTTTTGCATCTATATTCATTAGGGAGATTGGTCTATAGTTTTCTTTCTCTGTTTTTGACCTGCCTTGTTTTGGAATCGAGTACCATGTTTGTGTCATAAAAGGAGTTTGGTAGACCTCCCTCTTTGCTTATTATGTCAAATAGTTTGTATAGTATTGGGATTAACTGTTCTCTGAATGTTTGATAGAATTCACTGGTGAATCCATCAGGCCCTGGGGATTTTTTCTTAGGAAGTTCTTTGATGGCTTGTTGGATTTCATTTTCTGATATGGGATTATTTAAGAATTCTATTTCTTCTTCTGTTAGTCTAGGCAGTTTGTATTTTTGTATATATTCATCCATGTCACCTAAATTGGTGTATTTATTGCCATATAATTGGGCAAAGTAATTTTTAATGATTGCCTTAATTTCCTCTTCATTGGAGGTGCTGTCCCCCTTTTCATCTTTGATGCTGTTAATTTGCTTTTCTTCCTTCCTTTTTTTAATTAGATTGACCAGTACTTTGTCTATTTTGTTTGTTTTTTCAAAGTATCAGCTTCTAGTCTTATTTATCAAATCAATAGTTCTATCACTTTCGATTTTTATTAATTTCTCCCTTAATTTTTAGGATTTCTAGTTTGGTTTTCTGCTGGGGGTTTTTAATTTGATTTCTTTTGAGTTTTTTCATTTGCATTTCCAATTGATTGATCTCTGCTCTCCCTAGTTTGTTAATATAACCATTCAGGGATATGAATTTACCTCTGATTAAACCTACATCCCAAAAGGTTTGAAAGGATGTGTCGCCATTGTCATTTTCCTCGATGAAATTATTAATTGTTTCTATGATTTCTTCTTTAACTAAATGATTTTGGAGTATCATATTGTTTAATTTCCAATTAGTTTTTGATTTGGTTTTCCATCTACCATTACTTATCATTATTTTTATTGCCTTGTGATCTGAGAAGGCTGCATTCATTATTTCTGCTTTTCTGTATTTGTGTGCTATGTTTCTGGGACCTAATGTATGGTCAATTTTTGTGAATGTGCCATGTGGTGCTGAGAAGAAGGTGTATTCCTTTTTATCCCTATTTATTTTTCTCCATATGTCTATTAATTCTAATTTTTCTAAGATTTCATTCACTTCTTTTACCTCTTTCTTATTTATTTTTTGATTTGATTTATCTAAATTTGATAATGGTTGGTTTAAGTCTCCCACTAATATGGTTTTACTGTCTATTTCTTCCTTCAATTCTCCTAGTTTCTCCATTAGAAATTTGGGTGCTATATTATTTGGTGCATACATGTTGATTAATGATATTTCTTCAATGTCTAGAGTCCCTTTTAACAAAATATAATTACCTTCCCTATCCCTTTTGATCAGGTCTATTTTTGCTTTGGCTTTATCAGATATCATGATTACCACTCCTGCCTTCTTTCTGTCAGTTGAGGCCCAGAAGGTCTTACTACATCCTTTAATTCTGACCTTGTGGGTGTCAACCCGCCTCATGTGTGTTTCTTGAAGACAACATATGGGAGGATTTTGGATTCTAATCCATTCTGCTATTCGTCTACATTTTATGGGTGAGTTCATCCCATTCACGTTCAAAGTTATGATTGTCATTTGTGGACTCCCTGGCATTTTGATATCCTTCCCTAATTCTAACCTTTTTTTCTTTGGCTCTACTTTTAGTCCACTGATTTACTTTGAATCAGTCCCCCTTGTCCCCTCCCTTGATGTTTCCCTTTTTAGTCCCTCCCTTTTTGTTCCCTCCCCTCCCCCCTCTCTTTCCCTCCCTTTTTATTTTCCCTCTCCCCCTTCCCCCTTTGGTTTTCCCTTCTCCCTCCCCTTGTTGGGTAAGATAGAATTCAAGATCCCATTGGATCTGGATGTTTTTCCCTCTCAGAGTTGATTTCCCTGAGATTAAGGTTTAAGTAAAAAACCCTCTCTTCCTATCCTTCTTATAGGAGTTTTCTTCCCCTCCCCTTCCCATGTGAATCTTTGTGTGAGAAAGATTATTCTATTTGGTCTTTCTTTACCCCCTATTTATACATTATATTTTCCCCACATGTTAGTATACATAGATTGAGAGAAATGTAGTCCTTATAGAAGAGAGTTTGAATAAAAGAAGAAGATAACATTTTTCTCCTTTCCCCTTTCCTTAATATTTACCTTTTCAGGTATTCCTTGTTCTTTGTTTTTTGGTATCAAACTTTCCACAGAGCTCTGTTCTTTTCTTTGCAAAAAGTTGGAAATCTTCTATTTTGTTGAATGCCCATATTTTCCCTTGGAAGTATATAGTCAGTTTTGCTGGGTAGCTGATTCTTGGTTGAAGACCCAGCTCTCTTGCCTTTCTGAAGATCATGTTCCATGCCTTACAATCATTCAGAGTAGAACTTGCAAGGTCTTGTGTGACCCTGATTGGCATTCCTTTATATCTAAATTGTCTTTTTCTGGCTTCCTGTAGGATTTTTTCTTTTGTTTGAGAGCTTTGGAATTTGGCAATTACATTCCTGGGAGTTGTCTTTTGGGGGTTTAGTGTAGAAGGTGTTCTGTGAGCTCTGTCAGTGTCTGTATTACCCCCTTGTTCTAGAATCTCTGGGCAATTTTCTTTGATTATATCTTGTATCATGATGTCGAGTTTGGTGTTTATTTCTGACTTTTCTGGAAGTCCAATTATTCTTAAATTATCTCTTCTCCCTCTATTTTCCAGATCTGTCACCTTGTCGGTGAGATATTTTATGTTCTCTTCTAATTTCTTGGTATTTTGGCTTTGCTTTATTAATTCTTCCTCTTTTACACGATCGTTGTCTTCCAGTTGCCTGATTCTGGCCTTTAAAGCCTGGTTTTCCTTTTCAGTTTGGTCACACCGGTTTTGTAGATGTGTGAATTTCTTTTGCATTATTTCCCACTTTTCCTCCCAGAAGGCTTCCATCTTTTTGGTCATTTCTGATTCAAATTCTTCATGGGTTTGTGGAGAGTTTCCATTTCCTTTGGAAGTTTTCGGAGCATTTTCTTGTGTATCGTCTTCTATCTCCTCTGTATTTTGTATTTTGGCTCCGTAGAATGTGTCCAAAGTCGCCCCTTTCTTCTTATTTTTCTTGGGATTTTGGGGCTTCTGTGCTTCTGTGGAGTTTGCCATCTCTGAATGGGGAGGATTAGCTTTTCTTATCTCTGGTGTTCAGAGGTTTTAGTCCTGGGCAGATTGTCCGTTCTATGAGCTTTCCCTGAGTTGAACTGAGTATGCCTTAAGGCAGTGACTTTCACTGGTACTGGAATGGAAGGATCCGGCCAGGGGGTTACAATCTCCCCCGGCTCTCTCTGTTTCCCTGCTGTTTGGGTGCCCCCTCGACTGGACTGGGTGGGGTTGCTTTCCGGAAGTTGCCTTCAGAATAGCTGGCTGTGAGGCTGTCTTGTCGGTCCTGAGGGTTACTGTTGTTTCAGAAGACCCTGCTCTCTGAGGGGGGAGGGGCCACGGCTTCCCGGAGCCTTGGACTCTGTGCTCCTATCCCTTAGGTCCGAGTGATCTCGGGTTCTGGCTTTTGAGGGGGGCCGTACCTTTTGATCCAGGTCCAGGTCCAGGAGGAGGATTCCCAGGGTCTATGCTGTTGATCATTTTGAATTTCGATGCCCTAGGAGCATATAGTTTGAGATCGGTAGGGAAGGGTTTCCGGAGATCTGAACTTTAGCTTTCTCTAAGCCGCCATCTTGACTGGAAGTCCGCTAACCACAGTTTTTAAGAGTTACCAATTACCTCTTTTTTTTTTAGGGATACATATCATTTTAACTCATTGAGTCTCTTAAGATTTTTTTTTCTTTTCTCCCCTCTTTTTTAATTACCTTTTGATGATTCTCTTGAGTTCTGTGCTTGGATGTCAAATTTTCTGTTCAAGTCTGGTCTTTTCTTTACAAATTCTTGGAATTCTTCTATTTTGTCGAATGACCATACTTTCCCCTGTAAGAATATAGTCAGTTTTGCTGTGTAGTTGATTCTTGGTTGTAGACCTAGTTCCCTTGCTATCCAGAATATCATATTCCATGCCTTTTGGTCCTTCAGTATGGATGCAAGCCAGATCCTGCATTATCCTCACTGTGGTTCCATGATATCTGAATGACTTCTTCTTGGCAGCTTGTAATATCTTTTCTTTGGTCTGATAGTTCTTGAATTTGGCTATAACATTTCTGGGTGTTGTCAGTTGGGGATTAAGTACAGGAGGTGATCTGTGGATTCTTTCAATCTCCACTTTTCCCTCTTGTTCTAGAATATTGGGGCAGTTTTCTTGAATAATTTCCTGTAATATTGTGTCCAGGCTTTTTCTTTTGTCATGGTCTTCTGCTAGACCAATGATTCTTAAATTGTCTCTCCTCGAACAATTTTCTAAATCCTCTGTTTTGTGAATGAGATGCTTCATATTTTCCTCAATTTTTTTCATTCTTTTGGTTTTGTTTTATAGTGTCCTGCTGCCTTGTGAGGTCACTTAATTCTAGTTGTTGAATTCTGGTTCTTAAAAACTGGATTTCATCCCTGGATTTTTGATCATCCTTCTCTTTCTGGTCTGATTTTCTATGGAGGCCATCTTTCATCCTCTTTACCTCATCTTTCATCTCCTTTGCCTCAGCTTTCATCTTCTTTGCCTCATCTTTCATCTCCTTTACCTCATTTTCCAGCTGATTGATTTTGGCTTTTAAGACACTGTTTTCTTTTTCCAGATGACTTATGTTGCTGTTAAAGTTGTCTTCAGCCTCTCTTAATTGTGTTTTGAATTGCTTTTTGAGTTCTTCCACAGTCTGTATCCAATTCGCTGGGACTTCTGATTTATTGTTTGCTGACCCCTCCCCCTCTGTTCTGTTTGCTGTATAGAAGCTATCTATTGTAATTTCTTTCTTCTTTTTCTGTTGTTTGCTCATATTCACACCTTCTTTTCTCCCTGTATTTATCTATGCTCTTGTTCCTCTCATTTTTTTTTTGGTTTTGGGGGCGTCTGTCAGTCTCCCCTCTTAGAGCTTTGACAGCAGATCTCTCAGTGCAGTCTCTGGGGGAGGGTTGTTAGCGGTTTGAGCTTCCCTGTCCTCTGGAGGCTTTTGATTGGATTAAAGTCCAGCAGTCAGAGGGAGGGGTGTGGAGCTTGGGCTTCCCTGAGTTCTGAAGACTTTTGATGGGATTAAGTTTAGCTTGGTTGGGCTGGGTGTGCTCTGAGGCCAATGCCTCCTGTAAGGCTAGAGCAAATATGGAGGATCTACACAGCTCTGGCCAGGCTGCCAGCTCTATGCTCCCTCTCTAGCTCCTTCCCTTCCATCTGTGTTTGACGCTCTGAGCTTGGCACAGCCCTGCTTGCAAGGTACACCCTTCAGACCAGCACCTTTGCTCTCCCAGAAGTTCCTGCTGCTGCTGGAGTCTCAGCATTCTCAGTGGGGGGAAGGGGTCCTGAGACCTTCCTTCTGCCTTCCCCTTAGACCCGAGTGTTCTCGGATTCTGGCTTTTGGGAGGGCGTACCTTTGAATTGAGTCCAGCAGGAGGGTTTCTTGGCTCTGTCTTGTTATGTTTGATTTTCAGTCCCCTAGGAGCATTCAGTTTGTGATTGGTAAGAAAGGGTATTCAGAGGTCTGAACTTCTGCTCCTTCTAGACCGCCATCTTGACTCCACCTCTGATACGCACTGTTTTTAGCCCTTTGTGCATAGTTCCAAATTGCCCTCCAGGATGGTTGGATCAGTTCACAGCTCTACTAGCAATGCATTAGTGTCCCAATTTTGCAACATACCCTCCAATAGTTATCATTTTCTTTTACTGTCATATTAGCCAATCTGGTAGGTATGAGGCTGTACCTCAGAGTTGTTTTAATTTGCATTTCTCTTATCAGGAGGGATTTAAAACATTTTTTCATATGATTATTGTTAGCTTTGATTTCTTCAACTGAAACCTGCCTCTTTAAATGACTATTTGTCAATTGGGGAATGACTTTTATTCTTATAAATTTGATTTAATCCTTTATATATTTGAGAAACAAGACCTTTGCCAGAGAAAGTTTGTTATAACACCCCCTCCCCATTTTATTGTTTCCTTCTAATCTTGGTTTCATTGCTAAATGATTTCTAATGTCAATGCCATTTCTAAATCTCTAATTGCCACCTTATTATTTATTAAAAGTTCAAATTTGGGAAGTACTTGGACATCTCAAGTTGAAGATTCTAATTCAAGAACCATTTTTGGATGTTTCAAGCACATACTAAGCCACTGCTTCTCTGTATTCTCTCTCTTTCTCAGCTGCATCTGGTTCCCCCTAAGTAGTCCCATCCCATCCTTCACATCTGGATCCAACTAAGAAACAACAGCCTTACTGTAAGTTGTCTCCGCCTTTCTCTGCCTTCTGCTCAATGGTTCAGAGACTTAATTTAGAGAAATGGGAATGAGATGGAGGCAACTCTCTCTGCCCTCACTTATAGGGGCCAAGGAAAAGAGACACTTTCAAAAGGAAGTATTTCAAAGTGCTATCATCCACTATAAAGATCCAGGTTGCAGCCCTTGAGATTTACTCAAGGTCTGTCCCAGAGATTCCCATGTCTTCCCTTTTCAGACATGAGAATGAGGGCAAGAGGGAGTGTGGCCCAACGAAGTGAAGAAATGGCAGTTCCCTGGGGTTCCTAGGTCAGTTATCATGGTCATGCTTCTTCTGAAAACCAAAATTAAAGTCTAGTTCAATGGACTCTAGGCTGAAGGAAACAAGGATATAAATTGAAATCACATAGGTCACAGTGGAAAGCAGTTGTAATTCTCCTTGAAACAGCATAATCCCAAGTCTAGGGCTGTGCTAGAAATTCAGGGAAAAGAGGTATTCACAAAAAAAAAATGGCAGGAGCAGATGAAAAGCCCTTCAAATAGAAGGAATTCAATATAACGGAATAATGACCCAACACACTCTATTATCAATCATTCTATAAGCAGTTAATAAGGATTTCGCATGTGTCAACCTTTGGGTTTGGTATTGGGGAGACAAATGCAAAAGGAAAAGCAGTCTCTCTCCTTGAGGAATTTACAGCCTAGTGAGGAGAGATAGTGTGTACAGGTGTAGATATAAAATAGATACAAGATAATTTAGGGATGATATGGAGTTCTTGAATGTGATGGACTATCAATGTGTAGAGAAAAGGCAGAAGCAAGCACATTTCCCAAGATTCAAAAATAATTTGAGGACATTTGTTAGGTCCTAACAAAGCATTCCCTCTGCTGTTCACATTTGTTTTTCCTTCTAGGAGAGCTAACAGCATGAAGCAATCACAGAATCTTGAAAGTCTCCTTAATGTCTAATGCACACTCTGATAAGCAGGAAACACTATAAATTAAGGCCCAAAGCCCCATTCCCCTGGTGTCTAGGTCCTGAGGAGTTCTGAAGTGGCCTCTGTTCTTTCCTGGCTCAATCTCAACTATTACTTCATCCCACCTATCCCAGGATTAGCAATCTCTCTCCTCAAAGGCCACCTAGTCTGTGGTCATCACCTCCATCACTGACTTCTTCTCTTCAGGGACCTAGTTTGACTTTTTTCTGTCTGGCTTTTGCAGTGGTGTGATTCAGGAATCTTGTTCTGGAGAAATATCCTGAGGTGAGTGCCTGGTAGATGAATTAACAAGCAGCTGGGGCTGGTCATTTAAAAAACATCCAGACCTCTGATGTGGAGCCAAATCTGTCCTCCCCTGGTTTGCTTCTGTGGCCTGAGATTTCAATGGCTCCAAAGCCCTATAATGTGTGTCCAAGACCCAAAGTTTCTTATTTTCCTCTATTCCATCTTGTCTCTAATCACTTCAATGGGTGTTAGTTATCTGGAAAGATTGTCTTTAGGTCTCTTTTAAGGAAAAAGCAGAAGTAAAGGATGGAGAGAGAGAGAGAGAGAGAGAGAGAGAGAGAGAGAGAGAGAGAGAGAGAGAGAGAGAGAGAGAGAGAGAGAGAGAGAGAGAGAGAGAGAGCAAAAGACTGAAGGTGGCTCAGTGGTTTGAGAGCCAGGCCTGGAGACGAGAGGTCCTGGGTACACACCTGACCTCAGACACATCCTAGTTATGTGACCCTGGGCAAGTCGCTTTATCCCCATTGCTTAGGCCTTACCATTCTTCTGCCTTGGAACTAATGTAGCATTGATTCTAAAGTGGAAGATAAAGGTTAAAAAAAGACAAAAACCAAGTACACAATAAATTCTTCACATTACTTTTTTTTTTTAAACCCTTACCTTCCACCTTAGATTCAATACTGTGTATTGGTTCCAAGGCAGTAGACTAGTAAGGGCTAGGCAATGGGGGTCAAGTGACTTGCCCAGGGTCACACAGTTAGGAAGTGTCTGAGGCCATATTTGAACTTAGGACCTCCCATCTCTAGGCTTGGCTCTCCATCCACTGAGCCACTCAGCTACCCTATCTTGACATTACTTTCAAGACTATCTTGCTTATTTATGCTTCCTTCTGGATTTTCTTTTGTTTTCTTCTGTGAATTTAAGAAATGTTACAGTGGTAGCATATAAATGGTAATCTTCCACTTTTGTGTGTGTGTGTGTGTGTGTGTGTGTGTGTGTGTGTGTGTGTGTGTGTGTGTTGGGGGTGGGAATAACCATTGATAATTTCCTTCCCCGATTTTGACATCTCTATTACTAACTCCTGTTCCTTAATTAAAAACAGAGAGAAACCAAACCAAACCAAACCAAAAACGAATCCCCCAAAACAAACAAAGAAAACAACTTTGTAACAAATAAGCGTAGTCTAGCAAAACTGATCCACACAGTGGACATGTCCAAAAACTTATTCCTCTTTCTGCACATTGTGTCCATGGCTTCTCTTTCAGGAGAGGCAAGTGATATACTCCACAGGTTCTCTGTAGACATAGTTGGAATTCTAAAGTTTTTCTAAGGTGTCACTTTTCTTTACAGTGTCACTATCCTTGAAGAAATTGTTCTTCTGGTTCTGTTCCCTTTACTGTGTCAGTTCATAGTGCCTGGATTCTCTGACATTATATCTTTTGTCATTTCTTTGATACCATAATAGTCCCTTACATTCATAAACCACAATTTATTCAGCAGTTTCCTACTTGTTTAGGAGGTAATATAAAGTGCTATTTTAGATTACAGTTCTTTATTTTTCTTCTCTTCCTACCTCAATTTTATTAATTATCCTTTCAAGATCAGGAAGTTTATTTTGTTTATGAATATTCCCTCCCAGGAATCATCCTGCTCTTAACAACCTTGTACCTATTCTTACTTGTTCCCAATTGAATCTGATGTATTTCTATACTAAACAGTTTTTGGAAAATTTTAATATACAATGATTTGGGGTTTTGGTTTTAAAAGAGTATTATAAAAATGAATAAGATGGAAATGGGTTTTGAGTGATAATAATATATGTATAACCCAATGGAATTGCTTGTCAGCTCTTGGAATGGGGAGGGAAGAGAGAGACAATAAGAATCATGTAACCATGGAAAAACAATTTAAAATTAAAAAAATTATAAAAAGAAAATTTTAATACATATACAATTTTTAAAACACACATACAAAACCCAAACCCATATGTATGCTTAACTCTCCTTTGTCTTTCTGAGTTGAGTGAGGTCCCTGATACTCATTCCTCTCACCAATTCCTTAATGTTTGTACACTCTTCTTCTCCTACATCTCATTTATGAAACACATTCCCCTCCTTTCTTTCTTTTGCCATCCCTTCTCTTTTCCCCCTTTAGATCTTCAGAATAAAACCAATCCATCCCCAGGTCCTTTGCTTTTCTTATTTCACTATCTCAATGTCCTTTGAAGACATTAAGCTTCTTTTTTAAAAAATTAATTTATTTAGTCAATTTAGAACATTATTCCTTGTTTACAATAATCACATTATTTCCCTCCCTCCCCTTCACCCACCCTTCCCACAGCCAACAGGCAATTTCATTGGGTATTACTTGTGTCTTTGATCAGAACCTATTTCCATGTTGTTGATGTTTGCATTACGATGTTCATTTAGAGTTGAAGACATTAAGTTTCTGAAGTGTCACTTGTTTCTTGACCTATTAGAATCTTATCATTAATTCGATTATCCTATAGTGCCTTCCAATAAACAAATTTACTTCTCTTGGTTTCCCTGGACTTTCATTCTTGGATTTAAAAATTCCTTCTAGCTTTGAGCTTTTCATTAGAAATTCTTGAAACTTCTCTATTCCATTAAAAATACATCCTCTCCCATTCCCAACCCTCAATAAGATTATACTCATTTTTGCAAGCTATGTTCTTCTTGCTTGTAGGCCTTTATCTTCTGTCTTTTGGAATATTGTATTCCAAGATCTCCTCTGGTTTTTAGTTGAAACTTCCAGGTCTTCTGTGATCTTGACTATAGTTCCTAATTACTTAAACTATTTTTTTTTCTGGATGCTTGCACAATTTTTTATCTTTGATGTGGGAATTCCTGATTTTGGCTATCACATTCATGTATTTATTTTTTTTTTAAGAATTTAAGTTTATTTATTTAATTAATTAAGAATATTTTTTTCATGGTTACAAGATTCATGTTCTTTCCCTCCCCTCCCTCTCCCATATATTACATGCAATTCCACTGGATTTTACATGTGTCATTGATCAAGAGCTATTTCCATATTATTGATAATTGAACTAGGGTGATTGTTTAGATTCTACATCCCCAATCATATTACCATCCACCCATGTGTTCAAGCAGTTGTTTTTCTTCTGTGTTTCTGCTTCCACAATTCTTTCTCTGGATGTGGATAGTGTTCTTTCTCACAAGTCCCTCAGAATTGTCCTGGATCATTGCATTGCTGCTAGTAGAGAAGTCCATTACATTTGATTGTGCCACAGTGTATCAGTCTCTGTGTACAATGTTCTCCTGGTTCTGCTCCCTTCACTCTGTATCAATTCCTGGAGGTTATTCCAGTTCAAATGGAATTCCTCCAGTTCATTATTCCTTTGAGCACGATAGTATTCCATCACCAACATATACCACAGTTTGTTCAGCCATTCCCCAATCAATGGAAACCTCCTCATTTTCCAATTTTTTTTTGCCACCACAAAGAGCACAGCTATAAATATTTTTGTACAAGTCTTTTCCCTTATGATCTCTTTGGGGTACAAACCCAGTAGTGCCATGGCTTGATCAAAGGGCAGACAGTCTTTTAGCACCCTTTGGGCATAGTTCCAAATTGCCATTCTAGAGTGATTTAAAATGGAATTTCTAACTCTTGCTACTGAGATGTGTTGGAAATATATAGAAATGCTGATGATTTATGTGGGTTTATTTTGTATCCTGCAACTTTGCTAAAGTTGTTGATTATTTCGACTAAATTTTTAGTTGATTCTTTAGGATTCTTTAAGTAGACCATCATATCATCTACAAAAGAGTGCTGGTTTAGTTGTTGCCCATTTTAATACCTTCAATTTCTTTTTCTTCTCTAATTGCTACTATTAGGGTTTCTAGTACAATGTTAAATAATAGAGGTGATAATGGGCATCCTTGTTTCACTCCTGATCTTATTGGGAAGGCTTCTAATTTATTCTCATTGCAGATGATGCTTGCTGATAGTTTTAAATATATACTATTTATTATTTTTAGGAAAGGCCCTTCTATTCCTACACTTTCTAGTATTCTCAATAGGAATAAGTGTTGTATTTTGTCAAAGACCTTTTCTGCTCTATTGATATAATCATGTGATTTCTATTGGTTTGGTTGTTGATATGGTCACTTATGTGGATGGTTTTCCTAATATTAAACTATCCTTACATTCCTGATATTAATCTCACCTGATCATAGTGAATAATCCTCATGATCACTTGCTGCAGTCTGAACTTATTCTTTTGAGATTCCTTTCAGGAGGTGTTATAATTCAAATTATTTTGAAAGACTGGTTTTGGGTAAGAATATCAGTTTATCAATTAGGCCAGCATCAAAACCAATAAAGTGACAGGTCAGTAGCCCTCTTTATGGCAAAAAACCTGGAAGGTCCTGGATAATGTATCAATTTATACTTTTGGCAGCTCACTATTCAGCTCCTCCTTTGAACATTCCAACAATGTCTAATTGGTAAATAGCTAATTAGGAGGAAGTCCATCAAATATCCAGCCCTTCTCCACATTGACAAGTGGACAGGTGATGGTTTGTCAAATATGCAGGAAAAGAATCATTGTAAAGCCTTCCTGTCAATCAGATTTTGTGAAACAAACACATTGTTAAGGACAAAGAAAATGAAAAAAATTGTAGACTGGATGATGCTTGAGATCTAAGACCTTGAACTGAGGAATTCTCTCAAATATATATGAGTTGGGGCCATTCTATTCTAGAACCTTGATACAGGAGTCAATACAGATATGAAAAATAAATTCTCACAGAGGTGATCAGTGAGTTCTTATTTTAACTTTTCCCCCTGGATTCAATAAGTCTGGCTAATTTCCAATTATGATTTCTTAAAAAATAGTATCCAGGCATTTTTAATCGTAATTTTCAGAGAGTTCAGTGATTCTTAAGTTATCTCTATATTACCTACTTTTGGATCAATCTATTTGATGTCAGATCTACATTTTCTTCCATTTGTCATTTTTTTGATATGATATTACTTGCTGTCTCAGTGAGTCATTGAATTCTCTTTGTTCTCTTTTAGTTTTCAAGGATTCCATTTTTTGAGTAAGGTTTCTAGTTTCTTTTCTTTTTCTTTTTAAAAAAAATTAATCTATCCTTTTGTTATCGAAAAGAAACAAAGTTCTTAATACATACATGCATAGGCTGTCAAAATAGATTCCCATGCTGTCCATATTCCAAAATATAAGTCTCTTTCTGCAGTTTAAGTTTATTATCTCTCTTGCCAGAGATAAGTGGCACATTTGTCTTCATTATCTTAAGTTTATGATTTGTTGATTTAAGTTCTAAAGTCTTTCAACATTTTCTCTGTAATGTTGTTATCATTCTATAGATTGCTGTATTTCTTTTTATCTTGCTCTGTAATACTTCATTTGGATCTTTCCAGTTTCCTCTGAAATGGATCTTTATCATTTCTTGTGGTACCATAATATTTTACCATATTAATATATTACCATTTTCTTTTCTAAACTAACTCTGCTTATGATTCTTTTTTCAAGAGCTTTTATTTAAATATTTTATATTTTGTTTCATTTCTTCTAGGTATTCATGTTAGAACTGGGAAATCCATTGTTTTCCTTTGATTCTCTGCTTGTACTTTTAATGGAGTTACTTTCTCCTTTTCTTTGGAGATCTCTAGATTGGCAATGATTTTCAATACTGGTCAGTGATTTCTTTGATTTAGTCATATTTCCAGCTTTGTGTTTCTGTGCCAGAATCAGGCTCTGCCATCTGCTGTCCTTTTGGTTGGCATGGTCAGTCCTGACAATGTCCATGGTTTCTTTAGCTCTTGCACTGACCTCTGCCTCCCAGAGTTAGCCACCCTAGGATCTCTGAAGTTTGGAGCATAAAATATTCTGGATTCTCTCTGGCATTTCAGGACCGAGTGTGAGTGTTATAAGATTTCTCTGGCCTCACTGTCCCTGAGCTAAACTGGTTCTAGCTCTTCTTCAAGGCTCCATGTATATCCTTGAGAGGTTAGGGTCTCTTTTCTTTAATGCCATTGGCTTGATTCTCCATCCTCATGTAGTATTCCCATTGTTAACCACCAGTAACCAAAGTCCCAGTTCTACTTAACCAATTAACATTAATTCAGTTTTATGAAGGGAAATCTATTTTAAAGATATAGGAAAAACAAAAGTACAAGCCTTTCATTTCAATATCTTGAGAGCATATTTCCCCTCATACTACTTCCATCTCTGGGGTTATGGGCTCAGATATGATGTGATTTCTTTTTTTTTTTTAAACCCTTACCTTCCATCTTGGAATCAATTCTGTGTATTGGCTCCAAGGCAGAAGAGTGGTAAGGGCAAGGCAATGGGGGTCAAGTGACTTGCCCAGGGTCACACAGCTGGGAAGTGTCTGAGGCTAGATTTGAACCTAGGACCTCCCGTCTCTAGGCTTGGCTCTCAATCCACTGAGCCACCCAGCTGTCCCCCACATGATGTGATTTCTATAGAGCATTGGACCCACCAAATTCACTTCAAAACTACTGGATGAGTCCTTGATGGTCTAAATCCTGAAGGCTTCTTGTGGCATTGATGCCCACTGGGCTGGTTGCAAAACCCTCAAAGAACTTGACTCCTTGTAATGACTAAAATTCTTAAGATACAATATTTCTTAATTTTACAATTATTTATTGATTGACTGGTCAAGACATCCTAACTTGGTCAGTTGACTCTTTCCCAGTTGGGCAGGTAGACCTTCCCTCCTATGGCACAGATTTATATATGGCTTGTGAGCTTGTCACTTGGACCCTCGCCTTGATGCCCCAAGAATCTCTCCTTGGTAAATAGCCACTGAAGAGGTGGACTTCGAGACCTGATCTCCAACCTCATTACTTCATCACAGGAGGAGGTGGGACTTCGTCAAACAAAAAAGATGCCCGCACACCCTTCCTCCTCTCTGGATCAATTTGCTTTTCAAAATGTTCAGCCTGGCATTGATCTTTTTCATATTTTTTTCTGTTTTTTTAAAATTTTATAATATTTTATTTGATCATTTCCAAGCATTATTCATTAAAGACAAAGATCATTTTCTTTTCCTCGCCCCACCCCAACCCACAGTAGCCGACGTGTGATTCCACTGGGTATTACATATGTCTTGATTCGAACTCATTGCCATGTTGTTAGTATTTGCATTAGAGTGTTCATTTAGAGTCTCTCCTCTGTCATGTCCCCTCAACGGCACTCGGTGTTTCTACTCCCACAGTTTATCCTCTGCTTATGAATAGTGTTTTTTCTCCTAAATCCCTGCAGATTGTTCAGGGACATTACACTGCCCCTAATGGAGAAGTCCATTACATTCGATTATACCACAGTGTATTAGTCTCTGTTTCAATGTTCTCCTGGTTCTGCTCCTCTTGCTCTGCATCACTTCCTGGAGGTTGTTCCAGTCTCCATGGAATTCCTCCACTTTATTATTCCTTTTAGCACAATAGTATTCCATCACCAACATATACCACAATTTGCTCAGCCATTCCCCAATTGATGGGCATCCCCTCGTTTTCCAGTTTTTGGCCACCACAAAGAGCGCAGCTATGAATATTTTTGTACAAGTCTTTTTGTCCATTATCTCTTTGGGGTACAGACCCAGCAGTGCTATGGCTGGATCAAAGGGTAGGCATTATTTTGTCGCCCTTTGGGCATAGTTCCAAATTGCCATCCAGAATGGTTGGATTAGTTCACAACTCCACCAGCAATGAATTAATGTCCCAACTTTGCCACAGCCCCTCCAGCATTCATTCTCTGATTATAAGAGATTTAGAACACTTCTTCATGTGCTCATTAATAGTTTTGATTTCTTTATCTGAGAACTGCCTATCCATGTCCCTTGCCCATTTATCAATTGGAGAATGGCTTGATTTTTTGTACAGTTGATTTAGCTCTTTATAAATTTGGGTAATTAAACCTTTGTCAGAGGTTTCTATGAAGATTTTCCCCCAGTTTGTTGTTTCCCTTCTGATTTTAGTTACATTGGTTTTGTTTGTGCAAAAGCTTTTTAATTTGATGTAGTCAAAATTATTTATTTTACATTTTGTGATTCTTTCTATGTCTTGCTTGGTTTTAAAGTCTTTCCCCTCCCAAAGGTCTGACATGTATACTATTCTGTGTTTACCCAATTTACTTATGGTTTCCTTCTTTATGTTTAAGTCATTCACCCATTTTGAATTTATCTTGGTGTAAGGGTGTGAGGTGTTGATCCAAACCTAATCTTTCCCACACTGTCTTCCAGTTTTCCCAGCAGTTTTTATCGAATAGTGGATTTTTGTCCCAAAAGCTGGGATCTTTGGGTTTATCGTATACTGTCTTGCTGAGGTCGCTTTCCCCCAGTCTATTCCACTGATCTTCCTTTCTGTCTCTTAGCCAGTACCAAATTGTTTTGATGACTGCTGCTTTGTAATATAGTTTAAGGTCTGGGACTGCAAGGCCCCCATCATATGTGTTTTTTTTTTCATTATTTCCCTGGATAGCCTTGATCTTTTGTTATCCCAGATGAATTTTGTTATGTTTTCTTTCTAAATCAGTAAAGAAATATTTTGGGAGTTCAATGGGTATGGCACTAAATAGATAAATAAGTTTGGGTAGGATGGTCATTTTTATTATATTGGCTCCTCCTATCCATGAGCAGTTAATGTTTTTCCAATTGCTCAAGTCTAGTTTTAGTTGTGTGGAGAGTGTTTTGTAGTTGTGTTCATATAGTTCCTGTGTTTGTCTCAGGAGATAGATTCCTAGGTATTTTATTTTGTCTAAAGTGATTTTGAATGGGATTTCTCTTTCTAGTTTTTGCTGCTGAGCTGTGTTGGAGATATATAGAAAAGTTAATGATTTATGTGGGTTTATTTTGTATCCTGCAACTTTGCTAAAGTTGCTGATTATTTCAATTAGCTTTTTGGTTGAATCTCTAGGCTTCTTTAAGTAGACCATCATGTCATCTGCAAAGAGTGATAACTTGGTCTCCTCCTTGCCTATTTTGATGCCTTCAATTTCTTTTTCTTCTCTAATTGCTACTGCTAGTGTTTCTAGTACAATGTCGAATACTAGAGTGATAATGGGCATCCTTGTTTCACTCCTGATCTTATTGGGAATGCGTCTAGTTTATCCCCATTGCAGATGATATTAGCTGATGGTTTTAGATATATACTGTTTATTATTTTTAGGAATGACCCTTCTATTCCTATGCTTTCTAGTGTTTTTAATAGGAATGGGTGTTGTATTTTATCAAATGCTTTTTCTCTGTCTATTGAGATAATCATGTGGTTCTTGTTGGTTTGCTTGTTGATGTGGTCAATTATGTGGATGGTCTTCCTAATATTGAACCAGCCCTGCATCCCTGGTATAAATCCTACTTGATCATGGTGGATGACCCTTCTAATCACTTTCTGGAGTCTTTTTGCTAGTATCCTATTTAAGATTTTTGCATCTATATTCATTAGGGAGATTGGTCTATAGTTTTCTTTCTCTGTTTTTGACCTGCCTGGTTTTGGAATCAGTACCATGTTTGTGTCATAAAAGGAGTTTGGTAGAACTCCCTCTTTGCTTATTATGTCAAATAGTTTGTATAGTATTGGGATTAACTGTTCTCTGAATGTTTGATAGAATTCACTGGTGAATCCATCAGGCCCTGGGGATTTTTTCTTAGGAAGTTCTTTGATGGCTTGTTGGATTTCATTTTCTGATATGGGATTATTTAAGAATTCCATTTCTTTTTCTGTTAGTCTAGGCAGTTTGTATTTTTGTATATATTCATCCATGTCACCTAAATTGGTGTATTTATTGCCATATAATTGGGCAAAGTAATTTTTAATGATTGCCTTAATTTCCTCTTCATTGGAGGTGCTGTCCCCCTTTTCATCTTTGATGCTGTTAATTTGCTTTTCTTCCTTTTTTTAATTAGATTGACCAGTACTTTGTCTATTTTGTTTGTTTTTTCAAAGTATCAACTTCTAGTCTTATTTATCAAATCAATAGTTCTATCACTTTCGATTTTTATTAATTTCTCCCTTAATTTTTAGGATTTCTAGTTTGGTTTTCTGCTGGGGGTTTTTAATTTGATTTCTTTTGAGTTTTTTCATTTGCATTTCCAATTGATTGATCTCTGCTCTCCCTAGTTTGTTAATATAACCATTCAGGGATATGAATTTACCTCTGATTACCGCTTTGGCTGCATCCCAAAAGGTTTGAAAGGATGTCTCGCCATTGTCATTTTCCTTGATGAAATTATTAATTGTTTCTATGATTTCTTCTCTAACTAAATGATTTTGGAGTATCATATTGTTTAATTTCCAGTTAGTTTTTGATTTGGTTTTCCATGTACCATTACTGATCATTATTTTTATTGCCTTGTGATCTGAGAAGGCTGCATTTATTATTTCTGCTTTTCTGCATTTGTGTGCTATGTTTCTGTGACCTAATGTATAGTCAATTTTTGTGAATGTGCCATGTGGTGCTGAGAAGAAGGTGTATTCCTTTTTATCCCTATTTATTTTTCTCCATATGTCTATTAATTCTAATTTTTCTAAGATTTCATTCACTTCTTTTACCTCTTTCTTATTTATTTTTTGATTTGATTTATCTAAATTTGATAATGGTTGGTTTAAGTCTCCCACTAATATGGTTTTACTTTGTATTTCTTCCTTCAATTCTCCTAGTTTCTCCATTAGAAATTTGGGTGCTATATTATTTGGTGCATACATGTTGATTAGTGATATTTCCTCATTATCTAAAGACCCTTTTAACAAAATATATTTACCTTCCCTATCCCTTTTGATCAGGTCTATTTTTGCTTTGGCTTTATCAGATATCATGATTACCCCTCCTGCCTTCTTTCTGTCAGTTGAGGCCCAGAAGGTCTTACTCCATCCTTTAATTCTGACCTTGTGGGTGTCAACCCGCCTCATGTGTGTTTCTTGAAGACAACATATGGTAGGATTTTGGATTCTAATCCATTCTGCTATTCGTCTACGTTTTATGGGTGAGTTCATCCCATTCATGTTCAAAGTTATGATTGTCATTTGTGGACTCCCTGGCATTTTGATATCCTTCCCTAATTCTAACCTTTTTTTCTTTGGCTCTACCTTTTAGTCCAGTGATTTACTTTAAATCAGTCCCCCTTGTCCCCTCCCTTGATGTTTCCCTTTTTAGTCCCTCCCCCTTCCCCCCTATCTTTTTCATATTTTAACAAAAGCAGGGAGGTCTCAACCTAGTCCCATAGCCTGGAGAAGAAACTGTTTCAGCCTGACCTTAGAATCCAACTGTCCTTGTGGAAGGGGTAAAGGGGAAATTGTTTCACAAAATATAATTTGGTATTCATTTTCTACACTCCCAGATTCACACTGCTACTCTAGAGTCTCCTAGGGTGGAGAGAAGTCTCACAGAGTACAAAGGGATAGACCACCTGCCCCGTCTATTAGCCCAGGCAGAGATAAAACAAATTTATCGTGATCTGATAATGGGCTGGTTATCCTCTACAAGCTTAAGTGAAGGAGCAGTGATGCCAGCCAATGACAAAGGAACCAGACCCATTAGGTCAGTTACTAGACTAACTAATAACATTGTAGGTAAGCAAGAAGAGAGAGTTGTATTCAGATGACCATGGGAAATGGCCTGGGGCATAATTACATTTATTTATTATATTCAAAGCAATTGTGGATTGCTTTGCTCATTGTTTCTCTTCACATATGCTAATGCTTAGAGTTATGCTGGATTTTTATGTAGGCCTATTCATAATATTATAGCCAACTAGCTTTGCTTTGTTAATAAGCCATGCTTTGCTTTGTTATTTATGACTATCCTGTATTCTTTGGGTATTCATATACCCGCCCTTTTTTTAATCCTTACTTTCTGTCTTGGAATCAATACTGGTATTTATTTTAGGGCAGAAGAGTTGTAAAGGCTAGGCAGTAGGGGTTAAGTGATTCATCCAGGGCCACCCAGTTATCAAGTGCCTGAATTCAAATTTGAACCCAGGTTCTTCTGGCCCCAGGTTTGGCTCTCTATTCCCTGAGTCATCTAGCTTCCCCCATAGTTATACACTCTTAAAAAAACAAACAAACACCCTTACTTTCCATTTTAGAATCAATGCTATGTATTTGTTTTAAGGCAGAATCACGGTAAGGGCTAAGCAAGGGGAAGTGACTATTCCAGGGTGGCACAGCTATGAAGTATCTGAAGTCATATTTGAACCCAGGACCTCCTGACTCCAGGTGTGGCTCTCTGTTGAACCACCTAGATGTCCTCTGATATCCATATATTCTTAAAAAAAAACAACAACAACCTTACCTTCCATTTTAGAATCAATACTGTGTATTGGTTCTAAGGCACAAGAGGGTAAGGGTTAGGCAATAGGGGCTAAGTGACTTGCCCAGGGTCATACAGCTAGGAAGTGTCTGAGGTCACATTCGAATCCAGGACCTCCTGACTCCAAGCCTGGCTCTCTATTGAGCTACCTAGATGTTCCCTGATATTCATATGCTCTTAAACATGCAAACTCTATGTCCTGCATGCAACCCACACATTGTAGTGAAAGTATCTGGTCAAAATCTTAGTTACAATTGTGGGGAATAGAGATAGCCTGGACTCCTCTCAGGGAAGTACAGCTGGCTGATGAGATAAGAAGTGACAGTGTAGAAAATGAAACTTAAGAACAATTTATAACTTTCTCCTCCCCTGATTGGTTGAAGAAAAATATTATGAAGATAAGTAGGACTGTAAATTTGCTCTATTCTGATTGGTTAGAATCAAATGAATATTTAGCATAATTAGGTGTTGCTGGCCTGAGTTCTGATTAGCTACCTTCTATGTGTAGATTGTAACCAGCCAATGGAGAATGAGGGGAGGAACCATCTTTCCTCAGGGACCAGAGTAAAAGAAAGGCTCTGAGCACCAAGGGTGCTCTCACTGACAGTAACACCTGTACAGTGACTCGTGAGCATATTCTGGGAGAATGAAATAAAACAGCTGGCACCTAAAAGTGCTTCTACCATATTTTGAGAGTGTTCAAAGATTTATTGAGTTGGTGGTGGTAGTCCCACTCACTGACATGCCATACCTACTGTATCTATTACTAATTGTTTTCAAAAGTGCATAGGTAAGCTACCAGGAAATAAGGAAAATTACCCTGGTTTAAAGTAATGATGTATTTATGCTACAACTTTCAAATTTACCTTGGCTGATTTTTGCAAAGGATTGCAAGAAATTTGGTCCAATGATAAGAATGCTATTCTCCACCCTGGGGAGTTTCCTGAAGGACTGCCTTGATTGTGTGTAGAGTAGTGTGACTCCATGATTAGTGGTGATAGATCAGAGGGAATGAAGGAGAGAGAAGCAGCAAGGAAAGACAGCGAGTTCCTCAAGCTCTGGAGCCTTTCCTATGTACTTTTACATTATGGCTCAGTAACTAGCTGAAAGGTCTTTTCTTCACTAGGCAGTAAACAGTTAATCAGTCAATAAATATATATTAAACACCTACTAAGTGCTAAGTGCTGGGGATACAAATAAGAAATAGAATGACAGACCCTGCCTTCAAATATTTCACAATCTAATGGGGGAAGACAAATAGAAAAAGGAGAAAGGAAGCTAAAAAGGGAGAAGAGGGAGGAAGGTACTAGGACCATGATGGTGCACAATCCAAAGGTGTAAAGTGAAGTGGGAAATGAAGAGATGACAAGCCTGTTTAAATGAAGCCTTGGGATCAGCAAGATGGTTCAGTGGATAGAGAAGTCCTGGGCTCAAATCTGACCTTAGGTATTTCCTAGCTGTTTGACCCTGTGCAAGTCACTTAACCCCCAATGCCTAGCCATTACCACTCTACTGCCTTGGAGCCAGAACTTAATATGGATGCTAAGAAAGAGGGCAAGGGTTTAAAAAAATAAATGAAGCCTTCATTCTTTGCTCCTTTCTCTATCTCTCCAGTCAGAGGGGTGGAAAATACTGACAAGCTATGAACACCAAGGCTGATATAATCTTGAAAGATGATGAGTTTCCTGAAGATGAGGATGAAGCACAGTGAAAAGTGTACAGCCAGTCGGAAATGCCTCCCTCCCCCCAATTATGCAATAAACAGACAGGGAATGGTCATGACATTCTATGTAAATTGTGAAGTGAAAAGCCAGCTCCCTCTGCTCTATTTCATTATGAACTTGTAGAATCAGGCTGACCAAAAACTAATGTGAATCCTTGTGCATGTTCCCAGGACTAGATCCTCACTGGCTACTAATATCAAGGAAGTCATAAAACACAGAAATGTACACTAGCTGAAGGTATATGCAAGCATCATAGAGGATGCCCAGGACAGAGCACAACTCCAGAAGGAAATCCCAATAGACATGAAGGTCTTCCTGGTGCCCTTTCTTGAAGACAACATGGTACTGATTGGGAACAGAGCCTTCTAATGAACCCTTTACCCAATAAGGAGTTTGACTTAATTATGAATAATCAAATAGAAGAAGACCTATTGTCCCTTCTATGATATAGGTGGATAGATAACTCGGTACAATTTGCTCATGAATATTTTTATTTTGGACACTCAATGGACAAAGAAATGTCATCCCCAGCCCCTCTCACTTGTTGGAATTGTTAGTGTACAAGGATGGACTTCCAATAAAAAAATAATACATTACATCTGATTTTGGGAAAATGTTATTTTTTTTAAACCTTGCCTTCCATCTTAGAATCAATATTGTATTAGTTCCAAGGCAGAACAGTGGTTAGGACTGAGCGATATGGGCTAAATGACTTGCCTAGGGTCACATAACTAGGAAGTTATCTGATGCCAAATTGAATCTGAGACCTCCCACTTCCAGGCCTGGCTCTTAATCCATGGAGCAACCTAGCTGCCTCCAAAATATTCTTCTTAGAGTGTTGTAAGGTAGCCACTGGACTGGGAGGTAATCCAAGATTGCATTTTTGAAATTTCACAGTGATTTTCAAGACCCTAGTTTTTCCCTGAAATAAACAAAAACTGACACAGAATAAAAACACTTTAGTCCCATTGCTGTTTTGAGTGGATTCTGAAAAGATCCAAGAAACATGTTTTTAAAAATATAATTTGACATTTCATTTTTTTCATATGCCCAGAAGTCAGTAAAGCAACATGAAGTATCAAGTGTTTTGAAGAATCACAGAACCAGGAGCTCTGAAACCTGAAGCCTTAACTCACTTTGATAGTCATCATGCTCCTGATTCTCTCCCCTACCCCTGAGGAGTTACCTTGGGTTTATTTCTACATATTCTGTATATATTTATGTCCACGCTGTGCACATATGGAGATTCTGGGAGGACTAATACCTCTAGCTTGAGGGCTTGCCAAGACCCTTTCAGAGAGACTCATGTACCTTTGGTGTCCACCTTTTACCCAGTTCTGACCTGTGGTTGTAAGAAGCTGTGGGATGTCAAATGGCCATATCCCAGTAAAACCATCTCAGCAGATGGGCTAAGCTAAGTTGAGATTAACTAACAGTCCTCAGTCCCATCAGTGAGTTAGGAGGATGTCTACCCCAAGCAGCAGAAGGGGCAGAGAGGAACAATTTATTCCCAACAGCCATGAATGTGGGGTGGTGGAGTACTTAGCAAAGATGTCAAAGTCATCTACTGCATCCTCGGTCATTGCCAGTTGTCTTCACTTGTCTTACCCCTGGACTTATGTCTCTGGAAGAGAGATTGAGGCTGAACATTTTGTCCAACTCTGCCTTACTTAAATCCAATTGACTCAAAAATCAAGACCTCACCCATGATGCCATTGGTCCTCTTCAAAAATGAAGAGTCAGCAATAACAAGATGATTGCTAGCTCCTTGAGAGTCACTTGTCAGGTATGTTATGGTGGGAGAGGGTTCCTTTTTGTGTATAAATTGGATTAGATAGCTTTTGAGAACCTTTGCAGTTTTCCAAAGCTGTCATGCATTTCCTTCCTACCTCCTGGGATTTGTAGAATTCTCAACTTTCTTCAAAGCAATGCTCAATTGCCTTCTCTTATAAGAAACTTTTCTTGATCACCCCAGTTTTCAAATTACTCTTCATCATTCTATTTTTATTTATTTTTAGATGTATTCTCGCCTACCACTCCACTCCTTACAGAATCTAAAATTCGTGTCATGCCCCAAAGACTTTAAAAGAATGCATGTTCTTTAATCCAGCAATACCACCACTGGGGTTTCTATCCCAAAGAGATTTTTTTTTTAAGTGGGAAAGGTTTTGTTTGTACAAAAATATTTATAGTTGTGATTTTTGTGGTGGCAAAAAAATTGGAAAATGAGGGGATGTCCATCAATTGGAGAATGGCTTAGGAATGAATTGTGGTATATAATGGTGATGGAATACTTTTGTGCTATTAGGAATGATGAACTGCTTGATTTCTAGAAGAACTGGAAAGACCTCCATGAACTGATGTGGAGTGAAATGAACAGAACCAGGAGAACATGGTACACAGAAAGTAAAACATTGTGGGACTATCAAATGTAATTGACTACTAATTGTAATTGTTACTAATAGCAATGCAATGATCCAGGACAATTCCAAGGGATTTATGAGAAAGAATGCTGTCCCCATTGAGAGAAAGAACTGCGGGAATAGAAATGTAGAAGAAAAACAAGATTTATCACTTGCTTATGTGGGTACAGGATTTGGGATTTTGCTTTGAAAAGATCACTCTTACAAAAATGCATAAGATGGAAACAGTATTTGAGTGATAATATATGTACAACCCAGTGGAATAACTTGTCATCTCCAAGAGGAGGGAGGGAAGAGGAGAGGGAGACAACAAGAATCATGTAACCATGGAAAAAAATTAAAAAATTAAATTAAATCAATGAAAAAATTTTAAATTCCTTAAGGAAAGAGAATTTTCTTTTCTTTTCCTTTCTCTTCTTTATCCTTACCTTCTGTCTTAGAATCCACATTAAGTATCAGTTCCAAGGCAGAAGAATGACAAGGACTAGGCATTTGGGGTTAGGTGACTTCCCTTGGGTCACACAGTTAGAAAATATCTGAGGTCACATTTGAAGCCAGAAATTCCTATCTTTAGGACTGGTGCTCTAATCACAGATCCACCTAGCTGTCCCAATCATTTTCTTTCTTTGTGTTTGTATCACCAGTTCCCTAAACATAGTTGGTGCTAAATAAATGTTTCTTTACTTGAACAGTTGTAGTAACAGCTGTAACTGGGTATGTTTCAAGGCCAGAGAGTGAAAAAAATAGGAGAGGGAAGCAATGTAAGCCATGTAGATCTAGATTAGAGACATCTTAAATTTAGATTTGGGTGCAGCCAAGTGACTCAGTAGATTGAGAGCCAGGGCTAGAGATAGGAGGTCCTGGGTTCAAATTTGACCCCACATACTTCCTAGCTGTATGATCCTGGGCAAGTCACTTAACCCCCATTGCCTAGTGCTTACCACTCTTTTATCTTGGAACCAATACATAGTATTGATTCTAAGGTGGAAAGTAAGAGTTAAAAAATTTTCTTTTAGATTTTTGTGTTTTAAAACAATAATTTTCTGCTCTGTTCATTTATTTGACTTCCCTTTAGGTCTAGTCCCCTCTTGACTTCTTCTACACCCTCCTCTCCTCCCCAAATTTGTAGGCTTGGAACCATACATTTTCTGGTGCAAGCACTAAGGCTTACAAGAGTCTAATGTTAAATTTCCACCTAAGGAATTAGGAAATGCTAGAGATCAAGACCTTTGTTTATTCTTTTGTTGATTGTCTATACTTTAAAAAGTGATGGAGAACATGTTAATAGCACAGACTAAATTTAAAGTATTGTATCTCATGTTTACTTTTTTTTTTCCTAGAGAGTCAGTTATTGGGCATTTACCAGGATACCTGCTATTTAGAACCCTCAGGAGTTGCTTCTCAAGTTCAAGGTACTATGTGTGCCTGCTCTCCTAAATAGCTCATAAGCCCCCAGTGATATATTTGTATTTAGTAATTTAATTTAATAATCAACCAGGCACAATGAGGTTTCTCAGTGGTTAGAGATTCAGACCTAGAGATAGGAGATCTTGGGTTCAAATTTGGCCTCAGACACTTCCCAGCTCTGTGACCCTGGGCAAGTCACTTAATGCCCATTGCCTAACCCTTATCACACTTCTGTCTTGGATCCAATATTCAGTATTGATTCAATGATGGAAGATAAGTCAACCAGTAGACACAATCAGTCCAAAGCAAAGGCCTTTACTGAGACAAAATTTCCCCCCTAAAATTGGGTCATGCTACCCCATGAACACCCACAATGTTAGTGGGAAGAATGGGCATATAAATGAAGTTAATTGAAAAGTACACTTTTAGAGAATGTATGTGGCCCAGGTAACTCAAAGTCTCCAGTACTGTAGGGCCCCCAATATTCTTTCTCTTCTGCAAATGTCCAGGCATTGCACTTTGGGCCAAGTGTTTCTGTTGTACCTGTTAGTCTGCCGGGCTTCCTAGGCCTGATTCCTGATGACAGGCTGCTCTTTGGGTAAGTGGCTTTAGTGCAAGAGGCTAAGCTTGATGGGGATGGGATGGGGAGAGAGAAAACTCTTTCCCCTGAGAGATGAAGAGTGATTCCCTTCCAGGAATTCTTCCAAATCTGGTTCTAATCCTGGCCTCCCAGTTTCTCGATTTCCCTAAATCTCAGGACCTTGTCCTCAGTGTCTGGCTTCCCCTTAGGTATATGCAGGAGATATCAAACCCCAGGGACCTGTTCCTTCCACTAAATCTGCCTCAGGAGATAGAATTCTTAAGTATGGCTCTAGAAGCAAACCAAAGTATAATGTGAGTTCTGAAGGGGCATGTCATGGGAGAAATCAGGGAGGACTTCATTGAGAAAGTGTCATATTTTAAAGTTTTATTGATTTGAAAAGTTTATATTACAGTAATTTGCAAATATCATTTATCAGTCTCCCTCTCCTCCCCAGTAAAACTTCTCTGGTGAAACAAAAACAAAAAAGGGTCTACAAAGTTCAGACCTAACATTCAGAGAGCAGTAACTAGGGTGGGACAACTTTGCTTTGTCCTAAGGTGATAAAACTTATAGGATGCCCACATCATGGCTCTTCCCACCTGAAGCCTCATGTGGTCATTTTCCTCTGGTGACCCTCTCAGCAATTAGCAGAAGTATAATTGTACAGGCTGGAAAACTCTCAGTGGGTCAGGCTCCTGGACAGTGTCCAGTGGCTCAGGCCCCTATTTCTCCTTGTCTGGCACATGGATGGAAATAGCCATCGATTATGGAACTGATTCTGGCTTTAAGGCATTTATGTTTCAGATAAACTGACAGGCTAAGACACCTGCTAAGAGGCTGTAACACATACAAGATTAAATAAAAGCCCAACAAAATAAACATTAACAAATGAAGTGACCACAGGCAGGGCTGACCAAGGAGACATCTTCAGGCTTTTCTAATGTACAGTCCCAAACAACAAGTAGAACATTTTCCCACAAGCTGGGAAACTTAGCTCCACCCTATGAGGTCAGCTCTTCCTTAGAATCTGGGCTCAGCTCATGCCTGAGTCAGGGACTTAGAAAGAGCCCTAAAGAAGTGACTCGCAGCCTTATCATTGGGTCAGTCTTGTCTTTAGGCCTTCTCTTATATTGTATCCTTATGCCTTTCCTTATAATGTCCCACTATTCAGTGGTCATGTCCTGGTTTCAAATCTCATTTCCCCTATAAATGGGTCTGACCCCAGAATCCTAGTCTTCCTGTCATTGTTCAGTTGTGTCCAATTCTTTGTGTCCTCCATTTGAGCTTTTCTTGGCAACGATTCTGAAATAGTTTGCCATTTCCCTTTTCAGCTCATTTTGCAGATGAAGAAACTAAGGCAGCCAAGTGACTTGCCCAGGGTCACACAGCTAGTAGGTGTAACTAACACCAGATTTGAATTTAGGAAGATATGTCTTCCTGGCTCCATTCTGTCTGCTGACTTACCTAGCTGCCCCACTAAATTCTATGGCCCTTCCTTTCTGCCTCCTCATCACTGGCCTAATGAACAAAATGCTAAGCTTGGAATTAGGAAGACCTGAGTTCTATTGACGCTTGACCTAATTATTAGCTTGGTGACTTTGGACAAGTCATGAAACCTCTTAAACCTCAATTTCTTTCTCTGAAAACAAAACAAAACAAACCAACTTCTCTGTCTTCAAAGGTCTCTTCCTTCTTTAAATCAATTCACTTATGAACATCTCACTTACTACTAGATGGTATACTGGCTGCCACTGGGAATGTTGTAGGTCACATGTGGCCCTTGGGTTATATGTATGATATCTGTGACTCAGAACATTAATAGGTCAAGTGCTTCACCTAGTCTTGCAACCAGTATGTATCAGAATCTGGATTTGAATTTGTCTTTCCTAGCTCTGAGAACTGTTCTCTATCCCCAAGTCAAGCCACTCTGCTTCTTATGAATAACAGAGACAATGGAAATATAGCACTGCTCCAGCAGTAATGCTCTTTCTACTAAAATCAATACTCAGGAGCAGCTAAGTGGCTCAGTGAATAGAGAGCCAGGCCTAGAGATGGGAGGTCCTGGGTTCAAATCTGGCCTCAGACACTTCCCAGCTGTATGACCTTGAGCAAGTAACTTAACCTCCATTGCTTAGCCCTTATTGTTCTTCTACCTTGGAACCAATACACAGTATTGATTCTAAGATGGAAGGTAAGGGCTAAACAAAATCAATTCTTGAATACATTAATGGCTTCATTATCACATTGATATGGACTTATTCTCCAACAATGAAGATCTTTCCCTATCCTTGCCTAGCCATCTGGTTTAATACTTGTCCATGTCCTTGCATAAATTCATCATTGGTGAGGGTTGTTGTTCAGTTGCTTCAGTTGTGTCCAACTCTTCATGACCCCATTCAATATTTCCTTGGCAACAATTGAGGAGTAGCTGGCCATTTCCTTCTTTAGCTCATATGAGGAAACTGAGATAAACATGGTTGAGTGACTTGCCCAGGGTCACACAGCTAATAAATATCTGAGGCTAGATTTGAACTCAAGAAGATGAACCTTCCTGACTCCAAGCCTGGCACTCTATCCACTGTAACACCTAGCTGCCATCCTGGCCAAGGGTAAGAGACTATCCAAACAATATACTGGGAGCCTTCCTTTCATTCTTCCAATGTTGTGTGAATTCCAATCTATGACATGGGCTGCCTGTCAATTGCCCCTCATTCTTGCTATATTACCAGTCCATCTGCTTTTCTCCCCTCTTCTGATTATACATTTCTCTGACCACATTCTTTACACCACGTCTCCTGTGTAATTTCACATTTGTAATGCTTGGCAGACTGTTCACACTCACCATGAGCCTCTCTGCTGCCCTTTGGATGATCCTTAATTTCGACTCTTTTGAGACTGTAATAATCCATGACTCATAGTCATACAACGTCGCTGGAAAAATTTTGATGATAAAAAAAATGTGCTTTTGTTTCAGACTCATTTTCCAGACCATTTTCTTCTTCCTGTTCAGTCCGGAGCCCCACTTATTGTCCATTTGTAGCATGTGTCCCATATATGTGTTATTCATCCAAGTGCATATCATAGTCAATGTTTATTAAGTACCTACTATGCATCACCTGTATTTTGCTAAGCACTGGAGTTACAAAGAAAGGCAAAAGACATCCGCATTCTCAAAGAGCTCCAAGTCTACTAGAGGAGATATCATGTAAGCAACTAGGTACAAACAAATTACATTCAGGACAAATGGGAAATAATCAACAAGGGGAAGGCACTAGAATGACGGAGGATGGGAAAGGCTTCCTGTAGGAAGTGGGATTTATAGCTGGGATTAGAAGGAAAAGCTAGGAAACAGAGATGAGGAGCAAGAGTGTTTCAGTAAATCTATCCATATTTAGAGAAAGAACTGTGGGAATAGAAATGCAGATGAAAAACATAGGATTGATCACATGGTTCAATGGGGATATAACTGGGAATGTTGACTTTAAAATGATCACTCTATTGCAAATATTAATAATATGGAAATAGGTTTTGAACAATGGACAGCAGAATTGCTCATCAGCTCCAGGAGGGGAGGAGGGAGAAGGTGAGAGAAAGAACATGAATCATGTAACCATGAGAAAATATTCTTAAAGAAAGAAAGGAAGGAAGAAATCAGCAAAGCTACAAAAAAAAGTGTTTCAATAAGGGGGAAGACAGCCAATGAAGGCTCAGAGTTGAGAGAGTGCTTTGGGGGAGGAATAGCAAAGAGGCCATTGAATCTTAAAGTACACAATAAGGAGAAAGTATAAGAAGCCTGGAAAGGTGGTGGTGGGGACAAGTTATGAAGGGCTTCAAACACTAAACAGACTATTTTACATTTAATCCTGGAGATGATAGGGAGCAATTGGAGTTTTTTGAGTAGGGGGCAACATGGGGATAACATGGTTAGAAGTCTATTTAAATTTTAAATTCAACATGTCTAAAACAACCTGTTAGCTCCCCCGCCCAAGCCTCCCTTTTCCCAAACTTTTCTATTATTGTTAAAGAGCACCATCATCTTCCCAGTCACTCAAGGTGTCATACTTAACTCTTCACTTGGTGTCACCACCACACCCAATCTTTTTGCAAAGGTTGGTTTATTCTATCTTTGTAATATCTCTCACACATGTCCCTTTCTCTCTTCTCCCACTGCCACCACTCTTCGGTTTGGACGTCCCCTCAAAACTTATTGCCTAAAATAATCTAATCCTCATAAGATATTGTCTGTTGCAATAAACTGCTGGTTAGTCTCCATTTTTCGAGTTTCTGCCACCTCCAGTCTATCCTCCATTCAGCTATCAAAGTAATCTTCCTAAATCAGAGCTCTGCCAGTATTACCCCACATCACCCCACTATGAAAACTCTAGCAGTTCTGTCACCTCCAGGAACAAATAGAAAATCTTCAGTTTGGTATTCGAAGCCCTTTATAATCATCACTCTCTACCCACATCTGTAATCTTTCCTGTCTTCTTACACTTACTCTCCACCAGTGTGTACCTTGTGATTTCGTGACACTGTTGTCCTTGCTATTCTTCCCATTTCCAGATCTGGGGCATTTTTACTGGCTTCCCCCCATTCCTAGAATGCTCTCCTTCCTCATCTCTCTCTTAGCTTCTTTCAAGTCCAGATAAAATCCCACCCTCTATAACCCTTTATTCCTACAAGAAGCCTTTCTTCACCCTCCTTAATGCTAGTGCCTTCCCTTTATTGATGTTCTGTCTACATATCTTTTTTTTTTTTAAAGCTTACCTACTGTCTTAGAATAGATACCAAGTATCCAACCTAAGACAGAAGAGCAGAAGTGCTGGAGGCCAAATTTGAACCCAGGTCCTCCTGACTTCAGGCCCAGAACTCTACCCAGTGTGCTACTTAGTTGCTGCTATCTGTATATCTTCATACATAGTTGTTTGCATGTTTTTTTTTTCATTAGATTGCAAACTTCTTGAGAGAAGGGACTTTTTTCCTTTCTTTGCATCCCCAGGGTGTCTCACAGTGCCTAGCATATAACAAATGCTTAATAAATGCTTGGTAATGGATTGATTACCCAGGATCACATGGCTGAGTGTCAAAGGCAGAATTTGAACCCCATTCTTCTAGTCTATCAAGTCTAGTATTCTATTTATCATGTGTATTGCCTGTTCATTTTTATTTTTTGAAAATTTTATTTAATTAATTAATTTAGAATATTTTTCCATGGTTATTTGATTCATGTTCTTTTCCTTCCCTCTACCCACCCCCCCTCCCATAGCTGATGCACAATTCCACTGGGTTTTATGTGTGTGTCATTGATCAAGACCTATTTCCATATTATTGATATTTGCACTAGGATAATCGTTTAAAGGCTACATCCCCAATCATATTCCCATCGATCCATGTGATCAAGCAGTTGTTTTTCTTCTGTGTTTCTGCTCCCACAGTTCCTTCTCTGGATGTGAATAGTGTTTCTTTCTCATAAATCCCTCAGAATTGTCCTGGATCATTACACTGCTGCTAGTAAAGAAATCCATTACATTCAATTGTGCCATCCTGTATCAGTCTCTGTGTATAATGTTCTCCTGGTTCTGCTCCTTTCACTCTACATCAATTCCTGGAGGTTATTCCAGGTCACATGGAATTCCTCCAGTTCATTATTCCTTTTAGCACAACCTTACTTTTCTTTTCTTTTTTAAAAATTTTATTTAATTAGATGATTTAGAATAATTTTCCATGGTTACAAGACTCATGTTCCTTCCCTCCCCTCTGCCCAACCCCCTCCCATATCTGACACACAATTCCACTGGGTTTAACATGTGCCATCGATCAAGACCCATTTTCTTATTATTAATATTTGCACTTGTATTGCCTTTTTAAAGGAAGAAATGATGTGATTTTATATGTTTGAAAGGGAACAATATTAAATAAATAACAGATTGAAGGCTAAAGAAAACCATAAAGGTCATCTCATTTAATTCTCTACAGATGAAAAAATTAGGTTAAGAGATATGTCTATTGTTACACTATCAGTAGAGCTAGGCATTCAAAGCTGGAGCCTCTGCCCCAAGCTCAGAGTAGAGACAGGATCAAAAGAACCATGACCTTGGAGTCCAGAGAGCTGGGGTAGAATTCTGATTCTGTTACTTTTTAATTGAATTATTTAGGATAGACCTTCAACCTTTTAGCTGATTTTCTTTCTTTCTTTCTTTCTTTCTTTCTTTCTTTCTTTCTTTCTTTCTTTCTTTCTTTCTTTCTTTCTTTCTTTCTTTCTTTCTTTCCTTTCCTTTCCTTTCCTTTCCTTTCCTTTCCTTTCCTTTCCTTTCCTTTCCTTTCCTTTCCTTTCCTTTCCTTTCCTTTCCTTTCCTTTCCTTTCCTTTCCTTTCCTTTCCTTTCCTTTCCTTTCCTTTCCTTTCCTTTCCTTTCCTTTCCTTTCCTTTCCTTCCTTCCTTCCCTTCTGTCTTGAAATCAATACTGTATATTAGTTCCAAGGCAGAAGAGTAGTATGGGCTAGGCAAAGGGGGTTAAATGCTTTGCATAAGGTCACACTGATAGGAAGAAATCTGTAACTGACTGTAATCCTCTTTTATTTAATGAGTAGGACAAGGGTGTAAAATAGGAGGCAGTGGTCAAAGTAGGGAAAACTAATAGCAACCTGGAAATTGAGTCAGGACTGGGAGAGTCACAGGAAAAGGTCCTGTTATCCCTTCCCTTCACCTACCTTCTTCTCCTTCTCTGTTCTGCCATCCACTGAAGGAAGTCATTTACTTTTCCCATGTGGACACGGGAGGGATGTCACTATCCATATGCCCTGACCTCATGACTCAGGATTCACAGCATATGCTCTGGTGAGAACAGGGAAGTCTCAGGAGGTAATGCAGAGTGGCCAGTTTTACAAACCTTGTGACACAGTCATCACTACCTATGTGTTTATAGTCACCTATGCCCATGATTTCAAATAATTTCAAGCTCAAGGAAATAGCTGAGACTTTTGCCAGGGTCTCAGGGACCCACAGGAGTATTTGGAAGTATTGATTAGATAGTATCTAAGATTCTTTTGTCAAGGACACACATAACAAGAGCACATGGATGCCAATGCTCAGGCAAACAAATTCTGAGTCACAGCAGTTTCCCCTTGCTCATTTATTCTTTCTTCTAAAACACACCACTCTAGCACCGGAGATCAATGGGTCAATCTAGAAACACGTAGAGTGAGATCCTGCAGTCCTTTGTGTGTACATCTGTGTGATGTGCATGTGTGGGGGTTTTGTATGGATCTGTGGTGCTACATGTATATGGTATGTGTAGTATGTATATATGTGTATGCGTGTATGTTGAGGGAAGTAGGGCAATTCTGGGAAGCTGCTTGGGGGAGTCTGAGGTAAGATGAGAAGAATAAAGACATGGTTCTAGGTGGATGAAGGACCAACTTTCCTACCTGGTCCTACTTTCAATTGTCTTGATTTAGTAATGATTTCAGGCTTCACCTTACCTCAGAGCTGTTGGAGGTGGGGTGAGGAAAGGAGGGCCCATCCTATTACCCAGTAGTTGCAGTCACTCAGGAAGAAGCAGCTCCAAGTAGGCAGGAAGGAGACACGTACCAGACCCATATTCTTTCTTTCTTTCTTTTTTTAATTTTCAGCAGTTTTTATTTTAAATTACATTAGGAGCCAAAGAAGATAAGGAAAATGTGTTATTTTATGATTCCAAAAAGTTGACTACATTAATATTGAGTAAATTGAAAAATGAAGCCAAACTTCAAACAGCACAACTCATCACTCTGGGGAATTTAAAATGATTACTTGCTTATAGTTTCACCCTACTAAAAGGAAGTGAAGTGAGATTGGGGCAGGGGGAGCTGGGAGATTGTAACAACCTCCAGGGAAGATCAATGGATATCAGAATTTTTCCAGATAGGCAATCCATCTTGTTTGGTTTTAGTCCAAAGTCAAAGTCTACCTTGTTTCATTTTAGTCTGTCAAAGCATATAATAATCCAGCAAATGTATGATTTTTGATTCTGACAAGCCAGATCTATTTTCTTTCTATCTGGGATCAACCTAGTTGGTTGGCTGAGGATATTGTAGGCCCAAGGTGATCTTGGAACTATCAATAGCAAATATCAGCAGCAGTCCCTGACATGTTGGGGAAATGGGATAAAGCTAGTGCTGAGGAAGAGCCTATGGCCTGGAGAGTTTGTATATTTGGCAATGAACAAAAAGAAAGGACGTCTTTTTTTTTTTTTACTTTTGACTTTGGTTGGGGAGTGGAGTGTTAAAATGTACTGATAGGCCTTTCTAGCTGACATTCAGCTACTAGATCAGGCTAACAGCAGGGTGAAACAGTGGTAGATCTGAACTTGAAGGCCATAGAAAGAAGAGGCACTACCATCTGCTTTGCTATTTCATCCTAAGGACCTTGGCACCTTTCCATTCCACTTGGAGCCAAAATCTTCCATATGTGTTGTTACCCCTATTAGAATATGGACTTCTTGAAAACAATGACTGTCTTAACTTTTCTGTTTGTATAACTAACACTTGGCACAGTGCTTTGCACATAGTAAGGGTTTTCAAATGCTTCATCTATTTATTTGCTCTTAAATCTATGTGGGAAATTAAATAAATGTTGAAGGTCTAGAAGAGGATTTGAAGCAGTTTGGAAACCAAAACATATCTTAAAAAAAACTAAGTGTCCTCTTGGATCTTAGGATATTCTTCTGTTTGCCAGTTGAAAGTCTATTTTTTTAAATTCAATTTTGTTTTATTTTCAGTTTTTTCTTTTTTTTTCCCAACCACCCCTTTATCCACTTTCTGAAAAGGTAAGAAAAGCAACACCAATTATAAATCTGTATAGTCATGCAAAACAAATTCCAGTGTTTGCCTTGCCCCTTAAAAAAATAAAGAAAAGGAAAGAAGAGAAATTTGTACCCCTAGTTCAGCTCTACCTGAAAGTGGATATCATATTTCATCAAGTCCTTTGTAACTGTGGTTGTGTTATTGCTTTGATTAGGGTTGTCTTTCAAAGTTAATAATCTTTACAATATTATTGTTAGTATGTAAATTGTTCTCCTAGTTCTGCTCATTTCACTTTGTATCAGTTCATGAGAGTCTTTCCAGTTTTTCTGAAACCATCCCCTTCATCGTTTCTTAAAGTGCAATAGTATTCCATCCCTTTCAGACACCCTGTCTTTTTCGGCCATTTCCCAGTTGATGGGCATCTTCGATTCTTTGTTATCACAAGAAGAGCTGCTATAAATATATTTTAATATTGTACATTGTAAATTGAGTCCTTTTCCTCTTTCTATGATGTCTTTGGGGTTTGGACCTATTGGCAGTATTGCTGGGTCAAAGGTGATGCACAATTTAATAGCTTTGGGGGGGGCATAATGCCAAATTACTTTCCAGAATGGTTGAACTACTTCCCAGTTTCATTAGGCAAGGTGAACATCTTAAAGACCTGGGGGATTTTATCATCTTTTGGCATCTATATAGAAGGTGATTGAGATTTCTGTCTGAACAATTTAGTCTATCAATGCACTTGCCAGTCAGGGATGATTAACAACAGATTTATCTAAGTTAGAAAAACAAAGAGTAACGAGTCTTTCTCTCATATTTGCCTGCTCTTGGCCCACTAAAACAACAGAGGCACTTGCCTTGTACAATAAAGCCTTTCATTGTGGAGATAGAAATCTCTTAGTTATAGGACAGGTTTCCAGAAGCCTCAACCTCAAAAATGACACTAGTTTATCAGGACTCCTTAGCTCCTATTTAACTGTTGTTTACATAAACCCTCATTATCAGGTGCTGAGATAACTACCTTTAAAGTGGTGTCCATAAGATCTGCATCTCTTAAAGGACCAGTCAGTTATGGCAGCTGAGTATTTCCCCAACACTGAGAATGGGGAATGATGTCTATATGGCTGGTGATTTATTTTATTTTTATGAGCAAAATCCTGTGATTAAATTTGTTTTCTCCAAGCTATTTTGCTAACTGAGGTGTTTGCATGCTCAGCCACACTCTAATATTTTCTTCTTTAGCAAAACATTAATTATCCCACCCAGCTCCCTTTCCCCTAGCTTTTGTCTGGCTCCACTATCACCAGCTGTTTGGCATAAAGCAATTTCTGTGTTTTTCCATCATTTCCCTGGCTTATTGTAATGGGAGAGACAGCCTATTTGACATCTGACTTCTTGGGTGAGTTCAGCTTTTGTTTAAAAGGAGTTCATTAATTTTTAGAGGGGAAGGAGCAATGTGATGGCCACTGATTGAGTTTTAGGAAAGCAGGTAAAATAGAAGCCTGAAGAAAAGAAAAGGAATACGGATCTGTCAACCATTCTTTCCATTCTTTTCTCTCTTAGATTTGAATCAGTCTATATTGGGAGCAGCCAGAAAGATCACTCAGGGTTTCCTCATAATTTGACATTTCCCTCATCTGCTCCTCCTCCTGTCATGCTGGGCTAACTAGGCCCTGGACATCTGAACAACTTTAACTTTTCTTCCGCAGATTAAGAGGCAGACTGAATGGAAGAGAGAATGTGTGACTGGGTTAGGGGTGCTGATCCAGTTAGGGAAGGGAGAATCAAGCTAAGGTCTCCTAGCCTCTTTTTCTCCCAGAGTATGGTCCCATTTATTCTCATATCATCCCCACAAGGTAGAAGGGGGTAAAGTGTATCATAATTCCTATCCAGAAGAGGGAGAGTGCACCTCACAGAGGGAAAATCTTTTTCTTTTTAAGACTACTATTTATGCATTTATTTATATCTTTATTTATATATATTTATGCATGTATAATACATCTTTTACCTACTTATTTATACATCAGTGAGAGTATTTTCATGTTGGCTCATTTTGGGGAGATTCAGTGAAAAGATCTTCAGGACCCTTCCGGTAGCAGACAGAAAGGTAGACAGAGATGAAATATTATGTCACAGAAATTCTCTTCAACTTTCTCTCAGGTAGATGAATACTTTTTTATTACTCAGTAAGTAAACCTGTGAGGAAAGATGTCAAGATCCTGACCTGGGCTCTCCCATTCACCATACAAAGTCTCTTCTTGTCCTGTTTACCTCTCCTTCTTCCTTCACTGATTCTCTCTCCCAGATGTTTCTCAGCCAATCAGAAGTAATGTCTCCCTACTTATAGGCAGTATCATAGGTCTATCCTTCATATCCTTACTGGCCACATACCTGTTACATCGGAAAGTTCTGTACATGCATTAAAGCCAAGGGATCACAAGCCCACTTAGAGAGTAGCTAATGTAGCTCTGAGGCTTACCTGGACTTCATATCTTCTCCCTGAAATGTATTCACTGGATGATTAAAAAAAAAAAAAGTCTTCCAGTCCAACTGTGAGAAAGTTTGAGGAAAAGCTTGAAAACAAAATAATGAATTCTAGTGTGGACTTGGGAAAGGTCTGGAGACCAGAGCTGATCAAGCTTAGGGTGGAAAGACAGTATGGATAGGGGAGGCTAGGTAGTTAGGTCTGGAGATGGGACATCCCGAGTTCAAATCTGGCTTCAAATACTTCCTAGCTGTGTGACAATGGACAAGTCACTTAACCCCCCCATTGCTTAGCCCTTACCCCTTTACTGCCTTGGAATAAAATTTTAGTATTGAGAAATAGTATTAAGATAAAAGGTGAAAACTAATTCAAATGAAAAACAAAAGATAAAAAGTGAGGGAAAGAAAGAAAGAAAGAAAGAAAGAAAGGAGGGAAGGAGGGAGGGAAGAAAGGAGGAAAGGAGTGAAGGAAGGACAGTGATATGAGTAAAAGCATTAAGCTTTCCTTGGGCAGTGAAAGATACCTATGATACCCTGACTTCAAGAGAGAATTTTCCTAGTGGTCTGGTTATCTCCCTTTAGGTTTTTCTTGACCTATCTTGGGGAAGTAGTCATTCTGCTCTAACTTTGCTCCTCTGAAAGGGGATAAGGATCCCTTTTTAGACAACCCTGAATTAGATAGTACAACCAGAAACTTTGCTCCTTTTCTTCTCTCACAACCTCTGTGTGTGTGTGTGTGTGTGTGTGTGTGTGTGTGTGTGTGTGTGTGTGTGTTTAAACCTTTACTTGGCAGTGGGGGTTGAGTGACTTTCTCAGGGTCACCCAGCTAGGAAGTATCTATATCCACATTTGACTCCAGATCTCTAGACCTGACTCTTAAGCCACTGATCCACCTACCTTCCCCGACAGCCTTAGGTTTAATTTTGACTGTTTGCCAGGTAGAGGCCTCTGTTGTTTGAAAGTCAGCCTTCCTTCTCTCCCCAAAGGTCTTTTCCCCACCCCATGTACTGTGAAGCCTGGTCTTGTTACCCTGTCCTCTAGGCCAGAGCAGATACCAAAATATTTCTGTGTTTCCTCTGGAAAAATTCTGGGAGGTCTGTTTATGGCTTCATCAGAGGCAGTATACATCTGTCCAAAGGCTTAGACTGGTGCAGCTCCAAATACAGGAACTGGAATTTGTAAGAAACACACACACACACACACACACACACACACACACACACACAAGAGATGCCTTTCATGAATTGTTTGTTTGGGTTCAACAGCTAAGTTAAAAATGAAGTTCATGGATAACAGTTACCAAAATAAAAGATTCTACATATGTATATATATATATATATAAAAGATCAGTGCAGGGACTCCCCTCTTTCCCCACTTATTCACTGCATTTCATTTCATTCCACCTTTCTCCAGTAGACAGAGCTTAGCCTAGGGGCAGCCAGGTGGGTAGAAGAGTCAGATCTGATGTCTGGAAGACTAGAGTTTAAGGCATTTACTAATTGTGGGATCTTAGATAAGTCTCAGCCTCAGTTTCCTCATCTATAAAATGGAGATAATAAAAGCACCTCTCTTACAGGGTTTTGTGAATTACATATACAAAGCCCTATAAACATGTTAGCTATTAGTGTTTGCTGTTCTTGAGAGGCAGGATCACAAAACTTCCACCCTGATTGCTATAATCTTTTGTTTATTTCTTTGGAAGCCACAGCCTGTGTCTCCCCTTACTACCAAACAGGTCAGCATTCTCTTTTTATCTCTTCTTATTAGCCTTAGAAATGTGTGGGTGGGCTCTTTCTCTCTCAGTGCCCTAAAAGATCTGGGTACAGGGGGCAAAGGGGCCAGGGAAGGCAAAGGATACAATATACTTGTGCGCCCACACTCCACTCCTGACATCTGGAGAATTCTGCTAGGCTTTCATCCCAGTCAACGGGGTGAGGCTTAAATGGATGTTTCAAGGCACTCTTACTGGTGATGTGGCAATTCCTGGCAGAAAAGAGGGAGTGACTATTCTAAGACTCAGAGTACCCAGCATCCTCTAGGGCAAGGCAGGTCTGGTCTCACCTGAAAGGGCCAGGGGCTTCAGAAGTTAGGGTGAAGGGACCATGACTGGTTGTGGCTGAATTTCTGCTTATTATTATTTTTTAAAACGATTACCTTCTGTTTTAGAATCAATACAGTGTACTGGTTTCAAGGTAAAAGAGTGGTAAGTGTTGAAAATGGGGGTTAAGTGACTTACCCAGGGTCACCCAGCTAGAAAGCATTTGAGGTTACATTTGAACCCAGGACCTCTCATCTCCAGTTCTGGTGCTTTATCTACTGAACCTCTTAGCTGTTCCCCTGCTTAGTATTTTATAATGAATTATGCATTGTGTGTGGTTGTGGGTTGGGGTGAAGGGAAAAGGTAGGGAGCAGGGGTTCCTTGTTCTATTTATCTATGTATGACTGTGCTATGTGTTGCTTCTGGGTGCTGAGTGTGTATGAAGGAAGAATTAGCAGGAACATGAAAGGGGGCTTTGAGGGCTGCTCAGGGAGCCTCTGTTTGGTCTCTGTTTGGGCATGGAGTCTGGGAGGAAAGGAGAGGGAAGGATTATCTGTCCTGTATGTGTGTATATCTATATGTTCAGTGGTGTTAGTGCACAATGTAGCTGGAACTGGGTATAAACAGCAGTTTCTATGCATGTGGGCATTTGCTTATTTGTATATGTGTGCGTGTGCATCTTTGAGTTTTGTCTGCTGCATCAGTTAGTGATATCTGGAAAGATGAAGGGTTTTGTTAAAAGAATCATAGTGGATATGGACAGCCACATTGCATGAAAGCACTGGTATAACCCATAATCAACCACTTCTTGCCTCAGGGAGGGAAGAGGAGGGAGGGAGGAAGAATATCTGAATCACAAAGTCAGAAAATAATTATTATAAAAATTGTTTCTATGTGTAATTAAAAAATAAAAGAAAGTTAAAAAATCATAATGGGGCAGCTAGGCTGTATGGTGGTTAGAGCTCCAGGCTTAAAGATGGACCTCAGACACTTCCTAGCTGTGTGACCTTGGGCAAGTCACTTAACCCCAGTTACTCAGCCTTTACCACTCTTCTGCCTTGGAATAGAAACTTCATATAGATTCTAAGTCAGAAAATAAGGATTTAAATAAGAATCATGGTGTCCAGAACAAGGGAGTTGATAGCCCTGCAATACTTGGTCCTGGTTGGTCAGAACCACATTGTGATTATTGTGCTAAATCTAAGCATCATATTTAGAAAGGAAGAGGGGAACAAGCATTCATTAATGCCTATTATTTGCCAGGTGCTGTGTAAACAGAAGGTGAGTAGGATTTAACTGAGTCACATAAGCGTTTATTGAAAAATCTAGAGATGTTTAGCCTGGAGAAGAGAACACAGGGAAAATATAATTATTTTTTCAAATCGTTGAAGTACTTTTATATGGAGGAAGGATCTGACTTATCTTACTGAGCCCCAAAAGAAAAAATAAGAGCAATGGATGTAAGTTGAAAGAGAGTTTCTGACTGAATAATGGAAGAAAACATTTCCTAATAAAGACAGTTGTCCCAGAGTGCAATGGGCTGTCTCAGGAGGTCACAGGGCTTCTCTTTTCTGGAGGTTTCAAGTGGAAGCTGGGGAATTACTTGCTGGGGAGGTTGTAGAGGGAGTTACCACTCAGGTTCTGGTTAGCTAAAATAAATTCCAAGGTCCTGTCAAATTGTGATAGCCTAGGATTTTATCGTTCTATGATTCCTAGGGAACCAGAGCAGACTTCAGCCCAGCTGTGCAAGGGTTAAACCCACCAGGAGGAATTTGGCCAGTGGGGTGTACGCCAGTGCTGCAGATTGTTCCCAGATGCAGATCCTGGCAAGGGGGCCTCTTGCCCGGAGACAGGGACAGGCCTCTATTCCCCAGTAATCAGAGCAAGGCATGAGGAAGTCTGCAACTGTTTTTTCTAGTTGATCCTAACCTCCTTCTAGACTCTGCCTATACTCTTGGGGCCAGTTCCTCTTCCACTCCTTCCCCTCTCCTAAATTCTCAAACATAGACCAAGGCCCTTCTATCTAGCTGGACTGGCATAGAACCAATTCAGGTCATTCCTGTTAGCTGGAGGCAGAAGTGGAAACACCCTGTAGGTGCCCATTTTTGCACCAACCCTCCAGAGAAATCAGGATGGGCTGGAACAGCAAATCTAAGGTTTTCATTTTTTCTCTTTTCTTCCTTTTGTTCCCCAAAGGGCAGCAGATCATTTGAGGTAAAGAATTGTAGTCTGTGTTTGAGATATTTTTCTTTGCCCAGCATATTTTTTCACCAAACTCTCTTTTCCATTCCTGACCAGGACATACAATAGAAAAAGACAAATAGTTGATTGATTGATTCCTATTTTGGCTTCTATTTCTCATTCCTTCTTCTGTGTTCTCCCTGCTCCCACCCAACCCCAAATTCCCATCCTTGTTTTTCCACTCAGTTCTAGGATTGGATAAGAATACCCTATTAGTGGGCAGTTTGGTGGATTGAGAATCAGACCTAGAGACTGGAGGTCCTTAGGTTCAAATCTGGCCTCAGACACTTCCCAGCTGTGTGACCCTGGGCAAGTCACTTACCCTCCCCCCCCTTGCCTAGTCCTTACTGCTCTTCTGCCCTTGGAGCCAATACACAGTATTGATTCTAAGATGGAAGGTAAGGGTTAAAAAAAAAAAAGAATACCCTCCTAGGACAATGATCAACTGTAGAGGACTAAACTATAATCAGCAATGCTAGGATTCAAGACAACCTCAAGGGACTCATCATGAAAACAGCCCTGGAAGGAACTGTCAGAGTATGAATTCAGATCAAATCCTACTATTGCTCACCTTATTTCCTTCATGAGTTGTTTTCTTTTTTTTTTTGGCATGTGCGGTATGCCTTCTTTCAAGACATGAAGAATATGGAAATTTATATTGTATAACAACACTGTAAAAATCGATATCAAATTGTTTACCATCGGAGAGGGAAAGGAGTGAGAGAATATGGATTGTGAAAGGTCAGAAAATAATTTTAAAAACTGTTTCTACATTTAATTGAAAAAAAAAAAGGATTAGACACACACAAAAAAAGCCCGCCTAAGATAGTCCGTGAGAGGAAAGGAGGAGGTGGGAGGATATGAATTCTTCACATTTTTTAAGAATATTTTTCCATGGTTCCATGATTCATGATCCCCCACTTTTCCCCTCCCCTTTCCCAGAGCTGACAAGCAATTCCACTGGGTTATACATATATTATTGTTCAAAACCTATTTCCATGTCATTCATATTTGGAACAGTGATCTTTTAACATCAAAACCCTAATCATATCCCCATCAAACCACATAATTAATTATATGTTTTTCCTTTGCCTTTCTGTTCCCACAGTTCTTTCTCTGGATGTGGATAGCGTTCTTTCTCATAAGTTCCTCTGAATTGTCCTGGGTCATTGCATTGCTGCTAGTAGAGAAGTCTATTACATTCGATTGTGCCATAGTCTCTGTGTATGATGTTCTCCTGGTTTTGCTCTTTTCACTCTGCCTCAGTTCTTGGAGGTCTTTCCATGAACTCTTCACATTGAAGAAACTTGGTATGGAAATTTTCTCCATCAGGGCTGATCAGCAATTCAGCTTAACTTATAGTCTTACACAATTGGCTAGGACACTGAGAGGTTAAATGACTTGCCAAGGTTGACACAGAGAATTGCTAGGTCCCAGAAGGAGGATTTGAAATGACATATTTCCAACTCCTTATCCTGCTCTGGTTTCAGGCCCACCAAGTCATTCCATGCTGTGCCAATTGTATCTCAGGCCTTTACCTCTTAATGTAACTCAAGTTCTCTCCCCCGTGAACATGACACTTTATTTTATTTACCCTTGTCTTAGGACTAGGAGAGGGGAGGGAGTGAGGAGTAGGAAAATGGAGGAAAAGCTCAGAGAAGATAAGGCAAAATGGGCTGGGGGATGAGGAGAAGCTAAAGAAAGGGGAAAAAGAGGGTTAGATGGACTTACTCCCATCAACTCTAGTCCATCCTCCACTCAGCTGTCAAACTGGTCTTCCTAAGGGGCAGGTCTGACTATTTAATTCCCCATTGCAAACAGCATAGTCTTTGTTGTTCAGTTGTTTCTGACTCTAGGTGACCCCAAAGGCTTAAAGTCCATGGGGTTTTCTTGGCAAAGACACTGGAGTGATTTGCTACCATGTCCCCATTTACAGATGAAGAAATAGGCAACTTGCCCAGGGTCATACAGCTAGAAAGTGTCAGAGGCTTGATTTGAATTCAGATCTTCCTGATGTTCTATCCACTGTATCATCTAGCTGACATCAAATACTTGATTCTCTATTATCTCCAGAATAAAATGTAAAATCTTCTGATTTTTTAAAGCCTTTATAACTTGGTGGAAGGGGACATCTTGTTCCTGTTATACCTAATTTCCCTCCCTGTAGTCTACCATCCAGTAACATTGGCCTCCATGTTGTTCTTCACATATGATACTACATCTTCCAACTCTGGACATTTTCTCTGGCTGTCCACCATGCTTGGAACTCTCTCTCTTCACTTCTGCCTCTTGGCTTCCCTGACTTCCTTCAAGGATCAGTTACACTATCATGCTGTGCAAGATGTCTTTTCTAATCCTTCTTAATCTTAATGCGTTCCTTCTTAAGATGATCCCCAATTTATTCTCTCTCTGTCTCTGTCTCTGTGTCTCTGTGTCTCTGTCTCTCTCTCTCCACACACACACATATCTCCTTGTGTCTGCATGCTTTCTCCTTCATTACACAGTTAATTCCTTGAGAGTAGGGACTGTTTTTTTGGGGGGGAGCTTTCTTTGTACTCCTAGAACTTAACAACTCCATTTTTTAAAACCTTCATCTTCTGTGTTAGAATTGATACTAAGAAGTAGAAAAATGGCAAGGACTAGGCAATGGGAACAACTGACTTGCCCAGGGTCATGGGGGTAGGAAATGTCTAAGGCCAAATTTGAACCCAAGCACTCCTGTCTCTGACCTGGTTCTCTATACACTTTGCCCCCAAAAGAACTTAATAAATATTTATTGATTGGTGTAACAGAATGAGCATTAAGTTTTGAACTAGAATACCAAAGTCAAATTCTTGGGCAAATAATTTTATCATCCTGGGCCTCAGTTTCTCTATATGGAAAATATAGGTGTTGGACTAGATGAGATCCTTCTTTTGAATATGAAAACTCCTTAACTATATATAGATATGCATATATATTAGATCACCTCATTATGATAGTCATATATTAGTATTTCTTGATAGAGAAACCATGACAAAAAGCATGGATTCTGGACTTAAATAGATTTGTAATAACTTCAAGTAGGTACTCCTTTCAAGGGGACAATCCTGAACTCACTTGTGCCTTTTCTGTCTTGAATGATTGTCTTTGTCTTTCCACAGATCCTCCACCTTGCTACTGCAAGTCAGATGGAAAGGCCTATGGTGAGCTGATAAATGTTTTAACAACTGGCTTGACAGAAAAAAGAAAATGGGTGCACAACTTACTTTTAAGTTTAATGTACATTAGTATCATCTTCTCCATCACTTTCTTAATTAGCCAACAAACAAAACAACAAATCAAGCCCTGATTTGTAGCATTCGCCAATTTCGAAGGCATAAATGCTCACACAGAAAGTTTAATAATTAGCTCTTGTGAGCTGAATGAGCTGGCTCCAGCACACTCCTGGAAAGGCCCCATAATTCTTAAGGGGGAATGGCCAAGCAGATGGTAATGCATCTTCATGAATGCTATTTCCACAGATAATATCTGTTTCTACCGCTGAACCATTTCACAGTCCTAAGATAGAAAGGTCTTTCTTTTTAAATTTTAATAAATATTTTATTCTTTCCTCAATTACATGACAAATTAATTTTTAAACTTTCTTTTTTTAATGTTTGAGCCAAGTTCTCACCCTCTCTCCTCTCTTCCTTCCTCTTTCCCTGAGATGCAATCTGATTTGGATTTTACATGTGTAATAGTATAAAATGTCTTTCTATATTAGTCCTTTTATGAAAGAGAACTCAAATAAAAGAAAAGGGAAGAATGAAAGTGAAGTATAGTATGTTTTGGTCCTTATTCAGACTTCATCAGTTCTTTCTCTGGAGGTGAATGGCATTGTTAATCCCGAGTTCCTGAGGATTTTCTTGGATTATTGTGTTGCTAAGAATAACCAAGTTATTCATAAATGTTCATCATATTATATCATATTCATCATATTATATGTAACATAATCATGATACTGTGTACAATATTCTGGTTCTGCTCACTTCACTCTGCATCAGTTCATGTAAGTCTTGCCAGACTTTTCTTAAATTATCCTTCTCATCATCTCATTACAATTATATACCACAACTTGTTCAGTCATTCCCCAGTTGATGGACATCCCTTCAGTTCCAATTCTTCCAAAGTGGGAAGGGCCTTCTTTTCTGAGTCTTCTGTAGCTGTGGTTGATGGAGCATGTGGGCTGTCTTACTCTTGCTTACTTCAGACTTTTTCTTTAGCAATATTTTTTTTAATGTCCCGTCTGTGCAAATTGACATTATAATTTGCTGCAGTCTTCTCGCATCCACCTCCTCTTCATGGTGAGATCCATTAATTCAGTAACACTTTTAAATGAACTTATATTTTATTCATGACAACAGCATCTATACACATTTGAAACAGTGATACATATATGTGTGAGTCATACTATTTATTCCCTCCACAGAAAGTATATTTGATTTTTATTATGCTGAGTCACTTAAGGAGAGGGATCCCCTAATAACTGAGTTGCAGAGCCTCTGGGGTCCCTGAGTTAGGGGGCTGAAGGCCAGAACTCTCTCCTATTCCAGTCCTGTAAATCTAGCTGCCCAACTTCCTTGGATACCTCTCTAAAGAGACAGGTCTGTCTGCTATGACTTTTAGGGGTGACATGTGTATTGGTATGGATTTTTATTTCAGAGGAGGGGAAATGAGTTAGCTCAGTAATAACAGAGGAAGACAACTGCAACAACCAAAAGTCCCTCTACCAGAGGACCCCTTGACTGGCTGAGATTCAAACAGAGATTGTAGATTAGACTCTGAGAATTTACTGTAGTGAGTCAAAACTGGTGGGTGAATGTCAGCTTTAAATTTTGAGGTACAGGCATATCTCAGAGAGATTGTGGGGCTGGTTCCAGACCACTGTAATAAAGCAAATATTTCAATAAAATGAATGTCATGAATTTTTTGGTTTCCTAGTATATAAAAAAGTTATGTTAAGGGGAAGTTTGGTGGCTCAGCTGATTGAGAACCAGGCCTAGAGATGGGAGTTCCTGGGTTCAAATATAGCCTGACATACTTCCTAGTTGTGTGACCCTGGGCGAGTTGCTTAATCCCCATTGCCTACCACTTACTGCTCTTCTGCCTTGAAACTGTTACACAATATTGATTCTAAGATGGAAGGTTAGTGTTTTTTAAAAAAGTTATGTTTATACTATACTTTGGTCTATTAACTGTGCAATAATATTATGTCTAAGAAAATATATACCCCTTAATTAAAAGAATACTTTATTGCTAAAAAATGCTACCATCATTTGAGCCTTCAGTGAGCCATGTTTTTTTCTAGTGGCAGGTCCTTGCCTCAGTTTTGATGGCTGCTGACAGATCAGGGTGGTGATTGCTAAAGGTGGGGAGTTGCTGGGGCCATCTCTTAAAATAAGACATCAATGAAGTTTGCTGCATCGATTGACCCTTCCTTTCACTTGAACAGTTAGAAGCCATTGTAGGGTTATTACTTGTCCTGATTTCAATATTGTTGTGTTTCAGAAAATAGGGAGGCCCTAGGGGAAGGAGAGAGATGGGATGGCTGGTTGATGGAGCAATCAGAACACACAGATCATTTATTGATTAAGTTTGCTGTTTTAAATGGACTCAGTTCTTGGCACAATTACAGTAGTAAAATCAAAGGCCACTGATCACAGAGGCAGATCAAAGCCTACTATCTTCCACATTAATTTATTTACGGTTTTATTTTGGGATTTTGGTTTTATATGAGTATTCTCTTACAACAATGGCCAATCTGGAAGTATGTTTTGCATCATAATATATGAATAATTCAGATCAAATTATTTATCATATCTGAGAGACAAGAGGAAAGGGAGGGAGGGAGACAGTTTGGATCTCATAATTTTAGAAAATGTATGTTGAAAATTGTTATTGAATGGAATTAGGAAGATAAAGTATCTTTGAATAAAAAAGACCACTGATCACAGATGGCCATAATCAATATAATAATAATGAAAAAGTTTGAAACAGCATGAGAGTTACCAAAATGTGACATAGAGTTACGATCCGAACATATACTCTTGGAAAAAAGGTTGCCCATAGACTAACTATTGAAGGTTGCCACAAATCTTCAATTTGTAAAAATGCATTATCTGTGAAGCCAATAAAATGAAGTATGTCATTACTCTGGAAAGGAAGTTACCTGAGTGGCATAGCACATAGAAGTACCTAGTCTTGAAGACAGGAAGATCTGAGTTTGAATCCTGCCCCAGATACTTACTGTTTTTGTGACTTGAAAGTCATCTAATTACTCTGAGCTTCAGTTTCCCGGTTTGTAAAATGGGGCTAGATAATATAAGCACAGTACTTTTAGAACCTTAAAGTACTAGATAAATGTTAGCTATTTGGAGTTATTGGGTTCCTTTAGGGGGTTTGGTGCTAAGAGGAAATCCACATGTTAATCTTTGAAAAGTAGCTAATTGGATCAGGAGGTTTAAGGGCTATCTAATCTGAAACTGGGCAGTTACGTGGCACAGCAGATAGAATTTGGGACCTGGAGTCAGGAAGACCTGAGTTCAAATATGAACTCAGACAATTATTAGCTGCTTGACCCTGAGCAAGTCATTTAACTGTTTGCCTCCATTTCCTAATATGTAAAATGAGCTGGAGAAGGAAATGGCAACTATAGGAGCTTTGCCAAGAAAACCCCAAATGGGGTATGGTGAACTGGACATGATAGAACAACAGTCTAAAACTAGTCAACTCTCTTTTATTTGCACCATCATTTATGCTACCTTGGTAGCCAATTTCTGAATTTGTATATTCTCTTTTGCTTTATAATTAAATCCCAGAAAATTCGCTGTTGTCAAGATTGTTAAGAGATGGGTCAGAGGGTAAGTAGGGGCTAGAGTGGAATACTCAGCAGTGGTAGGATGTAAATTTCTTTTTTTTCTTTCAAACCCTTACTTTCCATCTTAGAACCAATACTGTGTATTGTTTCCAAGGCAGAAGAGCAGTAAGGGCTAGACAATGGGGGTCAAGTGACTTGCCCAGGGTCACACACCTAGGAAGTGTCTGAGGTCAGATTTGAATCCAGGACTTCTCATTGCTAGGCCTGGCTCTCTATCCACTGAGCCACCCAGCTGCCCCCCAGAATGTAAATTTCTTGAGACATTCATTCACTTTCATCTTCCTGTTCCATTGCTTACTTAGTATAATGCCTGGCACATAACAGGCTCTATGCTAAATTCCTGATTTAATTAGCAGTGGAAGAAAAAGGAAGGGAGAGTTCATTGGAGTTTGACTACAGCATATCTCTGACTCCCAGGAGCCAAATAAGGCTTGGAAGTCTGGGAACCTTGGGTGGGATACATGGGAGGGGTTAGGAGGCAATGAAAGTTTAAAAAGGGGTGAAAGGTATGAACCACAGGAGCTGAAGGCAAAGGTACCGGGACTTGGTCCTGGACTGAGCCCTGCAGGGCCTGATCATTTATTCCTCTCTTCCTTCTCCAGCTTCCTACTGTTCTACCATTTCTGCCTCTGTCTTGGTCTCCCCTTCCTCTCTTTAGCTCCTGATTCTGAAGGGAGACTCGTTCCCACGATCCAGAAGCTGCCTTCTAAGAGTTGGATCCTTGGGGGTTCCTTAGAGCAGCATAAAGATTAGGGCTTGAGTGGCAGCTGGGCAGGCAGCTATTGGGATACACTAAGGCAGGACTGCCCTCCACAGGCTGGCGGGAACCCTGCTTCTGACTACAGGTTACAGACTGGTCTATAGGACTCACTGGGAATGTTCAGGCTTTTGTCGCAGAACTTGACTTCATTGACTTACCTTTTGTAGCAGCCTTGAGAGTCCTGTCTAGTTGCAGAAACGGATTTGTACTGCGCCATCAACACACTTTAATTTAGTTAGGTTAGTTTCATTTAGACATGCTAGCAATTTAGTTAATTTTTCTTGAATCTGTGAGCATCCTTTTGCAAAACTGCTGGTCAAGTTCAGAGTGCGACTTATGAAGCTAAAGGTCCCATCCTAACCCATAACCCATGAAACTCGTGACCTGACCCACTAGTAATATGATCTAACAACTGTGACTACCAGTTAAATCCAGTCATTTGGGTTTGAGCTGCTTAGAACTGAAGCCCCAGTGCTACCCTCTAATCCCAGAGTTCCCTTGGCTACTTCCTGGACAAAAAGGTTTTAAAATAATAGATTAAGAGTTGGAGGGATCATAGAAGCTGTTCAGTTAAAATCCTTCATTTTACATATGTGGAAAATAAGGGCCAGAGAAAGTAAGTGACATTAGAAATTAAGGGCCCAAGGTCACATAGGTAGTAAGTGATGGAACCAGGATTATAACCTGGCTCTGATGACTCTGAGTTCACTCCTATATCATAAACCAAACCCTATGTGGCACAGTAGATAGAGCACTGGGCCTGCAGTTAGGAATATTCCTCTTCCTGTACTCAAATCTGGCCTCAGATACTTGCTGGGGGACCCTGGGCAAGTCACTTAATTCTTTTTGCTTTAGTTTCCTCATCTGTAAAATGAGCTGGAGAAGAAAATCACAAAACACTCTAATATCTTTGCCATGAAAACTCCAAATGGGGTCATGAAGAGTTGGGTATGACTGAAAATAACTGAACAGCAATCATCAAATAATCTTTATACTGATTTCCCATTCTCCACAGTACCCATACTTTTTTTGCCAATAGAAAGACAATTCTTATTTCTTCTTATCACTACCTACCCACCAGCCTAAACTCTTTTCTTTTCCAACAAAACATCATCTGAAATCCATCCAGCCTTCTCCTATATCCCATTTCCAAACCCATTCACCATCCATAGAGCTTCTGACCACAGTGTGGTTGTTGTGGCCATAATCTCTTTTATGATGGCATTGCCCTTAGCCTGAAGTAGGACCACAAATAGTTATCTCATCTATCTCACTGCCTTCAGGTGATTCAGCCCCTAAGACTAATGGTTTATTGGAACCCTCCTCTATCCTTGCTCCCAAACGATAAAACCAGAATGGAGCTGAGCCCAATAGGGGGTAGGGGAGAGATGGCTGCCATTCAAGGGACAAAGTGCAATAGTTTTTTATTAACTCAGAAAAGCTGACAACTTCCAGCACACTAGTTGCTTTACTTTGGGGGTTGGGTGAGGGAAGAGAGAAGGATAGGAGGAGAGAGGCCAAAAGACTGGGGAAATGCTCATTCTGCCTGGGAGGCATCCTTCCTTCAATCCCTCATCATTTCCCTTCACCCAAAGACAATCTTTTCTACTGCCTCTCCCAATCTCCTGCAGTCTCCTTCTCCCTACCCCTTCCCTAGGCTATATTTGCTATAAAAATGAAGCTGCATTTACTGGAACTGCCTAGAGGGGCTGAGTCACTAGGTCAAAGCCTTGAATTTGTCCCCCTTCAGCTCTCCTCCACCCCCAAACTATGTCAAACTTTTCTCTTCTGAACTCTGAGCAAGGTCAGCCATGTGAACGAACACAACTCAGAGAATACAGCCAGGCTAATGCCCTAGAGGAGAAGGAACAATAGAAAGGCTGAGCTGGACAGCGTAGGGGTTCAAGGATAGACTAAGGAATGCTTCCTAAGGAATCCTGAAATCCCAAGAATCTTAGTGTCCAAAGGACACTCAGTGGGTCGTTGACTCCATTCTGAACTTCTTCACCTCATCCTAGGTTCCAGGTTGCATATTTGGGCACCAAGAATCCCCTCTGGAGAGGATTCCTTAGCCCTTCAAGGCAGTATGTTCTCTCTTTATGATTAAGAAGTTCTTCTCAAGTTTTAACTGAAATCCCTCCTGTTGTAGCTTTGGACCATCTTGTCGAGCGAGGTACAATTGGCAAGGCCTGAAGATAGTATTGAGCAGTATGCTAAGCAAGAGAACAGATTATTTCTCATATTCATGTTGTGAGGATTCTAAGTACCTCCCTATTCCCTTCCTTTTCTCCCTCTTACCACATCCAACTTTAACTTCTACCCTCCAAGCACCTCTTCCTTCCCAGCCACATGGGAAAAGCCATCATTAGTGCTCCCAGCCATGCAAAGAGGCCAGGGACAAAGGCAGTGAGCAGGGGAGGAGGAGATCATGGGTGGACCAGAAAGAACCAGCCCTTTGTGCTGAACTTCCATCCTTGAGGGATGAGTGTGTTTTGGGCATATTTTGAAAGATTTCATTTTATAATGGGCAGCAGAGGAGAAAGGGGAGGGGGAAGAGGATCAAGCTGAGGGGGATGGATGAGAAAAGAGATGGGAGTCATGGGGGAAGGAGTGAGGGGGCATCATTTCATGAGAGCTTAAGGAAACAGCATTTTGGCAAGAGTTTAGAAATATGGGGGAAATGGGAACAGAAGAGAAGACTGAGAAGCTTGGGGAAAGGGGTGGAGAGGGACAGATTCTAAAAATTGTTATTCAATTTAATTTGACCATATTCGGTATGCACTCATATAGTCCATGGACTCTCTTAGATTCAAGATACTCCAGCTGGGTAACTTCTCAAACCTTAGTTCATGAGCTCCTATCATTGGACTTCCTTACACAATTAATTCAAATCAAAGACATTTGATGTAATAATGTAATGAAACATTGCAAAAGAACATTTTCCCCATAAGTCTATGGTGCACCATCTCACAAAGACATATATCATCAGCCAGAGGCCGCATTTAGGGAGCCAGGATGAAGAACTATGTCCATATTGGTTGTGTAGAGGGACCCAAACATAGAAAGTATGTGTGGTCAGAGTATACATGGAAGTACCCACAATCAGAGAACATAAATGGCCATGGTCCCTTTTGGGAAGGGAAAATCCATGGCTCTGAGTCATTTTGCACACGACTGTCAAGCTAATGACATCTTTTGGTGATTTCTATGTACTGCTTACATTCTAATGGAGGAAACAACATTTAGGCAGATAAGTATATGCAAAATAAATAAGAAATACGTTTTTAAGGAAGGGGAGAATTACCAATTGAGAGAATCAAGAAAGGTCTCTTGTGGGAAGTGGTACTTGGTCTGAGCCTTGAAGGGAAGTATGTGTTCCAAGAGACAGAAGGGAAGAGCAAGGCATGGAGAAGATCCTTCAAGGGGCACTAGGAAGGAAAATAGGATGTTTTACATGTGGTGCAGAGCAGTGAGGTGGCAAAGTGGATAGAGCGCCTACCCTGGAATCAGGAAGACTTGGATTCAAATCCAGCCTCAGACACAAACTAGCTGTGTGAACCTGGGCAAGTCACTTTGCCCTGTTTGCCTCAGTTTCCTCATCTATAAAACGAGCTGGAGAAGGAAATGGCAAATAATATCTTTGCCAAGAAAATGGCAAATGGGGTCATGATATGTCACACATATCATGCATCAAGTAGGCCAACTGAATTGGAATGTGTGAAGGTAACGGTAAGTAAGGGGTAATCCTTGTGTAACAATAAGCCAGTCAGATTGAAAAGGGTTTTTAAATGCTAAGCAGATGTGATGGAACACTCTACTGCACCACAAGAAGTGCCAAGCAGGTTAATTAAAACAAAACAAAATGAAATGAAATAAAACGTGGAAAGTCCTACATGAAATTATGAAAAACAAAATGAGTAGAACCAAGAGAACATTTTATCCAACTGCAGAAATAATATTTGAAGAATAAGTTTTGAAAGTCTATCTCCAGAGAAAGAACTGAGAAATAGAAACATGCATGACATGGTATTTTATATATATATATAAAAATATATATATATAAACTGATGCCTTCTCTAAAAAGGGGAGGGGCCGGAAGGATATTTGGGAATTTTAATGTAACCACAAACAAAAGAAATAATTTATAATTTAAAAATGCTAAGCAGAAAGGTTTATAGTTTATCTTAGAGGCAAAAGGGAGCTTTTGATTGATCTTCAGTAGCGTAGTGATGTGGCCAGATCTGTGTTTTGATCAGTTTGATAGCTATGTGGAGGATGACTTGGGAAGGGAAAAGGGTGGAAGGAAGGAGACCAATATTGTAATAGGGAGAAAGAGGCTTTATACCACTGGAGCTAAGGGAGCATCTTCTTTCAGACAGCGTGTCAGTGTTCTGGGGTGCACCTGCTCTCTACCCCTCCTTGCTGTTACAGTTCCCAGGAAGCATTGCTTAGGAGGGGCTAGTGGCTGGGGAGGACTAAGCATATCGAGGTGGGCTGGTTATAGTAATAAACAATTGCAACATATTTACATAATACTTTATGATTATAAAACACTTTCAACAACAGTATTTTTTTACTCTTCAGAACCACTTTGTGAGGTAGGTGATACAAAACATTAACTGCTTATTGTTATTCTTCTTCTGGATGTAAGAGAAAGAGTAGCAAGCAGTCTGAGAGCCTGGAGGTTTGAATTCTAGGCAGACTCTTCTACTTACTGCCCATATGACCTTGGGCAAATCTCAATTTCTTTTTCTGTAAAATGAGAGGGTTGGCTTAGGTGGTCTCTAAGGTTCTTTCCAGTTCTATTATTTTCTGATTCTAAGCTCTGGATTTGGGGTCAGAAGCCTGGAATCAGCTACGATAATCGCTGTTTGACTGAACAAGGCACAACCTGTCTGGTTCTCTCTTTCCTCACATGTAGAAGGCAGATAATTAGAATTTAGACTACTACCTTAGCGGGTGGTTGGAAGGAAAGCACTTTGCAAAATCAACATGCTTTATAAAACTGTAATAAACTATGATCACTCCAATTTTATAGAAGAGAAAACTGAGCTTTTCAGAGACTGGCTGATTTATTCGTGGTCACACTGATGCTCTGATGCTTCATAGTGGAGCTAGAATGCCAACCCAGGACTTCATTTCCTGTATGAGCCATAAGGCAAAAGGCAAGATTTTTGTCTACAGGTAGGAGCGTGTGTTTGCATAGTGTGTGTTTTTTATGTAGTGCTTGTAGATATATAGCAGACTTGTATATAGGAAACATATGCCTATTTATATGTAGTATATGTACCTATATATGTAACATGACAGAATATATGTATAATGTGCATATAAATATGTAGTATGTGTCAATATATATAACACAAGTGCCTGTATGTGTACAGCATATTTGTCCATGCATATACCACACATGTTGGTATATGTACCATGTAGCTATACATATAACATGGCTTTATATGTGTCGTGCATGCCTATACATGTAGCGCATATATATTCACAGATGTGGATTATATCTGAATATTTATCAGGTATGCCGATATATGCATATGCCTGCATGCATGTACAATATGTGTCTCCATATTTGCACTTTGACTATACATGTAGTATGTGTGTCTATATATGCAGCACATGTGCCAATACATGTGATATATCAATATATGTAGTGTATATCTGTGTAGATAGTATATCTCCATATATGTGCTGTGTGTTTATATATGTAATATGTATATGTGCATAGTGTGTGTCTGTATAGCATGTGTGTATATGTGCACTATGGATCTGTTTCTATAGTATGTATCTGTAAATGTAGCATGTATATCTACATGTAGTACATGGCTATATATAGTACATGTATCTGTACATATGTATGCCTATATGCAGCATTCCTGTATATATGTAATATGTGTACCTGTATACATATAACACGTGCCAGTCTGTATGTAGCCTGTGTCTAAATATGTAGCACATGTGTCTCTACATGTAGCAACATACATGAACGTAGTGTGTGCCTGCACGGTACTATGTGCATTTTATCAATGTAGCATGTGTGCATGTTTATATGTCTCATGTAGTGCATGTGCATGCAGTGTGTCTATATATGTAGCATGCATGCATTCATGGATATAGTGTGTGCCTGCATACAAGGGTTATGTGCATCTTATATGTACAGCATATGTGCCTATATATATATAATATAGGCACATATGCTGCACTATATATATATATATATATATATATATATATATATATATATAGGCACATATGCTGCACACACACACACACACACATATATATATATATATATATATATATATTACATGTGTCTGTCTGGATGTAGTGTGGGTCTACATATGTGGCATGTGTGTCTGTCGATATGTAGCATGTACGCATGTATAGATGCCATGTGTGTGCCTGTAGACCTGGACATCTCTGTGGACGTATCCCCCCCGAGAGCATCAGGGAGTGTTCTTGCCTCGGTGCTCTGGATATCTGTCATCTCTTGCCTTTGCAACTTAGCTTTGTGCTAATACCATTAAGGGGTGAAGCCCAGGCTGGCCAGAGAGAGCCCTGATCCCATCACCATGGTGATGCTAATTCAAACTGAGTTCAAAGGAAGCAGTTCCAGGGAAAGCTAACAAGCTGGAGCCAGCCAGGGGAAGGAGCAGAGCCAGGAGGAGAGAGGCTGGCTATTAAGTAAATAGGAAAAACAAACCTGGGCACTCATGGTCACATACTCCCACTCCCTCCTGCACACTCCCCAAAGCTTCCGGGCCCCACATGGCACTAAAAGGAAACTGGAGAAGTCATCTTGTCTGTTCCCCTGCACAGGGGCTGAATGACTCCAGAGAATCAGCCTGATGAAGGGGCCCAAAAGACTGGACATGGGGTCAGGAGACCTGGGTTTCAGTGCCAGTTCTGTCACTGACTTCCTGTGTAAACTTCGGTTAACCTTTCTGGAACTGTTAATGAGGGATACCAGCCGGAGCTGATTATAACAGTTCTTTCTTTCTTTTTTAGACTCAAATGAAGTAAGGTCTGAAAAGGATTTTGCAAACTTTGTGTAAATCTTAGCTAGAATTTGGCAGGATAAAACGACTCTACCTTCCATATGATGGCCCTCTAAATATTTCAAGTGATCTATCATGCCTCCCTTAAGTCTCTTCCTTTGCAGGCTAAATATCCATCTGTCTTTCAAACAGTGCCCAGATGACATAGTTTTCAGACCCCTCCTATGATTCTGGTCATCATCTTCTGGATGTTAAATGACAGGGACTATCAGATGGACAAGGTGAAACTAATGGATCACATGGAGAGTGGAATCACAAAGAATGAGATGAAAAGAAGGAAAGAAAGCTTTTTGGAAGAAAAGGTCTTGGGTATGGCTTCTGGAAGGGGCCCATTGAAAAATGCTCACAAACTAGTTAGCAGGAAAAATTTTGTGACCCAATAAATATTAGGTGTGGAGTAGAAATTTAAAAGAAAAAAAATCCTTTCCCTTTTGTATTAGTATTAATTCTAAGACAAAAGAGAGGCAAGGGCTAGGCAATTGGGGCTAAATGACTTATCCAGAGTTACAGAGCTAAGGAAATATCTGAGGTGACACTTGAACCCAAATCCTCTTTATCTAAGCCTGGCACTGTATTCATTTGTGCTACCTAGATGCCCCAGTGGAGATTTTTGTGATCAGATAATGTTAAGTAGACTGGGGAAAGTGGTGTCAACCTGGAGAACATAGGCAGACAGGATCTTAATTCTTCTTTAACCAGAATGACCAAGATCATAGAATAGTGATGTCAAACCTTTTAGAGACTGAGTGCCCAAACTGCTACCCTCACGCCACATGTGAACCCCTATCTTTCTCCTTACCCCAGATAGGGGAGGGAGGAAGTGTTCCCATTGGGCTGCTGGGCAGAGGGGTGGGTGATGCGAAAAATGTCCTCAGGCATGGTGGAGAGGGAAAGGGGAGCAGCCTCCTACAGCATGTGTGCCATAGGTTTGTCAACATGTTAATAGAATCATGATTCTCAGTTTACAGACAAGACTTTACAAAGTTAAATGACTTGAAAAAACAAATAAAATAGACAAAGTATTAGTCAGTCTAATTAAAAAAAGGAAAGAAAAAAACCAAATTGACAGTATCCAAGATGAAAAGGGAGACCTCACCTCTAATGAAGAGGAAATTAAGGCAATCGTTAAAAACGACTATGCCTAATTATATGGCAACACATATGGCAATCTAGGTGATATGGATGAATACTTACAAAAATATAAATTGCCTAGACTAACAGAGGAAGAAATAAATTACCTAAACAACCCCACATCAGAAAAAGAAATTGAACAATCCATCAAAGAACTCCCTAAGAAAAATTCCCCAGGTCCAGAGGAATTCACAAATGAATTCTATGAAACATTCAAAGAACAACTAATCCCAATATCATACAAACTATTTGACAGAATAAGCAAAGAAGGAGTTTTACCAAATTCATTTTACGACACAAACATGGTACTGATCCCAAAGCCAGGCAGGTCAAAAACAGAGAAAGACAACTATAGACCAATCTCCTTAATGAATATAGATGCAAAAATCTTAAATAGGATACTAGCAAAAAGACTCCAGCAAATCATTACAAGGGTTATTCACTATGACTAGGTAGGATTCATACCAGGAATGCAAGGATGGTTCAATATTAGGAAAACCATCCACATAATTGACCATATTAACAAGCAAACTGACAAAAATCACACTATTATCTCTATAGATGCAGAGAAAGCCTTTGATAAAATACAACACCCATTCCTACTGAAAACATTAGAAAGTATAGGAATAGAAGGGCCTTTCCTAAAAATAACAAACAACATATATCTAAAACCATCAGCAAACATCATATGCAATGAGGATAAACTAGATGCATTCCCAATAAGATCAGGAGTGAAACAAGGATGCCCATTATCACCTCTATCATTTAACATTATACTAGAAACAATAGCAGTAGCAATTAGAGAAGAAAAAGAAATTGAAGGTATTTGAATTGGCAATGAGGAGACCAAGCTATCACTCTTTGTGGATGATATGATGGTTTACTTAAAGAATCCTAGAGAATCAACCAAAAAGCTAGGTGAAACAATCAACAATTTTAGCAAAGTTGCAGGATACAAAATAAACCCACATAACTCATCAGCATTTCTATATATCTCCAACCCATTTCAGCAGCAAGAATTAGAAAGAGAAATTCCATTTTAAATCACCCTAGACAAAATAAAATACTTAGGAATCTATCTGCCAGGACAAACACAGAAACTATATGAACACAACTACAAAACACTCTCCACACAATTAAAACTAGATCTAAACAATTGGAAAATCATTGATTGCTCATGGGTGGGACGAGCTAACATAATAAAAATGACAATCCTATCCAAATTAGTCTACTTATTTAGTGCCATACCCATTGAACTATCAAAAAAACTTTTTTACTGAATTAGAAAAAAAACATATCAAAGTTCATTTGGAAGAACAAAAGATCAAGGATATCCAGGGAAATCATGAAAAAAATGCAAAGGAAGGAGCACTTGCAGTCCCAGATCTCAACCTATACTATAAAGCAGTAGTCATCAAAACAATTTAGTTCTGGCTAAGAGACAGAAAGGATGATCAGTGGAATAGACTTGGGGTAAATGACCTCAGCAAGATAGTCTATGATAAGCCCAAAGATCCCAGCTTTTGGGACCAAAACCCAGTATTTGCTAAAAACTGCTGGGAAAATTGGAAGACAGTATGGGAGAGATTAGGTTTGGATCAACATCTCACACCCCAAGATAAACTCAGAATGGGTAAATGACCTGAATATAAAGGAGGAAACTATAAGTAAAACAGGTGACACAGAATAGTATACTTGTCAGATCTTTGGGAAAGGAAAGACTTTAAAACCAAGCAAGAGCTAGAAAAAAAATCATAAAATGTAAAATCAATAATTTTGATTACATCAAATTAAAAAAGTTTTTGTACAAACAAAACTAATGCATCCAAAATTAGAAGGGAAGCAATAAATTGGGAACCAATCTTCATTACAAAAACCTCTGACAAAGGTCTAATTACTCAAATTTATAAAGAGCTATACCAGTTGTACAAAAAAATCAAGCCATTCTCCAATTGATAAATGGGAAAGGGACATGAATAGGCAATTTTCAGTTAAAGAAATCAAAACTATTGATAAGCACATGAAAAAGTGTTCTAAATCTCTTATAATCAGAGAAATGCAAATCAAAACAACTCTGAGGTATCACCTCACACCTAGCAGATTGGCTAACATGACAGCAAAGGAAAGTAATGGATGCTGGAGGGGATGTGGCAAAGTTGGGACATTAATTCATTGCTGGTGGAGTTGTGAACTGATCCAACCATTCTGGAGGGCAATTTGGAACTATGCCCAAAGGGTGATAAATGACTGTCTGCCCTTTGATCCAGCCATAGCACTGCTGGGTTTGTACCCCAAAGAGATAATAAGGAAAAAGACTTGTACAAAAATATTCATAGCCGTGCTCTTTTTGGTGGCAAAAAATTGGAAAATGAGGGGATGCCCTTCAATTGGGGAATGGCTGAACAAATTGTGGTATCTGTTGGTGATGGAATACTATTGTACTCAAAGGAATAATGAACTGGAGGAATTCCATGGGGACTGGAACAACCTCCAGGGAGTGATGCAGAGTGAGAGGAGCAGAACCAGGAGAACATTATACACAGAGACTGATACATATGTTATAATCGAATGTAATAGACTTCTCCATTAGTGGCAATGAAATGACCCTGGACAACTTGGAGGAATCTACAAGGAAAACCACTATCCACATCCAGAGGAAACACAGTGGGAGTAAAAACACAGAAGAAAAACAATTGCTTGAATACATGGGTGGAAGGGATATGGTTGGGGATGTAGACTCTAAATGAACATCCTAGTGGAAACAACAACATGGAAATAGGTTCTGATCAAGGACACAAGTAATACCCAATGAAATTGCATGTTGGTTGTGGGAAGGGTAGGTGGAGGGGAGGGAGGGAAATAATGTGTTTATTGTAACCAAGGAATAATGTTCTAAATTGACTAAATAAATTAATTCAAATGTAAAAAAAAGTAAGTAAAACAAAAACAAAAACAAAGTTAAATGACTTGCCTAAGGCCACACAGAAAGTGTTAGACCTCAGATTTGAAAGTAGGTCTTCATTACTTCTGGGCAGCTATTGGTGCAATGGATAGAGTACCAGGCCTGGAGTCAAGAAGACACCTTTTCAGAGTACAAATCTAGCTTCAGATACTTACAACTGGGTGATGCTGGGCAAGACACTGAATCCTGTTTGCCTCAGTTTCCCTCATCTGTAAAATGAGCTGGAAAAGAAAATTGAAAACCACTCTAGTATCTCTGTCAAGAAAATTCCAATGGGGTTGTGAAGAGTCAAGACTGAAAACGACTTAAAAACAACTTCATGACATCAAGCCTGGCACTCTCTCCACTATTTCACCCCACTAGAGGATGGGGGACTTAATTTTGGCTGGGGAAAAGACAAGAGGTGAAACTAGACAGTGAAACTTACAGTCACAGCTTAGTAAGGCCCTGATTCATGAGTTAAGCTATGCTAAGCTAGAGGAATGACAATGATCGGGCATAAAAGGCATGCTCATCAAATTTTCAGATGACACTAAGCTGGGAGGGACAGCTAACACAGCAGAGGACAGAGGCAAGAGCCCAAAAGTTCTTGACAGGCTGGGGCAATGGGGTGAATCTAATAAGGTGAATTCAATAGGGATAAATGCAAAGGCTTATCCCTGTGTACAAAAAAAAAATGATCTTCCCAAGGAGAAAGCTGGGGAAGCAGGGTTGCACAGCAGTTTGTCGGAAAAAGAGCCAAGGAGTTTAGTGGCCTGCAAACTCAATGCCATGTTGGGCTGCATTGAGGGGTATAGCTTCCAGGAACAAGGGAACTTGGCCTTGCAGTACTATACTCTTTTCTTTTCTTTTTCCCTTTCTTTCAAAAACTTTTTTTTTTTCATTTAAAACCCTTACCATCCATCTTAGAATCAAGAACATGTATTGATTCCAAGGCAGAAGAACAGTAAGGGCTAAGTAATGGAGGTTAAGTGACTTGCCCAGGGTCACACAGTTAGAAAGTGTCTGAGATTATATTTGAACCCAGGACCTCTCATTTCCAGGCTTGGCTCTCAATCCACTGAGTCACCTAGCTGTCCCTTACTGTATTTATTTCTGATTAGATTACATTAGATTAAATTCTGATTAGATTAAACAGGATTATTGATATTCTGGAGGATATCCATAGAAGGACTATTAGGATCTGGTCTCAGGTACTTCCTAGCTTTGTGACCCTGGACAAGTCACTTAATCCCAATTGTCTACCCCTTACCACTCTTCTGCCTTGGAACTGATACTTACTATTGATTTTAATATGGAAGGTACAGTTTAAAAAAAAAAAGACTATTACGATAATGAAGAGCTTTTTCTAATCCAGGTCATATTAGGATAGGATATAGCAGTTTATGTGTAATATTGGCATGTGTGCCCAGCTGGCACTTGGGGAGCTGCTCTGTTCCCCCGCTTTCTAGTGCCAAGGACATTTTTTACATGGACCAGCCCTCTGTCCAGCCATGCAAAGCAAGCACTTCCTCCCTCTTCTCTCTCTGGTAATGTGGGAGTGTGTGTGTGTGTGTGTGTGTGTGTGTGTGTGACAGATAGCTTGAATTTGCCCTCTGGGCACTCGAACTCAAAAGCCTTTGCCAAGGCTAAACTATGGGAATTGAGGACATTTAGGCCAAAGAAGAAAAGGCTCAGGATGGCTGTGTTCAAGTACTTGTCTTGTTAAAGAAGGATTAAACTTGTTCTTCTTGTCCCCAGAGGGTAGAGCAGGAGCTATACAGGTGGGAATACCAAAAAATGGAAGGTAGAATTTGCTTGATGCCAGGAAAAAATTTCCCAATGTTAAGTGCCATCCAAAAGTGGAATAGGCTGCCTCAAGTGGTAGGAGGTCCCCTCCCTTATAAGCCTTTAGGCAGTTGCCCAATAATCACCTGGAGTTAGTTACCTTGTAGTGAGGATTCTTTTCAGTGATGGGTACAGGTGATCTCTGAGGTCCGTTCCAACTAGGAAATTCTGTGATTTGGGTTTGTATAGCACTCTATGGTTGCAAAATACATTAGATGTATTGAATCCTTTGATCCTTTCAACTGGTTTTTGGACCAGAGGCTAGTAAGGTCAGCACTATCTAGACTGAAATATGAAGGGCTAGAAGAAATTTCATATACAGCATGTCTTAAAAGTCTTAGTGTATCTATATCTGCATCTATGCCCATAGTTATACCTATGTCCATACCTACGCCCATATCCATATCTATATCCATACCCAAACTCATACTTATAACTATAGCTATACCTACGTCCATATTCATATCCATACTTATACCAATACCTATTCCTTTGTCGTTTAGTCATTGCAGTCATGTCTGACTCTTTGTGACTCAATTTTTTTTTTTTTTGGCAAAGATACTGGAGTGGTTGTTTGCCATTTCCTTGTCCAGCTCATTTTACAGATGAAGAAACTGAGGCAAACAGGGTTAAGTGACTTTCTCAGGGACACACAGCTAGTAAATGTCTGAGGCAAGATTTGAACTCAGAAAGATGAACGTTCCTGATTCCAAGCCCATTGCTCTATCCACTGCACTACCTAGCTGTCCATGTATGCATGTACACAGATATGTGTATATACTTCCCTTTCTGTGTGCCTCTTTCCCTCCTCCCAATTCTTTGCCTTTTACTTGTTTAGTTATTACTTTTTTTCTGTTAGTTGCTTATATTGTTTCTTTCCAGTATGATCTAAGTTTAAGCTCATTGAAGGCAGAGACTATTGTTTTTTCCGTCTTTGTATCATAGAATTGGTCCATATTCTATGCTTGTTGCATGGAGTTCAATTGTTTCTTGGATCATCAAGATGAAACCTTTTGCCACCTGTTGGTCAACCTTCCTTGATGAACCTCCACATACTTAACTGGTCTGGTCCTTGGAAAACAGACAAAGCCTGTCTTTTGTCCTCTGCTTGATATCTTTCCAGCTTGATGATAATAACAATAACTCCCAATTCTATGGCTTTAAGATTTACTAAGCACTTTTTTTGTGATAACTTTGTTGGTCGTGAAATTGTCACTATCCACATTTTACACATGGTTCCTCTGGGCTTCCATTTCCTTATCTGCTGAATGAGGAAATTACATGTGGCTTCCAAGGCCTCCTTCCAGCTCTAGGCCATGGCTCATGAGTTTCAGAGAAGGAAGGTTCCAAGCTGCCAGTGGGCACAAGAGCACCATTTTTAGACTTTGCTTGTAGCTTATCAGTCCCTTGACCTGGGTGGGGCAGATGGCATAAATACTATTGTTACTTCTCCTTAAAGAAAGAAACAGAGACCAAACTTTTATCTTCTGTCTCTATGGTGTATTGTGCCCCTTAGGAAAGGTAATGTTAGGAGTTTGGGTCTTCTCAGTAATGAGAGGATTGCATGGTTGGCAGTGGTATCAAATGGGAGAAGGAAAAGGTGAAAAGTTGAAGAGCTGTGGTTTTAAGAGGAAAAGCAAAGGCAGTTCCTTGTTTGGGAGTTGTGATCCTTACTTGTTATATATGACCTTAGGGAAGTCATTTTACTTCTCTGAGACTCAGGTTCCTCACTTATAAAATGGGAAGAAAATTTCCCTTATAGGGTTCTTTAGAGAAAAACACATTATAAACCCCAAGATGCCATAGAAATGTGGTATTGAAGCTATTTCATCATGGAGGCCAAATGAGGTTCCTAGGGAAGGTCAGCAGGAGCTTTCTTTGAGATGAGTTTCTTTTCCATGGGCAGAGCCCAAGCCTATGAATTGGATCTGCTTCCCACATGACCTTAGGCTATTTTAGTTTTTAATTATTAGATCTTAAAGCTCCCAGAACTCTACCTTAGCCCAGGAGAGGATCTTACTCTCCCTAAGCTCTGATACCTTTTTCTTTTTTCAACAATAGCTCTTAGGACCATGCTTTGCTCCATAAATGTTCATATGATGGAAATATTGTTTGAGAAGACCATAGGCATCAAGAGGGCTTGGCTACCACATCTGATTGTGATCTGCTCTATGACCTTCTTAGGGACATTCACTTCTGTTCCTATTTTTCCATCTTTAACAAAAGGAAAGTAGTGTCCAGCCCAACTGTATTTCTAAGGGCTATTAAGAGGAAAGATGAAAGAATATTCAGGAAACTCCTTAAAAGCAGTTAATGAATTTAAGTCACCGTTTCCTTTCTTCCTCCTTTCCTGTCTCCAGCTCTGCCTCATCCTTACAGATAAAGGCCTTTATCTATTCCTTCCCATCCCTACCCCATCCTACTTATATTATATTTTCTTTTCTGGATCACAGAGACTTGGCAAGGATTCTAGGACTCATGTTGGGTTCTGTGTCCTTAACTACCCTTTATAAACTATTTATCAACCCTGCCTCACCTCCAAGGTAAGAGTTGAACATTTGGTTTATGGAGGGGAATCCTAGCGCCAAGGGGGAGGAAGTTATTTAGCTAAGACAATGCAGTGACTAAGCATGGGAGCAAGGTGAAGGCATACAACGCACCCATCCTGAGATCTGTAATAACTGGACTTTATACTCATCTAAGTGGCTTTTATCCTAGGATCTCAAAGCACCTTTTATGCTAGTCACAGCCCCAGGAATTAGGTAATCAGTCTGTGTCATCATTTCAATTAGTAGGAGAAAGCAGAGACTAAAACTAGATCTGAGATACTTTCCCCCAAGGTGTCTATTGAGTCACTCATTTGGGCAAGGAACCCAGAACTCACCCAGTTCCTGGACCCCAAGTTCTAAAGTCTGGGGAGAGAGGTTATCTTGTGCCTGTTGGGGTTCAGGTTGGCAACAGCTAAAGTAGATTTGGAATCAGGAATTCAGGAGCCCTGGGTCCAAATCCCATTTCTATTACTTAATTCCTGGAGGACTCTAGAAGGCTCTCAAAGGGAATGAACCTCAGAGAGGGCCTGGGGGGAAAACTGACATTTTGTATTTTTCTAAGATCTACTTAGGATAGAAAGGAAAGAGGAAGTGAATGTCAGAATTAGTCACCCAATTTCCTTGGTAGCAGCATCAGGAGAAGTGGGAAAAAAATCTCTGAAAAAACTAGAGACCAGAAAGATCCAAGAAGCTCAGTACCTTGTGATGGAATTGAAAGATGAATGAAAAGTTCATAGCATCATGGGATTTAGAGCTTAAATGGACCGTGGGAATCATTTAATTCAACTCCCTTCATTTTATAGATGAAAACAATGGCCTGGAGTAATAAAGTGCCTGGCCCAGGGTCACCTAGGAGAGTTGAAGAAATGGACTTTCAACATACATGTTCTGATTCCAAATTCAATTTTGACTATACCATAGTACATAGACATTAATGAAGGAGAAATCCCTGGGTACAAATGGGAAGCTCTCCATGGGCAGGTACTGAGAAGGAACTGTGATTACTCTGCCTACAGAATCAGAATGACAGAGCTAGAAAGAATCTTAGTGATTATCTAGTCTAATTCCCTCATTTTTCAGGTGAGGAAATTGAGATCTAGAAGAGGGACAGTATTTGGCCAGTCACAACACTTTAAAGTGATGGAGTAAGGACCTGAATTTATTGTTGTTCAGTAGTTTCAGTCATGTGTGGCTCTTCATGTCCTCATTTGGGGTTTTCTTAGAAAGGATACTGCAATGGTTTTCTATTTCCTACTCCAGTTCATTTGGGGGAACTCAAGAACTCAAAAAACTCAAGAGGATTAAGTGACTTGCCCAGGTTCACATATCCAATAAGCATCCAAGGCCAGATTTGAACTCAGGAAGATGAGTCTTCCTGATTCTAGGCCCAGCATTCTATCCACTGTACCACCTAGCTGAATAAGACTTCAATACTTATCTTCTAATTCCCAGTTGAGTGACCTTTCTGTCCATCTGGCTGCTCATCATCAAAACAAGAAATAATGACTGAGTACCTACTATGTGTGTCAGAACTATGCTTTGGGGCAGCTAGATAGTACAGTGGATAGTGTGCCATGTCTTGAATAGGGAGGACCTGGGTTCAAAACTTGCTTTAGCACTTCCTAACTGTGACCTAGGCTAGTCAATTAACCCCAAATGCCTAGTCTTTACCACTCTTCTTCTGTAGAAGTGATACTTCTAAGACAGAAGATAAGGGTTTAAAAAGAAAAAGAAAACCATGCATGATGCTCTGAGGAAGATGAGAATCATCCATCTTTGGCATCTCATAATTGGGAGGTACTGTAGAGTTCTTCAGATTCAACTCCCTCAGTTTTACAGAAGAAGAAACAAGTTCAGAAATATTAAGAGACTTAACCAAGGTCACAGAGTGAGTTAGTAGCAGGGCCAGAATTTAAATTCTAATGTTCAAGTAGACAATACCTATGGTACTTGTTCTTAAGGAACCCCCAAACCCTCCATTCCTGATTTGGATGGCTAGGAGAGGGATCCTCTTCCAAATGCTGTGAGCATCAGTGACTCAGAAGAGAGAAACAAATGTTAGGCTGTTGTTCTCAGCAGATTGGGTAAGAGGCAACTGCCTTGGGAGACGGGGAGGAGGCTGGGGAAGTCGGGGGCAGAAGAAAATCTCAGATGTTGCATAAGGGAGAGTGGGAGTAGGGGAGGGTCCATTTTAATGAGTCGGCCAAAGAAGAAGAGTGGGCAGGCCTCAGTGGACAGATGACAGACAAAGCTGGTGATGACTGTGGATGGATCAAAGCTTGGCCCAGTGCATCATGCTCTGAGAACAGCGTTGGCTTCACCAAATCCCTGACTTTAGGACCTGGCTGGTTTTGATGTCACTACCTTGTTTCCCTTTTTCTCCTGCCCACCACCCCCAGCTTCCCTCTGACGAGTCTCATCCCACCCTAACATCACCCTCCACACCTTTTGCTTCCCACCACTGACTCAGGGTAGCTGGCTTGCTTTCAGTAGGACTGGTGATTTTTCGCTGCCTGTCATATAGGTTCCAAACTCTTTTGTCCAGTCTTCAGGGCCCTTGAGGGCTGATGTGTGCACCTTTAATTACCAACTTCATTTCTACTCACACCCTGACACTGGTCCTGAGTCTATAGTTCCAGCCAACTCTTCCTCATTATTCTCACATATGGGCTTTAATGCTGGCAAGTTGCCTACTATCTGTTGTGGAAGAGACTTTCCCCTCACCTCCTGAACCCCCATACCCTAATTCATGTCCTTCCCTTATTCAAAACCAAATCTAAAGGGGAAGCTGGGTTCAGTAGAATGAGAGCCAGGCCTAAAGATGGGAGGTCCTGGGTTCAAATCTGGATTTAGACATTTTCTAGTTGGGTGACCCTGGGCAAGTCACAACCCCCATTGCCTAGCCCTTACCAGTCTTCTGCCCTGGAACCAATACACAGTATTGATTCTAAGATGGAAGGTAAGGGTTAAAAAAAACCAATCTAAGAAATTTTCTTTAAGTTCAGCCTACTCTGATTGTTCTAGCTTCTATTCCAGTTTCTAGGGCCTTAGTTTTTCATCATATTAGTTTGCAGTTGTTCTCACATTACTTCCCTAAGGATTTTAACGTCTTTTTCTTATGAATTTCTTTTCCCCTAGACTGGGAACACCCCTAAACTAGGTGTTATATTTTCCTTTTCTTCTAAGAATCTGAGTCAAGGATCCATCTCTTGTGAAGTTTGTTGGTGATGTGTGTGTGCTTGAGTATTGGGTTAAATTATTCTGATTGGAGATGATGGAAACACTGCAGACAAGCTCAGGAGGGCTGGTGGAAAGCAAGTGGCCAATGGCAATTTTATTAAGGGAGGGGATATTTATAGGAATCTGAGTTGTTATCCAAACATATCCATCCACATGGTTATAGGCAATGTTTTCTTAGTAACAGATAGCCAATCATATCCTGTCATGGTATTGATCTATTGGGTATAGTCTCCATGGTGATTGGAGGATTCAAGGGTATCCATAAGATACATGAAAACATACTCATGATGACATCTCTTCTGTTATGATCTCCATTAGGGTCTCCAGGGATATGATACACAAACCTGTCGTAGGTTCATTCCTAGGGCAATCAGGCTTATTCAGTGGAGTCCAACAACTCAGGGGCCTATCGCTCTTCCTCTTCCTTTTTTTCTCTTAGAATTGATAAGTATCAGTTCTAAGGCAGAAGAATTAATTAATTAATTGGAATTAATTAACTTACCCGGGTTACACAACTGAGAATTATCTAAGGCCAGATTTGAATGTAGGACCTCCCATCTGTAAGCCTGACTCTCTATCTACTGAACCACCTATCTGCCCCTTGACTTACTTCTTGTGATAGAATTAGTTCCATTGTTTCATTTTTCAATCTTCCTCTTTCTATCCTTTCCCTATCAGCAGTCAGTCCTTCATCAGCACAGAAATGTGAGGTATCCTAAGACATGCTTCTTTTCCCTTTCCCCCATCATTACCTCTTCCCCAATCAATTTCACCTTACCTCCACCCCAACCCATCCTTATTTCCAGTACAAAAAAATCTTGAAAAATCACTTCCTTTCTCTGAATCTCAGCTTTTCCATCTATAGAATGGAGTTATTAAAGGTCAGTCCTTTATAACTCTATACTTATTTAATCTAAGAGGAGGGATGATGAGAAGATTATACATAAAAGAACAGGTAACTGAGAATGTTATCTACTAGTGAAGACTGATAGAAACTATCTTTGAGAAGAAATGGAAATGAAGGTTTAATACCAACATTATAAATAGAGAAGAATGTAAATCATCTCTAGTTGTTTTATTACTTCTAGAACAGAGATATCAAACTTCTCATTTGTGGCTACAAGCAGTCAGTAAAACTCCAGAGTACATTGGAACTAGTTTAAAATGTAATTGAGAAATGCTTCATAAAATAAACTAAAATGCAATACAACATAGATAATGTGAATTTGTGGTTTTCTAAGTCAATCTGGAGGGCAACAGAGCTCCTTTTCTCTTTGAATCTGATACCTCTGTTATAGAGAATGGTTTCTTGTCTTATCGTTTCTCCTCTGCCCTCGAAGCGACCACGAAGGGAAGTTCTGTGACTTCACCTTGCCTCATATGCTTTCTTCTCTAGCAAAAAGAAAAAAAATTCTGACACTGTGGTAGGTGCTATCAACAGTCTAGTAGCTTCAGTCAACATTTTCATTGCAACTACAGCAGATTAATCGGCAAACATTTGTTAAGCAGACACTGATGATCCTAGGCAAAAGTGAAATAGTCCATGCTCACAAAAGAACTTTCATTCTCTTGAATGAGTCAAGATACACTTATATAGGCATGTGAAAATATGCCCCAAATAAATACAGATCACATAGTCTTGCCAGGAGCAGGTTGGAGGGATGGAAGAAAGGAATTCAACCCATTCACAAGATTTTTAGCTGATGCCACACCAATTGCCTGTTTGACAAGCTCTAATCTTGTCCTTCAACCCTCTCCTTCCACTGGGTAATAGTTAATTCCCTGTGGTCACACCTATTTCATTTCTCCAGCATCCATGAGTGCTTCTCTACTCACCACCCCATAGGTACCAGGGAGTTCTGTTGTGCACTGAATGCTTTTAAATTTATTTCTTCTATGTATCTGCCCAGTTTGGGCCCTCTTGACCCAACCCTGAGCAGAAATCTGCTTTATAATATTCTTGACAAATGGCTTCTCGGTTCTTTGCTTAAAGACAAGCAGTGAAAAGGAACTTGACACTACATTGAACCTGTTCCACTTTTGTTATTATTATATTGTATTATTAGCCACCATTGTTATAATATAATGATTATTGTTATAATTGCTCTGATTTTGTCATATTGTTACACTTTTGTTATGATTATAATAACAATGTAACATATTATATCATTGTCATAATATAATGATTATTAGCTACTATTGTTAGGAAATTGTTCCTTTTATTGAGTCAAATGTGGCTTTCTGAAATTTCTCCCTTTTCCTCTTGGCTGTGCCCTTTGGAACTTCCAGAAAAATTCTAATCCATCCTCTATAAGGTAGTTCTTAGAATACCTAAAGTCAGCTATCATATCCTCCTGGAGTCTTCTCTCATGCAGGTTTAACATCCAAGGCAACTTCTTTTGCCTGATTCTTGTTATAGTGTGGCCTTTTTGCTCCTTACCCTATTACTGTGTTGGCAAACCTTGGCACAAGTGCAGGCACCTGCTGGAGAAGGCTTCTCTATTCCCTCTCTCATGGCGCCTGAAGACATTTCTCACATGACCTGCCCCTCTCCCCAGCAGCCCAATGGGAGTGCTTCCTTCTTCCCCTATCTGGGATAGGGGAGGGGACTCACATGGGCATGAGAGTTGCAATTTGGGCACTCAATCACTAAAAGGTTTGCCACAACTGCTCTATTGGATGACTTTCTCTGGAAGCCTTTTAACTTGTCAACCAAAAAGCGTTTATTAAACACCTACTATGTCAGATACTCACCAGCTGTGTGATCCTGGGGAAATCACTCAATCCTGTTTGCCTTGAATTCCTCTTTTATAAAAGGTGCCAGAGAAGGAAATGGAAAACCACTCTAGTATCTTTGCCAAGAAAATTTTCTAATGGGTTCACAAAGAGTTGGACATGATTGAACAATGATAATTATGTGTCAGGCACTGTGCAAAGTATCTGGGCTACAGAAGAAGGCAAAAGAGGCAGCTAGGTAGCACAGTGGAGAGGAAGTCAGGCCTAGAGAAGGGATGTTCTGGGTACAAATTTATCATGAGACACTTCCTACCTGTGTGACCCTGGGCAAGTCACTTAATCCCAAATGCTTTGCCCTTACTGCTCTTTCTGCCTTGGAAATAATACTTAATATAGATTCTAAGACAGAAGGTAAGGATTAAAAAAAAACAAAAAGAAAATGCCTGAAGTTAAAAGATGAAATGTCTTATGTGATGAATACCAGAGAGACCAGTATCCCTGGATGGAATAGTTCATGAAGGAACTTGAAAGGTAGGAGGGAGTTACCCACTTTTTCATTCTTTTTTAAAAATGCTTACCTTCTGTCTTAGAATCAATTCTGGAATTGGTTCTAAGGCAGAAGAGTGGTAAGGGTTAGGCAATGGGGATGAAGTGACTTGCCCAGGGTCACACAACTAGGAAGTGTTGAGGTCATATCTGAATCCAGGACCTTCCATCTCTGGGACCAGCTCTCAATCCACTGAGCCACTCAACTTCCTCCCCTGACTTTTTCATTCTTAGAAGGCAAAATCATATCTATCTAACCCAATCTAAATGCAAACTCTTCTGAAAAGAGGAGATTATATCTCAGTGCATCTAGGATGATGATTTTGTAATGCTGCAGTGGACATTGCTTCATTCTGTGGCATCTTCACTCTCACTCTTCTGAGATGGGTCCTGGCTTTCCTTTGGGCAAAGCCAAGCAGCCTGTATATGTATTTAATCAAAACTTGGGCCTCATTAAGACCATACTCTAACCCACTGAGCAACCTGGCCACTTGATCTATGTAGCACTTGGAACAACCACATGTGCAAATAGGCGCTTATTAAATGTATGATGAATATATAAATGATCAGTTGATTCATTTATTCATGTTTATGGTCACCACTCCTTTGTCCTAAGCCTGCCTCTTGGCTTTTGATTACAACACATTTCTGAAGCATCCCGGTGAAAGATATGGTGGTTACTATTCCCAAAGATAGTTTCAGTTCTCAAACTCTTTTTATAGTAGTGTGTCCTGACTTCTCTCTGTAGTCTATACTATCTTTTCTCATGCCATGCCTTCTATCAAAGGCTCAGAGTAGATAGAAATGATGCCACTTCCTCTACTTCTTTCACTTCTTCCTGGGAGTGAGGTATGATGTAGTATCATACTAGTAAATGTTTAATGATCAACTCTCTGAGGAAAAAAAGTACACATGGCACAGTTTTAATTTTATTCAGCCTTATTAACATTTTCTCCATCACTCTCTTAAACCTATACAATTTAAAAAAACAGCAAAACAAGCCCTGATATAGCTTTTGCTGTTTTTCAAGGTACAAATTGTTCCCAATGAAGTCTTAACATTTGGCTTTCCGCCCCTGAACGTGAGACACTTGATTCTTGGGGTGCTTCAGAGAATTGTCATCTATGCCCCACTTTAAAGAAGACAGAAGTCACTCTCAGCTCTCTGCCCAGGATGTAGTGGTCTTAGTTATAATACTGGCCCTGGTTGAAAGTGGGGACAAGATTGAAAAGAACTTCCATGTATGAGATTTTTTTAAAAGCAGGGTATGGCTAGGTGGTACAGTGGATAGAACATTGGGCTTAGATTCACCTTCCTGAGTTCAAATCTGGTCTCATACATTAGTTTTGTGACCCTGGGCAAGTCACCCTTCTGTTTGCCTTAATAAAATTTAAAAATAAAGAATGCACAGAAAAAAGTGTTCAGTATATTCCTAGATGACAGTTCTATAGAGTTCCTGTAGATATTTGGAGGCTCATTCCTATCATTGGAGGTACCATTCTGAGGGTAACATTGTTGAGGATAACAATAAGATTCCTTTGGTGCCTCAGAGACACAACACAGGGATAAATGGATCATGGAACTGACTCACCTTGGTGACTTCATGTTCTTAGATTATTGTCTGAGAATTCCAAAGTTATAAAAGTTCCTAGATGTTATAATGTTTATCCTCCCTGCCTTCATAAAAGTCAAGTCCCCTACCCATGCCATACCAGAAATGTAGGGCTCCCTCCTATATTTCATGCTCTCCAGGGAATTTTATTCTTTATCTTCCCTTATTCAATTGATCATCTTAGACATCTCCAGACATTCTGTGGACATTCTACTAGGACCACTAGATCTCCATTCCTCATTTCTCCCTCCCTATCACCACATCTGAGAATGGAGTTCTACTTCTGGAGCCACCCTATGCTTTGATAAATCAGCTTTGACTTTCCCCACCCTCCTTGGTTCCCAGTCTCTCTCTATACTTCTCCAGCCTCCTCCACCTTCTAGCTCTCCTTTAGGCATTGTCTTCCTCCATTAGACTATAAGTTCCTTTAGGGGAAGGCTTTGTCTTGCTTGCTTGTATTAGTATTACAAATGTTTAGTGTAGTACCTGCCAAGTAGTCAGTCAACAAGAGCCTACTAGGTGTGGGGCTCTGTGCCAAGGGCCAAGAACACATTTTGAAGCAAAAAGAAAAACCCCAGGGGCAGCTGGGTAGCTCAGTGGATTGAGAACCAGGCCTAGAGACGGGAGGTCCTAGGTTCTAATCTGACCTCAGCCACATCCTAGCTGTGTGACCCTGGGCAAGTCACTTGACCCCCATTGCCTAGCCCTTACCACTCTTCTGCCTTGGAGCCAATACACAGTACTGACTCCAAGACAGACGGTAAGGGTTAAAAAAAAAACAAACCCTGGGTGTCCATCAGTTGGGCATTGACTGAACAAATTGTGTTGTTGTTTGTACCACCACAACAAATTGTGGTATATGGTTGTAATGGAATGCTATTGTCCCATGAGAATAACAAACAGGATGAGTTCAGAAAAACCTGGAAAGATTTATATGAACAGATACAAAGTAAAATGAGTAGAACCAGGAGAACAGTGTATATGGTAACAGAAATACTGTATAATGATCAGTTGTGAAGGACTAAATTATTGTTAGAAAAACAAGGTTCTAAGATAACCCCAAGTAACTCATGATAAAAATAATATACACAGCCAAAGAAGGAACTATTGGAGTTTGATTAATCAAAGCATATTGCCTTTTATTTTATTTCCTTCATGAACTTTTATTGTATATGTGACAAATGACTTCTGTCTCAGCATGAAGGATATGGAAACATGTATTACATGAAAACACTGGTATGGTCTATATCAGACTATTTACAACTTTGATAGTAGGTGGAAGGAGGGAGGAAGAGAATCGAAATCACAAAATTTTAGAAAACAATTGTCAAAAATGATTTCTACATTTAATTCCTTCCTTCCTCCCTCCCCTCATCCCCATCCCCATATTTTCCAGCCCTCCCCTTCCTTCTCTCTCTCATCCAAATAATAATTTTCCTAGACAGGAAATTCTACTTTATGTCTAACCTCTATTATTCTCCATGGGAACATATACCTCAGTTTTGCTCTCAAGAAAAAAACAAAGCAGCATTCCCATCAAACCACTGAACCCTAACCATGCTTCTCCCATCCCAAAAGGACAGTCTTGGGGAAGTACACTGGATTTCAGTCAGGGGACTTTGGTTAGAATCCCAACTCTTCTATTTATAGCTATATGAGCTTCTTGATTCACTTAACCTCTCTGGGCCTCAGTTTCTCTAACTGTAAGAAAAGGAGTTGGATTAGATGACACTAAGGCTCCTTTCATTTCAAAACCCTCTAAGCTTATATGGCTCATTTGGGTCATCCTGGGTCTTGGGAAATTCAAATGCTTTTCAAGTTTGAGCAAGAAAGACTCATTTGAATATAAACTATTGAGCAGAGTAGATGAGGTTCCTTAAATGTTTCTTTTTTTTTTTAACCTTTATTTTTTGTCTTAGTAATAACTCTAAACCAGAAGAGCAAGAATGGAATTAAATGTAATTAAATGACTTATCCAAGGTCACACAGGTAGGAAGTGTCTGAAGACACATTTGAATCCAGGACATCTGGATTTAAATCTGGCACTCGGCTACCTAGCTGTGCCTACCCCTCCCCAAATCTTTCTGTTCAAACATCTCCAAACACTGTAACAAGGATGCAGTCTTTTGGACCACAGTTGACAGTAGCAACTGATAGTATTGCCCTCTATTTCCCTTAGTTGCTCTCTTGAGTTTTCTCTGGGCCTCAAAGTAATAGAGATGGCTAGGTGGGAAAATAAGAATTATAAAGGCAAATAGAAAAGGTGTGTTTTTCCTCCCAGCCTCAAGAAGAGTCAGTTGGAGGGCCTGATTATATGAACTAGATTGCTTGGGTGCTGGGGCAGCAAAGAGGTATATGGAATTTGATTACCCTAACTCAGCTAGGAGTGAGGACTGACAACAAATGGATGAGCTATACCTTTTGGGATATCTTCCCAGAAGCGTCTAGACCAGTGATGGGGAACCTTTTAGAGACCATGTGCTGTGCCCCATTTCCCTAGAGTGCCACCCTGCCCAGATTGAGTGCTGCCTCTTCCCTTACCCAGATAGAGGAGGGAGTAAGCATTCCCACTGAACTGCTGGGCAGAGGGGCAGAGAGATGTGGTGGAGAGTGGGAAGGGAGCAGCTCAGCCCAAGTCCCTCTGCCAAACTTTGGCAGGGGATGGCATGGGTGTTCATAAAGAGGGCTCTGTATACTGTCTGTGGCACATGTGCCATAGGATTGCCACCATGGCTCTAGACCTTTAGGTGTGCCCTTTGGATAGAGTTGGCTAAAACAAGAGAGCTGGAAATTTGCTAACTAGCTCAGTGGTATGTTGGCTCTGGCTCTTTCACTGTCCTGAACTATAATACTTTACTGAGGAAAGGGAAGGCTATAGCAATGATAAAGGTGAAGTAGTGATGGAGAAGAATGGTGGAGCTCCTAAGCTTCTGTGAGAGAGACCAGGATAATGTAGAGATGTGCAGAGACCAGAGAAAACAGGTGCTGAGTGTACTGAAGAAGTCTCAGTAGCAGATGAGAGCTCCAAAGTAAGGGGTGGGAGCAGAGATGAGTAGAACAAGGGACTTCAGATTTAAGAATCAGAAGATCTAGAACTGAGGGAGAAGAGACATACATAGGGCTACAATGTGAAGAAACAAAGTCAAACTGTGTCCTTTGCTGTTGCTGTGGGCTATGCATGTGTGCATTAAGTTAGCCATTTCTCTAGTCACCCCACCCCTCTATCCCCCCTTGAAGATATAAACTACAGTCCTCTCTCCTTGGAGCACAATCTTTTCCCATTCATTTCCCAAGAAATGGCAATACTAGCCTCTTTCACCTTTGCCTGAACTTGCTCCCTAGACCTTCCTTCAGGTGCCCCTTCCCCTCCCTTCTTCTTTTTGACCAACTGGGCTTCTCCAGCTACAATAGGACTCCGTGGGAGTCCTGGGAGGCTTTCATAAAGCACTACCTCAGCCTCCACCTCCTTCTCAGCCTTCTTAGTCTCCACCTCCACCTCTTCTTGTATATCAAAGGGAGTCCCAACTTAGCTATCAGTTCTAGGGGTTGGGCAAAGGGAAGGATCTAGGAGAAGATGCTTTCCAGTGTTGGAAAAAGGAAAGACAGTTATTAAATATTTCATACTCCAATAAAACTCTGTGTTCCCCCAAAGCCAAACCCCAGGGGCCTTTGAAGCCTGGACTTGACCTGCCTCTCCTTCTTTCTGTTTCATAGGAAACCAAGCTCTTTGGATTTTTGAGTTGTTCTGGGCAGCCCATTTCCCAGGACAGTATAATAACCCTAGAGGCTTCCTAAGGTTTAATAATGGCTAACATTAGTTTGAGACTTTAAAGTTCAACATGATCTTTATATGGATTTGATCTCTATAACTATCCTATAAGGTAGGTACAATTTTAAGCCCCATTTTATAGATGAGGAAACTGCATCAGAAAGAGGTGAAGTGACTTCCTTGGGGTCACTCAGCTGGTAGGTATCTGAGGCAGGATTTGAACTTAGGTCTTCCTTCTTCCAAGTCTATTGCATTATTCTCTATAGCTGCAAATAGGAAAGGACCTGGCTCCTTTTAGGAAACATTTAGGGAACAACAAAGCCTACATTTCTGTAGGATATTTCAAGAGAAGTGTGCAGTCTTCCCTTCCTAGCTGGTTTTCCCAGATGTTCATGAACTGGAGGGAAATGGGGGAAGGACCCTGTGTGATCTTAGGCAAGTCACTTCACCTCAGTCCTTGCTTATCTCCCTTTTCTTTGTTATCTGTAAATGGAGAGATCAGGCCTGGTGATCTTTATAGATGGTTTCTGATTTGAATCCTGTGATTCCGTTAGTCTTTCAGAGTTGGAATTAGGGCACTAGAGCAAAGAGGCAAGTCAGATCAGCCTTAATAAAATGGCTCACCCAACAGGGATTTCAATATGGGGTCATCTCCCCATCATCCACTCTGACTAGGGTGTCCAGTGGCATGGATAATCTCAATCAGAGGATGATTAAAAGTCTCTCTGTTTGGCTTGAGACTGCGTGAAATGAATTTCTCGCTACAACTTTACCCTTCTAATGGTGTTTGTTCAGGCTGAGACACATTAACCAAGATTGTATTTTCCATGCACAGGCTGACGGATGGCAGGAGAAACAGCCCCAGCAGCCTCCCTAAGGGCTGGGTGGCAGATGGAAGGACACCTTCCTGGGCCTCAGCATTGATCACAGCTCATCCACAGCAGGTCTTGTACTTCTGGGAATCTGAAGGCTGAATGTATGAGGATTCCAGTTAAACCTAAACTCCAAAATCATTTTTTGTTGCCTTCTATTTTCTTTGTACTTTTTACTTACCAATGTTTTTTTTTATCATCTCTGATCTCAAAGCATTCTTGTTCTATCAATGAGAGCTTGTCAAGTCAAAGTTGGCACTAGGGCAGCTATGTGATTCAGGGGATAGTATGTCCAGACCAGAGTCAAGAAGACTCATCTACCTGAGTTCAAATCTGGCCTCAGACACTCATTAGCTGTGTGACCCTGGGCAAGTCACTTAATCCTGTTTGCTTCTGAGAGGGAGAGGAAAATGACACACCACTCCAGTATCTTTGCCAAGAAAACCCCAAATGTGATCAGGAAGTGTTGGACATTACTAAAAAAACAAACAAATCAGAGATGATTATCTTGAATGATCTAGATTAGATAAGAAACCTGAGATTTAGGAAGATCTTGAATTGAAGTAGGCAGATCACTTGGTTTAGAAGTCAGGAGACCTTGTCTAATTCTGACTTTGGCAATCAATAAACATTTAAGTGCCTACAACATTGAGACTGGATAAGAAACTTCTCTCTGGCTCTGTTTCCTTATCTGTAAAGGGGATTGAACTAGATGGACCACAAGGACACTTCCAGTTCCATTATTGGGTGATTCAATTCATTCAACATTAAATGTCCATTACATGAAAAGCAGCATTGTCTAGTGGATAGAGAGCTAGCTTTGCAATCAGGAATAGCTAGGTCCAAGCCCTGTCTTAGACCTATTAGCCCTGTGACTCAGGGAGATCTCTTAGCATTTCAGGGTTAAGACTTTAAGTTGAGAAACAGCTTCCACTCTATGGAGGTTATTTCTGTACCCAAGGAATTCCCTATATGGATGAGGTCACAGGTCTGGACTCCAGTCCCCCAAAGTATAAGGACAAAGTCACATAATTAAATCACATAAAGCTGGAATTAGAGCCTAGTTTTCCTGCCCCTCCCTCTCTAGTTTAGTACAGAACTCCTTCTTCCATAGCAGATGTCAAAATTAACATGCATCAAGCACTTATGATATAATAGAAAAAGGGCTAGAAGGAGTCAGAACTGTGTTCTTCTGGCTCTTCTATTTAAATCAGCTATGTGATATTACACAAATCCCTTTATTCTTCTAGGCCTTAATTTCCCATCTATAAAACAAGGGAGGGGGAATTGGAAAAAATAATCTCTAAGATTCCTTCAAGGATTTAAGTTTCTATGATACTTCCCATTTCCATATCATTAGAGAGCTTACAGGACCTTTCCTCACAGTCACTGAAGATAAGAAGCAGCACAGATATTATTATGCCCATTTTACAGATAAGGAAACTAGGACTCATAGCTATGAAATAGTTTTCATACCTTCACAAAGCTAGTAAGCACCACATTTTGCACGTGATTCCAGGACTTCAATGCTCTTTTCCTTTAGGCAGCTTTGGGGAGGGGGGTGAGAGGGGTAGAGTGGGAGGTGGGAATTTACAGTCCTTATAGAGAAGAAAAGGCCAGGGAGGCAAGATTGAAAAAAATAAATTCATTAATTTTTGCAAGCATTAGTTTGTTTCTCCCTGCCTCTACCCTTAGTTGAACAACAACAACAACAACAACAAACAAAAACTCTTATAAAGAACAAATAAGCAAAATCCAGCAAAACAAATTCCCACATTTGCCATGTCCAAAAATATGGGGACTCATTCTATAAACTAAGTCCATCAGCAATCTGGCAGGAGCTGGGTGACATGTTTCATGTCAGTTCTGTGGACTTGTGGCTTATCATAGAATTGATCAGTGTTTCAAAGTTTTTTCTCTATAAACTTAATGTCATCACACAAATTGGCTTCCTAGTTCTGCTCAGTTCACTCTGAATTCATTTATAGAGGTCTTCCCAGTTTTGTCTGAAACTATTTCATTATTTCTTATGGTCTGATAATAATATTTTATTACATTCATTATGGTTTCATAATTCATTTAGCTATTTTCCAATAGAAGGCCAGCCCCTTAGTTCCCAAATACTACTAGAAATATTTTTGAACATATGTATCTATCTCTCTCCCTCTCTCTCTCTCTCTCTCTCTCTCTCATTCTAAGTGTTTTGGGAATATAGGCCTAATAGTAGTATTTGCTGGATCCATTGCCTTTTAGGCCATAGCTCCACACTGCTTTCCAGAGTGACCAAAACAGTAATAAATCTATCGATGATGCACTAGTGTATCTGTTTTCCTACAGCCCCAGGAGGGAACATTTCCCCAGAAGTTTGCAAAGGAACCCGTCACTCTCAGAACTCTTTGCTGGGGAAAGATGGTGAGGATTTGCCTCATCTCTGCAAGGGTAACTCATTGAATCTTAGTTCCAGACCAGATGGGATGGGTGAAAGCATCTTACCATCTCCCCACCCCAAGCCCCCCAGGCTGGAGAACAACAAGAGGCCCTCCACTTCCAATAAAACCAACTCATTTCCTAAATCTGTCTTTCCAGATGGCCCTAAAAGCCTAATCAAAGCCAGATTCCCTTCCCTTGGCCCCTTCCTTTCCTGTGCTGCCTGGCTAATAGCCCTTCCTCAGCCTTACTGGCTCTGGGGTCCCCTTTAACCATTTAATGTCTGACTTCTACTACATCAGAAGTACTTTTGAGTTGTCACCCTTCACTTTACTAAACTGAAGTCATGGAGACCATCTGGCGAAGACCTCCCCAGAGCCAAGCACAGTGTAATGGAAAAAGCATTCAACTGGGAATTAGGAAATAGACTCTTAGTCTTGACTCAATCACCAATTTACTCTGTATTTTAAGTTAAGTTGGGCCATCTCTGTGCCTTTGTTTACCGATCTTTCATAAAGGAATAGTAATTCCTGTCCTATTTACTTCAAAGTGGTACTGTAAGCAAAGTTCTGGCTAGGACCTTTTGTACAGGGACAAATATCACAAGTCATATCAGGGGCAAAAGACATCGAGCGAGTCCACTGTTGAGAGAAGTGGTGTGTGGTGTGTGGAGGGATTCTCACTATGACCTAGTTTTATAGGTGATGGAGCTAAAGACCTTAGAAGTGGTGACATCCAAACCAGCTTAGAAAGAAGTGACTTTCCCAAGATGACCAAGGTCATGTGTGGCAAAGTTAAGATTGGTATCCACATCCTCTGTTTCCAAATTTAGTATTCTTTCCACTGTGCTGGTTGACTTCCCAAATTAATGTCCAATTTTAACCAATTATTTTTGCTAATGTGATGCTAAGCTCTATGGTTTCTAAATTGTTGGATTTCAAGTCCTAGTGTGTTTTCAAAATTCAGCAACTTCTAAATTTCTTATATTGGGAAAAAGCTTTAATCACTCTGCCCTAATAATGGCTCCGAGTGTGACACTCAAATAAGGCCAGAAAGGATAATGGGCTGAGAAAAATATAAAGTACCATAGAGATTGCATCATCATTATTTTTTATTGTTAATTATTATATCAGACTAAGGATAGAGAGATGTGTGTGTGTGTGTGTGTGTGTGTGTGCGTGTGTGTGTGTGTGTGTGTGTGTGTGTGTGTGTTGGGTAGAGTAGGTTGAGGGAAGAGGATGCTTATTTGAACAAGGTGATACATGACTAACCCAAGGCTTCTGAGTATCTCAGGAGCAGAGAGACCTTAATAATTTCTGAACTCTGGATCAAAATGGGACGAGACACTACTTGAGTGTCTCCTTGGAAGTCAAAGAGCCCAATCCATGAAGAGGGTCACAGAAAGGACCCCATGAAGAAAAGCGAAGGGCCACAAGGTCATTTGATATAGAAGGGAAAAGACTAAGAAGTGGTTTGCGATTCTCCTATATAATTTTCAGTGTTTCAAAATATCTATGTTCTCCTCTGCATGCACATTCCTTCCATGAATACAGATCTCAACTCTTCTACATCTCGGCCAGTGGTTTTCATGTTGCTGTGCAAAAGCAATCATTGCCTGGTGATGCAGCTCTGTTGGACCTAGATGGGTTATAATCTATCATGTCATAATATCATATCATAATCTATCATTGGGCCTGAACTTAATCTCTCTATCTCTATTTCTAGCTACCTCTTACTTCCCCCTCTCTATCTGTATCCCTTGATACATATAAAACATATAAATTACATTTTGCATATGCTTTAAAACTATAAAATTGCTATGTAATATTAGAGGTAATATAATATAATATATATTATGCTATGCATTATATATATATATAATGTTTTAGAATCTATACTGTGTATTGGTTCTAAGGCAGAAGAGCATTAAGGGCTAGGCAATGAGGGTGAAGTGACTTGCCCAGGGTCACACAGCTAGGAAGTGTCTGAAACCAGATTTGAACCTAGAATTTCCTGTCTCTAGGCCTGGCTCTCAAGTGTCTAGGACTTGGCTAGTAAGTGTCTGAGGCCCAATTTGAACTCAGGTTTTTTGAGTTGAGGCCTAGCACTTTTTTCAATGAGCCATGTAGCTTCTTCTCTCTCTCTCTCCCTCTCCCCCTCTGTCCTCTCCCCCCACCCCTTTCTTTCTCTGGCTCTGTCTCTGTCTCCCTCCCTCTCCCTCTCTATCTCCCTGTTTCTCTATCTCTCTCTCCCCTGCTCTCCTCTCCCTCTCTCCCCTCTCGTCTCTCTCTGTCTCTCTTTCTGCATATATGTGTATATTATATATAATATTTTATATGTATGTATTTACAAAGTACTTCAAAAATTTTAGTGCAGTTTTAAGCTACCGAATCTTAAACTGATGAGTGTTCTACCAAAACTTGTGCTCTGATGAAGAAATATTGAGGACTTGGGGTTACTTTCATACCAAGGTGAGGCATTCAAGTAGGACTCCAGCAGAAGATGATTCAATTTCCAAATATTCAATTAGTGGAGTTAAAAAGTGAGACATTGCATTGCCTTCTTTGAAGCGTGAATATGATGCAGGATTAAATGCTACCGGAAGGAATGGAGTTGGCTAGATATAAAGGGGAATCTCCTAATGTAAGACTTAGAATTGGTTTGACTAAATATAGGAATTAAAATAATTGAATTGTGGTTACTGTTATAAAAATAATTAACTTCTTCTCCAGTCAAAATGACTGTAAGCAGCTTTTATTTACAACAAAGTAGAGATATGAAATATAGGAAAGAGGTAGAAAAAAAATCACCTAGTTCCTCCCTGAAGAGCCAAGGAAAAGACTCCCTCAATCTTCTCTGACTCCCCTTTTATAGTCCTTTTTCCATGTCACTTCTTTTCTCTCCTCCACTTCACAGGAACCAATCACAGCCTCCCAATCTGTTTAGCACTGCCCAAGGGGCACTGGGTGTGAACTCTCTTACTTAGTGACCTACTAAGTGATAAGTAGGGGCACTTCAAATTCTTGATTAATTAAATTAAGGGTTGCTGATTGATTATATTAAAAATAAACAGAGTCTAATTTTCTTTTCACACTAACTATATGAGGTCTTCGAAGGATTTCTTTGAAAGCAGTCTTTAAAAATTATCTTACTATCATCACCACCAAGACTCCAATCCTTTACTTAAAAAAAAAATCCTTACCTTCTGTCTTAATAGCTATTCTAATGCAGAAGAGTGTCAAGGGTTAGGTAACTGGAGCTAAGTGACTTGCCCAGGGACATACAGCTAGGAAGTATCTGAGGCCAGTTTTGGACTCAGGCTTTCCCGACTTAGATCTGGCTCTCTATCTGCTGAACCACCTAGATACTCCAAGCCATTACTTTTTTTTTTAAACCCTTACCTTCTTTTTTTTTGAATCAATACTAGTATTGGTTCTGAGACAGAAGAGTGGTAAGGTCTAGGCAATGAGGATTAAGTGATTTGTCCAGGGGTCACACAACTAGGAAGTATCTGGGATTAGATTTGAACCCAGACCCTCCCAACTCCAGGCTTGGTGCTTTGTCCACTGGATGCCCCAAAACTTTCCTTTTTATATATAACTTTAGAGCTTTTGAAGCCCTTTCATTATCTCAACCAATCCTTGCAATAAACTTGTGATTAATATAATATAATATTATATTAGTTGAGCAGGTGCTGCATGTATTTCAAAGGAAGTCTGTCAACCAGCATTTATTAAGCAATTATATTATGTGCCATGAATTGTGCTAGGAGCCAGGGACAGACCAGAAGCAAGCTGGGGTTAACACTGACTATTAACAAGGCATATTCCTATGGTGAGATGGAGGTGCACCAAAGGAAGATCTGAGAACACATTTATAACTTGCTTTAATAATAATTTCATCCTTCCGAAAGAGAGGAATTGCCATTCATGGCCTGATTCTGAGGCTCTAGTTGCTAAAATGCATTTAAATGATAGGAACTTTGTGGGGGCAGTGACTGTTCTCAAAATCCATTATAGAGGAGAAAAGGAAAGGCAGGAATGATGAATGCCTCTGATTTGGGAAGAGGAGATTTCAAAAGGGTCAAAGAAAGGTTAGGTATGATCCTCTAGCCTAAAGTTCTACAGGGGGAGTCAGTCTAGGAGCACAGGCGTGCTGGGGAATATTTAACAACAGCCTCTCTTCTTCTAAATGGCTACACCACACACTTTTAAATTTAATCTACATTATTAACATTTTCTCCATCAATTCCTTAAGTCCAGCCAATCAACAAAATAATAAATCAAACCCCGATTTGTAACATTTGCCAACTTCTGATGGGTAAATGCTAACACTGAAAATTTAATTCTGCTCTCCCAATCTGAGCTTGTTCTAGTACCCCCTGGATTCTCTGAGGAAGAGTTGAATAATTCCAGTGAATGAGGAAAAAAAATCTATTGAATGAGAAAGAGAGGAATTGTTTAAAGAGACTTTTCTGTCATGTGGATAGAGTTGGACTGGAGTCAAGAAGACTTGAGTTTAAATCCTGACTTAGATTAGTGATCCTCATCTGTAAAATGGGCATAATCATAGTGCCTACTTCACAGGATTATTGTGGGAGATGTACAAGATAATATATGTAACATGCTTTGCAAATCTTGAAGATAAATACTAGTCCCCAGGGATTTTACTGACCAATTTTGATTTTAAAATGTTTAAAAGATGGGACACAAAGAAAAAAATGCAAGCTGGATATAATAGCATGGCAAATCCTGTAAGAAAGGTGGCAGAAATGAACTTAAAAGTAGTGGTGAATGATTAGGGCAACAAGAAAGCTTTAAAAAAACCCAAAAAAACTACATTGAGAAAAAAGAAGAGGATGATGGTGAGAAAAGTCTGAACTGCTCACCTAAGAAGAATGATCCTTCAACTAGAAATGACAGAATAAAAAGAGTTAATATAGGAAACTGAATAATAGGAAATTGAGACACGGGATCAATAAGGGGATAAGAAAGAACCTAGTTGCCTATTCCAGTGACCAGGTCTAGATAAACCAATTCCAAGGATGTGAAAGAAGTGCCAGTTGTGAGTTGAGTCAATGTCAATAGCCTTTTGTTGATCATGGAGAATATGAAAGGTTCTGCAAGCCTGGAGGAAGGCCAATTTTAGATTGATTTCAAATGAAAGGAAAGAATGGGGCCTGCAAATCCTTAGGCCAGGGCCTTTGACTGATTCCTTGAAAAAATTCTAAAATATATTATTAAAGGAATGGTTTCTGAACATCTAGGAAAGGCACTAGGAGATCATTACCAGTGAAACATCTTGCTAAACTAACCCAATTTCCTTTGTTGAAAAGTTAGGATGTGGGTGGACTGGGGAAACTTCAGCAAAACATTTTACAAAGCATCTCATGTTCCCTATGGATGATATGAAGAAATGAGACAAATAATAATACTGTGGTATGAATTTGGCTAGGTGGCACAGTGGATAGAGTATCAGGCCTAGAATCAGGAAGATTTCATCTTCCTAAATTCATTCTGGCCTCAGACACTTATTAACTGCATGATCCTGGACAAGTCACTTAATCCTGTTTGCCTCAGTTTTCTCATCTGTAAAATGAGCTGGAGAAAAAATGGCAAATTGTTCCAGAATCTTTTCCAAGGAAATCCAAAATAGAGCCACCAAGGGTCAGATATGACTGAATGACAACAAATATGGGTTCGACTTGGAGGAAGGTCTCTAATAATATGTCCTGAGTGTTTAACCTCAGTCTTGTTACTAAACATTTTAACCAATAGTTTGGATGAATGAATTTGCAGTTGATACATTGGGTAGTAATAACAGTATTTGTAAAACATCTTAAAGTTTGTGAAACACTTTATATCTTATCTCATTTGCTTTGCACAATAAACCTGTGAGCTAGGAGCCATTATTACGTTTACTTTACAGATAAGGAAACTGAGGCTGAGAGGGTCTCAGGGCCATACAACTAGTGAGTATCTAAGGCAGGATTTGAACTCAGGTCTTCCTGCTACCCTACAACTGGGGTGCACTGATTCCAAAATATCTCAACCATTTTTACTGATAGGTTAAATCCAAAGGGATACAACTTCATAGAGGTGAATATAATAAAGTCATCCACATGGATTAAAACATAAATTTCAAAAGAACAAGATGGAACAGGTATACCTAGAAAACAGTTTGTCTGAAGAAAAATCTTGCAGTTTTAATGGATTGTAAACTCAAAAAAGGAAGTAAAGCTATAAATTAGCTGGAAAAAGTCATGGGATCATATTTAGAGAAGCATAGTGTCCAAGACGAGGGAGTGTCTTAGTCAGACTACATATGCAGCATGGTGTTTAGGACGGGGTATCACTTTTTAGATAGGACATGGATAACCTGGAAAGTGTCTATCAAAGCACACAAGATGGCGGAGGGACTCATAACCAGGCCAAAAGAGAATAAGTTGGAGGAAATGGAGGAAGGAAGACTTTTTTTCCTTAAGTAAATGTGGTAGTTGTGTGAAATGATAGCTGTCCTTACATTTTTGAAAGGCTCATGGATTAGATTTACTCTGCCTGGTCCCAGAGGATAGATAGAGAAGTAATGGGTAGTGTTGCGAAAAAAGGCAGATTTGGGCTTGATATTAGGAAAAACTTCCTAAAAATATGACCAGTCTTGGAGATTTCCATTTATTAGAGCAAATCCTTTGCTGGGTATGTGGTAGAGGGGATTCTTCTTCATGTATTGATTTGTTCCAGATGGTCTTTGTGGTTATCTCCAACTCTGAGACAGCATTTTTATGATACATGTGTTAAAGATGAGAAAACTGGCTTTGAAAGAGGTAAAATAATTTCCCCACTATATTTCATGACTATCACATGGCAGAGATGCAACTGAAATGCAGTCTCATCTGCATCAGTCACATGCCCTTTCTCTTGGAGTTCAGTTTCCTGATCTGTAAAATGGGGATAGGGTGGGGGTGTCCAAGGACCTTCTGGCTTTGTAAAGTCTATGATTTAATGACTCTCAATTCCATATCTAGTGCTTTCTGTGCCAAATTAAAGCAAGGCAATCGCATTTATTAAGGGCCTACTATGTGCCAGAATCCGTGTTACATTTCAAGGATAACAAAGAAAGGTGAAAGCAGTCCCTGTTGTGAAGGAGCTCACAGTCTAACTGGAGAGACAACATGCAAATGTCTGTACAAACACAATATGTAGAGGATAAATTAGAGGGAATCAAGAGGGAAAGTGCTCACCATCAGAGGCGATTGGGAAAGGCTTCTTGCAGAAGGTGGGCATTTATTAGAGATCTAAAGAAAGCCTAAGAAGGCAGGAGGTGGAGATGAGGGAGGAGGGAGAACATTCCAGGCATGGAGGGACAGCCAGTGAAAATGTCTAGAGAGAATGTCCTGGGCTGTTAACTTGGAAAAACACAGCACCACTAATATGGTCAGAAAAAACAAATCTTTAATAAGGTAAGAGACAAGTTTGTAATATTCAGTTGCCATAGAGAATCAAAGGGCTTAAAAAACCACACTGAGCCAAAGGCTCTAGGGCTCTGGGAACAGTGTCTCTGAGAGAATCCACCACCAAAGATGATTCTCCAAAGAGTAACAGAACTTGGGGGTCTTATAAACCTTTTGGGGGGGAACAAGAGCAAGAAAGAATGATTGACTAGCTCTATATTGGGTACAAGGAAGAGAGGAGCTCAGAGCATGATGGACAAGAAAAGGCTGATGTTTTGTACTAGCTACAAAAAGAAGTTTCCAGCAAGAGGCTTGATTACCTAGTTAATGTTGAGAAGCTTTTAAAATTAAACTAGGATACCTAGGGCTTGACTGACTACTAATCTTATCTGAACTGCGATCAAGAAGTACCTCAAAGTCTATTGTTCAGTTCAGAGATAGGGCCAGTCAAGTCACTCAGGTCAGTCAGGGGCTTCCCCCAAGGAGAGTTCCTAAAGGACAAGGGGCAAAACTTGAGTTTTCCAGAAATAGAGTTGACAGTAGGAAGACAGCATGGCGGCCAGTGCCATTGGACTGTAGAACATCGCCTCTTGAAATGATTTTCATGTCTAGGAAGGGGTAAGGGGTGGAGGGATTGAGAGGCAGTGGATGGTGCATCTTGACAAAATTCCCTCCCACCTTTGACCCCCTTCCTTCCCCAATTCCATTCTATTTTCCCCTGGGTTTAACTACCACAGACAGAATTGTTGCTCTTTTTGAGCAGTGGCAAAGAGACATCTTGTGGTACATGCTAGGAACAGCAGTTGTTTCTTAAGGAAGGAACCCTATGACAACACTTCAACCCCATGGCATTTGGAAGTTTCTCTTGCATTATATATCTTGTTTTTTGTTTTTATTTTTAACCCTCACTGGTCCTAGAATGAATATTGTGTATTGGTTCCAAGGCAAAAGAGCAGTAAGGACCAAGCAGAGGGAGTTAAGTGACTTGCCCAGGGTCACAAAGCTGGGAAGGGACTGAGGTCAAGTTTGAACCCAGGACAAGATGGTGGAGGGACTCATAACCAATCCAAAAGAGAATAAGTTGAAGGAAATGGAGGAAGGAAGACTTTTTTTCCCTAAATAAATGTGATAGTTGTGTGAAATGATAGTTGTCCTTACATATTTGAAAGGCTCATGAAAGATAGATTAGATTTACCTGTCTCTAGGCCTGGCTTTCCATCCACTGAGCCACTTAGCTGCTCCTGAGGATGTTTTTTTTTTCTTTTCCTGGCATGACTTTTTAAACATTTTTTTTAGTCTAGTATAACTTAAAAAAACTTTTTTTTTCTTGGCTTCATGATTCTTATTGTCTCTCCTCTTCCTTCCCCATTCTCGGAGTTGACAAACAATTTCACTGGGTTCTAGATATATTATCCCTCAAAAACCATTTCCATATAATTCATTTTTGTAATAGAGTAGTCTTTTAAAACCCAAACCTCAAGTCCTATACTGAGGATGTATTTAAAAGAATTTTTTAAAAGAAGATTTGTCCTGGCAAAGACTCGGTATTTTCTAGTGCAATATCTTCATTTTTTGAATAAGGACACCAAGACCCAGGTGTGCAGTTGTCCAGACAAATTCATTGTCGTTCAGTTGGTGTTTTCTTGGCAAGGATACTGTAGTGACTTGCCATTTCCTTTTACAGGGGATCCTTTTTTAGACAATCAGAAGTTAAGTGACTTACCCAGGGTCACAGAGCTAGGAAGTTCCTGAATCCATTTTTGAACCCAGAGCTTCCTGACTCTAGACCAAGTCCTCTATCCACTGAGCCACCCAACTGCTTCCTGATCTAAGTAAGAGCAAGATTCCTTTATTATCATTTATGAAGGTCCAACTCTGTTTACATATTGTGCTGGGAGCAAGAAGAGGTATAGAGTTTAGAAAACAATTCTGGGTTCAAATCTGGCCTCAAATCTGGCCTCAGATAACTTCCTAACTTTGTGACACTGGGCAAGTCACTTAACAGTGGTTGCCTAGCCCTTACTGTTCTTCTGTTTTAGAATTAACACTAAGAGAGATGGTGAATTAAAAAAAAAAAAGAAATGCATTGGTAGGGGGAGTTTTTCATGAGGCATTCCCTATTCCAAAGAAATTATGAATCTATTTTTTAAAAATTGAAGACAAAAATGTGTTAGATGTACATGATTGTCTTGTATCTATTTTTACTATATATCTTTATGTGTACATGTGCACTCCCCTGGCTAGACGTAGCTCCTTTAGAGCAGGGATAATTTTCAATTTTGTATCTTCATCACCTCAGGCAGCACCTGGCACATAGTAGGCACTTAAATGCTTACAGATTTGCTTGTTTAAGATCTCCAGTACCTAGCAGAAGGCTTGGCATATAATGAGCATTTAATATGTTTATAGACGGACTGTTTTTGTTACATGTCTGCAGATGTACACATTTGTGAGGATGTAATGTGACTGTCTGGATGTTAGTGAATGTGTGTGGCACAGGGCTCAGGTCTGTTCTCATTAGCCCTGGCTAGGTGCCCAGCTCTAGTTCTCTGGGCTTCCACTTCCCATGTCACACTGATGATGCATGTCTTTGCTATGGATAGTCACTCATTCATAGGACAAACATGAAATGAAAGCCTAGTCTTTGTAAGGAAGTATGGGAAGTTCCTCTTTTCTTGAAGTTTACCATTTAGAAGAGGTGATAAGAAATGCACTTACTAATAATCATGTAAGACTGAACATTAAATGCCCCATAAAGGCATGAAAAAGGTGCTCCGAAATCTTTGGAGGATGAGAAGGCCTCTGACTAGACTCAGGAGTGAACCTTACATCATCAGTAAGACCATACGTTAATGCTGAATGAATTTTCCATGCATGAGTGGAAGGAAGAGCATCATAGATTAGTACCAATTTCTCCCATTTAACAGGTGAAGAAACTAAAGCCCAGAGAGTATAAATGACCTGTCCAGGATTGCACAAGAAGAGACAGGATCCTTCTAACCCAACTCTCCTGACTCTAATGCCAGTGCCCTTTCTACTCTTCCTACACTCTGGTATGGTGGCTAAGACAAACTTAATGCATATTTCTCCCCCACCACAACAATCTGCCCTGGCGGGGAGAGAGGAGTGTTTAGTGGGTCCATGGGGAAATTTTACCTAGGACCAAGTGTCAGCCCTGAGAGCACAGAGTGCTTACATACTGATCTTTCTGGGAGGATATGTTAGATATCATTGGAAACATAGTGAAAAGAGGATTGGAAACAGGACTCAGAAGTTGGGAGTCCTGGTCTTGGCTCTGTCACAGTCACTGGATTAATGTAGGTAAACTGAAGGCTCCTGGAATCTTAGAAATATAAGGGACCTCAGAGGCTAGTTGTGTAATCTAGCCTCTACCTAAAGGGATGAATTGTCCTTACAATATTCCTACTAGTCAGCCTCTCCTTTAAGACCTCCAAAGATAGGAACTCACTAACTTCTAAGGAAGCTCATTCCACTGTTGGCCAAGAGTGAAGGTTATATTTAACTGAGATTAGCCTCCTTGGAAGATCCATTATTGCCCTATAATTGTATTAGGAAGGTGCAAGGCTAAGTACAAAGGGGTGGGAGGAGAAGATGCAAAGAGAGATAGGAACCAGCCCCTTCCTCAAGGATCTCTGCCTCTTTGTCTGTTTCTGTCTCTCCCTCTCTCTATCTCTGTCTCTTTCTCTCTCCTCCCCTCCCCTCATGCCACGGAGTCAATAAGCAAGCATTTTATTAAACATCTTTGATGTGCCAGGAACTGAGCCTACAAAGATGAGGATGAAACATTCCAGAGGTCAGATTCTCTGCTACCTCCCTCAACCTGAACTGGAGCAGAACACCCTTGATTGATTCCCAAAGCTTCAAGGGCACATTCCTAGGAGACCAGGACACTGGACAAGATGGCTAAGGGATAAAACCAAAGTGATTGCCTTTTCTCCCATTCCTTCTTTTGGAAAAACACAGTTCCTTCCCCAGGCCCTTTCTTAATTGCCCCATTGTCCGGGGGAGGGGGGGGAGAGACTGGTCCCAACTGGAGTGTGTGTGTGTGTGTGTGTGTGTGTGTGTGTGTGTGTGTGTGCATATACACCATGATTGTAAGACACTCTGATTGTACCCCCAGCTGAATAGACTGACAAGACATATCCTCAGCTGAGTCATTTGAGCTTCTGGGCATCCATCCATTCCTCTTCCTGATCCCTGACAATGTACCGGCTTATCCTTGAGCCATCTTGACCTCATTTCACTTACTTCACCCTTCAGCTGTCATCTCAATAGGAATAATTCCCCAATCCCAATATCCAGCCCTGACATGTCTCTGAAGCTCCAGACTCACATCTCCTAATTCTTAGTGGGCATCTCCCTACGTATATACCCCTGGGCACGTTCAAAATGAAATCATCATCTTTCTACCAACTCAACTCTTCCCTTCCCTTCTTCATTTCTGTTTCTGGCCACAACCTCCAAATCATTCAGGATCAAAAACTCGGCGTCATCTTTAAGTCCTCCTCCCTCAGCCCCCACATCCCATCAATTATCATATTCTGCCATTTTGACTGCAAACCATCTCTTGCATCATTCCCAGCTTTTGACCCACCCCAACACATGCTCTCATGTCTCTCATCCAGATTATTGCAGTAACCTACTAACTTGACTTTGTGAGAATTTATTTTTCATATGCTGTATTAATTCTAATCAGGTCTCTGGAGTAGAAAGACCCTAATCCCTGTATATTAGAGAGAATTACTGAATTCAGGTCTTGCACTTCAGGCACCATCCAGTTTACAGATTTTTGCATTTTCTTTGTCCTTAGGAAATGTTTTCCTTTCCCAAATTATTTTCCTATCTATAAGACCATCATCACAACCATTACCTGTTGATGGGGGAAGGACTGAGGATTTGATGAACAACTTCCCAACTGGCTATTTGCCAATTAGAAATGTCTAGAAATATTCAAGGAAAGACCTGAATGATGAGCTCCCCAAAGTGTATATAGGTATATGGGTCAGGAGAAGACTCCAAGGGGAAGATGATAGCTGACTTCAAGTATTCAAAGAGTTGTCATATAGAGGAGGGATTAGACTTTTCCTGGAAGTTCTAAAGGGCATAGCCAGGTAGAAAGGGGAGAAATTTCAGAGAGTCAGATTAGGATGCTTGACCAGTCAATTAGTAAGTTGTTTTCAAATTCAGAAATGCTGCCTCTTGAGAATTTTAATCATCATAGCCTCTTACCTTCTGTCTTAAAAAAAAAAAACATTAAGGGCATTTTTCTCATTTCCATTTCTTGTCTACCCCCTATCCCAGCACATCCCTTCAATCCTTCTTGATAAAAAATGTAATTAATCATATAAATCAAAAGTATGGCTGTCTTGGACAAGCTATGCCTCATGAATTGCTGGTCTACCTTCTCCTGTGAACTCTGGAAGTTCTAAAAAACAGCATTGGCGTCAACAGAGCCTCAAGGCCAAAGAACATTCTACTTCTATGGATACCTCAACAGTGCTTAGAACGGGGAAGTCTCTCACCATCAGAGTGGCTTCACTGATAAGAATTCAAGAGTCTTTTCCCTGCTTTTAGATTATTGTGTCCATTTTGTAAATGGTTCTCTTATTTCTATTTATTTTACATTACAAGTCTTCCCAAAATTTTCTGAATTTTTAATACTTTTCTTATTGTGTAATTATATTCTGTCACATATGTCATAATTTGCCACGCCCAACCAAACAACACCCCATTGCTCCCTAGAGTCTGAGATGGTGTAATGGAGAAATTCTGCTCCCCATATGTTGGGAGGGGGTGAAAATGCTCGTTCTTGTTATAACTTTGAAGTAAATGTTCTTGGGTAAAAGCTAATCTGTTAAATGAAACTAAGATGCAGGTCATCCTTGAAATTAAGAGAATATAATTAGTAAGGGCTGGAGTCAATGCCAGAGAGACTAGACAAATCCCTATTAAAGGTATCAGAAAACCTTGGGATAGGAATGAAATTAATGTAGCACACCTGGCCTTTTGGCATCATGGGTTAGAATAGCCACTGTTACATATATCTTATCGACACATTCCATTCCATCTTATAGTTATTTCTTACATGTCTCTACCTCCTATCATGCCTCCATAAGACTGTAAGCCCCTGGAAGGCAAGGTCTCTGTCTTTTGTTAGTGTCAATAGTTGGTATACATTTATTAAGCACCTACAATGTGCCAGACACTGGGCTAAGCACTAAGGACACAAATGTGAAAAGGAAAGACAGTCTCTGCCCTCAAGGAGCATAGAATCTAACTTGGGAAGACATGCAAAAGTAAGCTGAAAAGGGAGAAGGTAAGGTTAGGGAGGGAGAAATGAAGAACCAGGTGCAGGGAGTTTGGTAGCAAAGTTTAAAAAGTCAAAATTAGTATAGCCAGGTGGGAAATGAGGAAATGACTTTGGAAATGTCTGCCCTGTCCACTCTCCTTAAATGGAAGAATTTATGACTCCATCCTCCAGTCACAGGGGTAGAAGGTATTGATGAGGTGCGTGTAACAAGATGCACTGAATCTTACAAGATGAGATTTCCCAGTGATGAGTCTTGTTGGTGGAGAAGCCAAAGAAGTACAAAATGACTGTAGTAGGTGGGAAAAGAGATGCTTAATTTTCATATCATTGTAGCCCCTATTCTAGTACCTACCATAAGACCATTTATAGAGTAGTAATTCAATAAATATTTGTGGGATTGAATTGAATTCAACTTGGTTATGATGCCCCTTTTCCTTTTTTTAAAAATAAATCTATTTATTGAATTAATTTAAAATATTTTTTCCATGGTTACATGATTCATGTTCTTTCTCTCCCCTTCTCTCTTCCCCCTTCCTGGAGCCAATTGGTTTTTACATGTATTCCACTGGGTTTTACATATATCATTGTTCAAAACCTATTTCCATATTATTACTATTTGTAATAGAGAGATCATATAGAGTCTATATCCCCAATAATATCCCCATCCAACCATGTGATCAATCATATATTTTTCTTCTGTGTTTCTACTCCCACAGTTCTTTCTCTGGATGTGGATGTTCTTTCTAAGTTCCTCAGAATTGTCCTGGATCATTGCACTGCTGCTAGTAGAGAAGTCCATTACATTCAATTGTGCTGCAGGGTATCAGTCTCTGTGTATGATGTTCTCCTGGCTCTGCTTTTCTCACTCTACATCACTTCCTGGAGGTCGTTCCAGTTCACATGGAATTCCTCTAGTTCATTATTCCTTTGAGCACAATAGTATTCCATCACCAACATATACCACAATTTGTTCAGCCATTCCCCAATTGATGGCGTCCCCTCATTTTCCAATTTTTGGCCACCACAAAGAGTGAATATTCTTGTACAAGTCTTTTTCTTTATTAACTCTTTGGGGTACAAACCCAGCAGTGGTATGGCTGGATCAAAGGGGAGGCAGTCTTTTAAAGCCCTTTGGGCATTATTATGATGACCTTCTTAGGAGATGACCACCAATCCCTGAATTTTTATTCTTTTCCTTATTAAGCAGAAGGAAGAGAGAGATCACAGATTTTTTTTTTTTTTTACTGAGGACAGAGCTGATTTGTGACAGAACACCAGATAGGCAATGGAGCAATAGGAGCAATTTAAGTCTCCTGTGAAAGAAGCAGAGACTGTATCTCTGAGGAGGTTAGGAGATAAGCTCAGAAAACGGAAAGAATTATACATTATTTTTTAAAAGCCTTTGTCTAGGAAGACAAGTTCTACCTTTATTATTTAATACCACTATGGGAAGGCACTTTACACTTTACACTTGAGTCTTAGTTTCTTCATCTGTAAAATGAGGGAGTTGATTTGGATCCTATGCTTTAGACCTAGAAGAAACCATAGAGACAATGTAGTCCAATTCTCTACAGTAACATCCAGCTCTAACATCTGATGTTAAGTCTTAATTCTGAGGCAGGGCCCAGAGTCACTTATTCTTCTTAATAGGTTATAAAGAAATGACTTATAATAGATGTGTACTGGGTGTGTATTTCTATTACTCCAGGTGGTCTGGATGTTAGCCACAGCCTTTGAACTGCAAAGTAACTTTTAAAAATAGGGCTTGGAACTGTTAGTACTGACCCGATTATCTCCTGTGATAGATGGGAATAAATTTGGCTCTATGTCCTTTCTTCTTTCCTGAGAAAGGAAAAGAGGTTATTTGTTCTATTTCCATTTAGAAAGAATCCTAGAAGCCCCCTAGATGATTTTAGAGGTCTTCTAGTTTAATCCCTACCCAAAGCAGTTTTTGGGTTTGGGTACTTTTAAAGTAGTTCTTAACCTGGAATTCACAAACTTAAATATTATATATATATATATATATATATATATATATATATATATATATATATATATATATATATGTATATAATTTATTTCAATATAATTGTTTTTTTCCATAATCCTTGGATTTCATCTCCTACATTTAAGAACATTAATCTGAGAAGAGGTTCATAGGCTTCATTAGACTGCTCAAGGATTGACCTTGAAGCCCCCCCCAAAAAAGGTCAAGAACCCCTTTTTTATTGTATCCTTAACAAGTGGCCAAGTTGCCTGCAACTGAACATTGTCAATGACAGGGAGGTCATTGCCTCAAAGGAATTCTGTCTGCTGGGCAGAATCACAAAATGTCCAAGTAGGAAAGCACTTCAGTGACCACCTAGTGTCTAAATTACTATGGTCATGAATCAAGTGTGTTGAGCCCTGTTCTGAACACTGTTGAGGTATCTGTAGGAGACAGATGTTCTCTGGCCTTGAGACTGTCTGTTGAAGCCTTTGCTGATTTTGGAACTTCCTATGAGGAGCCCCTTTAACTGAAGCATTTTCCCTCAGGAGTCTGACCAGACTTGGTGATTGGTTTTCTGGAAAATTCTTTCTAGGGCTTACCTTAGTTGAGTGAGTTGAGGGATTATGGACTCAGGGGAAGAGATTTAGGATAAGTGAAGAGTCAATTTTTGCCCAGGTAGGAATGTCTCTACCCAGAAAAGACTGAGCCCATCCTAATAGCATCAGGGAGGCTATTGGTCATCAAGTACTCTACCACAGCTATTGTTCAACCCCTGAAGAGTTCATAAAATATAGGATCTTCACCTGACCCCTTGGGCCTCAGGGCACATGCCCTTGGCTTTTTGGCATTGTCACATAGGAGAGGCAGAAGTTGAGGGAGCTTCACACACCTTCCTCCACTGACACAAAGTCCACTGCTCACTCAGGGGATGAAATAGAACTTTGTGATGGGGTGGAGAACAGCCATCAAAGGCTAACAAGCTGGGGCAAGCTCTGGGAGTGCTGAGAGACAGAGAGCTGCTTTCTTCTCACAGGTCAGCCTCCCCGCCTCTTTCCCTTCCTCCATTCTCCCATCATGCCAGTTTCTGCCTTCCCTCCCTTTTTACTACCCCATTTTCTTTTCCTTATCCTTTTCCCTCTACACGGGGGTGCTCTTTCTTAAGTGGGCTTCCTACCTTTATATTATCTTCAATTATCTCCCCAGTGCCTAATACAGTGCCTGGCGCATAGTAGCCACTTTATAAATGTTTGTGATGGATTGTGTCTTTTTCCCTTTCTTCCTTTCTCTCATCCTCCATCTTGTGCCTTCTCATCACCATTGACATCCTTACTACAACGATCACCAACTTATATTTCCATGGAGCTTTAAGGCAACATTATTCCCTTTTTGCAGATAAGGAATCCGAAGGCTAGAGAGATGTAGTGACTGGTCTATGATAAGATACCTAGCAAGTATCTGAGCCACGATTTGAATTCAGATTTTCTGACTTATAATTCTCTATTCATTTCACTACACTGCCATCACTTTTACCACCATCACCATCTTCATTATCATCAGCAGACTTATCCTTAGATAGGAATGCCTGGCCAGAACAAATCACACTATCACTGATATAAAGAAATGACTTTAAGTAAGAATCAATCCAATCAATCAATATTCATTAAGCACTTGCTATGTGCTTGCTAGACACTGGGCTAAATTCTGGGGATTCAAAAAAGAAGTGAAAGCTAGTCCTTGCCCTCAGGGAGCTTACAATCTATTAGGAGAGATACCATGCAAACAAATATAGATGGAGCAGGCTACATACAAAATAAATAAGAAATAATTAACAGAGGGAAGGCACTAGAGTTAAGAGGAGCTGGGAAAGACTTCCAGTAAAAGATGGGAAGGAAAGAAACCAGAATTTTATTTTTTTCCTCATGGCATGTCCAAGGAAGGCCTTAAGGAGAGCACTTGGATGAGGATGGGGAGGTTAAAATAGTCTGAGTAGTTTTTTTACTTGGAGGATTGGAGGTGCACCAGGTTTCTGCAACTACAGATTGGATAAGCAGTGACTGAAGGTGGAAACTGATAAGAGAGAAATTAGTCAGTCAATATTTATTAAGGGCCTACTATGTGTCTGGCACTGAGCTAATAAATTTTTAAAAAATATGTCATTCGATTCTCATAACAACCATAGGAAGTAGGTGATATTATTATCTCCATTTTACAAATGAGGAAACTCAGGAAGAGGGAGATTTAGGTGACTTTCCCAAGGTCACACAACTAGTAAGTGTCTGAAACTGAATATGATCTCAGGTCTTCTCAGCTACAGACTCAATGTTCTATTGGCCAAATCACTTAGCTGCTTAGGTAGGCTAAGAAACAGCATTGTACCCCAGGCTCAGTGATAGTATTTCTTTATACTTTCTTCTAGGGCCCACTCCTGACATTCATATCCAGGTGAAATCAAGAGACAACCAATATTCAGCACAGCACTAAAAAGCAAAAAAAAAAAAAGCTATATATACCTGGAAAATGGAAAATGGATGGCTTGGGGAGGACATGCTAGGGTCATATGGGCAAGCATTCTGTTGGATTTTTAGGATTTGGGGGTTTGGAGTGGACAGAGCCTGACTGAATATAAGTATATGAGCTTTTTGCCTCTTTTAAAAATACCAATGAACAGCTCTACCTCTGTTAGCTTCCTACCTTGTATCCCCAATGCCTAACACAATGCTTGGCACATAAAATGTGTTTTTTTAAAAATCTTACCTTCCATCTTAGAATCAATACTGTGCATTGGTTCCAAGGCAGAAGAGCAGTAAGGGCTAGGCAATGGGGGTGTAAGTGACTTGCCCAGAGTCACACAGCTGGGAAGTGTCTGAGGCTACATTTGAACCCAAGATTTCGCCTGACTCTCAATCTGCTGAGCCACCCACCTGCCCCCAATAAACATTTCTTGACTAACTAACTTCTCTTTTATCAGTTGCCACCCCGAGCCACTGTTTAGCCTGTAGCTCCAGAAACCTGGTGTACCCCTAATCCCCCAAGAGAAAGGATGCTCAGACCAGGGTCACCATCCTCATCATTATTCAAGAGCTTTCCTTATACACTTTCCTGAATATAGCTAAAAGCAACATAACCCAGGTAGGAAGGGGACTGGACCTGGGCCCAAGCCCCCCTGAAAGTTTTTTCCTCTCTCTGCCTTACCTGATATTCATTTATTTGTTCCACAAAGCTTTTGGGGGATGGATGGCCTCTTTTGTAATTCTTTAACAGAGCCAGCAGACTGCATAGTTTCCAGGAGGCTCCAAAATCCCAATATTCTTCTGCCTAAGGAACTTTCTTTCCCCACAAGGCCAGAGGGTTAAAGGTTGGGTTTTTCAAAAGGACATTATTAGCCACTAAGAGAAAGAAAGCACAAATTAAGCAATCTTACAGAGTACAGTAATCTTATCATAAAATATCTATTATCTAGCTCTCGGCTGTCCCAACTGCCTGGACTTACAAAGCCAATCCCCCATCTAACTCTTCCCCATCTGTCAGCCACTGTGCTGCCTGGGAGGAAGGATGGTGTTGGTTCTCTTCCTGGCTTTGACTAACTAGATTCCTCTTCTGATTCAAGGCTGGTGCCCCTTTCTGGCCTTTTCCTCTATCTTCGGGAGTTGGCACTCGGGAAATTCTAAGGCAAAAAGAATTCCTTTATATTTAATGCAGCTGTTGGTACTATTGAAATATATATATATATATATATATATATATATATATATATATTTGGTTGAGGGAAGGGAGACATGAGATAACAGGGATGCGAGTAGACTGTCTCCCCCAAACCCACTTTTTTATTCCCAATTGTCTGATAGTGACTTAGAAATCGCACAACAAATAATAATGATAACTAACATTTATATAAATCTTTAAGGTTGGCAAAGCTCTTTAGCACATATTATCTAATTTTATCCACATGACAACCCTGGGAGGTACGTGTTATTATGATCCCCATTTTACAGATGAGGAAACTGAAACAGGCAGAAGTTAAATGACTTGGCAGGCTCACGTAGCCAGTAAGTATCCGAAGCTGGATTTGAAGCCATCTTCCTGACTTGAGGTTCAGTCTTCTATCTGCTCAGTCACCTAGCTGCCTAAGTTACTAAAGCCAGGGCACTCTGGTGGGCCAATCCCAAATTGGCATTTTGATGCAGAAAACTGTGTGTTTAAAAAAAATTATACCCCGGGGACTATATCCCTTTCTCTCTTTTGCCCATTTTTACCCTTACAAAACACCACCATTTTTAAGAGTTGGAGTGACCCAAACAATATGCTTGGATGTTTAGTCTCAGAGAGGATCATGGGATACATAAGGCCCAGAGCACTGTAGCTAGACTAATTTAGAATTTCAGACATCTAAACTGCATAGTTTTATTTCATACTCACTTATAATGAACTTCTCCTGGTGTATTATTGTTGAAGTTCTACATTTTCTTTTCTTCCTTGCAAATAAGAAAATACTCTCTTGTGATTTAGAGTTATATAGGAAGAGAAAAATAGAAACAGATACTGGAAATGAGCACCAAAATATAGCAGCAGAAGGCAAAGGTGGGGGAGAGGAGGAAGAGGCAAAGTAATTAGGGTGCAGCAGACCTCTTAATTCAGGAAACCAAACAAAAGGTACAGGTACACTCCTGCCTGGGTGTGGGGTTTAGTTCATATTTTCTGATTCTGTATGTATAGACCTGGGGTTAGGCTAGTACCTCATTATCAGCAATACCTTGGATAAATCTTTTGGCCTCATTGGCACTGGGTTTCCTAGTCTTTAAAATGAGAGGGTTAGTTAAATTACTTCTGAGGTCCTGTTTGGTTTTAAATCTATAATTATTTTCTCTAACTCCCTAAGTTTCTATTCCCTCCATATTTTTTCATTCCTCAATCTCTCCTCTGTCTTTTTCCCTCCCATTTCTTTCTTCCTCGCCATTGCCTCTTTTAAAAAAAAATTGTTCTTTCTGATTCTTTACTGACTCTCTTTTTGCCCAAATTCCTTAGTATTTTTTCCTGGCTTTCCCCCATTGTCCTAAGAGTAATGTCTTGTCTAGGAAGTCCAGTAGAAGGCTTCACTTCAGCCTGGATGCTGCTTTCTAGATGACAGGATTAACAGGTTATCTTTGTCTAGGGCCAGCGTTGGCGAAGAAGTGGCACATGTACAGAGCTGGCACTCAGGGAGCTGCTCCATTCCCCTCTCTTCCCAGTGTCTGATGACATTTTTTTTGCATGCCCCACCCCACTGTCCAGCAGCTCAAAGCAAGCACTTTCTCCCTCAACTCTCTCCAGATTGGGGGCTCACAGACAGCTTGAATTTGCCCTCTGGGCACTTGAAGAAAAAGGTTCTCCAATGAGGGCCAATCCATCTTTATTTGGCATCCCTGAAGAGATCAAGGAGAATTAGAGACCAGATCCTAGGTCAGAATTTAGGTAGGGACGTGGTCTGCTTCCTTGGATTCCCCTTTTCTCCTTGGCCCCACTTGGACTTCCACCCTGGTCACTTTAGCCTTGGTCACTCCTCTGCCTCCTAAACAGACTCATTTATTCCTCCCATTTTTGGCCAAGTACATAATGGGTGCCTGCCACTCCCTACCACATGAATCATCCCCTGAGTGGGACAGAGAGGTAAGCACTAGTCTCTAAATATCACCCCAACTCTTGTCACATTCTTGCTGGGTGTTTATAGTTGTGTGTTGAAGAGTTGGGGAGTAAGAGAGCAGTTTCATCAGGGAAGGAATGGTACAAGATTAGGCATAATTCATCCTTCAGGGTCTGGTGCAGACACTAACTCCTCTTTCTATTTTATCCTTAGACTTTGGGACTTATGGGTCCCTGAGAGCTCCACAGTCCAGGATCAGGGGTTGGACCTAGTCTTCCCTGCCAATAATAGGCTGTCAGTAGCTGCCTGCATCATTCAGGGCTCTAGAGGAGGTGCTGGCAGCAGTTTCTTGCTAAAGAGCCATTACCCTGCCAGCTGCTAGGCACAGCACAAGCCTCAGGCAACTAGTGAGCTCAGCTCTTAGGAAGGGCGCCACTGCATAAAACAAGGGGAGCCCAAATGCCACTCCCACACCATTCATCTGTCCTCTTTCCTGCTCTCTCCCAGTTCTCTCCCCATTCTGTTCCCTTGCCTCTCCCCCTCCCCCTTTTCTTGGCTTTCTTCTCTGGTGCCTAAGGGTGGGGGATCAGGCAGATGACTAAACCAAAGGTTGTCCCCCCTTCACTCCCTACCACATGAATCATTCCTGGTGTCAGTTGCCTCCTCCCTGCTGCCATTCCCCAATAGTTTTACCTTTCAAGGAATTGTGTCTGGTCTGAGCCAGTTAAGCAGAATTCAATGACTAGGTATGGAAGACAGGTAGAGGAACATGGAGGCATGAAAGAGAGTACAAGGCTATTCTCAGAATAAGATGGGGAGAGGTTTAGAAGGAAAAATATCAGTGTTCTTTGTACCCTTACTTTCATCATCCCCTTCAATCTGAATGGCCAATCAGAAAGGCCTAGATAGGTCCTGGCACAATGGTTGGGGCTGGGGCTGGAACTGGGGCTGAGGAATGGGATAGAGTGTAGTTATCAGTACTTCCTGTAACAGATTTCTCAGGCAGAGGGTCTGGAGTAGCATCCCAGATATGGAAAGAATTTGTAGAGACATTTTGCAGATGGCCAACAGGATCTGAGATCAGTCCCTCAGCTGTGATGTGAAAGGAGAAAGAACCTATTTTTTGTTAGTCCATGCCCTGACTTTGTTTGTCCAAGAGCCACAGCGATTGGCTCTTGCCATCTGCCCTATGGAAAGTGCATGCTAATTCCCTCCCTCAAAGGGATGAGATGGAGAGCACAGGGTGGAGAGCCCCAAAGGGCAGCGAGGTATCTGTCCTTTCAAGGATCTGTGGAGAGGCCTGTCCTGTGTGATTTACTCTGGACTGGATAGAGCAGTAATGGTTCACTGAAAACTGCTCAGTGGCCTAGCCTACCCTGGGGAAGGCATCCTAGGCTGGGATCAACACCTCTTGATTGGGTGGCCACATGGAGGTTAGACCATAGCCTTCTCATATTAGCATCCTGGGGTGCCTCTTTATCTTTGAGTCTAATTCCTGCTAACTCTCAAACACACCAGTTGTGACTTCTAATATATTTTATCAGAGATTAGAAATTAGACCTAATTGGTTTACCAGCCCCTAGGGCAGGCCTGCTTGTCTGCCCTTACTTGTTCTGTCTTCTTTTGTCTTCTAAATCTCAAGAGACAGCCTTTCTTTTATGCCCCACCCTAGGGAGAATTTACAGAATAGGAATGGGGGTGTTGGTGGTATGAAACTCCAAAGGTCATCTAGTCCATCCCATGGCCTCTAGTCAAAATATGTACCCAAGTCCCTTCAGAGAAGATAAATGTCTCAAACCCCTTATTTACTCTCTGTTAAGATATATGGCTAGCTGTCTAACCCAGATTCCTTCATCTGTGATTCTAGGCCAGCTTCTCTTACTGTGGTACTTAGCCTAATGGATTCAGTGCATTCTTAGGAGTTGAAAAGACCCAAATTCAAGTTCTGCCACTTACATGGACCAGCATGCTACTCTGAGAGCAAGTCACTTAATCTTTCAGTATTTTAAAAACTATGTTGGGGCAGCTAGTTAGCATAGTGAATAGAATGCCAGGCCTGCAGTCAGGAGGACCTGGGTTTAAATGTGGCCTCAGATAATTCTAGCTGTGTGACCCTGGGCAAGTTATTTAACCCCAAATGCCTAGCCTTTACTGCTTTTTGACTTAGAATCTGTACTTAGTAGTGAGTCTCAGACAGAAGGTAAGGGTTTAAAAAAAAAAAGACTATCTTACAGATGGGATGAGTTGCTTATCTACATTTCTAGAAGAGGAAATTTCCATACAGAGAATTTCCTCTCCTCATCATCTCCACAACCCCCCTCCCCAAAAGAAAGGTGGCAAAAAGGAGGCCAGCATTCTCCTTTTAATCAGCTTCCTTACTCTGAAAGGCTTTAATTAACTCAATCCTTCTCCAGGCTAAATAATCCCAGAACTCTAATACTTTCCTCATAGCAGCTATTCTCCAAGCCTTTAATTATTTTCACTGCCTTTCCTTATATCTTAAAAGCGGAGCTATAGAACAGAAGTTCTTAATCTGAGGTCCACAGACCCAAGCTTCAGGGAATCTGGAAACTTGGATGGCAAAAATATGCATCTTTATTTCAAGGCAATTGATTTCCTCTAATTTTTCTTATGTATTTTATCTCATGCATTTAAAACATAATTCTGAAAAGGGATCCATAGGCTTCATCAGACTGCCAAAAGGGTCCATGATATAAAAATGTGGTTGCTCTTCTGATCAAAGAACTTTTGACTAGAATTATAGGAAGAGAAGAGCTGGAAGGACACTCTGAAGCCCTTTCATTTTGTGGGTAATGGAACCAAGGACTCCTCCACAATGAACTTACTTCATTAAGATCACTAGAGGAGTTAGTAGCAGAGGAGCTGGGTCTCCTGACACTCACTTCAGGTCTTGTTCCATGACTCCACATTGCCTTTTCGCCATCTTTGAATAGAGAGAGCAGGAGTCTTACTCTGTCATTTGCCTGGATTCTCACCCCTTACTTAAATGTACTCCGTAACACCCCTCCCATCCCCCATTTAGCCCCACTCCCTATTTTCCCATTTGCTTCCGCCCACATCTCAAATAACTATGTGCTGAAGTCAGTTGAGTCTTAGTGGGGCCAAGATACCTTCATTTTGTTTCATTCATCTTCCCTGTTACTCTGGCCCCCACCATCCCACCATTCCTGTAGCAAGCCCCACTATCTGATCTCTTGGGCATAGAGAGAGTAAGAAGACCAAAGCTGGGTAAATATGTGCTCCTCCTGGTCCTTATAGGAGGCCAACCCCATCTTCCTGAATGGTGATGGCTAGTAGGTTACCTTTTAGGGTTCCACTGAAAGAAGTTGCTTTGTCTAATATTCCCTTTCCCTTTGACCTAGTTTTGAGGAGATACAGAACTCCTTTCCCAGAGAAAGTCAGGCATGGAACTAACTATTGAGCATAGCCCTCAATGACTAATGTCCTATAGACCTTTATTTGGCTCCTCTCCTTCCCACCTTAAAGTATGTCCAAAATATTTGTTGTCTCTCTCTTCCCCAGGCCTTAGCTTACATCCCCTAATATCCTTAGGGAATGAAAGGAGTACTTTAGAAAAACAGTTACCTCTTTCTTAGAATTGATACTAAGTAAGGCAGAAGGATGGGAAAGGCTAGACATTTGAGGCTAAGTGACTTGTCCAGGGTCACATAGCAAGTAAGTTTCTGATGCTAGGTTTGACCTCAAATCTTTCTGATTCCAGGCCAGTGCTCTATCCACTGTACCACCTAATTTCCTTCTAGTTCAAGCACCACCAGACAGATTTTTACCAGGTTTCAGTTTTATTTTTTGCCTTTTTCTGATATCAAATAGACATACTGAACTAAAAGGAGTCCCACAGAATTATAGAATGTCAGAGCTAAAAGGAGCGTTAGAGATCATCTTTATTTATTTTATGGATAAGGAAAAAAGATAAAGAACAATACTTTCCACAAAGTCTTGGAATGAAAACAAGATGATGCTAGAAATTTGAAGGTATCCCACAAGGTCATATGATGTATCTTCTTGTATACAAAACCATCCCACTTGGATAGGAATCAATCCTTAGCTTTAAAGCTTTCTCCAGAAATAAATAGATAAGAACAATAGTTCTCTTCTTTCATCTGAAATCCAACTTGGATCCCTCATTATGTCTCAGTTATATTATGGGAGGTTATATCAGTTAGAAAAGTTACATGTATGGATTAAGACACAAATTGGGTCCATACTCTGATATTTAAACTGAGTCCAGAAAGGCTCATTTGACCATGCGGGTATGAATTATTTTAGCCACAATAATTCCTGAAGAACATTTGTTAAGGTATTGAGGGGTTCAGATCTGTGTTAATGGACCAATGAAATCACAAGTCTTTTGAAATGCTGATGCAATGTTTCCCATGGTAGCATGATTTAGTGACTCACAGACTAGAAAATTATTCCATTACTGTCTAATATAAACTTTTTCCTGCCCTCTTCCCCCAAGCCCCTGATCTCTGCTCTAGTCAAGTTGGCTTCATAGCCATTCCCCAGCCTATTATCTCTGTACCTTTGTGTCATTGGTCTTTGGTGTCTGGAACTCACTCCTTCATCACCTTTGCTTTGAGCCATCTCTAGTTTTCTTCAAAGGAAAGTTTCCTTCTGTCCTTCTCTTCATTTGAACATTTCTCTTTATGCACTTTATTATTTCCTGCATGTCTGAAGGAGACATCAGTGTAGGAGCATCCCCAAGCACTTCTCAGTGGGTGGCTACATTGGCTCCACCCCACTGAATCAGGGGAAGCTTCTAGCAGGCAATGGGCTTTGAGGCATACCTTGTGACAGAGATCTAGGAAGACCCACAGATTTATCATCCCTTAATTATTAATTCAATCTCTATCTCTGTGGCTCTCTCTGTCTCTCTCCTTCCCTCATTTCTCTTAAAACTCCATCTTAATTTATTTGTATATATGTTACATTCCCTAGTACAGCATAATCCCCTTGAGGACAGTTTGGGTCTCATTTTTCTCAGTACTAAGTACTTTGAATATTTTATTGTCCTTTGGTCATTGATCAATTGTGTCCTATTCTTTGTAACCCTGTTTGGGATTTTCTTGGCAAAGATACTAGAGTGGTTTGCCATTTCCTTCTCCAGCTTATTTTACAGATAAAGAAACTGAGGCAGACAGGGTCAAGTGACTTGCCCAACATCACAGCTGGTAAATATCTAAGGCCATATTTGAACTCAGGAAGATGGATCTTCCTGACTTCAGACCCTGCACTTTATCTATTGGGCCACTTTGTTGTCCTACTTTGAATTTAGTATGAAATTAATAATGCTTTGAATATGTTAGGCAATTAATAATGTTCTCTGAGATTCTTTCCATCTCTAAATCTATGAAACTCTGAACAAATCTTATATATTCCTGCCTACTGCGAATGGGAAAATAAGGCTGGCTGCCAACTTTCAGCACATCTCTTGTTCCCTCCCTGAGATAATGAGTATGACTGTGTTGAATTGAGAGATTCATTTTTTCCCTTGCCTTTTCTTAAACACAGTGTCAGAGGTGACATTTCAATCCAAGTCTGATGAATTTCAAACCTGAGTCTGCAAGGCTTCCATTCCCTCTTATCCTGTGTTCAGTGGCTACAGGGAACAGTCATTTGCCACCATCTCTTTCATGTCTTTTAAAAAATTATTACAAAAGATTTAGGTTAGGTTTAGGGAAGAACTTTCTGATGGCAATGGCTACTAAATAAACCCTGAGATGTAGGCTTATGGGTGTCTGTGGAGTCTCTTTCTCTCTAGAAATAGGGGAATGACCTCCATCTATTGGGGAAAGGTCTTGTACAGTCTTACACAGGGGCAGAAGATGGACTTGTCAGCTTCTCTCTTCCAGGTTCAGGATTCTGATGAAGAGTCTTCATTTGAACAGATCTATTCATGCATTTTTATTATTTTATGAATGGCTGGAGGAGACATCAAGAGGGATCATCCCCAAGCACTAGCCAGTAGGCGGCTCCAATGGCTCCACCTCTCTGAATCAGGGGAAGCTTCTAGAAGGAGACGGACTTTGTAGGATTCTCTGTAAAAAAGACCTAGGAAAACCTATAGGGAACTCTTGTAAGGAGCTGCTGAAGTGGAAGTGGGTGGAGAGAAGGTCTTAGGGGACTGGTCAGTAGTTGGATAGCTTGTGTGAGATCAATATAGAACAATATAGAACAAAAAGCTTGTTTACTCTGCCCTTTGCTTTGGACACTCATTACCCAGGGAAGGAACAAGAGATGGGTTGGAAATTGGCAGCCAGCCTCATTTCCCCATCTGCAACAGATAGGAGTATATCAGCTTTGTTTAGAGTTTCATAGATTTAAAGATGAAAGAACTCTCAGCGAGCATGTAGTTCAGTCCCCACACACCTTCCCATTTTTTTAAACTAGAAGAAACTGAAATCCAGTTTGTTTTTGTTTGATAATTCCAATCATATACAATTCTTTATGACCTCATTTGGGGTTTTCTTGGCAAAGATTCTGGAGTGGTTTGCTATTTCCTTCTCCAGTTCATTTAACAAGTGAGGAAACTGAGGCAAACAGGAATAAGTCACTTGGCCTGGATCACACAGCTAGGAATCTCTGAGGTTAGATATGAACTCAGGTCTTTCTGACACCTGATAGGTCGGATACTCTCTTCACCACACCACCTACGTTCTCACAGTCCAGTTTAAACTTAGCTAAAGGATTTATCCAAGGTCATAGTAATTTATCAAAGGTAGGATTTGAATCCAGGTATTCTGATTCTAAAGACAGTCATTTTTTCCATCATAATATTGCAGCTTCACATGAGATTCAAAAGAGAATTTTCTTGACCATGAAGGTTGGTAAAGGAGGTTATGTTGTTGTTTTCTTTCAGGAATGTTGGGGAGATAAGAGATTCCATTTGTTGAGTTCATTCTGTCAGAATTCCTTGAAAGTACTAGGGTTGGGGAAGCTGGGTGGCTCAGTGGATTAAGTTAGGCCAGCCTAGAGAGTAGAAGTCCTGGGTTCAAATTTGGCTTCAGACACTTCCTAGCTATATGGCCTTGGGCAAGTCACCTAACCCCAACTGTTTGTCTTTACCACTCTTCTGCAAAGGAACTAGTATCTCCAAAAGAAAGAAAGAATAAGAAAGTTCTGGAGTTGTTTGGCCAAGAAAAGGAAAGACTTGGAGGTGGAGCTGTGATTGTTGACTTTAAGGGGCTGTCATGTGGAAAAGATAGGAGAATAAATCTGCTTAGCCCAAGGAGGCAAAACTGGGAGCAATGGATAGAAGTGACTGAGATTCACATTTCAATTTGACATAAGAAGCTCCTAATAATCAAAGCTGTCTAAAAGAAGAGGGAATGCCTTGGGAGGGGATGGATTTCCATTCATTAGAATTGTTCTACCAAAAGCTGGCTGACCACTTGTTGGGTAGGTTGTAAAAGACATCATTTTTTAGGCATGGGTTGGGTTTAATGGCCTCTGGGGTCCCTTCCAAGCCTGAGATTGTTAAAAAGTACTTACATTGTAAATAGGATAATAGATTTATAGCTGGAATGAATCTTAGAGGCCATCTAGTCCAATTCCATCATTTTTTAGATAAAGGGGAAAGGAGGGAAGTAAATGATTATTAAGCACCTACCATGTGCCAGGCACTATGTTAAGTGGTTTTAAAATATTATTTCATCTGATCTTCATAAACAATCTCAAGAGGTAAGTGCTGTTAGGTTAACTGAGGCGGAGGAGACACAACTAGTCAGTTGCCTAAGGTTAGATTCAAACTCAGGTCTCTTTAATTCTAGGTCTGGCATTATATACACACTTTGATATGGAGAGGCCTCTAGATCAGGAGAATTAAGGTCAAGAGTAATTGAGGGACTTATCCAAGGTAACCCAGGATAGGAGGCAGACCTGGGTTTTGAGCCCAAGCTACGTGATTGTAGATTCATGGTTGTTTGTTTGTTTGTTTGTTAATGCTTACCTTCCATCTTAGAATCAATCCTGTGTACTGGTTCCAAGGCAGAAGAGTAATAAGGGCTATGCAATGGGGGTTAAGTGAATTGCCCAGGGTCACACAGCTAGGAAGTATCTGAAGCCAGATTTGGACCTAGGACCTCCCATCTCTAGACCTGGCTCTCAATCCACTGAGCCACCCAGCTGCCCCTGTTCATAAGTCTTTCTACTGGACTAGCATTGCCACTTCTCAGAGACCCAGGCTATGTGACTTCTTGAGGACTCTGACCCCAGTCTAAAAAAGAGATGCAGTGATGATAATGGCAACTCTAAATTATACTCCTTTTCCACAGATTCTTTTTGGATACGGCATGTGGAGGTCATTTCTACCTCTATATGGGACAGGAGTAGATCAGGTGGGCTAGTGGAATTTTAGCCTGACAACTATCTTCTCATGGAATCCCTTCCTCTCCCCAACCCCCAAGTCCTAACATCATCATCATCAATCTTCTTCTTCTTTTCTTCTTCTTCTCTTCTTCTTCTTCCTTCTTTCTTCTTCTTCTTCTTCCTTCTTTCTTCTTCTTCTTCTTCTTCTTCTTCTTCTTCTTCTTCTTCCTTTTCTTTCTTCTCTTAATTTAAAATTTTATTTTATTGTTTTTACAAAAATGTTTTCCATGGTTCCATGATTCTTGTTGTCTCCCACCTCTTCCCTTCCCTGTCCTGGAGTTGCTAGTCCCACCTTCTTAACCCTAGGCCTTAACACACAAAAAGTTACAATCCTTCAATTTTGGTAGGTGCAAACAGTCTTGGGTGAATCATAAAGAGCTGATTTGGGGGAAAGGAGGAGACCCTAGTGCTACTGGCAGATTCTCAATAGAAGGTAGTTATATTATATCTTATAGTCCCTGGGATATTGGGGACCCTTCTAGGGAACCAACCCTGAACTTGACACTTTAAGGAGGCCCAGCACAGAAGGGGGCTAATCCATTAATTGCTTTGATTTAGCTTGACAAATATTTATTAAATGCTTACTATCTTTAGAAGCAACTAGATAGATCACTGGAGAGAGCACTGGGTCTGGTATCAGGGAAACCTGAGTTCAAATTCAGTTTTAGATATTTACTAATTGTGTGACATTAGGAAAGTCACTTAACCTCTGTGTTGGAGGCTGCTAAGTGGCTTGTTGGATAGAACCCTGAGCCTGAAGTCAGGGAGACTTGAGTTCAAGTCTGAATTTAGATGCTTAATAGCTGTGTGACCCTAGGCACGTCATTTAACCTCTGTTTGCCTTAATTATAGAAATCCTGGATAAATCCACTGAAATTCAATGGTGAAATCCACTGGAGATGACAAACCACTCCAGAATCTTTACCAAGATGGGATCATGTCTAAACAACAATATCACACAGGTAATGAGTGTCATAAGTACACTGGGTCTAGAGTCAAAAAGACTTGAGCTCAAATTTGGATTAAGACACTTACTAGATATGTGACCCTGGCCAAGTTACTTAATTCTGTTTGCCTCAATTTCCTTATCTGTAAAATGAACTGGAGAAGAAAATGCCAAACCACTCTAGAATCTCTGCCAGGAAAATCCTAAAAAGAGTCATGGAGTCAGACAAAATTGAAAAAGATAATAAGATTTAAAGTTGGAAGAAATCTTGAAGATCGCTTAGTTCTGGGGTCCTATGATCCATCAACCTGATTCTTAAAATAAGTGTATATTTAATAATTATTTCAATATAATTGATTTAATTTGTCACTGGTTATATTTTATTTTATGGATTTAATAATATAATCCTGAAAATGGCTCCATAGGAATTCCTAGATTAATTGACAAAAGAATCCGTGACACCAAAAAGGTTAAAAACCCCAGTCTGGTCCAACTTCCTCATTTTGCAGAGGAGGAAACAGATCCAGAGCCAACATTTATTGAATACTTTTAGGTTAGCAAAACATTTACATAAGCTCATTTATCCGCACAATCACTCTATGAGGAGGCACAACAGATATTTTAATCCTTGTTTTACATATGAAGAGACAGCAAGAGAGGTTGAGTGATTCACTGATCTATTACATGGCAATTGATCTGAATGGAGGTCTTGCTTTCTCTAGGCCCAGGACACTGAACTATGTAGGCTCTCTATTGCATATGGCACTAGATTCAGAGAAGGAAACAAAGAGGTAGATCAAGGGCATTCTCTTTGGATTTGAGGAGCTTACCATTGATTTGATAAGAGAGGGTATATATATATATATATATAATATGGGTGGTCCTGGGCTCAAAACTGACTTCAGACCCTTATTAGCTATGTGACCCTGGGCAAGTCACTTAAACCCAATTGCTTAGCCCTTACCTCTCTTCTGCCTTGGAAAAGATCAATTCTAAGACAGAATGTAAGGGTTAAAAAAAAAAAAAAGAATTTGTGTCCATGTGATAGTTCCTGTTGAAGGCCATACCCTAGAACCTCTGCAGGTGTGAGAATGATAGAACAGGCCTAGATCCCGCTGATCCTTGTCTTGCTTAGTGAATTTGGACCTGCAGGGGAGATGAGAACACAGAAAGAGATGATTCCCAGGATAAATCTAGGTCCTCCCCACCTGTAGCTAGGAATTTATCCTCCTCTTTAAAAACTATTGAAGGAATTGAAGATTTTAGGACAGCATGTGGTTGAGTATGGGAACTGAGTGAACCATACTGACACCCTCCTGTGACTCAATTCTATATCTAGTTTAGTTTCTGGTAAATTATGAGTCTAGTTCAAATTCTGTCCCGTGAGAAAACTTTATTCAATTGTAGGAATTGGGAGAAAACTTTATTGTATTATTTGAACCTCCTTTTATGTGTCTGGGAAATTAGAGCCCCTGTACCTGCTGTTTGGAGACCCTTGACTGAGGATGTGGTCCTTCATTGGTGAATCTATGGCACGCCTGCTGGAGGGGGCTGCTCCCTTTCCCCTCTCCATGCACTTGGGGACATTTCTTTATCACCTGCCCCTCTGCCCAGCAGCCAATGGGAGTGCTTCCTCCCTCCCCCCACCTGGGGTAGGGGGCAGCTCACTAGAGGAATGAGGGTTGCAGTTTGAGCACTCGGTCTCTAGAAGGTTCACCATTACTGACCTAGGTTATGCTGATCAGAAATGAAGTAAGATTCTAGATCAATGTAAGGAGTTTCCTCTTAATTGCAAATCTCAAGCAACCCATGTGTCTTATCTGAAAACAAGCCCCATGCAAATCAGTCAGCTATTGTTTCTGTCCTTTGATCATATACGGGCACTTGGGAGGAGTGGGACAACTCTCTTTCTGAATTCAGGGAATTTTACCTGTTCACTCACCCCCTTCCAACCTGGAAAGTCCCTAATCTTTCTCAAATTAGAAATCAGATTGCCTAATGTATCATTTCCTTTTATCTAAATTTGGCTTTATTCAGTTAGTCTTTTTTAATGTATAAAAGTCTATTTCTCCCTGTATTTGGGGTCCAGCCCTAACTGAGGAAGGAACTTGGCCTTGATTTATTAGGCAGTTATCATGCACTGCTTAATAAATCGATATGCTCAGAATGTCAAACCCTTGTTTCCTGCCCCATTTCATCTTTCACCTGCCATACTTTCTGCTGAAATACTCCCTTTGATTGTGCTCTTTAGAGACCTGGGAATTTACTGGCCCTACCTGCCCTGCTCTCTCCATCCTTCTCACTGCAAAGCAAAGGATTAGGTGTTTAGTTCAGGGATCCAAGACCAGATTCAACCCAGAACTTGGTAAATGCAGTGGGAAAGGGAAAATCTTCCATCACAGGCATTCAAACCAGAGCCTCCCCACCCCAGGGAGAGGGAAAGCCCTGTATCCAGTTCATTGGTTTGCAAAGACCATCGAAACAGGAGGCCTCCCAGGATTTACTAGGTGGCATGCCCCAGCAAGAGCACAGGAGATTGAGAAAAGTATGTCTGCAGTGGGAGGGCAGTGTATATTTCTCTGTCTTTTTCCCCTCCTTCCGGCCCCAGGGGCTTTTATTTAGGTAAAAGCCATACTAAATAACTGCTTTGACCTTCTTCAGGGAATTGTCCTGCACTGTGGAGAGGGAGACTTTATCTGAGAAACAGGCAGTGGAGAGCGGAGTCAGAAGTGCAGAACTCTCTTGGTACCTCTTGGCTTAGGCATTTCTTAGGCAATGTCTTAACTAGGTTTTTCCATCTCTGGGGTGCCAGCCGGGGTGGGTTTAATGTGTACAGAAACATCCATTGCAAGTAGGTGATACTTACTAGCTGTGTGATCATGGGTAAGTCAATTCATCTCTCTGGGTTTTGGTTTCCTTATTTGTAAAAAGGGGCTTTGTGTCAACTTTGAAGCCATGGAAGTTATTTTATGAAGTTTTTTTGGGGGGGTCTACTGAGGCAACGTGGAGTCGTACTGGGAGTGCTGAACTTGGGGTCAGGAAGATGCCGGCAGCCCAGGCCTACAAATTACAAGGCTGCTTAGCTTGTGACCCAATTAATACCCCCCTACTCTGCGGGTCATTCTGGAAGCCGCACCCATCTTTTTAGGACAGAAATTTTTCTTTCCAGATGAGAAAGAGGCCCATTTGATGGAAGTAGCTCAACTGGTTATTGAGTTATGGAAAATAATTAAACTGGAAAAAAGCCTTCTTTTCCCAAAGCAGGTGAGGTCTGAATGTTCGGGGTGTGGCCCTCCCGTGTAATTAGGTGCGCCAGGCTCCTCCCTCCTTCTATCAGGTCTGCTCCTGCTGAGGAGGCTGCAGCCGCCCCTCCTCCCTCCCGGGCCCTGCAGGTGTGTCTCCAGGTTCCCTGGCTCCGCTCTCCACTCCATTCCCAGACTTGGGCCTGATCAGTCACCCTGTGCCAGAGCTCCAGTCCGTCCCACCGCCAAGTGCAGAGAGAATGGAAACTCCAGAGGGCACAAGGAGCAACGGGGCCAGCCCCGAGGCCAGGGATGCCCGAAGCCCCCTGGGAAGCAATGGCAGCGTGGAGAATGGTGGTAAGGTGGAAGCCAAGGAGAGCAAGGGCGCCAATGGGCATGTTGGGGAAGGCGCAGAGAATAAAAACCCGGGGAGCCCCCTGAAGCACGGGGAGGGAAGGAGTGCCTTGTTTTCTGGCAACGACTGGAGGAAACCCATCATCCAGTTTGTGGAGTCTGTAGATGACAAGAACTCCAATTACTTCAGCATCGACTCTGCGGACAAGAGGTCACCTTATGCAGGCCTCCAGCTGGGGGGCTCTAAGAAGCCACCCGTAACCTTCGCAGAAAAGGGGGAGCTGCGCAAGTCCATGTTCTCCGAGCCCAGAAAGCCTGTGGTGTCCATCGTGGAGCCTGGGGAGGGAAGAAGGAACAGCTACCCCCGCGGGGGAGAGTCGGGCATTCTGCTTCGGAACAAGTCTAATTCAGAAGAGATCCTGTGTGACTCGTGCATCGGCAACAAGCAGAAGGCCGTGAAGTCTTGCCTGGTATGCCAGGCCTCCTTCTGCGATCTGCACCTCAAGCCCCACCTGGAGGGAGCCGCTTTCCGGGACCACCAGCTGCTGGACCCCATCAGGGACTTTGAAGCCCGCAAGTGCCCCCTGCACGGAAAGACCATGGAGCTCTTCTGTCAGACAGACCAGACCTGCATCTGCTATCTCTGCATGTTCCAAGAGCACAAGAACCACAGCACGGTGACCGTGGAGGAGGCCAAAGCTGAAAAGGAGGTAACCCGTCCCTACGTCCCCCCAACCCCACCTGGGCTCCCACTTTGCTCTTCCCATTCCTCCCTAAGATCCCAGGAGGAGCGGGGGACTCCCTTTCCCCAGGCTACCTCTGACTTGACCTTCCCCGGCCCCAGCTTGTGGGACATAGCGGTGTTGGCTAATGGTAGCGGGCTAGAATGTCTCCCTCCCTCCCTCCCTCCCTCCCTCGAGCTTGGGCGCCGCTCTTTATTCCCAAAGACCTGGAGGAGTCAAGAAGAGGAGGAAGGGGTCCTTTCTCAGATGGCCATGACAGGTAAGGGTCTTGGCCAACGTCTGTCCTGGAGAAAATCCACATTAGAAAGGAGGACAGGCCTCTGAGGTACAGCGCTGCCAGTCTATATGCCAGGAATCTTTTTTTTTACCCGTGTGGAGGTGGGGGTGGGGTAGAAAAGAGGAAAAAGAGGAGGAGGGAGGAGAAGGGTGGAGGAGAGTGGAAAGATTCCTGCATTTGGAGTCCGAGGAATTAAGTTTCAAACACAGTTCTTTTACTTACTATGTGTATAACTTTAAAGAAGTGATTTCACTTCTTTGCATGGAATTCATCTTCTCTAGAAAGTTGAGAATGGACTAAAAAAAATTAAATCCTTACCTTCCAGTGTGGTCCCAATTCCCTCATTTTACAGATAAGGAAACTAAGGCCAAGAGAAGACTTTGACTAAGGCCACACAGGTAATAAGTGTCAGCATAGGATTTGAAGCCATGACCTTTATTTCCAATACCAGAATGCTTCCCATTGCCCCACACTGCCTCTTAATAATAATCTTTTATCATTGAGTAACACTTCATAAGTTTACAAGGGACTTTTATACACACGGTCTCATTTGATCCTCACACAACCCTAGTAGTTAGGCATGGTAGATATGATTATCCTCATTTATAGGTGAGGAAAATGAGGCAGAGAGGATAGTTAGATGAGTTGCCTCTGGTCAGACAGTTAGCAGATGGGGTTAGAATTGGGACTTTAAATTTAGGTTGAGAACCAGACCAGTCCTAGGTTCAAATCTGACCTCAGATACTTCCTAGCCAGGTGATCCTGGGCAAGTCACTTCACCCTCATTGCCTAGCCCTTACTGTTCTTCTGCCTTGGAACCTATATAAAACACTAATTCTAAGACAGAAAGTGAAGACTTGCAAAGAAAATCAACAACAAAAAACTTAGCTCATGTGATTCCAAGTCTCATGCTCTGTCCAATGCACCATTTTTTGTTCTGTTCTGTCTCTGAAATAGCCTTTACCCCAGGACACTAGGGCATCTGAGATCTAGGAAAGGGAACATCCCTAAACTCACAAAACCCTTAGCCCCTTTCTGTTTCCTTTATCGTCTTCCTAGGCCTTCCAGCATGTCCTCAATAGAGTGGGCAGGCTTCTGACCATGCCACTAGCATCCCAGGTTAAGGATGCTTTTGTTTTCCCTCATTTGGGGTGATTTTCCCCATGGTTCTGCCCTGACTTCTTCATTAGCTGAGAAGCTTCTCAGGGCAAGAATCATGTCCTCTTCCCTCAGGGTCTTCCCTTAGAGCCCGAGTCCTGGCGTAGTATCCATGGTAGTGACTGAGTTCAAGAAATGGGTTTCATCTAATCCAACTCCAGCATTTTATGGATAAGGAAACTGAGGCTCAGAGAGGGGAAGGGCTTATTTAAAGTCACACAGGGGGGGAACTGAACCCAGATCCTTTGACTCTAAATCCAACATTCACTGGCCCACTGCAGCACACTCCACTCCAAGGCCACTTACAACTGCTTTTAACAAAGCTCAAGAGGCCTCTGGAGAAGCTCTTGGCTCCGTTTTAAGTCTCTAGCTTTAGTCCTGGCCCTGAACTCAGACTGCAGGTCCTGTCTCAGCCCAATGAATCACATACTTCAATGCACAACAACTTGGATAACCCCACAAGAGGCCTAGAATTGCTGTAATCTCTATGTGTATTCCTTCACTTTTGTGCATAGATAATAATGATAATAATAACTAATACTTATTAAGTGCTTTCAAAATTTCAAGACATTTTATGCATACAATTTCATTTGATTCTCACAATATCCTTTTGAGGTAAGTACTATTACTGTCTCTATTTTGTAGATGAGGAAACTGAGTCTGAGAGAAGTTAAGTGACTTATTCAGATCACAACTAGTATTATGAGGCAGGGTTGGAACTCGGATCTTCCAGGCTCCAAGCCTATCTATTGTACCCACCCAGCTAGATTTCTGAGTGTTACTTGATCATAGAGATTTAGACCTGAGAAGGACCTTAGAAATAATTTAATCCATTTAACCCCTTGCCTCAAGTCATTTCTCCAAGAGAGTCAATGGAAGACCCAAAGGGAAGAGGACATGATCCTTGCCCTGAGAAGCTTCTCAGCTGATGAAGAAGTCAGGGCAGATCCGTGGGGTAAGTCCCCCCAAATCAGGGAAAACGAAAATCTCAAAGCAGCATGCTAGTGACATGGACAGAAGCCTGGACATGCTGGAAGGTCTAGGAGGAATAGAGCTGGTTGGGACTGCACTGGGAAGGTCTCTTGGAAGAAAAATTCTAAAACAAACTTCACACCTCATGTTGAATCCCCCCAACATCCTCCTCTTAGCAGAAAAGTAGAGCAGAAAGGTTTAGCATACCTGAGTCCTTCTGACAAGCCGTGGGAGTCTTTGATCTCTTTAGATGAATATCTCTTTTAGTATTAAGATTTTCCCCATTTTTAGGGTCTTGTGACATGTTTGGAAAAACAGAGTTAGCATAGTAGGTGCTCTCAGTGGAATGAGCTTAAATCGTGGGCAGCACAGTCACCAATCCAGAAAAGAAACCTTCCCTTGTTCACAATTAGTTACCAGACCCACAGCTGGTGTACCCCAGTTCAGGGTTCTCTTCATCTGTGTCCCTCTGCAACTTGGAACTACCTGAGAGGTGTCAACATTTGTAAAGGCTTCAAAGAAATTCCTTTTTTTCATTAGATATTTTTATTTTCCCAGTTACACGTAATAACAAATTTCCACATAAATTTTCTGAAATTATAGGGTCCAAATTGTCTCCCTTCCTTCTTTGCCTCTTTCCTCCTGGAGCTGGCAAGCAATTCAATCTGGGCTATACATGTATTATCATGCAAAACATATTTCCATATTGATCATTCTCCAAAGAATTTATGAATCAGAAAGAATGTCAGAGGCTTTCTTGCCCAATTTGTACCCTGCAAGAAATCCCCTCAAACACATCCCTGAGAAATGGTTGTCCAGTCTCTGCTGAAACACCCCCTATTGGCTCAAAACATTTATTAAGCACCTATTATGTGCCAGGAACTGTGCTAAGTGCTTTATAATTAGTATCTCATTTGATCTTCACAGCAAACCTATGAGGTAGATGCCCTTATTAACCCAATTTTACAGATGAGGAAACTGAGGCAGACAGAGGCTAAGGCCAATAGACATCATTCAAGTCCAACTTCCTTGTTGTATAGTTAAGGAATATGAGACACCAAAGTGTGGTTAAATGATTCATCCAAGGTCATACAACTTGTAAGTGTACCGAAGTCAGATTCAAACTGGGGTCTTCCTAACAGCAGACCCAGTACTTTAACTCTTGTGTTGCTTATCCGCCATTAAGCTACTTCCTGGGTGTAGACTCCCATTAAAGGCCATCTGTCTTGATTTCAGAGAGACTCAGAGCCAGAAGGAGGAGATTTGGTAACCTTAAGTCCAACCCTCTTTATTTAGGGCTCATAGAACCCCAGCGAAGTGAATGACTCATCGGAGGTCACTAGAAATGTAGTTTCAGAATCCTGGTCTCCTGACTGTTGGCATCTCTGCCCGTGTACTCTCTGGGGGTACACCAAGCTGGGCACTGTGGGGGCTACACGCTCTGTCCCTTGTCTTTGGGGTACTCCTAGCCTAGTGAGGACAGGACACACTGCCCAAACACGCGCCATCTTAAAGAGCGCATGCCCAGAGAAAAGCAGCTCCAAATGATTATAGCGGTCCCTGAACAGATGCCTATAGAGGGGATGTGGGAGCCTGGAGTGACACTTCAGTGCCATACAAAGAATCCTCAATGTGAAATCTGAAGAGCTGGTTTGAGACCCTGCTCTGTCATTTACTATTGGGGCGGAACTTTGGGCAAGTCATTAACTTGGTTATTACCATTAAGCACGGTATGTGGATACAATGATGGCATTGACCTTGGTGGAATCTTGCCTTGGTTGTATGACTTTGGGCAAGTCATTTAACTGCACTTTATTCCTCATTTTCATTAGGTGAAAAAATTTAAGTTGGACTTGAATGATCCTTACTAGCCCTTCCAGCTCTAAATCTATTATCCTATGATGCTGTGGTCTTCTCTGAGCCTCAATTTCCTTAGCTGTAGAATTTAATTCAAACTAAAAGACATTTACTAAAGACTTATTATATTTTGCTGGGGGCAGGGAGGGTACAGCTAGGTGGCACAGTGGATAGAGAACCAAGCCTGGAGTCAGGGAGACACCCTGAGTTCAAATCTAGCCTCAAGTACTAAGACCCTTGGGTAAATCATTTAATCCTGTTTACCTCAATTTCCTCATCTGTCAAATGAGATGGAGAAGGAAATGGCAAACCACTCCAGAATCTTGGCCAAGAAGAGTTGAACATGACTAAAAAACAACTGAACAACAACAACAAACACTACTAGGTGCTAGTTTATACAAAGATAAAACATGAAACAAACTGTGAAGGTTCTTGCTTACCTTCTACTGGGAGACTGGAAGAGATAGGACACATATGTTAAGTGTAATATAAAATAGGGAAGAAAGGGGCAAAGGAGAGAGTAGCCAGAGAGCTTCAGGAATACCCGAGGAGGGATGGAATCCTGACTGCTAGGTTGGGGAGAGAATTCTGAAAGGGTTTCCCAGAAAAGCTGACAGAGAAGCTGCATCTAAAAAGAAGGTGAGGATTCTGAGAGGCAGAGGCATAAGGTGTGAAGGAATCTGTCTCAGGCTCTGGGCAAATGCTCAAAGGCTGCAGATGGAATGTTACCTTCAGGAAAGAGTGATAATATAGGTTGAGGAATGAAGAAGGAGATGAAATAGGTCTGGAAAGGGAAGTAGGAGCCCAGTTGTAGAAGGTCTTGAAGGCCAGATGAAAGTTTGCATTTTATCCCAGCTGCAATAGGGAGCCACAGGTTTTAGATGATAAAAATACTTAAACTTCTTCCCCCTTAGTGCAGTCATGTAGAAAGCCTTTTCTGAAACATGACATAAATTACCCATTTACTACTATCATTTTCCTGAGGGATGAGTCTTTTTCTATCCATCTCAAATGCCTACCAGGACTGTCTTCTATGGGGACAGCAAAGCAGAGGACCAAAGAAATGGGATAGTTTCAAGGCTTTTCTGTGTCTGTTTTTTTCCTTGGAGCTTTGAGTACTTCCTATTGGGGTCATTTTCTTGGCTTAAGTCATTGTTTTCAGAAATGCACATCAGTTATCTGGGAATGACACCTTCAGTCATCCTTTACAATGGTTTTTAGAGCTGGAAGGATTTAAGTTATCTAGTTCATCATTTTACAAATGAGGAAACTGAGACCCAAAGGCAAGGTAAGTGATGTTCTCAAAATCATTACTACATAGGAAGTGGTGGATAGAGAGCCAGACTTGGAGATGGGAGGTTCTGGATTCAAATCTGACCTCAGACACTTCTTAGCTGTGAGACCCTGGGAGAGTTACTTAACCCTCATTTCCTAACCTTTACCACTTGTCTGCCTTAGAACCAATACATAGTATGGATTCTAAGCCAGAAAGCAAGGGTTTTATGAAGAAAATAGATGGTAGAATGAGGATTTGGACCAGGTCCTCTGTCCACAAATCCAAAGTTCTTTCCACTGTGTAGAACTCAGTCTGTTATGACCCTTGTATAGATTAATTTCTCAGATTAGTCCTTTAACAGAATGAGGCAATGAGAGAATGGAATATAGAATTGCAAAGTCTTAGCAGGGGCCTTGATGTCTATAGGATTTGGAGCTGATGCTGGCACCACTGATCAGTCAGTGGCGGGATCCTGGATGAGGAGTTGATAGATTAGGATGCCAGCTGAGGTTGGAGTAGAGGAGGCCATTCATAAAGGGATGGGGGCATGCCACTGACCTCATAATTCTGCCTAGGGCCAGCCGGCCTTGTTGGAATGTCAGAGGCGGCAGACATCACAAAAGGAGTTTGTGGGTGGAGAAAAGAAAGCAAAAGAGAAGGCCTGCTTCTTCCTGACTCTCCTGTGGACCCAAACATCAATCACTGCACATGGGCTTTTGTTTGGGCCCTTGGACCCAAACTGGTTCGTCAGGCCTATTAGCAAAGGGCATAGATGAGGTAACCACAGAACCATCTCAACTGTGTGAGTCTGTAAATGAGGCCAGGGCTCTCCCTGGGCTCAGGGTGAATGAATATCTCAAGGACCTCAGTGTCTTTGAGTCAGGGATGTTTGGGGAGAGGCTACTTAATAGGGATAAACACATTAGCCTATGAGAGAATAATAAAGGGTAGGATGTTGACTAATCTACCCAATAGTATCACAGAATCTCAGGATTGGAAGGAGTGTCAGAGGCCAAGTTTCATCAAGAATCTTCCCTACAATCTGGCTACCAGTGGTCATCTGACACAGTCTGGAAGATTTCCAGGGAGTGGAAATTTAGTGCCTCTGAAAGTTGTCTCTCTCCGCTTTGGAGCTATAATTGTGAGCAAGTTTTCCCCTTTATTGAGCCCAAATTTACTGCTGAGAAATTTCTCCCAACTGCTCCTACTTCTGACCTTTGGGATTGAGCATAACAAATCTCTCTTCTACCTGGTAGCCCTTTGAAAACTGAAAGCTGACCATCAAGTCCCCTCTGACCTACACCAGCCAATTCTTCTCTCCCCACCAAACATTAACAGTCCCTTTGACTGACTCTTGGAAAGTATGATTTTTATGCCCTTTACCATAATGGCTACCCTCCTCTGAATATATGCCAGTGTCTCACTGTCTGGCACTCAGAACTGGACACAATACTCCCAAGTGTTGCCCAATCAGGACAGAGTTCAGTGGGACCATCTCTTTGGTGCTAAATGCTATGCTTCTCAATGAATCTTAGCTGGGGACAGCTAGATGGCACAGTATATAGAGTCCCAGGCCTGGAGTCAGGAGGTCCTGGGTTCAAATCTGACCTCAGACACTTCCTAGCTCTGTGACCCTGAGCAAGTCACTTAACCCCACTTGCCTAGCTCTTCCTGTTCTATCTTAGTAGAAAGGAAGGAAGGAAGGAAGGAAGGAAGGAAGGAAGGAAGGAAGGAAGGAAGGAAGGAAGGAAGGAAGGAAGGAAGGAAGGAAGGAAAGGAAAGGATAGTATTAGCTTTTTTGGCTTCCAGGTCACACTGTTGACTCATTTTAACTTTGAGAACCACTGAAACAAAGTCTTCTTGGGACAGAAGAGGTCTGTGAGGCTATATTGACCCATCCTTCTGCATTCAAGCATTTATCAGGCCAGAGGGTTTGAGAAGGACCCATCATGTTCCTTTGTCTATTGCCTTTTTCTCTTTGAGTAAGCTAGGTAGTAAGGTGGAGACCTGAACTCAGGAAGACCTAAATTCATCCTGCCTCAGAAACTTCTTAGCTGTGTGGCCTTGGGCATGTCATTTAATCCTTTTCAGCCTCAGTTTCCTTAACTGTGAAAATAATATCTACCTCAGAGTTGTTGTAGATCAAATAAGATAGTATCTGTAAAACACTTTGCGAGACTTACAGCCTAATATAACCATTAGCTGTTATATAGGGTCATATAGGTTTTAGCATCATTGAATTTAGGGAGAAAGGGAATAAACATTTATGAAGTACTTACTATGTACTAGGCACTGTGCTAAGCACTTTACAAATATTACCTCATTTAATCCTCACAAAAACCACATAGGTAAGTGCTGTTATTATCTTCACTTTACAGTTGAGGAAACTGAGGCAAACAGAGGTGAGGTGGTTTGCTCAAGGTCACACAGCTAGTAAATTTCTGAGGCTGATTTAGACTCAGGTTCTTCTGATTCAAAGTCCAGAGGTCTGCCCTTCCTCACTGCCTCAGTGGATCTTATAAGTCATCCCACTAACCCTCTTATGTCACAAATGAGGAAACTGAGACCCCAAGAAATTATTTGTCCAAGATAATAAGTAGGAGAACCAAGATTTGAATTCAAATCTTCTGGCTCTGAGTCCAAGTGTTCTTTGCACTATACTGCGTCACCTTCTGTCTAACCAGTATCCTTACTGTGGAAACCCACTAGTAGAAGAGTTCTCAGAATTTAAGCAAGTTCAGGGCACCTTCCCAGGGCAGGCCAGCTGTCTATTTTGCATCCCAGCCTACTTGGTGTAATAAAATGGGCAGCTCAGCACTGACTCAGGCTCCTGTCACCAAACTCAAAATCCAGAGTTGAACCAGCTGGGGCTGGGGCTGGGGCTGTTGCCAAAAACATGTGGTGTGCTTTGGCTATCCTCTTTGGATGCTGGACTCTCCTGGCTCATGCAAAGCTTCTCATTTTAGTTTGCCAGGACCCCCTGGGACCAAATGCGTTTTCTGTCTGCCCTCTTGGTTTCAGTTGTTCCATTTAATTAATCTTCCTTTTACTTTGCTGGGCTCTGTGGCAACCCATTGCTCAGTTCTCCTGCCAAGGCCCAGCTCTCCAGCCACTGACAATGATTTTTGAGAGGTCCTTTGTCCTTTGAAGCAATGATGCTGAAAAAGTTACTGTTCAGACCCAGGTCTTAATGGACCAATGATGTTGAAAGGTATTTTGGAAGATAGCCCCAGCTTTAATGGGGTTTCCCCCTAGGAAGAAGGACTTTGGCAAGAGGGGGGAGGGATCCCTTTCCCTCAAGGTTTTAATAGATTTGTTAAATATTAAAGGTGGGTGAGATGTTAAAGGCCATCCAGTCTAACCCCTCATTCTTAAAATTAGGGAAGAAACACAACTCTGGAATGGGTAGCTATATGAAGACATGCAATTTAACAATTTATTAATGTATTTCTTATTAAAGCAATGTATTATTTATACCAATTATTTATATATGTATAATCATTTTTGTTATATATAGCTTATTAATTTAAATAATTATTTATTACTTATTAACCATCTGCTATGTGCAAGACACTATGTTAGGCACTAGAGATAAAAAGAAAAACAAATTAAATGGTTCCTATTCCCAAAGACAAGCTATAGAAGAACATTATAGAGAATGGACACATTTAACCAGAAAGTAAATAAAGTAATACAAAGTCACTTCAAGATGAGACAGTCTTAAAAGCTATGGAGTGAGAGGAGGAATCAGGAAAGAGTTCATGGCAACTGAGCTATGCATTAAAGCAAGCTAGAGAATCTTCTAGAAGGAGGAGAGAATGGGCTGCATTTCAGACACGGGGGACCTTCTCACCTCAGAAGAGCACCTCAAGAAGTCCTGCTTCTTAGAAATGAGTAGTAAAACTTGGTCTTGGATGCCCAGAGCAACAGACAGGAGGTAAGAGCTGGAAGATTGAACGTAGCAAGTAGGTAGTGGAAATGACATGAAATGGCTCCCATGAGTCATCGCCAAGTCAAGGACTGGAAAGTTTGCATGGTATGGCAAGACTTGCAGATTAGGATTCTTTAAGAAAATGGGTTCTAGTCCTAACTCTATGCCCATTGACTGTGGGATCTTTAGCATATAACATCATCTCTCTGGTGCTCGTTCTCCAGCTGTTCAATGAAGGGAGTGGACTAGGCGATCGTGAAGGTCCCCATCCCATTCTTGGCATTCTGGGACTCTCATCCTCTGTAGCAAACTGAGAGGCTGGAAGGCTTCGACGTGGGTGGCCTGGTATCATTGCCCAGGGTCACACAGCTAGTAAGCATCTGAACTCAGGAAGACAATTCTTCTAGACTTCAGGTCCAGCGTTCTATTGACTGTAAAACCTCCCTGAAGACTAATGGAGGAAGCTACCCTGTGAAGATAAGCTGAAGGGGGAGGAGGTAGTACCCAGCCCAGGGGCATGATGGAGTCCTGCAGTGGGTTAGGAGATGATGGAGTTGGCTGCCCTGGGAAATTGTCTATTCCAGGACCTTCATTTTATGGCGGAGGTACCTGGGGACCAGAGTGACTTGTCTGAGGTTAGTTTGTATCAGTTAGTTTGTATCAGGATCAGGACTAGAACTTGGGTCCCCAGACTTCCCAGTCCAGGACTCTTTCTACTGTACCATAGTTGACTTTCCTCAACTGGTGGGACCCTAGAAGGAAAAAGGATGATGAGAGGCCAGGGGAACAGATGAGTGCTTAATCCAGGGGACATCAAATATCCATATGAAACAGAAAACTCTATTCAGGGTGTTACATGCTTATTCAGATAGCTACCAATTACCTAGAAGTAGAGGCTTCAATTATCCAGTTCATTTGATTATCGTCAACAGCCTCTAAGATCTCTTCCAGATCTAACATTTTATGAGTCTGTGTGGGTAATTTGGGCCTGGAGGGGAACATACAAGTAGCTAATCACCACTTCCTTTTGGGAAGCATTGGCTCTAGTGGAGTCACTCTGCCTCTGGCTGGACTCCATAGTTGGTCAAGGCATTCCTGTGTATTCAGTAGGAGAGTATCTTCAGTAGGAAAGGTTCTGTTCCTGTCCCAGGATTCCAGACAAGTTTGGGCTACCCAAATGGAAAAGGCTGGATACAGTGGTGTGGGAAGGGTTCTGGGTCTGCCATTTAGAGTCAATTCCAAGTAGTGGAAAAGCAAGAGGCAGCCAGACAAGTGTGGGAGAGAGAGGAAACAAAGAAAGTATTTAGGGACAGGCCTGGGCAGGGAGAAGGGAATTGAGCTGGGAGTAGGAGGAAATCAGCACAGAGGTGTAGGTAGGAAGGGTGGGACTGTGGGAGCAGGTGAGGCACAGAGGCCCCAGCCTGACATCAGGGGGATCCAGTCTAGCCTCCAAGAGAAGGGGGATGGGGAGACTGCTTCAGATGGAAGTGAGAAAAAAGCAAGAATCATTAGTGGGGAAGAAGGGTAGGGAGAATCTTAGTATTGTAGATTAAAAAAAAAATATTCTTACCTTCCATCTTAGAATCAATCCTGTGTGTTGGTTCCAAGGCAGAACAGTGGTAAGGGGTTGGCACTGGGAATTAAGTGATTTGCCCAAGGTCACACAGCTAGGCAGTGTTTAAGGCCAGATTTGACCCCAGGACCTTCTATCTGTAAGTATGGCTTTCATTCCACTGAACCTCCTATCTGCCCCTGCTCTCCTTTCCCCACTGGATTAAAGACTGAATCAAAGTTGCAAGAGACCTCAAAGAGTTGGGCAGAATTTAGTTTCAGGAAAGGAGAAAAGGAAAAAAAATGTTTTAGGAGGAACAGAAATGGGATCCAGAAGGGAAGTGTCAAGGTTAGAAAGGATAAAATTAATTTAGACCAAACACTTTTAGTCTTTGGAGACTTAAGAAAATGAGAGTGCTGGAATAGATTAGTTCAAATGTCTTAGAGATCTAACGTCCTACAGTCCTAAAGATAATAAAGGGACACAGAGAGAATAAAGAACCAAAGACCAGAGGGCAGTGGGAAAAACAAGGAGCAGAGTAACAATCAACTCCAAGAGGATCTGTAAACTCTGTGTGACTCAAGGAGGCAATAGGTTGGAGACCCAGTATAGTACCTTCTAGGAGAGATGAGGGAAGGTCCTGTGAATGGGAGATTCCTGGGAACCGAAAGATCAGCTGGCTGGATTAGAGCAAGAGGCTGAGCCAATAGAGGAGAAAGAGCAAGACTTGGTGGAGTTTGGAGTCCAAGGAAGAGAAAGCTGAGAGCTGAGGGTGATGATGAAAGGGCATTGTTTTAGGGAAAGGGGAGATGGATGGGGGTAGGAGAGGTAGGAAGAGAGGGTGAAGTAGAACTCTCTTCCTAGGATGAAGGCTGAAAGAACTGAAGTTCATTGTGTCAAGGGGACAGGACATTAAAGATGGAGGTGAAAGGGAGCTCTCAGCTCACCTTTTCCTCAGAGAAGAAGGGATGATAGTCTGGGCTTCTAGAAAAGGAGGGGGAGGATGAAGAAGGAGAGAAGGTGAAAGATAGTTTGTAAATATATGAGAACAGGGTTCAGAAGAGGAGACAAGCTGTCTGCTGATCTAGGCAGAGGAATCAGTCAGGGAAGAGAGGAGAAGTTGTTGGAGAAGGCAATAGGAGGCCTCTTGATTCCTCCAGGGCACTATTGGTGAGTCAGTAAGAGGGACTTTTCTTCCAAAAATGGTTGTTCAAGATTAAAACAGAGTGGGAGGGACAGAGAGAGCTAAGGGCACAAAGCTAATAGTGCCCTCAGACTGTTCAATAGGAAACCTTTGGAGGGAATGTCTTCCTATAATACTTCCCTACCACATCTCTTCTAGAATGAAGAGACTACAGAGGAATAAGTGGGGATTGGGTTTGGATGACAACAAGGGAAAGAAGTAGCACCCATATCCCATCATCAAGCCTTGTGCTGACTTGTTTGGGACCACAGAAAGCTGGGTTGAAGTTGTAAAACATGTTGAAGTCTTGGAGATGTTGTATTTCTTTTATAAGTGATGATCTATGCTCACCTAGCACCTTGAAGGCTGCTCCATTTTCAGACAAATGTGACTATTTGGTTTTCCAAAATGGAGTGTGGATTTTTCCCTGGAATTGGGAGTAAGAGAGGGTTTGTAGGAATGAAATGTTTCTTTCTTCAGAGGATATCAGGGAATAACAGAGATGGCACAAGACTTGTAACCAGGAAGACTTGGATTCAAATTCTGTGCGACTCTTTAATCTCTGTGTACCTAGGTTTCCTTATCCATTAAAATGAGTTGGGCCAGTTGACCTCTAAGATTTCCAGTTTCAAAGAGGCTACAATCCCTCTTCAGGAGCAATGGAACTTGGCTTTGACCTTTGCAAGCCTTGTGACCTTGGGCAAGTCATTAGTTCTCTGAGTCTCAGTTTTCTTCTCTATTAAATGAGAATAATTACAATATGAATAATTCTAATTATGATAAATTTACCTACCTCATGAAGTTGTGCAGAGCAAAGTACCATTGTTGTATAGATAGGAGTGATTCTTGCAGTCCCCTTATGGATGGGGTCCCTGGCACATAGGTCCTCCTGCTGTTGTGCCAGTCCTCCATGACTTCATAGAGGAAACAAACCCAGCTGCCTCTAGATTGGGTTAGGAAGTCTCAGCTTGAGTGGCAAGGCTTCCAACTCCACCCTCAAACTCATGCTTTGTTCAGAATTTCCCTAATGACAGGAGAATCATTAGGAATACATTTTTCTGTCCTTTGTCCATCCTTCTTCTACATGGGAGCAGTAGTGAAAAGATGGAGTGTTTCTCTTAATTTTTAGGACTAATTCAGGGCTAGCATCTGCTTGAGTCTCCCAGACTCAGTACTATCCATGATAAATAAAGATTGATAGATAAATATATTTGTATAAGTAAATCAATAAATATTTATAAATATATCTATATAGAAAGAGAGCCAGAGATAGCCAGAGAGATAGAGGCAGAGCAAGATAGATAGATAGATAGAGAGAGAGAGAGAGAGAGAGAGAGAGAGAGAGAGAGAGAGAAAGAGAGAGAGAGAGAGAGAGAAAGAGAGAGAGAGAGAGAGTTGGACTCTCAGAAAGCCTCTTAGAAGTAATCTGGTCTATACCCAACTCACACTTTAAGGATGATAAAACAGAGGTCCTTAGGAGATGTGATTTGCCCAGAGTCATGCTGCTAGTTTAACAGAATTATTAGACCAGGTGTCTTGACTCCTAGTCTGGGACTGTTTCTAATTTCTTTCATCCTTGAACTGCCTTCTAACCTGTCCAATGGGTATATTTTTTTACTTTCATGTCCAACTGGGGGGCCCATTGTTAGACCAGGATTAGACAGGGATGTCTAAGACCCCCTGGAAAGATGAAGAGGCCAAAATAATCCTTGGCTTTTCCAGGAGGTCTTGGACCTCCCTGTCTAATCCAAGAGAAAGCAGTCTCGATTACTGTTTTCATTTTCCTGTCATGATGCTTCTTTCCTGGGAATGCTGGTGGGGGTTAGGCTATATTCCTTTCTTGTCTTTCCTTTATCCTGATTTAGTCTATGTTTTAGCCAAACTGGCCCTCTTCTTGTTCCTTATATGCACCATTCCCTCTCTAGCTTCAGTCCCTTTGCCCAGGCTCTCTTCCTCACCTCCGCCTCTTAAAATCCCAGTGCCCTTCAAGAGCTAGCTCAATTACCACTTCCAACACAATGCCTTACTTGATTCCCTATTAGTTAGTGCTCCTTTCTGCAACTTTCCCCAACTAATCTGTATTTATTTTTTGAATCTACTAGTCCATAGAGTATTGTAAGCTTCTTGAGGGCAGGGACCATTTCTTGCTTATCTTTGTGTCTCAAAGAACAGAGCCTAGTACACTGAAAGGGCTTAGTAAATATTTGTTGAAACCCCTTCTCTTATCTGGTAATGTTAGCCAGGCTTTCCTTCTTCCCTCTCTGTTTGCCTCTTCTAGCTGTCAAGGTCCCTAGGAACAACTTGGTGGTTCAAAGCTATGAGCTAGCCTTGCCTAGAGAGCTCAGACAATTATACACATTTCTAAAAAGCATTGAGATTTACAAAGCCACAGGACAACACAGTTAGTTAGATGTTTCAAATATTCTTATAACCATTAAAAAAACTTTACCTTGTATCTTAGAATTGATACTAAATATTGGTTCTAAGGCAGACCAGTAAGGGCTAGGCAATGGGGGTTAAGTGACTTGCTCAGAGTCACACAGCTAGGAAGTGTCTAAGGCTCAATGTGAAGCCAGGACCTTCTGTCTCTGGGCTTGGTTCTCAATCCATGAACCACCTAGCTGCTCTACTCTTATAATCATTTTCCTGAGAAGGAAACTGAGGCTCAGAGAAGCCTAGAACTTGTTTGTAGTACAAAACTATCAGAGCTAGGGTTTGAACCAGTGTTTCCTGATTCCAAGTTCAACAGGCTTCCTACAACAAAAGTTGGGGAAAGGATAGAAAGATAAGATAATCTGTAGAGTAATCTATGGCTTCCTGATTGGATAACCACTTTTCTCTTCCTCACTTGTTTTCCCAGCCCGCTGGGCTCCTTCTTGCTTGAGAAAGCCCAAAGGAGCTTCAGCCACAGTTAAATCTGTTCTCTCTGATCTCTATCCATAATTGGCCTGTTAGCTTCAACTCCTGTCATTTGTGGCTAGGAGTCCCGATCCCAGGCTGAGTCTAATGGTTCCATGCTGGCCAAGGGCCAACTAACATTCCTAGTGGTTTTTGACTTCTTTCATTTTCTGGTTCTCTAGGCACCTTGGTAAAGGTAATGGAGTGGGGCTAGGGGAGGGAAGATAGCAGCCCTAAATACCCAGATTCAAATTATATCTATACTTTTGGAGAACTTGGGGGAGTCAGGGTTTCTCTAGGGACCTTGGTTTTTTCATCTACCCAAAATGGGCCATTCACATTTTCTCCCCACCTCCTTTATTGAGTCAGCACAAGGATAAATGCTTTGAGATTCCCATGGAAGAGTCCCTATTGGAACGAGAGGATATGCTATTGATTTTGATTAACTGGGTTGCTCCCCTTAAGGTCTGGCTGATGTCCAAAGGTCGAGCCAATGGAATACCCATCATCTGTGCCAGAGGGACATGTAGACACAAGTGTGCCCAGGTGCACTTTTTAATCTGGTGGACCCAATAGCATGGGAGCAGAGGGACAATCTCCTTCTACCTTACCCCCAGGCTCCAGTGGCTCACCCTTGCTCCCTTAGCCAGGGCACTAATTAATTCCTCTTCTATTTCCCCATCAGACTTTTTCCCTCCTCAATACTTCATCTAGCCCTTCTCCCATCAAGGGTGATGGAAAAAAAAGTGCAGATCCCATCAAAACTGAGGTTCTGCCTGTCCAGGCAGAGTCCTCCCCAGCACACAGCAGTCTTAGTGCCTGCCTGCTTGCAACACTCACCTAACACCATTCCACAATTATATAGGAGACTGTTATTGCTGCTAGGACACTCCCTGGGCTGGGCTAGACTGGGCTGGGCCTCCCATCTCACAAGCACATCTGACCTGACAAGGCAGGTGTTTCCCTCCTGGAAAATGGCCCAGGTCCTTTTAAAGAAGCAGAAGCAACCTTTGCAGAAATGTCCCAGGAGGGGAGTTGGGGGGAGCAATCAGAGCTGATCCCATACCACTCACTTTCTGTCAAGCTTTCTTGTTCTTACGATAAATAAATCTGCTCCAGATTTGAGAAGTAGCTAGTTCTTTATAGAGGTCACCATATGGTCTTCCCAGTGGAAGCAAAATCTTTTGTTCTTTAAATGACTGAGACCGGATAAGACTAAAGAAAAGAAGTTTTCTACTGTCAGTAAGTCAATTTGCATTTATTAAGAACCTGTGCTAGGCATTTGCTAAGCCCAGAGGAGCCAAAGAAAAGCACCTCTCATTCCTTCCACCCCCCAAAAATTAGTTACTGCTCATGGTCTAAAGGAGAGACAATATCATACAAAAAAGGAGCTATGTAGAGGATAAGTTGGGAGTGGACTCAGAGGGAAGACACTAAGATTAAGAAAGGCTGGGAGAGGCTTTTTTTCGGAAGGCAGGATTTTAGCAGAGACCAAAACAACAAAAGTCTACATTTACATAACACTTTATAGGTTGAGTTAAGCTCTCTGCTTAATTTTTAGGGAGTTAAAGAAAGAGCATCCTATTTTTCCGATGAAACAGGTTCTGACAGATGAAGAGACTTACCCATGATTTACAGGATTACAGAATTTAGAGCTGGGAGGGACCTTAGAGATTCATCTGGCCCAATTCTCTCACTTTACAAATAGGCACACTGAGCTTTGCAGAGGAACGTAGAAGAACTGGAGAATTTGTACAATATCACTGTTGGATCATAGACCTGGAGCCTGAAGGAGCCTCAAAGGGCACTTAGTCTTGGAGTGTAGGGAATCATAAGATCACAGATTTGGAGCTGGATGTCTCCACCTTCCCTCTCCACCCATTTTATGATAGGGAACTGAAGTCTAGGGAAGTTAAGTTATCTAAGTTTTGCTCTTGTTCAGTCTTTGCTGTTGTGTCTGACTATGATCCTATTTAGGGTTTCCTTGGCAGAGATACTAGAGTGGTTTGTTGTTTCCTTCTCTAGTTCATTTTGTAGAATGGTGTGTCCCTGGAGAAGTCACTTAACCCTCATGCCTCAGTTTCCTCATCTGTAAAATGACCTGGAGAAGAAAATAACAAGCCATTCCAGTAACTGCCAAGAAAACCCCAAATGGGGTCAGGAAGAGTCAGACACTCCTGATCAACAACAACCAGCTGTAGACCTATGCCCATATAGATGGACCATTGTGGATCTGGACCTGAGGGAAAGCTCATGCATGCCCTCCCTTTTCCATGTCTCCCTGGGATGCTGCTGGACTCTCTATAGTTTCCCCAGTAGTCCTTCTTTGCTCCTGGCTCCTTTTATTCACTTTCAAGTGTAGAGTGCTCAGCTGTCCATGGCATACCACAGGCACGTATCTCCACCCACTTCTTCAGAGTGACAGCTGGTCACAGATTCCCTCCTCTCTACCCTCTAGGGTAACAGGATCTCCATAGATACCACACATAAACAAAACATCAACACTTCAACAACTAGCCCCTCCCTGCCTTAGTAGCTTATTTTATGGGTTTTTAATATGACTAAATGATCTGTGATTTCCTTAATATAGGGAATCCCTTCTGTAGGAACTCCCTCCACTAACCCATTTATGACCAAGTACACAAATACTAGGACATTGCCAGAGGGAAGTAGAGGTTAAGTGACTTACTCAGGGTGACAGAGCTGGTTAGAGTCAGAGCCAGGCTTTTAAGTCCAGTTGGCAAATGTGAAACCCTCCCTCTTCATGAATCACTGTGGCCAAAATATTTATCAACACTATAGTGTAGTGGTGAGTCCTAGTTTTGGTATCTGATGATCTGGGTTCAAATCTTAGCTCAGTCACCTTTTTGATCTTGAATAAGTCACTTGTGAGGTTGAGACTCAGTTTCCCTATTAGGAAAATGATGCCTAAATCAGTGATATCAATCTCAACTATAAAGAGGGCTACTAAATGGATCCCTAACAGCTTCACATTGACTTAGAAAACTATATATTAATGTTATCTAGGTTCTACTGCATTTTTTATTTATTCTATTAAGCATTTCCCCAAAAATTTTAATCTGGTTCAACTGAATTTTTGTGGAGTGTGGCAAGCAGGCAGCCAGTTTGACATCTCTGGTCTATATGACCTCTAAAGTCTCATATATCTCTAAATCAATGATCCTCAGATCTGATAGCCAGTATTTGACTTATGAGATCTCCAAAGTTGACCACTGACACTCTGGGGGGAAGCTAGATGGTTCAGTGAATTGAGAGCCAGATCTAGAAATAAGAGGTCCTGGGTTCAAATCTGGCCTCAAACACTTCCTAAATATGTGACCCCAGGCAAGTCATTTAACCCCCATTGCCTAGACATTACTACTCTTCTGTCTTGAATCCAATACATAGTATTGATTCTAAGATGGAAGTTTTAATTTTTATTTTTTTAAAGATGGCTAGGACTTGGTACAACTTGTGCTACACAGGCATATCCAACAGACTCTAGGATCCCATTATCACATCTGCCATGTGATAATGAAGCCTCCAGAAGAAGACTTTGGGGAAAGACATGACAAACTGTACATTAAAAAAAGGGGGGCAAAGGGTAATCACCTCCAAACTACACACACCTTCTCCTCTTCTGCTCTGAGTTTGAGTGAAGAAGACAAAGGTCTGCTCTTTTAAACACCATGGCCTGAGATTGGGACCACTTACCCACTTTCTTCCACTTTAATCCAAATGCAGCATACATTCAGAGTGCAAATGAATCTCTCAAATAATCAGAAATTGCATTAATTTCACTGTTCCTCTTTTTTTCCCTTTCCCTACCTTATTACCTTCCCTACAGACAGAACTGTCTTTGCAAAAGGAGCAATTGCAGCTGAAAATCATCGAGATTGAAGATGAAGTTGAGAAGTGGCAGAAAGAGCGGGACAGGATTAAGGTGATTGGCATTTCCAGTCTTGCTTCTTACATTCCCTTCCTCTGCCCCAAGTTTACAGATTTTCCTAGACTCCCAGGCCCCTTTTAGAACAAGATAGAGGAAGGAACACCTTGGCTGGTTGCTGCTCTTGGAAATATCAGTCTTTCTTGGTTTTCTTGCCTAGTTCCTCCTCTGGGTTTACCCAGTCCTTCTCCCCGTGTATTCCTTCTGGTTGCTTCATCTATGGTTAGTTCTAGCACAGAAGAAGGAATTCTCTTACCACTTAAGCCTTCATTAAGCTTTATAAGCAAGGTTCTACAACTGATCAATCCAGGAATGGTCCATTATGGACTAGCTCGCCCTTCTCAATGGATGCTGCACCTACCAAATACATGTTTCTCTAGTTATCCAGGTCATTGTTTGCATATACCTTGGGGGTAGGAAAGGAGAACAGAATAAACTGAAATATGAGCTAACACAGACTACTGGTGGAGTTATGAGAGGTAATTGATGAGCCAGACTAGATTGCTGGGCAAGAACAATCAACCAAATAGAATGATCTGACTGTGGATAAACAAAAATTGATTGCAAATGAGATTGGCATTCTCTGCTCATCATGGGAGTCTTGGTAAGATCAGCTGCACCACTTGGGGACAATGAAAACAGCCTGATCCCAATTTCTGGGGATTTAATCATGGAATGCCTTTGTGATTTGTTCCAACTGGAGACTTGCCTTTGCTTATTCTCCTTCTCTTCACCCACTCCAGAGCTTCACCACTAATGAAAAAGCCATCCTGGAGCAAAACTTCCGTGACTTAGTTCGGGACCTTGAAAAACAGAGGGATGAAGTTAGGGCAGCACTGGAGCAGCGGGAACAAGATGCTGTGGGCCAGGTGAAGGTGATTGTGGACGCACTGGATGAGAGGACCAAAGTGCTACAAGAGGATAAGCAGACCAGAGAGCAGTTGCACAGTATCAGTGACTCAGTGCTATTTCTACAGGTAATCTTCCCATTCATCCATCCATCCATCCATCCATCCATCCATCCATCCATCCATCCATCCCTCTCATTCATTCATTCATCCATATCCTCATCCACCCATTTATCCATCTATTTCTTTCTCTACCTATAAGTATTTGTTGCTTCCTCCTATGTGCATACCACTTTCCTATTCACTGTTGGGTATATGGAAGATGCTGAAGGCTCTATTGGGAAAGGAGTTTATAATATTTTTAGGGAGATAAGCCTTACACACAAGAAACAATTAGAGAACAATATAAGATACTATGTAATTAAAGGCAAAACTAGGTGTCTTAGATAAGTAGGTACCATAAGGGTTTAGAGAGGGGAAAATGACCTGGAATGATATTACAAATGGAGAAACTATGAATAGGAGTTCACTAACTTGTAGTAGAACAAGATCTAGAACCTAAATTCTAGGACCTGACTCCTGGTTCTGAAGCTGCTTTTATTAGATCACGAGGATACTTGTGTGTAAAAGTGGAAAGACAAGGTACCTGGGTTTGAATCCCAGCTCTGTAACTTAATCCTTAGGGCAAATCATTTAACCTCACCAGGCAGCTAAATGGCACAAGAGCTGAGTTCAAATTTGACCTCAGACATTAACTAGCTGTGTGTGACCCCAGGCAAGTCACTTTTGTTACTTGAATGTCTCCATCTCCTTAACTATAGGGATAATAATAGTACCAACCTCTTGGGGTTGTTGTGAGGATCAAATAAAATGATATTTGTTAAAAGCTTAGCATAGTGCCTGGCACATAGCAGGTGCCTGTTTCTTTTATTCCTATTAGTTTCAGTTTCTTCATCTGTAAAATGAGGTGGTTGAACTAAATGGCTTCATTTAGGTTTCAACTCTAAGTTTATGATCCTGTAGCCTTTGTGACCATGGGTAAGTCTTTTCACCTCTCTGGGCCTCCGTTTCCTCATCTGTAAAATGGTGAAGTTAGATTCAATGATCTCTAAGGATACTTCTAGCTCTAAATCTCTGATTTGGTTATCCATTGGGACGACGTGAAGATAAAGATATTTCTGACCCCCAGGGGCACAGACAATTTATTGGCTTCCGCTCCTTCTTATTGGCAGGAATTTGGGGCACTGATGAGCAACTACTCACTTCCCCCACCTCTGCCTACATACCATGTCTTGTTGGAAGGAGATGGCCTGGCTCAGTCACTGGGCAACTTCAAGGATGATCTACTCAATGTGTGCATGAGGCACGTGGAGAAGATGTGCAAAGCAGATCTGAGTCGGAATTTCATTGAGAGAAATCATATGGAGAATGGTAGCTACCAGGCTGGTAAGCTGGCTCCAAAGTCCCTTTGTTTCCCTCTAGAGAGTGCTCCTCCTCCCTGTTTCAGAAACAAATAAATAGAAACCCAGCCTGCCTCCTCCTTTTGCAGTCACATTGATATCAGTCCCTACTATGGGTGATTTGGACCTCAACTAGATTGCTTCAACATCTAGAATAGAACAGAATGGAATACCATGTATATTCAGTAGATAGACTGATACATAGATGGATAGATGGAAAGACACATATAGATAGACAGATGGGTAAATAGATAAATAATAGGTATAGTTTGAAAACAGATTGATAGATGATAAATAGATAGACCTAGAGATAGATTTATAGACATTGTAAAGAGAGATAGCTGTAGTATAGTGGTCAGAGAGCTGACCTTGGAGCCAACCTGGGTTCAAGTCCTACCTTTGACACATCCCAACTATGTGGCTTGGTGTGAATCATTTATTACTCCAGGCAGTAGTAAGGGCTCTGGGAAACCCTGGAAGGTTGTAAGTTGGGAAAAAGGTACCTACCTGAATTAGTAGAGGGAGTTTTCTCACCTGGGGAGATTTCTATACAAATGAAATCATAGGTCCATATCCATAGCTTAAAACTGAAAACTCAAGATTTTTGGAATATGTCCACATATCTAAACACCATATATATGTATACCTATATATTGCTATGTAAATTAACTTATAAAAGATAAAATTATCAGCAGAGAAGTATATAGGGCACAGGGTTAGTGAGTAGGATCTCTGAGGATGGTTTCCTGCCTGGTCATCCAGATTTTGGCACAGGGTAAAGCCAAGGAAACGTAGATTGTGGATTTCAGATCATCCACATCTGTTTAGCAGGCAATATCCAGTGGCCAATGGGATGCTGCCACTTCCATGGAGCCACCCATATTGCCTTTGGTGATCTATTTGGCTGCAACCTTGTTAGCTATCATAATAAATGATCTCATTTGGTCTTCACAACCCTATGAAGAAGATAATACCATCTTCAATTAGCATATGAAGAAACTGAGGCCCAGAGAAACTAAGTAATTTATTCATGATCACACAGCTAGTAAAAGTCAGAGGTGGGATTCCGATCTGGGCATCTCCTGGCTCCATATATAATGCTCATCCCAGTACCTTGTGCTACTTCAACGTGATGACTTATCAGATGATATGTTATAGTGAGTTCTGCACAGCTACTGTGTGCCTGGCCATAGAGAGCTGAGGAGGGCAGGCCAACCCTATCTTAACAACTCAAAAGTTCCTGTAGAATTGGATTCTGTCTGGAGGGCAGCTGGGTGGCTCAGTGGATTGAGAGCCAGGCCTAGAGATGGGAGGTCCTAGACTCAAATCTGGCCTCAGACACTTCCTAGCTGTGTGACCCTGGGCAAGTCACTTGACCCCCATTGTCTAGCCCTTACTACTCTTCTGCCTTGGAATTAATACATAGTTTTGACTCCAAGATGGAAGGTAAGGGTTAAAAAAAAATGGATTCTGTCTGAGTCATTGCCATCCCCAGATGAAGTCACCTAGATCATGTCTCAGCATGCTCAGGTCCCATAACTTGAAAAATGGCTTCAATGGAGTAACTGTTTTGTTTTTTAATCTGCAATAAGCCAGTCTCCTCAGGCTTCAAGCCTTTGTATAGTCCTCTGCTCTTCACGGCCTATTTCCCTGCCCTAAACCTTAATGTCAAGCCTCTGACAGGGGTTTAATTTGATAGATGCTCTTGACAGAGCCATCGCTAGGAATTTTGGTGCCGGCAACAAATGTGGTTGAGGCAAAAAGGATTTACATGGAGTGTCAGAAAGCCTGTGTCCTTATATCATTGTCATCTCGAGTGCTCCTGACCCCCCCCCCCAATATAGCCTAGATCTCCAGAGTTGAGGGCAGTATGACACAGACGTGCTTGGTCAGTTTTGTCAGGAAAACGTCCTTCCCCAGAGAACGTGGTATGCTGGTGACATCCAATTTGGGTGGAAAAGTAAGACAGCTTTTCAGTGAAAGGATCATGAAATGAGTTCTTCTAACATGCTGAGGACCCATTACTGTGTGACTCATTCCTCAGGCATAGATCATGGAGGTGGCAGTAGGGCATTCTGTTCCCATCTCTGGGTTGCAAACATCAGCTGAAATCCAGGTTTGCCCTGGGAGATCTTCGTCTAGTCCTTGGTGGAGGCAGGTGGGGCCTGGAGGACTCAAGTGAAGAGCTGGGCACCCAATCCCACGCGGGCCTGGTTTGTAGGTCAAGGTGGATGACTCTACCTAGAACAGGTGTGGTTTCTTCAAGCCTTAACAAAGGCAGGAAGCCTAGAGGAAGAAGAGGAATACTGCTGATGTCAGTACCTCAGCCTCAGGCCTGGGCAGCTCCCTTCCTAGGGTTTGTTTCTTCTCCTATTCCACTCTCTGTCCAGATATAGGTTGGGGAGTTTATAGGATCATAGAATTATAGACTCAGATCTGGCCTTAAAGGCCACTGAGTTGTGGGAGGTCATGGCTAGAAGGGTAGAAGTTAGCTATAGGGACAAGTTATCTCTATTTCTTTTCTGATTGCCAAGAGCCCTTGTTGCACCATGGGAAGAAGAAGGGGCCTAGATTTAAATTGACTTTAATTTTTAATTATTTTTTAATAATTAAATTTTAATTAATTTTTAATAATTAACTTTGGATCTGAGTCTCTCCATGACTTGGTATAAGGGGTAAGGGGGAAATCAGGAACAGGTTTGTCCAGAGATCGCATTTGAGATGAAATGGGCCAAACCAGGGGCAATTTGACTTAACCTTCCTAAGGTTGTCCTGTCTAGGAACTGTTCTTTACACCCAGCTTGTCTCTCTTGGTGAACCTAAATCACCCCTACCCATCAGGAGGAAGAGGAAAGAAAAGGAGGAGGCATTTAAGATGCAGGAAAAGACAAAAGAAAGGAATAAGGTGGAGAAGTGAATGAGAAGCCAAGTGGCAATGAGTCTAGTTTACATGGATTAGGAGACCTGTTGGTGACTGTAACTCTAGATCAGTTAACTCATTTCCCTTCCTGGAACTAGGATACTAGAGGGCAGTATAAACCTGTAAGCTCTAGGCTTTTTCATGTGTCATGGATGGCCATCTGGAGAAGCCAATCTCAGAATAATGCTAAATGTGTGGAATTAAATACATGAGAGTACAAAGGAAACTGATTATATTGAAATAAAGATGATGGTATCCCCCCACCCCAAGTTCATAGATATCTTGAAATCGACCCAAGGACTCCTTGGGGGTCTTGTGACCCTAGATTAAAAACCCCTGTTGTAGGGTAAGACATGGGGACTTAGTCATATAGGACCTTGAGCATAATACTAGCTCACATTGACAACAAAGATAGGAAAGTGGTATAGTGGATAGAGCCTTGGATTCCAGAAGATCAGAATATAAAACATCCTTCAGGCCCTATTCATTGTGTGACCCTGGGCAAGTCACTTAATCTCAGTCTCAAATTCTATCTATAAAATGGAAGATAGTAATCATCTATCTCATGAAGTAAAGCAGATCAAATAAGATCATATTTGTAGAGATCTTTGCAAACTTTAATACATGAGACAAATTACAGCTATTTTTATTTTATTTTAAAAAATATTTATCCTCTGTCTTAAAATCAATACTGTATATTGGTTCCAAGGAAGAAGAATAGTAAGGGCCAGGCAATGGGAGTTAAGTGACTTGCCCAGGGTCACCCAGCTAGGAAGTGTCTGAGGCCAGATATGAACTTGGGACCTCTAGTCTCTAGGCATGTCTTTCAATCCACTGAATGGCCCAGTTGCTTTCCAGCTTTTTTTTATTAATGGAGGGGGGAGTTTGGTATAATAGAAAAGAAGGAAGAAATGAAGAAAAGAGGAAAAGGAAAGAAGGAAGAAAAGGAAGAGAAAGAACAAAGAAGGAATATAAGAAGCATTAGTAAGCTCCTACTATGTGCTGGTGATTGTACTTTACACAGTTTTCATTTACTCTTCAAAATAACCCTCAGAGGTAGGTACTATTATTAACATTTCTGTAAAATGAGGAGGTGGGGTAAGGTGACTTCTAAGGTTCTTTCCAACTCTTAATGCTAGAATCCTAAGAATGAACCAGTTAAATTTATATCAAGAAGTCTACAAGAAATGTGTAAACTTTGATCACAAAAAGATAGACCAAGAAGGTGAGAAGAAGCATGATGAAGAGGAAGTAGGATTAGATAGCCCAAGTTTAAATCCAAACTTCATCACTTACTATGGGGATAGTTGGGTGGCTCAGTGGATTGAGAGCCAGGTCTAGAGATAGGAGGTCCTGGGTTCAAATTTGGCTTCAGACACTTCCTAGCTGTGTGACCCTGGGCAAGTCACTTGACCCACCAGTGCCTAGCCCTTACTGCTCTTCTGCCTTGGAATCAGTTAGGTTTTAAAAAACATAAACTTACTTGATGCGGGACTTTGGCCAAGTCACCAGTCTCTGAGCCTTGGTCTCCTCAGCCACAAAATGGTCATGCTAATACTTGTACCTTCCAGGACTGTTGTAAAGTAAATGTGAGAGTTCTCTAGACATATGAGCTGTTATCTTTTCTGTGGAAACCCACCTGAACTCCTGGAGACAGCCTGAGATACCCTGTGTTTAGCACTGAGTGGTGAGGTTGTGTTGTCTCTCTCTCCACCAACACACATTGTACCTCTTCTATTCCTTCAATTACGATGTGACCAGAAAAGGTCTGGGACAAGCTGGTGGTGCAGAGGATAGGACACTGGGCCTGGAGAGTCAGAAAGACCCAAGTTCAAATGTGACTCCAGACACTTACTGTTGTTTAATTGTTTTTAGTCATAGCTAACTCTTCTTGACCCCACTGGAGCTTTCTTTCTTTTTTCTTTTTGAAAATTTTATTTAATTAGATGATTTAGAATATTTCCCATGGTTACAAGATTCATATTCTTTCCCTCCTCTCTCCCCAACCCCCTCCATAGCTGGCACACAATTCCACTGCGTTTAACATGTGTCATTGACCAAGACCTATTCCATTGGAGTTTTCTTGGCAAAGACACTGGAGTTGCTTGCCATTTCCTTCTCCAGCTCATTTGACAGATGAGGAAACTAAGGCAAAAAGGGTTGAGTGACTTTCCCAGGGTCATACCGAGAATAAATGTTTGAAGCTAGATTTTAACTCAAGTTTTCCAAATGCCAACAGTGGCTCTCTACCCAGTATTTCACATAGCTGCCAACTTACTAGCTATGGGCAAACCTTGGGCAAGAAAACCAAGAAAACCTCATAAACAATATAAAATGTTAAAAGATGTGGCAATGGGAGATGAGCTCCTCAGGTCAGAAAAGGCTGGCGTGCTCTGGTCCATGGGGTCACAAAGAGGCAGACGTGACTGTGACTGAATGACTGGACAACAACCACCTGCCCTCCCCCCAAAATACTGCTTCTGGTGATGATGCTAAAGGAGTGTAGCCAGAGCAGTTCTCTGGCTCCAGGCATCAGCACCTTTCCAGTTGGCGCGCTAGCGGAGCCTTTTTCTGTCCAGACCATAAGAGGACCACTTTAGTGTTATTTACATGAAATTCCCTGAGATGGGGATCTTGGTTCCTGATGCCAGTCTATCCCAAGATTGGGCACTCCCTCCATTCCCACTCAGTAACCCTGTATCAGGCCTCTGCTCATCCAGCCCTGTCTTTCTTCCCCAGGGGACCATCGCTTCATGAACAACTACATGTCTGACTGGGGCCAGTCAGACACCCTGAAGAGATATTCCATGTACCTCACACCCAAGGGTAAGTAAACAGCGGATGCATTCATTGCCTCTGTGAGACCGTGAGGACCAGAGGGGTTCCTTATCAACTTCAAGCCATACCTCCTGGCCTTGGCCTTCAAAGTCCTTCCCGGACAGCCCCCCACCCTACTTAGCTTCCATTCTTAGGATGGCTTAACACACGCTCTGTGCTCGAAACAGGTTTACCTGCTTAAAGAGCCTGGACCTGGGCTTGGGCCCTGGTAAAATAGGCTACCTTTCAATAGATCCTGACTCCTCCTTGTAGTCAGTTCCCGGGACCTTGCTTTTGGTTCCTGGGCCCTCTTTTCTCTGTTTTCTCAACTCTCCTGACTATTTCGAAATTCCAGTTTTAGTCAAAAGCCCTTGACCTTGGTCACTGAGCCCACTGGGTTCCTTGGGTTCTATTAGCTAGATTATCCTTAATTAAATTCTCTCATTCTGTCCCTTGCCACCACAAATAGCCACACATTTCTGGCATCTCTTTCTGCAATTGGGGTTAAATGTCTTTCCCAGGTTCCTACAGCTAGGAAGTGTCTGAGGTCAGATTTGAATCCAGGTCTTCCTATCTTTAGCCCTGGTGTCCTTTCCACTGAGTCACCTAGCTGCCCCCATGTGTTTAAACTTTCTTTTCTTTTTTTTTCTTCTTAATTCAAAGATTTTTGTTTTCCCAATTCCAGGTAATAATAATGTTCAACATGTTTTCCAAAATTATAAGATCCAAACCACCTCCCTCTGTCCCTCCCCCCAACAGAGAGCAATTTATCTGGGCCATATATGCATTATCAAGCAAAATGGTCTTCCATACTGGTCATTGTTGTAAAGTGCTTAAGCTTTCTAAGTCTATTTATGTAATGTTCAGTTCTTCACACCTCCTTGCCTAAAGACAGTCTCTGGGCCTCTAGCCTAATGCCAATTTCCACACCCTCTTGGCTGAAAAAGAGACCAGACCAGAATACTTGGAGTGAGAATTGTTCTTCTTGGGCTGTCTGGAACCAGCTGGTTTGTCCATTCCAAAATGCCATGATTATACTTTGAGCCAATCAGGGAGCCTCCAGGTCCTCTGTCCTGCCCACATTGTTGCTGTTTCTGACTTCTCAACCTCTCCTTCCCAACCACAGAAAAGTATGCAAACAAAATGGGATCTTGTTGTCCATCACCTAGAAAATCAGAATAAAAATTCCCCAAAGTAGCTCCATGTAGAATTTGCTTTTGTAAAGTGATTCCTTCTTTTGGCTAGGAAAATTTTGCTCCTCCCTCTTTGATAATCCATGGTGTCAGTTGACTTAGAGTTGCCAAGATGGTGGAATAAGATAATCCATCGTGCCAAATCAATGGGAAAGCACCTTGAAGGTCATCCAGTTCAAATCCCTCCCCCATTTGATAAATGATAAAACTGGAGCCTACAGGGAAGTTATGATCAGTCCAAGGTTCCAGTAAGTTAGTGACAGAACTGGGACTAAAACCAAAGTCAGCTGACATCATATCTGAAAAGAACGTTGTCCTTGGAGTCAGAGGACTTGGATTTGAGTTCTAGCACTGGGACAGGTAGGTAGCACAGTTGATAGAGCTCTGGATAAGTCACAACCCTATTTGCCTTAGTTTCCTCATCTGTCAAATTAGCTAGAAAAGGGAATGGCAAACCACTCCGGTATCTTTGCCAAGAAAACCATAAATGGGATCACAAAGTCTCAGACATCAATGAACAGCAAGAAAATCTGCCCCATCCTCTCTACCTCATCTATACAATTAGTGAGTTGGATTTGATTCTCTCTTCCATTACTGCTTCCTCCCAGAAGACAAGAGGCAATTTTGTTACTTTCTCTATATTCCCTCAGTTTTGGAACACAGAACAGGACTCTGTATCAGATAACAAGATCAGGTTTTCCCAGGGCTGACTGCTGGTGGATTCTCCCTCTGTTTCATGTATTTTCCACCTGACTGAGGAGATTCCCCTAGCCATAGGAATTTCCCTGGCTCAGAAGATCATTTCCTGTGTGCTTACACCCTATCCCCATGGTCGACCTTCACCTCTCCACAGTAGGCCTGCCATGCAGAGTCCTGTGCTGCTCTCTCGTGAGCCCCAAATGTCCCATCATATCACTGAGGAGACCCTGATCTTCACCCAGAGAATGCAGGGGAAGGAGTTAAGGCCCAGTCACAAAAGGAAGCCCAGCAAATGGGTATTTTCCTATTCAATGCCCATGGACATTTGGATCTAATTGTTCCTCCTACTGTGAGGGCCCTGCCCAGCTTGAAAAACAGCATCTGGGCTAAGTGGGGACTGCCTGGGGGTGGCAGCAATAAGGGACGGGGCCTCACCTTCACATTCCTAACCTGTGCCAAGCCTGAGTTCACCTTTCAGCAGATGGTTGCACCAGCTTATTGTGCCTGGCAAGGGGAGGAGATGACATATAATAATCTGACCCATGCCTCCACATGTAGTCTTCCTGGCATTTGGGTCTCCTGCCTGGATGGACCTGTTCTGGGTTCCGTAGGTCTCTTCCCAGCCAAATATTCAGGTCCCTGGCACTGAGACCCATGCCACTTGTCCTTGTTGGCTTTCCCACTCTGCTAGAAGTGGTGGTTTTCTAGTCCTGTCCTCTCTAGTGCTTGGTAAGGGGAGAAATGAGGAGATAATATTATGATACAGTGAGAAAAATGCTAGACTCAGGTGACATGAGAACACACAATTCACAGGATTTGGAGATAGCAGGATCTTAGAGATCGTCTAGTCCAGTTTCCTCATTTTACAAATGGAGAAACTGAGGCCTAGAGTTGGGCACTGACTTGACTACAATTGTATAGTATATGTTATTCCAGAAAAAAGTTTTCTAACTTCTGCTAAGACCCCCAGTGATGCAGATCCTTCCCCTGCTTGAGGCAGCCAGTAACTAGGAAGTTTGTCCTTAGAGGCAGTAGAAATCTGTCTCCCTATTATTTCTACTTGTCACTTCTAGTTCTGACCTGTAGGGTCAAGCAAAATGAGCCAAATACTGGAATAGAGTGCTTGAATTTAGCTTTCAAGCTATGTTCCTCAGCGGTCTCTCTGGGCTTCTTCAGAGTTATTGTTATTGTTAAGTGCTTTTAGTTGTGTCTGACTCTCCATGACCCCATTTGGATTTTCTGGGCAAAGATGCAGGAGTGATTTACCATTTCCTTCTCCAGCTCCAAAATTTATAGATGAAGAAACTGAGGCAAATAGGGTTAAGTGACTTGCCAAGCAAGGGTCACACACCTAGTGTCTGAGGCTGGATTGGAACTTAGGTCTTCCTGACTGTAGGCCCAGGACTCTAACCATTGAACCACCTCTACATATTCCCAGGTCCTTCCCTGATCCCCTTATGACATGATTTTGATTTTTCTTTCTTGTGTGGTTGCCTCTTATGTGTCTCATTTCCATTGCCTGGGACAAACTTAGAAAGTAGGACAAAATTTTCTAATCTCTCCTTTCTATTATTATTGTTCATAGCATCTCACCATCCCTTCCTTCCTTACTCACAGAGGCTGGTGCTATCCCATGTTCCACCCATAGAAAGCCTTGCCCTTAGAGAGCTTGGTACTCACTAAATACCCCTAAAGTGTGAGTTGGTCAAACTTAGGGTGGCTTTTATGCCAAAGATTTTTCATTCCAATAAGAAAATCCTGAATAGTTTTAGGTCCTTCCCTCTTCTTCCAAATTAAATTCCCAATAACAGCATTTTATTCACCAGAATAGGGTATTGGAAAGGGTGTTCTTGGTCAGGGACTCCTGCTCAGCCCTGATTAATCACACCTAAACATGCATTCTTCATCTGTTTCTTCCCAGCTGGGGCCAGGACATCGTATCAACCTTCTTCTCCAGGCCGCCTCACCAAGGAGACCAACCAAAAGAACTTCAACAATCTCTATGGTACCAAAGGTAAATGCCATCAGAACAGCTCATGAGCTGGCTGAGTGACAATGAGGTCACTTGAGAACATGAGGGAAACCTCGACAAGAGGAGGATGATACTGATGGGATGGAGATGGTGGTGGTGGTGGAGGTAGAGGGTGGAGGGAGTGATCTCCTGTCAAGATGGGTTTAGAGAACATTGAAAAGGGTGGGAGGCCAGTGGAGATGCAAGTAGATGGCAAACGCCTGGAGAAAAGGTCAAAAGGGAAACATCATATAGGGATAAGACAAGAGCCATGGGGCACTTACTAAAAAATAAGAGAAGGATTCCTGACATCCATTTACTGTTCTATTCTTACTGAGAATGAAATAAGGGGAAATGGGATATGAGCTGCCTCCAGAGGACTGAGTCTAATATAGATTTCACTTCTCTATAATGTCTCATGGTTTGCAAAATGCTTTCCTCTTAAAAACCCTATGTACTGCATAGAATACCCATTTTACATGATGGAGAAACTGAGGCTTTGGGAGATTAAGTCAGTTGTCCATGAGCAAATACCTAATAAATAGTGGAGGCAGGATAGAACTCTTATCTTTGAACTCCTGGTTCTGCTATTATACTCTGTTGCTGCTTCTAGAATCAAGAGGTTCCTAACATCCTGATATTTGGGGCAAGGAATCTCTATCCCTGGTATTATGATAAAAGCACCAGGTTTAGGATTAAAGGACCGGTGTGGCATAATCCTGCTACTCACTTGCTGTATGATACTGGGGAAAACTGTTTAACCCCTCAGAGCATCAGTTTCCCTATCCATAAAGAGGGAAGAATACCTGCAGTCCTTATTTCATTGGGTTAAAACACATCTTGTAAAACTTTAAAGGGACTCCAGAAATGAGAATTATTATTTTAAGGTATCATTCTGCCCAAATGCAGGGGATGGCCTAAATGACTCCAAAACTCTAGGAATCTCAGCTTTTATGCCATCTTTGGTTGTTCAGTAGTTTCAGTGGTGTCTGACTCTTCATGATCCCATTTGGGGTTTTCTTGGTAGAGAGACTAGAGGGGCTTGCCATTTCCTATTCCAGCTCATTTTACAGATAAGGCAACTGAGGTAAACAGGGTTAAATGACTTGCCCAGCATTACACAGCTAGTAAATTTCTGAGGCAGGTTTTGAACTCAGGAAATGAGTCTTTTTGATTCCAGATCTGTTACTCTATCCAATGTGACACCTAGTCATTTATACCATCTAGTCATAAGTTATTTCATTATAGAATATACTGAGATGATAAGACCTGAAGCATCAACCCTAATATGTGAATTTTCTAGCTCTGTTTTCCCATAGAAAGTTTCTTTAATATGGAGGATAAAACTGAATGGCTTATACATGGGAAAATATGGAAAGATGGAGGGCATGAGGAGGGGAGATGGGAGGTTCCTTCTTGGTTAGGTCCAAGGACCAAGCTTCTCTAAGAGAAGGATCACAGAACCTGGTAGGAGAAACACTAGATTAGTGCTCCTGGACCAGGAAGGAAGCCCCATAGATGGAAAGAATCCTAGATTTAGAGTCAGAGAATTGAGATTCATTTCTCAATGCTGCAGCTCAGTACCTGTCAGGCCTTAAGTAAGTCACCTGAACTCTTTGGGCTTCAGTTCTTCAGCTCTAATATGAAGGAATTGGATAAGATAATCTTTATTGTTTGTTTAAGCTCTAAAATCAATGATCTACTCCCACATGGGCAATGTTGGGATAGACCTTTGGCCTCTCTAGGTCTTGGTTCCAAGAGAAGATCTCCTGTGATTACAAGAGGTTATAAGCTCACTGGAGCTCTTGGTAGCAAATTGTTATGGAAATAACTGCTTATATTTCTATGTGGTTTTGTTCTAAAGTTAACAGGATGATATTAACTTCTGCTGTGCTCTCTCTCCTCTGCAGACAGCAAGAACAAATAAATAGGGCTAGAGACTGAGAGGAAGGTCTCAGACATGCTGGGACCTCTTCTTGTCGTCATAGAAGGAGGTCTGGGTGCTACTCATATGCCCTATCAATTCTCCATTACGCACTTGTTGTACTATCTGTGGCAAAATGTTGGCCCCTGACTATTTTTTTTCCCTCAATCATCCAGCCCACTCCATCCAGCCTTGCTCCTTCTGCTCAATCTGAATATATTCAGGAAATATAAATTCCTTTGACTATTAGACCTTTATTAGATTCCTTGGACTATTATCAAAAATTAAGGAAGCACCCCAAACTGTCCCTCAAAATCATACATCCTGTGACACATAGAAATGGCTTTTGGATTATTGGATGTTTTGGGTCAACATGTTGTTTTTCCACTTGCCTAATATTTAAGAATTATTCTAATTCCTAGTGCTCTTTAATGCCAAAGACAAATCCAGATGGAGTGACTAGATTTCAACACTCATTCTTCTTCTCTACCAGGTAACTACACTTCCAGAGTATGGGAATATTCATCCTCCATTCAGAGTTCCGATGATTTGCCTGCTGTCCAAGGCAGCTCCTCCTTCTCCCTGAAAGGTATCATTTCTCCCTCCTTCTGACTCCCTTCCCAGTGACACCTCGAATTTCTCCTGTTCTCTTTAGCTATGTCCTCCTTTTAACACCTGCTCTATTGAACCCCAAGTCTTTCCCCCATCCATCCATTTCCCTTATATTATTTAATTTATTATTGTATAACATAAAAAGCCCTTGGATTCTGGAGATTTGGGTTCAAGTCTTAACTTTGTTACTGCTGTATGACTTTGGGAAAGACACAACTTTTCTTGGACCTCATTTCACTAATTTATAGAAACTAAAGGTTTGAACCATCTACTACAGCATGGTGTAGTGCTGTGATGGTGAAACTATGACACACATGTCAGCACTGACACATGTAGCCATTTTCGATGACACGCAGCCTCATGCAGCTGCATACAGAGATGTATGGGGCCTCATGCCAAGAACGTTTTTTTTTTTCCCTCGAAGTGACGCACCACCTGAGTTATGCTTGTTTTTTTTTTTGGCAAATTTTGACACACCAAGCTCAAAAAGTTGCCCATCACTGGTGTAGTGGATAGAAAACCAGCCTTGAAGCCAGGAAGACTTAGGTTCAAGTTTCATCTCTGACATACTGTTTGTGTGACCCTGGGCAAGTCACTTAACTTCAAAGTGATTTGGGCAACTCTCTAAACCTTGAAGTTGTAGAAAAATGCTGATCTACATTGGTAGAGAGAATTTCCTCACTTGGGAATTCATGGGTCACATTTCTATCCTAGTCCCTTGAATGATATGACCCCTAAGGATCCTCCTAGCTCTGGATTCTTCAACTCTTTTTCCCTGGAAGGATATCTCAGTGTATCTTTCTTTCTTCGACTTTGCCTCATTCCTTTAAGACATCTCACAAGATATGAGGTATTTAGGACTCCTGCCCTTGGATGCTTCTTAGGTCAAACTGAGGCTTGTGGAGTCCATGACCACCTCTAAACAAGTCCCGAAGCCAAAGAGAGCAGAAGACTGGGGAAGGCCAAAGAGGGAGGCTCACAGCCCCAGGTGATGTTGGGACTGCCCTAATAGGCAAGGATGGAAACAAACCTTCCCCTCTAGTTCCTCATTAATAGCTTGTTGAGAAGGAAAATAATCTCCAGATGTGGCAGGTGATAGGGGCTGGGAGACTATCAAATTAATGATTTGATATTGGATGCTCTATCCATGAGGTGGCTTCAGCATCTTGGAAATGGCCTGGAATAAGACTGGCAGTTGTCAGGAAACTTATTCTAGACTGCTGGGCAAGGTCTAAGGACACCTAAGGACTCTATTCTAGACACCTGAGCAGGGTGCATGGCCGGGGGGAGTGGTCAGTCCTAAGAGTTTCTGGGGAGTTCCAGTGGGCCAGTAGTCTTTTGATAGAATCTAGAGTCTGTCAACCACCACTGGGGATGCTGAGTTATATGTAGATTAGCAACACAGATTATTGCATGGCCTACTGAAAAAATACTGCTTTTGGAATCAGAAGATGTAGATTTTATTCCTTCTTCTGCTCCTCCCTACTTGTGAGACTAGACAAATTGGCTTACTCTAGGCCTCAGTCTTGTCATCTGTAAAATGAGAAGGGGAGGCTAGATGGTCTCTAAAGTTTCTTTCCATTTTAAATCCTATGATCCTCCATAGGCAGAGGAGATGGACCCTTACATAGGGGTAAAGATGGCCTTTATTATTGTTTAGTCCTTTCAGGCATGTCTGACTCTTTTAAGATTCCATTTGGGGTTTTTTTTGGCAGAGATACTGGAAAAATTGCCATTTTTTCCCCAGTTCATTTTATAGTTGAGGAGACTGAAGCAAATAAGATTTTTAGTGACTTGCCCAGAGTCACCTAACTGGTAAGTGCCTGAAGCCAGATTTGAACTCGGGAAGATGAGTCTTCCTGACTCCAAGCTCAGCACTCTATCCACTATGCAATCTAGCTGCCCCAGAAAGATAGCCTTTCTACCTCCAAATATTCTTTAGGCCCTTGATGCCCCATTATGAGAAATGTTCCTTTGGATTAAGGCATCCTCTCAGTAAAGCTCACATTCATTCTTTCCTGAGTGAATAGTACATTTATCTCAGAGAGAAGTTAATATATGTAAAGCTCTTTGCAAACCTTAGAGTGATATATAAATGTTAGTTATTGGTATTCAGCAGTGGAAATAACAACCAATCAGAAGTCAAAGGAACTGTGTTCAAATCTCTATACTAATGTGTATTTGGTTAAGTCAATTAACCTCCATTGGTGTCCTTTCCTTCATCTTTTATTTACACTTAAAATTTTTATATATTATATATAAAAAATTTAAATATAAAATAGATATAGATATATATAAAGAAACAAAATACATTATGTATATATATATAAATGTATATAAATATATAATAAATTAAATATATAAGTATATAAATTTATATAAATCTATAAATTGAAGTAAATTTATTCATTTGCTTATTTATTTGTTATTTCATTTTAGGACATTCATTCATTCATTTATCAATCAATCAATACATTTATTTACTTATTTATTTGTCTATTCACTTTCACTTATCTGCTTATCTGTTTGTTTATCTGTCAGTCTATCTGTCTGTTTGTTTTTTTAGAGATTGGGCCTCTCTATCTCAGCCAGGCTGGAAGTTAAACAATTATTCACAGGTCATAAATCTATCTCCCCACTGATTAGAATAGGAGCTTTGACCTGTTCTGTTTCTGGCTTGGGCTAGTTTGTACCTCCTTAGGCAACCTTGTGCTCTTCCCCACCCTACACCTCACTGCCCATTGCTCACCGACTCACCATATTGTTGCTGGACATAATGTGGACACTGGATTGATTTATCCTGCTGTCACTCAGAATTCCAGAGCTCAAGGAAGCCACCAGCCTTAGTCTCCCATGGAGCAGGGATTACAGTTAGGTGCCACCAACTTTATCTTCTTTCATCTTTACAACAAAGGGATGGAAATTGATGATCTCTAAGATTCCTTCTGGCTTTAGCTCCCCCATCCATGATCCCATGAAGGATCCACTCTATATAGCTTTGCTACCTACCAGAGGTCCCGGGGAGATGTAAAGCTTAGATAAGGCATAGTTCCCTGCCTTCATGGAGCTTAGAGGAAGTCATGATCCCAGTACAGCTGATTGAACTCTAAAATGTTATGTGATAACTAACTACATCATAGAGGTGTAGACTAATGGGATTTGGAGGAGAAAATCATTACCAACCAGGGGGAGCCATCCCCTACATGACAGAGGTTGGGAGAGATCATTTTATCAGATGATCTGGGAATAGATCATAGGAGAGCTGAATAAGTCATTGAACTAGTCATTGATTCATTGAATCATTCATTCATTCGTTCAACAAATCTCAAGTGACTTTGTTGCTAGCAATTATGTTAGATATTATGCATTTTTATAAACAGTAGAGAGTCAAAGGAAAGTCTTGGAGCAAGGAATACTGCTTTGGAGATCAGGCCTAGGATGGGAACTCTAGCAGCAGTTCTAAGGTATATAGTATAGGTGGGTAGTGCTGAAAAAGAAAAGGGGAATTTAGGAGAATCACCAAAAAGAATCTCTTGTTGTCCTTCTCTTTCCCTGGGTACTCTACTCCTGCCTCAGTCTTCCCTGGACTTTCTCAGGCTTAGAGAGATCCTCTGGAAGCCTCTAACATTTAGGGTGCACCCTGGAGGGTGTGCTGGCAAGCCTCAGAAGCAGGGAACTTCTGTTGTGAAGGAGGGGGATCCAAGGAGAGGCTAGAGACCTCTGTGGGAACATCCACACTGTCCTTATTCCATTGGGCCTTTGATGTAGTAGAAAGACTGTTTAACCAGAAATCAGAGAAGCTAGCTCAAATCCCAACTCTGCTACCTAATCCCTATGGGACATTGGACCAGTTACTGAAACCTTTCTGGGCCTCAGTTTCCTAATCTATAAAATGAAGGAGTTGTAATAGATGGCCTCTGAGGGCCCTTGTACCTCTCAGGTTGAGATATTATTTTTTAAACCCTTACCTTCATCTTAGAATTGATTGTGAGTATCACTTCTTTTTTTTTTTAAATATATTTTATTTGATCATTTCCAAGCATTATTCGTTAAAGACATAGATCATTTTCTTTTCCTCCCCCCCACCCCCCATAGCCGACGCGTAAGTCCACTGGGCATTAGATGTTTTCTTGATTTGAACTCATTGCTTTGTTGATAGTATTTGCATTAGAGTGTTCATTTAGAGTCTCTCCTCTGTCATGTCCCCTCAACCTCTGTATTCAGGCAGTTGCTTTTTCTTGGTGTTTCCACTCCCATAGTTTATCCTTTGCTTTTGAATGGTGCTTTTTTCTCCTGGATCCCTGCAAGTTGTTCAGGGACATTACACTGCCATTAATGGAGAAGTCCATTACGTTCGATTATACCACAGTGTATTAGTCTCTGTGTACAATGTTCTCCTGGTTCTGCTCCTCTCGCTCTGCATCACTTCCTGGAGGTTGTTCCAGTCTCCATGGAACTCCTCCACTTTATTATTCCTTTTAGCACGATAGTATTCCATCACCAACATATACCACAGTTTGTTCAGCCATTCCCCAATTGATGGGCATCCCCTCGTTTTCCAGTTTTTGGCCACCACAAAGAGCGCAGCTATGAATATTTTTGTACAAGTCTTTTTGTCCATTATCTCTTTGGGGTACAGACCCAGCAGTGCTATGGCTGGGTCAAAGGGTAGATATTCTTTTGTCGCCCTTTGGGCATAGTTCCAAATTGCCCTCCAGAATGGTTGGATCAGTTCACAGCTGTGAGTATCACTTCTAAGACAGAAGAGTGCCAAGGGCTAGGAAATGAAGGGTCATGTATCTGGGAAGTATCTGAGGCCAGATTGGAACCCAAGTCTTCTGGACTCCAGGTCTGGTACTATCCACTGTGCTACCTAGCTGCTCCAGGTCTGTGATCTTGTGATCCCTCCTGGTCATCCAGGCAGGTCCCTTGGTTGCTAATGCCTCTCTCTCTCCCAGCAGGCATTGGGAAAGTCCCCTATCACTTCACCACCCGGGGACAGGCCTCTACAGAGTTTTCCAAACAGTTGGATGGTGGCCTGTTTAACAGTAACACTGGTACCCGATCATTTTACATTCGTAACCCCTGCCCTTCTTCTCCTGCCACCCTTTATTCCCTTGTGGGGTAGATGGAGTTCCCAGCAGGGCCTCCTTTTTCATCTCTGGGGCATCCTGACCCTCCTTCCCAGAAGGCCCTTCTCCCAAATCCCCAAGTTCAGACCTTCTCTCTGGGGCTCTCCTGGTCTCACAACACCACCCACCATTTCACAGCTGCTATTCCAGTCTTGGAGCAGGAGCAAGGCGGTCTTGCCCTTCCCATCCTCACTGGTATTTCTTTCTTCCTGGGAATGTAGGACATGATCACAAACTCTTAAAATCTCCCATCTTGAAAGCCTTTCTTTCCCTGGGAGCAGGATGACACTTTGGTCTTCAACTTTCCATTTCCTTTCTTTCCCTCTCAGCTCATTACTACCCCCTTGGAAAGGCCAATGTAGCACCCCCACCCCAATCTCTTTACCCCAGGGGGTTCTGATGAAGCCCTCAGGGACCAGGGCGGTACACCGATATTTGGGGCTGAGAAGGAAAGGTGGTCCCTTTCACAGGAAGAGCTTTAGATTAGGTCCCAGAACCCCTGGGCTGAGCTGCTCCAGCTGTTTATCTCTTTCTCTCCATGGCATCCTGATTACCGCCGGCAATTTTAGCAACCGTTGTTTCCCATGGCATCAACAGCTGACCTGTGTAGGGCTACCCGAGGTGGGTGGCTGCTGAAGCATGTGCTTTTTCATTTTTATAAGCTGAATTGGAGCTCTGCTGGGATGAGTGTTATGCAAATTGTTTGTGGGGGAGGAAGGAAGAAAAAGCTGGGGAGACTTCATTTTTTTCATCTATAAACCCAAAGAGCTCTGCTAGATAAACTCCATTTCTAATATCTTCTGGTCCTATGTGGGGTTTCCCTGTTAGTAATTTCCCATAGCCCAGCCCAAAAGTTCCTACCTTTTAATTAACCTCTCCTAGACCAAGCCCTGATGCTATTCATGTGTTCTGAACATCTGGGCTTCAGTGGCCTCCTGTTAGCCCATCCCTGCTGGGCTATTTGGCCCCATGGCTCTTGGTTTCTTATTTTCTAAAATAGGAAGAATCAATGGTGCCCTAGGATTGTGGTAACAGAGGATGGGAGTGAACCTCTGGGAGAAGATGAGCTATGGTGGTTTTAAAGCCCCAGTGGATGGCATTGAGGGTGGCAAAATCACACAGGAAACCAATACTATTTCATTCTAATAGTTGAGTTTATGGAAATTTTAGTATGTCATTTGTGCCATAGGTTAGGGTTTGAATGAAGACATTCCTTTTTCTTCCTCTGGACATCAGACCATTCCTCAGGAACCCTATTGCAGTTTCTCTGGGTCTTAATCCTTCAGTGCTTTATTTCAGATGAGGATATTCCCCCCCTTGGTCTGGGGAAATTCTGTTCCACAACGCCACTGGGTCCCTGGTTTCATTCTCCTGACTCCCAATATTGTTTTCCTTGTTTTTATTTCCTAATATTTGTTTCTTCTCTCACTTCCTTCATGGTATTTCCAGCACCGGGATTCTGGCTCCCCCATCATATGTGGTTGCATTTTGGTGATGGGCTAGTTACAATGCCTGGGTCTCCTTGAGAAAGGGAGTTGGACTACTACCTAGCCACTGCTTGAAGGAGCAACCAGTCTTCTCTCAGTCTGAATCATATGCCTTATCTTTTTCCTAGGCTATCCTTCCATCATCAGAAGTCAGAGTCCCAAAGCTCAGCCACAAACTTGGAAATCTAACAAGCAGACCTTGATGGTGAGTAAGGAGGCTGGGGAAAGACAAGGCTAGAGCAGGCCTAGAGGTCTATTGTATGTCACTTTTCTATTTGGGGAACACATGCCCTTTTCTTGGGGATGGGAAGGAAGGGAGCAGCAGTGCCCGGAGTGCCTACAAGATAATGGAGTAGAGAGAAATCAAGTTAATATTAAATAAAAAATAAAAATGAAGCAATAATTTAATAATAATTTATTAAGAGACAGGTATTTTGATTCCGGAAGTATTAAAAAAAAAAAAAGAAAAATGATCCCTACTCTCTAGGAGCTTACATTCTACTGGGGAATGCCAAGAATCAAGACTTAGATTCTGTTCCTAGTTCTGTCATTAAATAGTCATGTTAGAAGGAACAAGTCATTTTACTTCTCTGGGCCTCTGATTCCTTATCTCTAAAAGGAGGGGTTTGAATTAGGTGATTCCTAAGGTTCCTTCCATTTCTCTGATGTCTGAATTTCCATAAAGCAGCTGGCAAAGTCTCTTTAATTCATGAACAAGATGGAGGGATGTAGGCTGGATAATGGTACAGCTGGTTGAATTTGGAATTTGTTGAATGACTGGACCCAAATCAGAATCATTAGTGCTCAGTGCCAACCTGGAAGGAAGTCTCTAGCGGAATGCTTTATTAATTTGTCCTTGGGCCTATGCTGAAAAAACATCTTAATTGATGGCTTAGATGAAGGCATAGAAGCTCTCTTATCAAATTGTCAGTTGCATGAAGCTGAGAGGGAGGGATAGATAACAAGTTGCTTGACAGAAAAGGCTAGAGTATTAGGCCAAATTGAATACAATGAAATTTAATAAAAACAAATGTAAACTCCTACATTTGCACTTAAAAATCAGCTTCATATATGTAAGAAGAGAGATGGATGACTTGACAACAGTTTGGAAATTGAAATGTGGGGATAAGTAGGTAGCACAGTGGGTAGAGCACCTGGAGGACCAGGCCTCAGACACTTCCTAGCTGGGTGTCGCTGGGCAAGATACTCATCATCAATTCTAAGACAAAAGGTAAAGACTTTTTAAAAAAGGGTGGAGTTTTTGGCGGACCGCACATGAAAAATAAGCCAGCACTGCAAACGGCCCAGTTCTAAGGGCCATATTTTAGGAAGACTATTGGCAGCCTGGAGTGCATCCAGACATGATCAGTTGAAGGAACTTGGAATGTTTAGATTGGAGAAGAGAAGACTTAGGGGAAATGTGACAGCTGCTTTCAAATAATGTGAAGAGGGATTTTTCTTATTTTGCTTAGATCTTTGGAGAAGTAGGAACAATGCATAGAAGTCAGAGAGCTGCAAATTCAACTTGATATGAAGGAGAATTTCTTCAAAAATTGGAGCTATCCTAAAATGAAATGAGGTTGCGAGTTCTTTGTCTCTCACATCACTAAGACTCTTCAAGTAAGATGTGGATAGTGACTTGTTGGGAATGTCACAGAAGAGGTTCTGCTTATCAGATTTGCCTCTGATGTTCTCGTCAGTTCTTAGATCCCATGGTGGTAGTGGTGGTAAGAGTGGAAGCGAGGGAGTTCCTTTCCTCTCTTCCTAGAGTCCACCAGTCAAATCCTGAAGGGCAAGTTAGTTGCTCTCTGTGAGGAGGGCTAGAAACCTCTTCCTAGTTCTGTTTTCGGGTATAGAACTGGGGTTCTTAACCGTTTCTGTGTCATGAACCCATTTGGCAGTCTGATGAAAGCTATGAGTCCCTTCTCAGAGTAATGTTTTAAATTGCATAAAATAAAATACATAGGATTACCAGGGGAAAAATCACCACACTTATTAAAATATTAAAAATACCGAATTCATAGACCACCCTCCTTGAACTCTTTCTCTTGATCCTAAGTTAAGGACCCTTGGTACAGAGACTAATCTGGTAGAAGATGAGAAGGCTCTGCTACATGTTTATTAGTGTTAAATTCTAGAAAATTCTAGTTAAATTCTAGAAAATTCTAGAATCTAAAAAGGTAGAAGAGACCTCAGAAATCAACTGGTCAATGTCACTTAGTCCTATACCTATTCTAGCAGGGTTTCCCCCCAAAAGAATGGTTGAAGCAGTTTAATAGGAAAATGTCTTTAATTTATTGGTGAGGAGGGAACTAATTGAGTGTATTTTAAATCTGGAGGTAGGCCCAGAGGCTCTGTCTCAACAGGACTACAAAAGTAAACATGAGAAGAAGAAAAAAAGGAATTGTTCTCTGTCCCATGTACCCTTGCTCCCTAGACACTCATTTCCTGGAAGAAAGCACAGTCATGAGCAAGTTCCAGGGGGAATCAGTTGGCCAGAGGCCACTGAGGCCTGCTGCCCCCACCAACATGAGGGATGAGCTATGTGAGCAAGAGCCCCTAGGCAGAAATCAGACCATTTCTCACAGCCCCACCACAGCCTTGCTTGGTTTATTATTTTCTTTTCTGCTTTACTAGATTTTTATTTCATTCTACTACTGGCTTCCCCAGTAGTATTATCCTTTACTGATGCACAGAGGTGGTGACCCCTTCTGTAGCATTCCACTGCTGCCATAAGTCTACAAATGGTCTCCACATAGATGTCCCCTGGCTTTTGCTTTCCTGTGCCTGAGACAGAGGTTGGGTTCTCAAAAGGATTTTAGTAGCTTTGGTGGAAAAGAAAATAACGCTAACTCACAGAACACAGAGCTTTTGAGTTACAGGACCCAAGAGTTTTATCCTATGATGTCTTTATCTAGTCACAGAGGCCAGCACAGTTTCCTTGTCCTGTTCCCATATGGCTCACTTCTGGCCTGACCCAATTACATGGCCAGCTAGTCTACTTCTCTCTTCTTTCTAGTCTCTAAAACCAATTCTCTTTTTTTCTTCCTAACTGGTGATCCTTCCATACCCTTCTTATTTTCAATCTTGGGCCATGAAGACCTACCTTCAAGGCTTATTAATGCAAAGGACATGGAACTGGAAGAGATGACTGACATTAAATAACAGGATCACTGAATGACAGGCTAGAAAGATTGTCCAAATCAAATAATATGAAATTTAATACGGATATGTAAAACTCCTCTACTTGGGTTCCAAAAATCAACTAGACAAAACCATGATGGGAGATGTATGGCTAGACAACAACTTGTGTGGAAAAGATTTGGAGATTTTCAGGACATGAAGAAGGAATCAGTCAATCAATGAATGAACCAATGATTTCTATGCCAGGCCTTACTAGATGCTAAGGATAGAAAGGCAGAAAAGAAGTGGTCCCTGCTCTTTAGGGACTTAAGTTCAAAAGGAGAAGGGCAGTATAGACACAGTCAAAATACATACAAAATAGAAGGGACGATAGTAGAATAGGGCAAGAGATTGCCTTGATCTCTAATTCCCCTGTGAATAATTAAAAATAATGCCCGAGTGAACCTCAAAAGTGGCAGCAATAGGGACAAAACAGTCATCTAATGTAGGACAACTTGGGAAGAAGCTGGGAAGGCTCTAAGAAGTGATCTGACAAACAGATCAGCAGACAAGACCTGGAGGTAGCTGTATAGACTACAAACTCAGCGCTGGAAACGTCCACAAACTGATTGTGTTGGGGGTTGAGTGGTTGACCAGGAGAAGATTTCAGGGTATTTTGAAGGGAGGGACAAGCAACTAGGATGACCAGGCAAGGCTTCAAATAGATATCATGTGAGTCCAACTTGACCAAAAATAAGGATTCTAAGAGTAGAGCATGAGGAGGGATTGAATTCTGGCATGGGGAAAGCTTCTACAAAGGGACAGAGACAGAAGATGAAATGTTGGGTATGAGGAGCCACAAATAGGCTAATTTGATTGGGTCCCAGAGCACAAGAAAGGGAGTAATGTGTAATAAGGCTGGAAAGGTAGGTTGAGGCCAGATTGCAAAGAGCTTTAAGTTTACATAGAGGAGCTGATATTTGAATGACTCAATACAGTGTAACATGGCAGCCTGATAAAGATAACTCATAATGTCACAAATACGTAAAGCAGCATTTTTTAGCCCAATTATCCAGTGTTGTGAGTATTGTGGTTATTATTAGTCTCATGTCGCAGATGAAGAAACTCAGAATCTGAGAGGTTGTATCTTTTTATTTTTTAAACCTTTATTTTCTGAAACAATACTAAGTCTTGGTTCCAAAACAGAAGAGAGGTAAGAACTAGGCACCTGGGGTTAAGTGACTTGTCTAGGGTCACACAGCTAGGAAGGGTCTGAGCCTGGGTTTGAACCCAGGACTTTCTGTCTGTAGGCCTGGCTTTCAATCCACTCTGCTACACAGCTGCCCTTGAAAGGCTGTGTTTTGCTAAGGGTCATACAGCTAGTAAGTCTCTGGGGCTGGATTTGGCTTCAAATCTTGTGATGGTGAATCCATCACTCTAGCCAGCAGTATTAGCCTTGAGACCCTAGGCCGGATGTATAGGGGCCCTGGGCCCAGAACATAGGAGGTGATGGTCTCATAGCAATAATAAGAGCTAGCATTTATATATTACTTTATGGTTTGCAAAGGACTTTATGTGTGCTAACTCATTTGATCCTTACAACAACCCTGGGAGGAAGGTGCTATTATCATCCCCATTTTACAGACATAATAGAATCATCATCATATCTAGTATTTATATAGTGCCTGCCATGTTCCAGGCACTCTGTTAGTCACTTTAAAAATGTTTACTCTCAAAACCGTGGAAGATACTATTATCATCCCTATTTTCTAGATGGGGAAACCAAGGCAGGCATAGGTTAAATGAACTATCCAAGGTTACACATCTAGGGAAGGTGTCTGAGGCTGAATTAGAACTCAGGCCTTCTGGATGCCGTGTCCTATGTTCTATCCACTGCACTAGCCAATATAATTTTCTAATACAGTTCCTCATCTGTAAAATGAACTAGAGAAGGAAATGGCCAACCACTCTAGTTTCTTTGCCAAGGAAACCTCAGATGGGTTCATGAAGAGTCAGACACAACTAAAAACAACACAACAATAATGATAATAGCTTGCATTTATGTACCATTTCAAGGTTTGCAAAGTGATTTGAAAAAAATTATCTCATTTGATCCTCATTATAGTCCTTTAAGGAAAGTGCTTTTACATCTCCATTTTACCATTGAAGGAGCTGACACAAACAGTGGTTAAGTGACTTGCCCAGGGTCACACAGCAGATGGGTTTCTCAGGATGAATTTGAACCCAGGTCTTCCTCTCTCCTTCTATCAACTATACCCCCAACTGCCTTCTAGCCCACCCCTCTCATTTTACTAGTGAAATGAAAGATCACAGAGGGAGAGTGACTATCTAGGTCATAGAATCATAAAATTAAATAGGAAGGGATTGCAGAGGCCACCACGTCTCCCTCCTCATTTTACAAAAGAGGAAAGGGATGTCTATGGAGGTTGTGACTTGTGACACTTATAAAGTTATGTTGTTTAGTTGTCTGACTCTTTGTGATCTCATTTGGGGGTTTCTTGGTAAAGATACTGGAGTGGTTTGCCATTTTCTTCTCCAGCTCACTTTACACATGAGGAAACTGAGGCAAACAAGTAAATGACTTGCCCAGGGTCACACAGCTAGTGTCTGACAACAGATTTGGACTCAGGAAGATGAGACTTCCTAATTCCAGACCTAGTGTTCTATCCACTGTGCTACTTAGCTGCCATATTTAGGTCCCTTTGCAATTCCTACTGGTGCCTCAGTTGGAATACAATTTGGTGAAGAGCTTAGAGAATTAGAGAAAGTGGAGGAACAAAAGAAAAAATTTGATGATGGAGTCCAAAGGTTGGTTCCTTGAATCCAGAAGCAAACAATGAACATACCAGAAAGAAGGCTCCCTCTTTCCCTTATTTCTGGATCATTCTTGGATTCTGCCAACTTGGCCCTTTTCATCAGAGGCCTTTGCCTTGTTGAAGTTTCCTGTTCCCTAACTAGCCTGAAGGAAGACAGTTGGGCTGGTAAATACAATGCGGAGTGCCCATGAGAATCAAGATGCAGAAGCCCCATTGTAGAATGTCAGGGATTTCTGGCTAGCTGTGGGCATAGTAGGGGGGAGCACAGACTTTCAAGCCCAGCAGAGGAGCAAGCTTATTGCTTAAGTCAACATGGGGCAAATGATAGTCTCTGTAGGAAGGTGCCAGCTGCAACTCATTCTCTTGCTCCTGCCTCAGGTGACTGTTTCCCTGGGGCAGGGATGGTGGGGGGCATTGATTTTATGAAATTGCAGGTGGGGATGAGCAGAGCAGGGCTGGGAATTATGTAGTCATTGGTCTTCCAAGATGCTTTGAGAATGCCAATGAGACTGGGAGGATTCGAGAGAAAACAGGTAGGCTGGGATGGGAGTTTGGAGAACAGAGGCCTGAAGTTTAAAGCAAACGTATCTAAAGATGGCATGTTGTGTGACCCAGACTGAATCACTTTCCAGACTGAATCTGGGCAGGATTATCCCCTTTTGGCCAATGGGATTATTTAAGCCTGTCTAGCCTTCTTCAGAGATGAAACTAAGGGCTTGGATGCCTTGAGAGCAAATATGTGAGTCATAGAAAAGGGATAAATCAATGATAGAGATGGAGCTAATGGTTGAGTCTTACAAAAAAAGCATGTGAAACTCAACTCATGAATTATTTCCTAGGAGGTCAGAGAGCAGGCTAGTTGGGCAAAGTCAGGACATATCAGCTGATTTGCTCTTAATGAATGGCAATTGGTATTTAAACCCTGAGTTTCTAAGAAGCCATTCCTGAGGATCATATCTATGACTGACATCCGGAGAACTGATGGCCTGGGTCAAGATGAAGCAACCTTTGCAAAACAGTTTGAGTGTGTGTCCCAGAAGGTTAGACCAAAGACTCTCAGACTTTCCAGGGACTCTAGTGCCATACTCATCTCTGTCCAATGTCTCTTCCTTCCTTCCTTCCTTCCTTCCTTCCTCTTTTCTTCCTCACCCTCCCTCCGAACCCAGAGAAGGCAAAGATTCTACTGTAAATAGTCTACTTTTCTTCAGGAAATCAATTTCACGGAACCTCAGAATTGGAAGAGACTTATTTGGCATTTAAGGCCTTACACAATTGACTTTGCTCTACCTTAGCAGGCTTATTATGAATGGCTTCTCTTCACACACTTCAGTCCAACCGACTTTATGGATCTTTCTTCTATCGCCATATTTTTGCACTGTTCATCACCCATGTTTCGAATGCTCTCTTTCCATCTCTTAGAATTTTTAGTGCTCGTCAAAGATCAATTCAATTCTGGCCTCAGATACTTCCTAGTTCCTAGATAAGTCACTTAACCTCAGTTGCCTAGCCCTTATTGATTCACTGCCTTGGAATTTGGTATCCATTCTAAGACAGAAGATAGGGATTAAAAAAAAAAACCATCAATTCAAATATATCCTCTTTCATGAGACTTTCCTGAGGTCCCCCAGTGACGTCTCCTTCTCAAATTATATTGTATATATTTGGTATAAATTTATCTGTGTACATGTTACTATGAGAGCAGAGATTATTTCTTTTTTGAATTTGTATTCCCAGGACCTTGCAAAATGTTCTTGACATAGAAAAGCTTTAAAAAAGTGTTGACTTATTGATTGACTGGCCTCAGGGGCTATCTAGTTTAACATTGACCTGACCAAGGATCTTTTCCAACATAAGAAGTAGTCTTCTTATCTGTACCTGAAGATCTTCAATAAGAGTTTTGGTACCTTTCTGGGGAGTCATTTGACATTTGGACACTCCGAAATATTAGGAAATGTTTCCTCATACTGAATTTAAAATTTTACATTGATGTCACTTTTACTGGTTGTCCTAGTTTGTCCTTTCTGGAGTCAAGCAGAAGAAGTCTATTCTCTGTCTCTGTCTCTCTCCCTCTCTCTCTGTCTCTGTTTCTCTGTCTCTGTCTCTGTCTCTCCTTACCTTGTGTCTTAGATTCAATACTATATATTGGTTCCAAGGCAGAAGAGCAGTAAGGGCTAGGCAATGGGGGTTAAGTGACTTACCCAGGTTCACTCAGATAGGAAGTGTCTGAGGCCAGATTTGAACCCAAGACCTTCTGTCTTTAAGACCAAATCCCAATACACTGAACCACATCACTGTCCCAATTCTATTCTCTTTTCACATGACCAAATTTGAGAATAAGGTACCATATTGACCTATCTACTCCAAAATTTCCACTGATGTCACTCACTTTTCCTAATTGTCATAGTTTATTCTTTTTTCTGGGGTCAAACAGCAGCCTATTCTCTCTTCACACAACCACAGAATTTTAGAGATAGAAGGTTCTCTATTGACCCACCTACTCTAATCAACAAAATGTGTTAATCACTTGCTATGTACCAGGTATTACACTAGGATCAGGAGATACCAATATAAATGAGCCACTCTCCACACTGAAGGATCTTATGTCCTATTGGGGTGGAGATGGAACATGCACACATTTAAATATTTATAAAGTATATGCAGAATAAATACAAGACAGTTTTTTGGGGGAGATACTAGCATCTGAGGGGATCAGAAAAGTCCTATGTAAGAGGGGGTGCTAGAGCCGAGTTTTGAAAGAACGGAGGGAGTTGAAGGAGACCCAGGTAAAGAGGGGATGCATTCTAGGCATAGGGCACCACTCTGGATGTCAGTGACACAGCATTCACAAGAGTAGGTATAATTTGTAATATGTTTGAAAACATAGACTAAACCCAGAATGGGAAGGGCTTTAAATGCCAAACAAAAGAATTTGTACTTTTTGTGTTCAGTCCTGTCTGACTCTTCATGGCTCCATCTGAGGTTTTCTTGGAAAAGTTAATGGAGTGGTGCACCATTTCCTTCTCCAGCTCATTTTACACTTTTTTTTTACCTGTTTACACATTTTACCTGTTGAGACCAACAGGTTTAAGTTCCTTGCCCAGAGTTCCACACATTAAGAAGTGTCTGAGGTCAGATTTGAACTCAAGAAGATGAACCTTCCCAACTTCATGCCTGGTACCAGTTTGTATTTTAACCTAAGGCACTGGGGAGCCACAGGAATGTCTTGAGAGGGGGAGTGACATGATTGGGTATATGAGTTTGGCAATTTTTTAGAGAATATATTGAGCAGGGCTAGATGCAAATGGGGCAGTGAAGATACTCTAAGTGCAGACAAGAGGGAACAAGGGCTTGGACTAGGATAACTGTGGTACAACCCACATCTGAAAGCAAAGCCTACTATAACACTCCTAACATATGGTCATCTAAATTCTGCTTGAACACTGCCAGTGAAGGGGAAGCCACTGTCTCCTGAGATAGCCCTTTTCCACTTTTGGACATCTCTATTTGTTAGGAAGCTGTTCCTTGTCATCAAGGAATTTGCCTCTGTGGAACTTCTACCTACTGCTTCTTTTTTTCTGCCCTTTGGGGCCAAAGAAGCAATCTAATCTCCCTTCCACAAGATAGCCCTTCAAACCTTAGCCTGTGTCTCAAGACTTCTGCAGGCTAAATATTACCTATTATTTCATGGTATTTTAGGACTTCACTGTCCTTCTCTGGAAGCTCTCCAGCTTGTCATTGCCCTTTCTTAACCAGAGCACCAAGAACATAATATTCCCAAGGAGAGAGGAACCATTGCCTCCATTACTTCTCTATTCCAGGAAGCCGGGCCTCCCTTTGTGCCCTCGAGGATCACTCCCACCCTTTTGGTTGCCACAACACACACTAGCTCCTGTTGATTTGCAGTCCACTGAAGTCCTCAGATTCTTTTCAGTCAGTCATGGTCATTTTCTACATGATGGCTCTTCAGATCCTTCTGGGTGCTGCTCATGCCCTACCTTTGGGGATCATCTTCGGGCTGCTGCTGATCATGGAAGGAAGGAAGGAAGGAAGAAAAGAAGGAAGGAAGGAAGGAAGGAAGGAAGGAAGGAAGGAAGGAAGGAAGGAAGGAAGGAAGGAAGGAAGGAAGGCTGGAAACCTGGAGAGGGGAAAGGGGAAATGGATAGGTTTGGGGCATTATGTCTAATGCTAACCTTTACTTCTCTTTTCTCTCCCACAGTCACACTACCGTCCATTCTATGTCAACAAGGGTAATGGTGTGGGTTCCAACGAGGCCCCTTGAGCTCCCAACTTAGGAGTGAGACACCGAAAGACCACCTGATCCTTCCCCACTTGTACCTGCGACTGCTATCAGTTACTGCTCTGTCTCTTGGAGGTCTGGGCTGGTGGGGAACATGACCTTCCAAGGATTTCCTTGTTCCCCTTCAGCTTCCCCAGTCCTTCAAATTTCCTTACGATCCTAGAATTTGTCAGCAACTTCCCCTTTACTTATACTCCCCTGTCTCCTCCTTTGTCCTCTTACTTTCCCTGAGGTAGAGAGGATTCTTGTCACCTCTTTTACTTTATGGGTCAGGATATGGTTCACAGAAGGGACTCATCCTCCTTCCCCTTTTCATTCCCCCTCCCAGCCAGTAAGTCCTTCTGTAGACCTTGGGTTGACAGCTCTGGAGGTGGGTACCCATTTGGCACCAACCTGCCATTCCTACTGAGCTTCACTTCTGTGTTCTCAGCTCAGCCAATACATTGGTTTTCTCCTACAACTGCCAATAAACACCCTCATGGGTGACAAGGTGGGGCTGTGCACCTAGCAGACAAAATTTCCTTTCCTTGTGCAAATGCAGATGCCATCTCACTCTTGTCAACTCATGTCCTGGCAGGGCAAAATTGACCTCCCTCAAACTCTGACTGATTTTTCTAATACCCAGGCCTGCCCAGGATTCTCTGATCTTGCCTGAAGAGGGCAAAGTTCCTCCTATCTGGCTAGAGGCTGGTTTCCTATATAGTCAGAGGAGTTTGATGCTTTTGGCATTGTGCCAATCAGGCCCAGGGTCCCTGACCAAGGGGGTAGAGATAAGTCACCCCCATTCAGGAAACCTGTCTGTCTCTACAAGGAAGGCTATGGCTCTCCAGAAAAGACAGCCAGATTGCTTAGCTCTTGGCTCTCCCCAATCCTTCTTTTATTTGTTGCCAGAATGGATATCGCTCCTCACAATGCCTTTCCCCAGCCTTGCAAATAACTGCTATCCTGGCAGCCTTGGGGTTAAGTTACACATTCTGCAGCATAATGCAGAATATAAAATGGGGGTTGGGGTTGGCAGGGAAGGGGAGATCCTGGTGAATGACAATATCAGAGCTGGTATATGGTAAGCACTGAGCTAAAAATATGCTCCTACCTTCACTCCCTATGCCCGCTGGAACCAGAGTTGCCATCCCTTTTCCCATTTGACCAGCCTCACTCCTGGGAGCTGCTCCCCTCGGCTTCCTTAGGGCCTGGCTGAGAATGGGTCTTGGAAAGAAAAAAATCAATAACACACAGAACCAAGAGGAATCTGAGTCCCCACACCTGACCCTCCTTCCCAAATGGAGGGGCAGAGATGAATCAGGACTGGGAATCTGGGTTGGCAGATACTGAGCTGGCACAGGGTGGAGGGAGCTCAGTCTTGGTTTCTCCTTCCTAAATAAATCATTGTTTGATTCTTTATTTGTATTGGGCAAGGGGTCCCCTGAAGGTTATATGTGGGGATTCCTCTGATTATTCTGTACATATTCTCCCCCACCCCCTAAGAATGTGCTTTCCTACCCATTCTCTGTCTTTAATACATTGCACTTTCCAAATCTTTCTGCCTGATCACCTGCCACAGCCACCAGCCTTCCTGGAAAGGCTCATCTTATCTCAGCCTGAACTTCAGGAGGGAGGGAACATGACTGCCAGGGCCTGGGGCTGGTTCTAAAGGGCAAGGGCCAGGAGGCTATTCCTTAGTCTGAGTGCCCTGTCTGTCCTGGCATGTTCTGTAGTCTGAAGGCTGGAGATAGAGCCCCAGGAGCTCATCATCTAGCATGAGCTACAAGGTACAAAGAAGATCCCTAAAATGGAGGCTACTGAGACTCAGCAGTTTATGTTTTGTTTTGTTTCTGTTGCTGGCTTAAAGCCGGTCAGTCAGGCTCCATCACAAGGAGGCCAGTCCTGGGCATTGTGGGGAGACAGAGTATCCACCATCCTGGACCTCACAGTGTAACAGAGGAAGCACACACACACACACAGAGGATATAAAACAGGCATCAGTTAATATAGCCAGAAAGGAACCATTATATACAAATATGAGGGCTACAGCAGAGGACAATAACCAAAGCCAGAAGGCTCCTTGCAGGAGCCAGGTCTTGAATAAGATTGAAAAGAAAAGAGATAGTGAAAAGAAATCATAAGAAATTGTCCCTGAAAAGGGTTGTAGCCCATTTATACTGTTTACTTTATAGAGGGGGAAATTGAGGTCTAAAAGAAGAATGTGATCTGCCTGAGATCAGACAGCTAGTTAGTTGTGGAGCATCTCCCAATTTCTAGTTCAGTCCTGTTTCTCTACTGGTCTGAGCCTCCATCTCTGAATGTGTTTGGTGCATTCTGGCACTGCGTTCTGAACCTTCAGAACTGTTCAGGGGCCTGGCTCAGCCAGCCCCAGAAGCCCCATCTCTCCCTTAGCATTTTTGCAGTCCTTTCCAGCTTTGGCAGTGGAGGCCGTGAGGCTGTGTGTTAGGTAGAGACAGAGGGAGAGATCTTCCCCCTCAACACCAATGATTGATTATTGCAGGACAGTCAGGATCCTAGGCTGATAGAGTCCCTGGGAACTGGGGTCTTTTAAGGCTTAGTGATACCCCAGCTGACAGGTGCAAGGAGGGATGTAGATCCAGGGCAGTCCTGGTGACTCTGGTCCATTCTAGTCCTAAAGGTAACCTCTGGATGGAGAAGTCAGGGAGTGGCAGAGGAGAGAATGGGCACAGCCAGACAAGAGAGGAGAGACCCAATAAGAAAACAATTCTGGAACCAGCTGTGAAATTCACTCCCTGAGAAGTGGAAATATTAGACATGTACGGGATGAGGTTGGGAAATAATTATGACCCTCACTAGTGGGGGAATGGTAAGGAGGGAGGTAGAGAGCGGGAGAAATAGGGAGACAGAAATAGAGACAGATAAAGGAACAGCAGGAGACAGACAAAGAGTAAAAGGGATTGGGAGGGGTCCCAGGAGGGACCAAATGGATCCATGAATAGTTAACACTTCAGTAGGGTATTAAGGTTTGCAGAACATTTGACATACATTATCTCGTTTGATCCTCACAAGGGCCCTGTGGGGAAAGTAATACAGCTATTATTATCACAGATGGAGGAATTGAGACTTGGAGGGGTTAAGTGAATTACCCACCTTCACACATCCAAAAAGGGACTCAGGACTTTTCCAACTCCAAGACTAAACTTTTAACCTGGGAGCAAGCCTAGATGACTCAAGAAGGCAAAGAGAAGACCTACATGGGCCAACCATGATGAATGAATGAATGAACGAATGAATGACCAACAATTAAGCTCCTATTTTGTGGGAATCACTAGGGTAGGGGTGAGATACAAAGAGAGAAGTGAAACCAGTCCCTGAAGGGCTGGGGGAGACAACATGTACGGTATATATAGTTACATACAAAATAGATGGAAAATAGACACCAAGGTGGCCATTGAGGAAAGCAATCGCCCTTGGGAGATTGGGGAAAGGCTGGCCCCTTGCTAGACACGGGCCACAGGGCTTAGCACCAATAGCACATGGAGGCGACATCCACTGCAGCTCCTTCTGAGAGGGTCACACTAGGCTCCTGGGGAGAGAGCAGATAACAGCACTTAAGGGTGGAGCCAATAAATCCTTTTCTGGAGCCCACGTGGGACTTATCCCTGAATATCTTTCTTTTCCTACATCAATCCTCCCCCCCCCCCCCCCCCCACGCCACTCCATTACCATTATTACTGTGATTATAAAGCAATCAGGGGGAAATCTTTTCTTTCCAGTTCTGGAAAATGTCTCCCTCCCTCAAATAAGAGGATGAGAGTGAAGGGCCATTGGCAGCCCTGAGACAGCTCAGTTATGGGGCCTGGGAGGGATCGGATTCTCTGCAGGCAGGGGAAAGTAGAAAATGAGCCGCCATTACTTCCTTCTCAGCTGCTGTCAGGTCTGCATTTCAGATACTGCTGTGTGGTCCCTGCCTTGTGATCTCTACCCAGTTTTGGTTTGGGGGGGTCCTGGGAAAGGGTAACCTTGAGGCACCCTATGGATGATGCTTTGGAGAGAGGGGGTGGAAGATGCAGGGATGGGAATCTGGGGTGAAGTAGCATGAAACAGGAAGTACATTGAACTAAGCGTTCTGAAACCAGAATTCTACTCCTGCAGTTAGGTAGATAGAGCCCTGTACCTGTAGTCAAGAAGACCTGAGTTCAAATCGAGCCTTGGACACTTAATTAGCTATGTGTCTCTGGGCAAGTCATTTAACCCTGTTTGCCCAGTTTCCTCAACTGTAAAATGAACTAGCAAAGAAAATGGCAAACCACTGCAGTATCTTTGCCAAGAAAACCCCAAATAGGTCCATGAAGAGTCAGACATGACTAAACAACAACAAATTCTTTCTTCCACCAAGAACTTGCAGTATAATTTTTCCCCAAGTCTTTTTGTTTACCTGAATCTTACTTAGGTCCTTCATTTGCAAAATGAGGAACCAGATGGCCTCTGAGTTTCCTTCCAGCTCTACCATTCTATGACTTAAGAGAGATTTATAGGGGAGACAAGCTTCTCCAGGCTCCCAGATCAAGACTACCTTCTACATTAACCCTTTCTTCCCGTTAGCTAGTGCTTGCCCTTCTTCCTCTGTTCCCAGTTATCTTATCTCTATTTTGAGAAAGAATCGGATTTTAGGATATTGAGAGAATAAAGATTGGGATCTGAGATGGGCAAGAGGTAGGCACTCAACCTGTAAATTTGAAAGATGAGGAAACTCTCTTTGCCGATGCCACTCCCATACCTTGTCTGCACATTAGTGGGCTGTACTGAGAAGTTAAGACCAGAATTAGACAGTCAGGATGGATAGTTGGGAGGCAATATTTGACCCTGAGTCTCCCTGCCTTTGTGGTCGGTTTTCCATCCCCTATACTACATTTCTTGTTGTAATAAAGTAGGGAAGAAAGAAAGACATTGAGAGACAAAGGGAAAATCGAGGTCATTTTGTTACCTGTTGTGAGGCAGGAGTTTTATAAATCTTTATTAAAGCCTTATTCAAATGTGAGTCAGTGATATTGTTAGGGCAGAACTCTCCCAACATGGAGGCCTTCAAGCTGAGGCTGACCCCTTGTTGGGGATGGTTTAGAGCGGATCGGATTTTGGGTGAGAAGCTGGATGACATGGCCTTCTGATTCTCATTCCTTCCCTCCCTTCTGGGCTGGACTCCTTCCCTCAGAAAGGACCAGAGTTCTGACCTTTTGGGAACTTAAAGAATGAGGGGGAGAGAGCTGGCTGGGCCATGGGAAAACTTGGGAATTCAAAGAGCCAGTTCTTAATCCCAATCCCAATCCCGACCAGGGACAGTGGCTTTAGGGCAGCCAGAGGACCCAGCTCTGAGCCAGGAGCATTCTGTGGTTGGGAAGAAGCCAGAACTAGCTTTTTTCTACTACAGCGGGAAGCAGCCAGCTGCAGATCTGCGCAGTGGCCATCAGGTGTCAGTGTTCCACTGTAGGTCAATGGCCGCATCTCGGTATCTCCTCCACCCTCTCGGCCCCTACCCTGTTCCATTTTGATGAATTCTCTTTACCACCCGTCAGAAGGACTGTCCCTTTGTCTCCTCAAATCAGCCTGAGTGGTTCAGAGAACATCAAAACAGGGGTCACAGAGCAAACAAGAAATGGCAATAATGATGATAGCTCATGTCTGCAAAGCTCTTTCAGTTTTCCTCATCATGTCTCTGGGAGGTTGGGAGTGCAAGGGTCATTATCCCCATTTTACAGGAGGTTAAAATGAGGATTTTGAGGGGTGAAGCCACTTGGCCATGAGTGTATGGATAATGAGTTGCAGAGATGACACTTGAACCCACATCTTCTGACTCCTAGGCTGGTGTGTTTGTTTCATCAAGGCACAGAAAAAGGGAGACATTTTGAAAACAACCAATGAATCAATGGATTACAGAATTGCAGAACTAGAAGAAAGGTCAGAGGTTCATTTTTGGGTCAAACCCAGACAAAGCTTCAATCCCCTTTATACCATCTTTGAAAAGTAAGACCATAGATTTAGAGCCAGAAATAATAAGGGGGGGGTCATTACATTTGAACACTGCATGCCCCTGCCCTCCACCTCTCACCACCAACATGTACCCCTACCTCATTCTACAGAATTGAATCTCAGAGATATTGAGTGTCTCATCTGAGGTCACGTAGGATGTAGGGAGTGAGAATTCAAACTCAGATCCTCTGGCTCTATCACTGTACCAAAGTACCAGTCGTGGAGATCTTTTTTTCTTCCTCTTCCTCCCCTTCCTTTCCTTCCTTCCTTCCTTCCTTCCTTCCTTCCTTCCTTCCTTCCTTCCTTCCTTCCTTCCTTCCTTCCTTCCTTCCTTCCTTCCTTCCTTCCTTCCTTCCTTCCTTCCTTCCTTCCTTCCTTCCTTCCTTCCTTCCTTCCTTCCTTTCTTCCTTCCTTCCTCCCTTCCATTTTAAAATCAATATTGTGTATTAGTTCCAAGACAGAAGAGTGGCAAGGAGTAGGCAATGGAGGTTAAGAGGCTTGGCCAGGGTTATACAGCTAGGACATGTTTGAGACCAAATTGGAACTCTGGACCTGCCCACTATGGAGGTCTTTCCCTAGGTAGAAAGCCCATTAGAGTACTTTCATTGTTAGGTAGTTTCCCCTTATATTTAGGGGAAATCTACCTTTCTCATCTTTCATAAAATGCTCTATTTTTGTCCTCTGGGGCCAAGTAGAGCATGTTAGCCTCTTGCATGTTTGGTTAGATGGTAAGAACTTCCTGATTATTTGGGGCATTGAACACAGGAATGAGCATGGTAGAAGGAGATAATGGTATTCCTTCTGTGGACACCTTCAAGCTTGGGAGACAGTCTTAACTGTCTGGGAATAGGCTGAATCCTTTGTAGTGAGTGAAAAAGGGCTGGAAGACATCTTAAGAGTCCCTCTAGCTCAGAGATTTGGTGTTGATATTCATAATGGTGCCTGATTTCTTGGGGGGCCAACAAAGCTTCTGATTCGAGTTCTGTTCAGTAAGGGCAGGGAGTGTAGCATGTTGGGGTGGCCAGAGTGAAGTCAGAGGCAATGGTGAAAACAGTTTCATAGACCGTTTTAAGAAGGCATCTTGAAGATCCTCTAGTCCAACACTTTTAAAGGTTAAGAAAATGAAGACCTATAGAGGAAAAGTGACTTATCCAAGGTCATATAGAAGAATAAAGGGTTCAGTCCTTCCCATTTAGTGGCCCTTCTGTGTGACTTTCTCTAAGCTTTTAATAAATTTTGATTTTTCGTCTGCACAATGTCTGCTTCAGATACATATTGAATGTGTGACCCTGGGCAATTCATTTATCCTCTTAGTGTTCTGAAGCTTAGTACCAATTTGCATTCAGAGTTTCCTCATCCTGGACTTCCCTAAATCAGTGAAAACACAGGACCAGATTTCATCTCTTTTTCTTGCAGTGAGAAGGATGGCTGTTTCCCTTCCTTCCCTATCAGGGATTTCAGGAAGCTAAGAGTTATAGCAAACAATCCTGCCTCTCCTGGAGCCCTTCACATTACTCCTGCCTACACCAGCCAGTATTAGGCTTTGGAGTGGAGGTGGGAGAAAACCTCACCTCTGGGTTTAGGTGGAATCCTTGTTATAGTCACCAAACTTTCTCCTCCCTCTGCAGGAGTGAATTAGTCTCCAGGCTGATATTCCAGGGTCCTTGACCATTAAGGTAGAAAATGCACAATTCTTCAACCACACAAACAAGGGAGATAAACCCTAATTGCTTGTGAATGAGGCCCTTCCTTGTTTGCCAGACATATCATCTCTCCAAGACAGAAAGAGCCCAGGGAAAATGAGAAAGGGACCCAGGACTGGGGGCTTTGGAATAAGTTAGCCCTGGGTGGCAGGAGAAGAGTATACCTGGGGTTTCTGAGAGGGCTGATGAGAATGTTCCATGCAACAATAAGAACTTATATTTCTTTGATGTGTTTTATATACATGTACCAAGGGCTGTGCTGGTAAATGTTTGACAACTGCCTCTGAAAAACAAAAAATAAACCTTCCATGACACATTTTTAAATTTAATTCACCTTATTAAGATTTTATTCACAATTTTGTTAACTCGAGACAATCAACAAAGTAATATATAACACCTTGATTTGTAACCTTTGTGCATTTCCAAGGTGTAAATGCTTACATTGAAAATTTAACAGTTACCTAGCAGGTTGGATCTGCCCCCAGCACACTCTTGCATACGATTTGATTTTTTTGTTTATTTGTTTTAGGTTGTTTATTTCCAAAGCCTGAAAAAAGTAGGCTGTGTAGGACATAGGTCAAGAGCTGGCAGGGACCTCAGAGGCGATCAAGATTAACTCTATTATTTTATTGAAGAGGAAACTGAGATTCAGTGAGCAGAAGCCATTTGCCCAGGGTCATGCAGTTAGAAAGCAATACAATTAGCAATGGAATTTAGAATTTCTGGCTTTCGTATTTTAAAAAAGTTAAATTTTAGTGTTAAAAAATTAAACCCCGCTGCTTCTACAAAGACCAGAATGGAATATAAATGGCATATGATTCTGTCAAAATTGGAAGCCATCTCACTGATCATACAATTAGTGGCAAGGCCTAAGGTTGGGGAGGAGAGATAACACCCAAGGCACCTGATTCCTTGTTTAATGGTCTTTGTATTATACCATAAGCTTCCTTATACAGGAGGATCTCTTAGCACAAAACTCACACTAAAGGAGTGGACCCCAAGATGAGAGAGATGTTTTCTCTGGTCTACGTTTGTACCTCTCACTAAATTGGATGAATCAATTGCTTTGTTTCTATCTCCCTCAGTGCTTGATCACTGAGTAATGGCCTCGATTGATGAATGTTTGAACATTTGTGAACCAGTCTATTTATTGGCTACTGACCTGAAAACAGTTGATCTTGACAAGATTGAAGGCACATCTATTAAGATGCTATCATTAAACAACCTGTATCCTTGTCCTTTGAGAAGAGCGTGTTATTTGTCTTTGAGGGCTTCTGTTTGACTTGCCTAGAAGCAGAAAGTTAGACCAGAAGACCCCTGGCTTGAGGATGTAATGATTCCATGACTGAAGTTTCAGGTGGCAGAATAACATCAGAAGTGGCTTAAGGGCCACGCCCAAAATATATCCATTTGTGATTTTGTGCCAACTTGGAAAGAGGTCTCTAGTGGACTGCCCCAGGAGGTCTAAATCTGGCCCAGTGCTTTTTATTTATGGCAGCATCTTTATCAAATTTGTAGATGACATCAAGCTAGGAGGGACAGCTAAAATGTTGGGGGAGCTGGTGGGTCTGGTATGATAGAATTTAATAGAGATAAATATAAAGATTTATGCTTGGGTTAAAAAAAGTCTCCTTTCCAAGTGCAATGTGGGGGTGGCTAGGATAGAAACCAGTTCATCTGAGTCATATCTTGGCCTTTCAGAAGACTGAAAACTCAACTGGAGTTACCAGTGCAACGTGGCAGCCAAGAAAGCACATGTAATCTTAAATTCTGCCAAAAGATGTCCAGGACTAGAAGAGGGGTGTGTTTTGCTCTGGTCAGTTCACATCTGGAGAATTATAATCAGTTCTAGATATTCCATCCTAGGACGGGCATTGTACTCCCCTTCCTCAATCTTTTCAGCTTCCTCTTGTGTGTTATTATCTGCAATAAATTGTAAACTCTTTGAGGAAAGGTTCTTCCTTCCTTCCTTCCTTCCTTCCTTCCTTCCTTCCTTCCTTCCTTCCTTCCTTCCTTCCTTCCTTCCTTCCTTCCTTCCTTCCTTCCTTCCTTCCTTTCCTCCTCCCTTCCCTCCTCCCTTCCCTCCTCCCTTCCCTCCTTCCCTCCCTCCTTCCTTCTTTCCTTCCTTCCTTCCTTCCTTCCTTCCTTCCTTCCTTCCTTCCTTCCTTCCTTCCTTCCTTCCTTCCTTCCTTCCTTCCTTCCTTCCTTCCTTCCTTCCTTCCTTCCTTCCTTTCCTCCTCCCTTCCCTCCTCCCTTCCCTCCTTCCCTCTCTCCTTCCTTCCTTCCTTCCTTCCTTCCTTCCTTCCTTCCTTCCTTCCTTCCTTCCTTCCTTTCTTTCTTTCTTTCTTTCTTTCTTTCTTTCTTTCTTTCTTTCTTTCTTTCTTTCTTTCTTTCTTTCTTTCTTTCTTTCTTTCTTTCTTTCTTTCTTTCTTTCTTTCTTTCTTTCTTTCTTTCTTTCTTTCTTTCTTTCTTTCTTTCTTTCTTTCTTTCTTTCTTTCTTTCTTTCTTTCTTTCTTTCTTTCTTTCCCCTTCCATATTTGTATCCCTAGCACTTAGCACAATATCTAGCACATAGTATGTGCTTAGTAAAATATCACTTCTATGGCAGAAGAGCAGTAAGGGCTAGGCAATAGGCATTAAGTGACTTGGCCAGGGTCACACAGCTAAGAAGTATCTGATGCCAGATTTTAACCCATGGTCTCCTGACTCTAGACCTGATGCTCTATCTACTGAGCCACTTGGCTGCCCCTTAATAAATATTTATTGATTTGACTTAAGTTGTAAAATAGAGGAAGAAATCCAGTATGGTAAAAGGTTCAAGATTATGCTATATAAGCTCCTCTGAGTTTCAGTTTCCTCATCTGTAAAATGGAGCTACTAATGGCACTTATGTACCCTTTCAGGGTTGATGAGATCAAATGAGATAATGCACACAGAGAACTTTATAATCCTTAAGATACCACAAAAAAGCCAACTGTCTTTATTATATAAAGCACTACATAAATGCATTTTTTTGGTGTCCATCATTGCTAGCTTTTCTACCAATTTCAAATTGCCCCATCCCAAAGAAAACCTTCTCTCTGGTTTCCAAAAGGTCTTGCTTGGTAGCTCTCAGGCCATGGAGGATGTGGTAACTGCTGCCATGGTTTTCCCTTGTCATCCTAGGCCCAGGGGATGCATCCGCTAAGCAGTTCTTATAGTCTTTGGAAGGAAAACTGAAACCAGAGAAGGGATTGAAGCCTAATACTTTTCACCTGAATGTGGGGCCAGCTACTACATGCACGGGTGGCCGAGGTAATTAATTTACATGTTTCATCCTATTTAAACTAATAATCTCATATATTCTTTTCTGCTGGGACTGATCCTGTGCTGAAGGCCTGCCAGACACATCTTCCCAAGGGGGAGACAGAATGACAGTCCCCTCCTTTTCCTGCCATGCTTGGCCAAAAAGATCTCAAAGCACTTTGTCCACAGAACTGATGTCACACAGCTTGCTTCTTTATTCTGCAATAGAAGCAACTAGTTGTGGGATAATCTAAATGTTTTGGAGATTCTAGTTGGACTATTGGATAGAGTCAGGAAGACCTAAATTCAAAGCCAGCCTCATACACTTACTTGCTGGGTGACTCTGGGCAAATCATATAACTACTGTCTGCCTCAGTGGCCTCAACTGTAAAAGAGAGACAACAATAATACCTATCTCCCAGTGTTGTAAGAATAAAGTGAGATAAAAATGTGGTGTGCTCTACAAACCTTAAAGGGTTTTATTATTGTTATTATTCTATAAAATATTGCATATATAATACGCATTATATATGTATTGCATATGTAATATGTATTATTATTATTATTATCTTGAGGCTCACTTTCCTGGAGGAAAAGAGGAAGATGTGTCTTCTTGCCCCAGTTTTTTATAGAAATGTTATATGAGCCAAAGGGTATTTTGCAACCTCTCTAGCCTTTGCCCATGGAGTCCACAAAAGCAAAGAAGCAGCTCTTTTACTCAGAACTTCAGGGTTGTGCTATCAGTGATAAATCTTTGCCCATCACTATTGACTTTCCCCTTTCTTATAAGAAGCAATTTGAAGAGAAAGAGGAGAGGGCTTTTTAAAGACCAAGGACCATGCCTGCTTTTGCTCCTAGAAAAGAATCTCTGTTCTCTCTAAGAAGGCTTGAGTCCACCCCTCCCCACTTTCTCCTACTTATGGATTCCACTTGTATGCTCGAATTCCAAATCCTGCAGGATTTAATATCCACTCTGTAATCTACTGGCACCAATAGGCATTATCTAACTGAACCTTAAATTGAAAATGCTAGGCTTCCATCTTCCCTTGGCCGTCGGGAGAAGTCTGGGACTCTCTTCGTCTGATGTAATTTACTCTTTTACTAATTAAAACACATTGCTCCACTGTCCTTGGAGAGAGAGGCCTAGAGTCAACTAATGGTATGGGTGGAGGAGACAATATGGGGGCTGGAAGGTTTTCCTTATACATAATCCAAGACCCTCCTACTCAAAGGCCCAGCTCTGTCCTTAATGGAAATCAGTTACCCAGAACATCAGGCCTAGAACAGACCTTAGTGTTTATTTAGGTAGAACAGGTACAGCACTCCAGAGTGCTACCCCAAACCAGATTCAAATGTAATTGGGAAATGTTTAGCAAAACAAATATAAATACAGTGGGACATCGATAATGTTTACATATGATTTTCTAAGAAAATATGCAGCCTGCAGAGATCCTTATGTACAACTGAATGGCTCTCATTTCTATTTGAGTTTTAGGCCATTGATATAGTCCAATGATGGCAAACCTATGGCATGGGTGCCAAAGATGGCATGCAGAGTGGCCACTGTCCCTCCCTTCCAACTTGGTTACTAGAAAGGCAGAGGGACTCAGGCAGAGCTGCTCCCCTCTCCTTCTCCATTGTTCCTGATGATATTTTTTCACATCCCCCACCTCTCTGCCCAGCAACCGAATGGGAGTGCTTTCTCTCTCTCATGAGGGGCAGGGCACGGCATGCAGTCTTGAGGGGCAATGGCACATGGTCTCTAAAAGGTTTGCCATCACTGATATGGTCTAACCCCTATCATTTTCTTTTTTCATTAGAACCCTTACCTTCTGTTTTAGTATCAGTTCTAAGCTAGAAAAGCAGCAAGGGCCAGGCAATCAGGGTTAAATGACTTGCCCAAGGCCACTTGGTTAGGAAGTGTCTAAAATCAGATTTGAATCCAAGTACTCCTGAATCTAGACATGGTTCTCTATCCACTGAGTCATCTGGTTGCTCCACTCTATCATTTTCTTTCTTTCTTTTTTTCTTTTAAACCCTTACCTTCTGTGTTAGAATCAATATTGTATATTGGTTCCAAGGAAGAAGAGTGGGAAGGGCTAAGCAATGGGGGTCAAGTGACTTGCTCTGGGTCACACAGCTGGGAAGTATCTGAGGTCAAATATGAACCCAGAATCTCCTGTTTCTAAACTTGGCTCTCAATCCACTGAGCCACCTAGTTGCTCCACCTCCATCATTTTAGAAGTAGATTGAGAACTAGAAGTGACTTACTAAAAGGGCACAGCTACACAGCAAATAAGTAGCAGAGCTTGAAGTTAAGGCCTTCCAAGTTAAAGTGCACTTTCCTTCCTTCCTGGTTACTACTCATGGTGCCATAGTTTCATTCAGAATTTATTGATTGCCTTATTGTTAGGGCCTCCTTTGCTAACTTGGGCTGGGATCCTAATATCAATAGGCATGGAAGTTTTAACCTCCGTCCTTCTTCAGACCTGGGCCTATTTGCCCCTCTGTCAGTAGCCTGGAAGTCCTCGACTTAAAGGGATTCTCATGTTGGTACAGACACCAGCTTGAGCCTTCCTGCAGCTTAGAACTCCCAAACTCAAGAAATCCACCACCTGCAGTTTCCCTCAGTAGCAGGATCATGGATGTTGGCCACCACAGCTGGTGTATGCTAGCATTTATTAAGAACTGGCTGTTCTCAATGATAATACCAAGGCTCTAGCCTCTGGAGACTGTTAGGTTTCTCTTCTCACAGTCTGGGTTCCTTCCGTCAATGCCTGACAGTCACAACTAAGATCTTCAAGCACTCTCTATCTTGTCTGTCTCTTTTTTTTCCTCGTAGGATGTAGATAGCTTTTGGGATTTCATTTGGTAACATTCATGCTGGTAATAGGACTCAGGGGTTCCTGGTTCTTGAGTCTCCAGATTCCTTTGCTGGGAGCACTGCTTACTGTCTTCCATCACCCCAGGAAAAAGTGGGGTCTTGTCAGAGGATGGAATTTCCATCATCTCTTCTGTAGCTGGCCCTTGTCTCCCAACCCTTGTCTCCAATCACCAATGTGGCCCCTGTTGCCCAGGCACGCCATGGTGTCACTCACCAAGCTAACAGAGTGTGGGGTTGCTGGAGGTTGGGGAAGCAAGTATTTATCCCGCCAAGGGCTTCCTCTTTTCCCTCCACCTTGATCCTAGCTCCCAGCAATAAAGTGACAGAGAATGACAGGCATCCCGGAGAAATGGAATTGAACTTGATGGTGCTGACTTCTTCCCTTTGAGCCCAGCACCCTTCTTCTGGTTGGAGATCTTTATTACCTGGCTCCATTCCAAGAACTGAAGCCTGGGGCCTGGCTTCAGGCTTCCGGGGGAGAACTTGTATTTGATATGAGAAAGAACTCCAGACTCTACTATTTCCCAATTGAGGGAGGCAGGGAGGAAGGTAGTTTTGCAGGTGCTGGGTGGTCCAGGGTGGAGAGATTTTATACTTTTCAAATGGTCAGAGAGCAACAAGGACCAGGCCTGGAAAATGATTTCCCTGGGGGGACCTGAGTTAAACTGAAGGCATAATGGAGCACTGGACTGGGGCAGAGACCTTAGATGCCACCTTATCAAATTCACTCATTTCATAGTGGAGGAAGCTGAGACCCAGAGAGGTTAAATGACTTGCCCAAGGTCAAACAGGTAGTAAATAATAGAGCTGGGATTTGAACTCAGACCTCTGCCTCCATGGAGGGTACTGAGGCTGTTTGATTTCTGACTTTGTCATTACTGAACTATATAACTTTGAAAAAGTCATCTTTACTCATTGAGTCTCCTCATCTGCAGAATGATATAACATGTTCATGTACATTCCCCATTTCCAAAGATCCTTTTAGAGAAAGTGTGCCATTAATCCTAAAGCTCTACTTGCATGTGAGTGGTTATGATTGGGGATATAGAGGGGTACAATGAGGGAAGGATGCTCTGAAAAGGATTAGCTCCAATCCCAGTGATGCAGGTCTGCTTTTGGACCTTATACAGGCTCACATTGTTACATTCTGTAAGGTAAAATCACACTCTCATCCCAACATCCCTGTGAGGTAGGGAATGCAGGGAGTAAATAATAATACCCTAGAGTTCTTGAGTGCTTTGCACTTTTCATAATGCTTTGGCATCTGTGAACCAGCAGAAAAGGTACTATATTTTGGATCAGAGTAATTGACTTTGAATCCTGACTCTTACATCTCCTCCCTGTGTGTCCTTAGGCAAGTCATTTCTCTGGTATTTCTTCTTTCATTTGCAGGATAATGAGATGAGCTATAAGGTCTAATGGCTCTATGCTTTAAGATAATATCTATTATTCTATTATCTCATTGAATCTTTACAACATCTTGGTACAACAGAAAGGACATTCCTTCTGGAATCTAAGAATCTCAGTTCAGCTTTTAACTCTAGGGCTTAATATTTGTGTGACCTTTGGCTTCTCTTTATCTTTCTGAGCCTGAGTTTTTCTTCTGTATAAAATGGGAGAGACTAGATGGCCTCTGAGGACCCTGCCAGATTTAGAGCTACAGTGCTCTTTAAAATTAAGAAATATTTTTCAATCAATATAATCTGTTTCTCACTCCCCAATCCTGTCTCTCATTAAAAAAAATTCATCTGTAAAATGAGGGGGCAAAAAATATGCATATTCATGAAAAATTTGAGCATTGGCCATGTCCAAAAATATATGTCTCAATTTACACACATCACCTCTGGTTTAAGGAGGTGGGAAGCAAGCTTCAGCATTGATGAAGCCCTTTGCAATAGGTGATTAGGTATTGCTGGTCTTGTTTGCATAACAAGGAGTTGGAGGCTCCAAGGACTGTTGTTCAAGGATACATAGCTGGTTGCACTAAGTTCCAGGGTGTCTTCTCTCACAGGTACCCTCAGTCATACCCACAGGTGTGTACACTCAAACACACTTCCAGACAAACCTATGCCCATATGTGAGAATACATTCCATAAACTATAAGGTACAGACTAGATAAATGTGTGAAAAGTGAATCAAACTTTTTATTTATCAATCAGCAATTTTTAAGTTAATCAATCAAAAACTTAAGCACCACTACGTAACACTAAGTAATAGCTGTTTGCAAGTCACTTGGTAAAAGTGGATGACAACTCCAGAGATGACTGACCAACTCCTGGGCAGTGCTAGGCAAATTGAAAGACTGCAATTGGTTCCTGTAAAGTGGAGGAAGGGACAGGAAGTGATATGGGAAAAGGACTATAAAAAGGCCTGAACTTCCTATCTAGGGAGCTTTGGCTGCTGACTTGCCTCTTGGAGTTGGCTTTAGACTGGGATTTTGGTTTCATTTTGGGATCTTGACTCTTGGACTGCTTCTTGGAGGACTGATCCAGGATCTTCTACTTTGGATTTTGGTGTTGGAGGACTTGACCTTCAGTCTTCTCCTTTGGAGTTTATCTCGGGTGAATGAGTAACTGAAGACACCACAGGACATGGGGAAGCCCCCGTGGGGCTAAGTCTCACTTCACTAGGGAAGGGCTAGTAGGTTTGTTAAAACCTATCTCTTTAGCTACCTTTTCCCATTTTCATTCTTTCTACTTATTTGTAAATAAAGCTACTAAAGCTATTTTTTGATTTGTTATAATATATTTAAATTGGCAACCACAATATTATTTTAGATTTCTCGTATTTAGTCAAACCCCTAAATTTAATTTCTTACAAATGGATGTCATAGCAAAGATCACAGGTTCCCCTAGAATCTTAGGACCCCCAATTTGGAAAGGATCTTAAAGGTCAACTAGTCTGGGGGTAGCTGGGTGGCTCAGTGGTTTGAGAGCCATGCCTAGAGATAGGAAGTCTTGGATTCAAATGTGACCTCAGATACCTCCTAACTGGTTGATCCTGGGTAAGTCACTTAACCCCCATTGCCTAACCCTTACTGTTCTTCTGCCTTGGAAACAATATTCAGTATTGATTCTAAGACAGATGATAAGTTAAAAAAAATAAAAGAGGCCAATTAGTTCAACCTCTGTGGTCCCAATGAGAGATCCAGCTTCAGACAGGTAAACCTAATAATAAATAATAAGGCACTAACACTAGTCTCTGGCATTAGCTAATCTATGTTACTCTTGTTCCTAGCAGCAGATGCTTGGCCCCAGGGTCACTAGAGTCCAGAATGGTGAGGCCTGGAAAAAGAGTTGCAGGCAAAGGAACAGATTTTCAGGCTGCTAAAACCTTCACTCTATCTGCAAGGATGAATCTGGGCATCTCAGAATGTGTCCTCTGTGTTCTCATATGCCTATCCTGGCTCTAGCCAAATGAAGGTTGACCAAGGTTCTCCAAGCGGCTGCATATCAAATGGGAATCGTAGAAAAACTCTTGATAAACAGCAGGCAGCCTTGCTCCCGCCAGCTAACAGGATTAATCTAAATGCACACAGACGCAGCTGGGCAAAATCAAAACACAGAGCCCAGACTAAATTACACCACTTAACAGCAGAGAGACTTGGGGGCTCAGAGCTCGTCACCTGACTCTCTCTCATTGCAGTGGCAGCGAAGGAAAGAGAAGGCAGCTTGGGAGCAGCCACCAATTTCCAAGAAGCATGTGATACCAGTGAATGGGAACCAGCAGTCTGTAGGATCGTTGCTTAGCCAGGGATGTGAGATAGCTCAGGAGAGAAGGGGGACCTTGCATCTGGGTTCATGGCAATGCTGATGCAGTGCAGTGGGCATTGTGGGCATACTGCTGCCACAAAAGAATGATGTCTTTGATGGAGACAAGCCGTCCTTTTAAAAAAATAAAATCCTTACCTTCCATCTTAGAATCAATACTATATAATGGTTCCAAGGAAGAAGAGTAATAAAGGTTAGGCAATGGGGGTTAAGTGACTGGCCCTGGGTCACACAGCTACCTGAGGACAAATTTGAACCCAAGACCTCCCATCTCTAGGCCTGGCTCTCTATTCACTAAGCCACCCAACTGTACCCACATTCAACCTTATAACAACAGGGATCTACTAACTATGCTTTCTTTCTTGTCTTGTACTTCTCAAAATAACTAATTACCCTCATAGTAATGTGATCAGTAAGTAGAAGAGGATACATATTACTGTAGATAGCAGGCCACCTCTGGCACTAACCTTCAGTTCCCTCATCTGTATACTTGAGTTTGTCTGATTGGATGACTTCCAAAGTCCCCCTTGGCTCCAAATGCATGAACCTATTTTTTAATTGATTGAAAGGATGAGCAATGGGAGACATAGGGAAAAGGACCTAAAAATCATTTCATAGAATCATCAGACCAAAAGGGGTTTGGATAAACAATCAAGTCCATCCCTATGTTTCTGAATGGGTCTGTGGACCACATTATAGAGATGAGTGTCTATCCTTCTATTAGTAAAACAGATAATCATCTCTTCCTTTTCTCATTTTTTAAAAAACTCTTACCTTCTTTCAGGATCAGTATGGTATATTGGTACCAAGGCAGAAGAGTGGTAAGAGCTAGGCAAAGAGGGTTAAATGACTGGCCCAAGATCACACAGCTAGAAAGTATCTGAGACCAGATTTGATCCTAGGACCTCATGTTTCTAGGCTGGCTCTCAATCCTCTGAGTCACATAGTTGTCACCCTCTTCCTTTTTTCTTAAATAAAATGCTGATCACAAAACCATCAAGAAAAGAATATGTCATATTAACTTCATGTTGCTATTTTGCTAGAAAAAAAGTTAGTCCCGTGTTCCTGATACACCTATTGCATTTATAGAGCCAATAGAGTCACATTTTGCATCTGGTTTGGTTACCAGTGACCACAAGACAATTGTAGTATGAATTTCCCACCTTTAAGTTGACATAAGGTTCCTTACTATGTGGGAGGGAATGCACAGGGATAATTGGCATTAAAATATCAGGGGCTGGAAAATCAAAGGTTTTGTTCTTTGATTCCAAGGCCCTTTCCCCCTCTTACCCCCATCATATCATCAGAAAGATGCTTGAGCAGTTTTCTGGGATTCTCCACGCTGATGGGGATTTTCACCCTGGGTATAGTGTGGATGAGCTCCGTTTTTTATATATTGTTTGATATTTTGTTGTGTATGTTCTTTTTTTTTTTAAACCCTTTCCTTCCATCTTGGAGTCAATACTGTGTATTGGCTCCAAGGCAGAAGAGTGGTAAGGGCTAGGCAATGGGGGTCAAGTGACTTGCCCAGGGTCACACAGCTGAAAAATGTCTGAGGCTAGATTTGAACCTAGGACCTCCAGTCTCTAGGCCTGGTTCTCAATCCACTGAGCTACCCAGCTTCCCCCTGTGTATGTTCTTTTGTCTCAGTTTGAGCATTGTCGTTTTCCCAATTTCTATTTCTATAATTTTGGTTTCTAAAATTTTGATTCCTATAGTCATTATAGTTATTTCTATCAGTTCTATAGTTGTGATTTCTATGATCATCATCATTGTCATTTCTATAGTTAGTATTTCTAAAGTTGTTATTATTTCTTTTTCCCCATAGCCAGTTCTTACAGATAATCATTACATGGCCTCTTTTTCCACAGTAAAGGTATGTTATTGATTTATCTGTGAATTCCTTTAAAGGGGTTGTAGTCTCTCCCTGATTTTTCAGTTTTCTTTTTAACATTTCAATTTCTGTCTGTAAGTCTTCCACTGATTTACTGTTTTCCTCAAGTTGTTTTGTATGGCCCTTATAAACATAGACTGCTGCTCTCCTCAATTCTTCAAGATCCATAGAGTCCCAGTTCGGGCAGTTGGTTTTAAAGTAGTCTTTTACCACTGAACAACAATTCTTAATGAATTGTCTACGTATTTGTCTAATGGTCTTTCTCTGGATAGATCAAAGTCCATATATATATATATATTCCCCAAATCAATAAGTCTATCTATAAACTGAGATGGAGTCTCATCTATTTCTTGTTTGGTGCTTTCAAATTTAGACCATGAATCTGGTCTATCAGAGCACGCTCTCATGGCTGTCAATAATGCTTCTCTGGCCTAGTTTAGTTTTGTATAATCTGGTTCAACATTGGGGTTCCAATGTGGATTTTTGGTTGGCCAATAATTTGCTCCCTTACCTTATTTCTGATTATCCAAAGAGATGACTTTATTTTTCTCTCTGTCAGAAATTTTTCTAATAAATTTTCAACATCTATCCAAGTGTGGTCAAACGTTTTGAATATGTTCCCCAATCTTTTTATAATTAATATTGGATCTTCCTCAAATGACGGAAGGTCTTCCTTGAATTTATTTAAATCCTCAGGCCTGAAAGGTGTATGTTGTCTTATAGAGACCAAGTTCCAATTTTTATTGAAAGTTGGAATTTCCCTTAAAGGGAATAAACTTCTGTCTGAATTTTCTCATGTTTCTGTCTGTAGGCTTCTTGCTCCATTTTCGATGGTGTAGTTATGAGAAAGGGAAGGTGAGAGCACCCTGAGGGGGAGAGGTTGTTGGCTCATAGTGCCAGAAGGATGTGAGGTAGGAGCAGTATGAGAAATGAAATGGGTAGGGTGGGAAGGGAGGGCAAAGGAAGAAGGGGCAGTAGATGAGGAAAGGATGCAGAGGGGGTGGGGCAGGAGGAATGGGCAGGTTGTGAAGTTAGGGTGGAGGGGGTGGGGCAGGAGGAGTGGGTTGGGTAGTAGAAATAGAAGTAAGTTGAGTATGGGAGGGGATAGTTTGTGAACTAGGATTCATTTCATTGTTTTTTATAAAAGTCATTATCTTCTCCAAACTTTCCTCTATAAACTCAAGTTGAGCTTTTTGTTCCGCATTTTGTTTAGTAGAAGAAACAATTGGTTGGTTTGACTAGGAAATGGGTTTTTCAAGGGGAGACTGACATAATTCTCCTATCTGATTCTCTAGCTTATGTATGGCACTTTCTAGTTTTCTCTTAAAGAAAAATAGATACAATATTACAGCTCCAACAATTAAAATCCCAACCAGGAGCAGTGTGGAGTATAGCCATTTTCATATATTCTCTGGGATTATGAAATAGACAAAGAACAATGTTTGTCCAATTTTGGTCATTTTACTTAAAAGTCAGTTGTAATTAAGTTGTGTGCTGGCTGTAACCACATTTTTTAGATGTTTGGGTGTGGACCTTTTTTAAAGTTTTAATCCAATTAACTTCTTCTGGGTGAAAGGTCAGAGCAAGACAAGGCTAAAACTTACTACAATCACTCTCTCTAGCAGAACTACTTTTCCATGTTTTTCTCACAGCTAGTTAACACTTCAGTCAGTTAGTATTGCCAGTGAGGATTGGCTAATTGGGTTGTTTGTTCCTTAAGGCAAGGGAGATTTAGAAACAGCTCTCTTAGCTAGGACCTTAGGGCCCTGTTGCTAAGATTAAAACAGCTATGTTCTATCTAATTTAAGGAGAGAGGGAAAAAAGAACAACAACAAAATTTGAACTTACCTCTACAGCTGATCAAAATAAGCTATTAAAAGCTGACTTAGGGATAGTCACAGTAAAGAAAAAGTTCAGTAAAGTTAAGAAGGTTGAGGGTATTTTGTCTCAATCAATGTGGTCAGTCAAATAATTGTTAAATTTAATTGTGGTTTGGACTCTGACTATTTATATAGGTGGTTCCCAGGGATTTAATTTCTAAATCCCAAAATGAATTACTAAAGTAAAATGAATTTATGGTAGTTTTATTTACAATAGAGGGAAGATATTAAGGAATGAGAGAGAGAAAACTGGCTTTCTCTGAGCCAGGTAGAAATACCAAGGCCCAAATTAGGGAAAAGAGTCTCAAGACAATGCGCCTTTCTCAGAGGTTTACACCTCTGAGAGAGGCAGGGTTACTAAGTCAGCCTTTCACTCACCAACGGTGACCATCTAAATGGAAAGAAGTCTGTGTGTCTGTCTTCTGGTCACTCCTCAAGTGTCTGTCTTCTAGTCTCTCCTCCAAGTCAGAGAGCTCTTCAATCTCCTTGAATTGAATATAACCTCTTCTGGCCTCTGGTCCTCTTTTTAAAGATATTTTTCTCTTGTGTCACCTTCTTTAAATTTCATGTCTATCAATCACAACAGATGCTCCTCTCCAGGACTGTCCACTCTTTAGTTCACACCTTCTTTGGTTAAATTATACCTTTTTTGTTACTTAACACCTTTTTTTTTTTGGTTAGTTCACCTTTTGTAGTTACTTAGCACCTTTTTGTAGTTAAAATGGATAGATCTATTTAAAATACTGAGTTACCTTTTGGTGATTAAAATTTAAAAATAGATTTTGGATTACAATTCAATCTTCCCAATAAAGGAAGAGCTAAGTACCTTCATTGTTACAATTAGGAGATAGCTAAATCCAATCTTCACAGAATATAATACTTAGAGTTTACCTGAATTTTAGCAAAACACTAGACAATGCCTCTCATACTATTTTAATGGGCCATCTAATGGTAAATGAGCTGGATGACAATAGAATTAGGTGGTGTGACATGGAAATCACTTTAAAAGACTGATATATATTAATTTAAGGTCACCAAGGAATCAGCTATGTAATTCCTAAATGAAAACTTAAGTCAGCAGTCAATCTTTTATGGAGTTTAATTACAAATAGGAGGAAGTAATTAGAGAGAGAGAGAAAGAGAGAGAGAGAGAGAGAGAGAGAAAGGGGAGAGAAGGAAATAGGGCTTAAATACCCCTTCTGTTTAGGCTGGGACAAAAGGCCCAAGCCCTTAGATAGCTGGGGCAAAGAAAAGAGATCAGTCCCTATTACTCACGTGACCAAAATGGAGAAACAGTCTCAGAGGCCCCCACTTTCAGCTTCTTTCAGAGCAAGCTTCTCAGAGCACACACCAACCACACCGACCAACTTCTCAACCACCACCCGAGTCCTCAGACCCCCCTGATCTTTAAGGAAACCATCCAAGTTGCCTCCCCTCAGTTCTCACATCTACCAATCACTGTCCATCAATTTCCCTGTGCCAATGGAGGCTCTAGCTTAAACCCAGGACCGCCCCGAGGTCTCTGGCTTTTGCACATGTCTGTTGAAGGTCATATTTTCAAATAATTAAATCTTTGATCCTTTGCTACAGCCCTTTCTAAATCCTGTTAACCTGAGTAGGGTAGAGATTGGAATAATTAAATTTTGATCTAGGCTGCAGCCCTTACTCAATCCTGTTAGGACTGAATAGGGTGGAGATTGATTCCAAGTATCTCCATTGTATCAATTCTAAAATCAATCAAGACTCAAAGAAATTCCTGTTCTATGCTTAAGCATAGGTCAAAGTCCTTTCCATTGTTCAGCAAAAGGTTTCTGTCCTAAAGTAATTTGAAGAAGGGAAGAGAAGGAACCTCCCATGCCAATGGGGTTCACATTCCAATAGTCAAGACCCACTATCAATAGGAAATTTTTCAAGTATGAAATTTCCCAATGGTGAAATTTCCAACATTTATAAGTCTAAGAAATTTTGAGGTTTACAGTGGGTTCATAACCTAATACATAGTCATGAATACTTATATGTTGAATTGGAAGGAGATCTTTAGTAGAATACTCCAAGGATTTGTGCTTGGTTCTATGACAATTAATATTTATTTTTATCAGTGATTAGAGAACAGGATCTATGGCATGCATACCTTTTGAAACTGCAGAAGATGCCAAGCTAGGAAGGATGGGGAATTTTGAATGGGAGAGAAAGGCTCTCAAAAAGGCCTTAGATTGGTTGAGATGCTACATGAGTCTAATAAGATGAACTCTACAGGTAAAGTCTTAGGTTAAAAAATGAACTTGCAAGGGCAAGATGATAGGAAATGTGACTAAATGGTAATTAATCAGGAAAATATTTGAGGATTTCATTGAAATATGAGATAAACTGGAATCAGCTATTTTGGATAGGACAAACAACAACAACAACAACAACAACAAAACCTTCCACAGAAAATTCCAATTCACTCCTTGGCTTCATTAGGAGAGATAGAGAGTTCAGGACTTGGATAGTGATGTCTTGCTGTTCTGGGTGCCCACCCCATTCCAGTCAGAGTACTCAGTTTGAATCTGGGTGCTACATTTTAGAAAGGTCATTTCTAAGGCTGAAATATGTCCAGAGAAAGGCAAGCTGAGTAGGGAAGGAATTCAAGATCATACTATATGAGGATCAATTGAAAGAATTGGGGAGATGTTTAGCCTGAAGGAAAGAAGACTTAAAGTGGACATAATAGCTGTCTTTAAGTATTTGAAGGCCTGTCTTGTGGAAGAAGGATTAGACAGAGTTGCTAAGCTTGGCCCCAGAGGCCCAAACAAGGAGCTATGGATGGGAGATGCAGAGAAGCAGTTAGAATTGATGCTTAAGGAAAATTTTCTTAACAATTAGAGGCTTGGGAAGTAGTGAGTTCCACCTCATTAAAGGTCTTCAAGGGAGGCTGATTGACCTGGAAATTCTTATTCAAGCATGGGTTGCACCCCATGGCCTCTGATTTCCCCTGTAATTCTGCAATTCTCTCATCCTGTATTTCCAATAAAGGCTCACAGACATATAGCATTTGAATGTTTATAAAGTGCTTTCCTCACAGTAGTGTGTAAAGTAGGTAAAGCAAAAATCATCCCATGTTTCATGAATGAAGAATGTAAATATCAGAGAGGGGAAGTGATTATACATGGGTGGTCATATAATTAATAAATAATGAGTTGGAATTTGAGCCCCTGGGCTCATGTCTTTTTGCTCTACCATACTGCCACTATGAAACATAGTAAGACAAAACTATATTATTCAATCATTTTATGCTTACCTTCCCCTTCCCCTCAAATTCTTCTATTTGTTTAAGCTATATAAATAATATAATCAGGTTTCCAAGGTGATTCTTTTCATAGGGGTCTAGATTTAGAAATGGAAGAGATCATACTATTAAGTCGGTCCCATTAACTCAATTTTATGAGAAACTGAAGCCAAGAGGTTAAATGACTTGCTCAAGGTCATACAGCTAGTAAGTGGCAAAGCCTGGATTTGAACCCAGAAGCTCTAACTGAAAATCCTGAGCTCTTTCTATTATAGTGTACTTCTACCTGGTTAGTGAAAATCCATTTCAGAATGGTTGCTTCCTCCTATGGCTCTTCCATCTTCTGAAGGCTAAGCTTCCATTCCCATACTAGGGGAGCTGGGAGATATTTGAGTCCCATGCTATGTTTTAATTAATGCTGTTGCTAATGATAATTACTAATGATGATACCTAATGTTTACCTGAGTGTTCATGTACAGAGAGCTCAAAGTCTTTTGTTGACATGATCTCATTTGTTCTCCATACTGCTTCATTTTTTTTTAGTCAAGGGAAACTAAGGTACCCAACGAGATGGGGGTGGGGGGCGCCGATGATTCAAGGTCACATACCATTAAGGAAACTATGTGGAGAAGGGAACCCAAGAGTCTAGTTTTTTTTCCCTCTCCTCCATCAACCTCACAGGAGCTGAATGCCAACAGGAGTGATTTATGGCAGAAAATAGCAGAGTAAGAGTAAGCTGCTGTGTCAGCAGCCTCTCCTTCCTACAGCTCCCACTGGTCCTCTAGCTCTCCTCCCTGCTTGGTTTTATCTGCTGCTGGGTCCCCACTCATGTCTCTTCTATTCTGCCACTCAATTCCCACCAGCCCTCTTCCTCTCCTGGAACTGCTGCAACCTGATGAGATGAAGAAGACCAGATTCTCGTAGCTTGGTGGAAAGAGGAAGACATTTTCAGAATGAAATTTTCTTCTTTTCTGCTGCCTTCAGTGTCTATTGGCAATCAGATCCAAGGAAAACCTGAGATCATCTCAGGCCACTGCTATGGAAGGCTCTGCTTCTCTAAAGCTCAAGTGCATAATTGCAATAAGGCATCATGTATTTAGAGCTTTTTCCAGTGGGTAAAGTATTATCATTCACATTTTACAGATCAGGAAATGGAGGCTCAAGGAGGTTTAAAAAAATCACACAGCAATAAAGTGTTGAAATTTGGATATGAACCTAGGTCTAGTGTGTTAAACACCAGCTGCCTTGCTCTATATCCAGCTTTCCTTTCTCCATTTCTAGGGCCATTTTCCTGACTGCAAAAGATTTCAAAGATCTAAAAGTTAAAGGAATTTCAGAAGTTACCTGATCCAACCCCCTCATTTAAAGATTGGGAAACACATGTCACAGAGTCTAGGTGACCCAATGCCATATAGGTAATAGGTATCTGAAGCAAGATTTGAATTCAAGCCCTCTGACTGACTTCTGCTACATCCACTTTCAAGTAATTTCCATTATTTTCAGAGTGCTATACCTGGAAGACTTGAGTTCAAATCTTGTTTCAGGCATTTACTGTGTGACCCTGGGCAAGACACTTAACTTGTTTGTCTCAATTTCCTCAATTGTAAAATGAGGATAATAACAGCATCCATCTCATAAGATTGTCATGAGAATCATGTGAGATCATATTTGTAAAGCTCAGCACAGTACCTGGCACATAGTAGGCACAATATAAATGATTACCCCTTTCTCCTTCCCCATATCACTATCTTGTACACTTCCCAGGGTCCTTCTCTTCTGCTCAGTTCTGGACCCCAGGCTGTGTCCATATTTATTTCAATCAGTCATCAAACTTTTATCACACATCTACTATAATCCAGATACTATGCTAGGTGCTGGTTCCATTCCTATTGTTTCAGAAACTCAGAGGATAAGATTTATTAATTATGGGCATATTGTATCCTCTAGATCCAAGGAGCAAAGGGGACTGCATCTTGGGTTCATAAGCAAGAAATGGGAAAGAGGCTACAGAGGTCCTAAGATTTAGAGCTAACAAGAGTTAAGTAAGGATTATCTAGTTAGCACCCTTCATTTTACAAATGAGTAAATGGGTACAGTCGCTTACACTGGCCTATGTTAAATTACTTGCCCAAGATCACCCAGATATTATGTAGCAGGGTTAGGATTTGAATGAAGGTCCTCTAGTTTCAAATGTGGGACTTATTCCACTGTGATAGAATTGTATGGCTTTCCTAAAGCTTTTGCCATTGCCCCTTCCCTGTATTTAAAGAAGCCAAAGAGACTAAGTTGAGGAATGTACATGAGATAGAATGGACAAGGAACTAGTAATGGTTTGGGGAATAGACAAGGGTGTCCTGGCAGCCCTATTTCCCCTATGGACCTTCCCCAATTATTCCAATGGTTAGGGTAGATAAGAGAATAGAACAGTGGAATAAAGGGAAAGAATCTGAGGGGAGGTTATGGGAGGGTCTCAGGAAATGCTCTGTGACTTAGGGACTGGGATAAAGAGTGAGGGAAAGTGAAGGGGGTATGACTGGGGATGCTGGATTGTTAGAGCTGAAAGGGTCCATTGTGATCATCTAACTCTCTTATTCTGTCAACCAATAATACTAGCCTCCTTGCTGTTCTTCCAACGAGACATTCCATCTTCCAATTCCATGGTCTTTCTTTCTTTCTTTCTTTCTTTCTTTCTTTCTTTCTTTCTTTCTTTCTTTCTTTCTTTCTTTCTTTCTTTCTTTCTTTCTTTCTTTCTTTCTTTCTTTCTTTCTTTCTTTCTTTCTTTCTTTCTTTCTTTCTTTCTTTCTTTCTTTCTTCCTTTCTTCCTTTCTTCCTTTCTTCCTTTCTTCCTTTCTTCCTTCCTTTCTTTCTTTCTTTCTTTCTTTCTTTCTTTCTTTCTTTCTTTCTTTCTTTCTTTCTTTCTTTCTTTCTTTCTTTCTTTCTTTCTTTCTTTCTTTCTTTCTTTCTTCTTTCTTCCTTTCTTCCTTTCTTCCTTTCTTCCTTCCTTCCTTCCTTCCTTCCTTCCTTCCTTCCTTCCTTCCTTCCTTTCTCCCTTTCTCCCTTTCTCCCTTCCTCCCTTTCTTTCTTTCTTTCTTTCTTTCTTTCTTTCTTTCTTTCTTTCTTTCTTTCTTTCTTTCTTTCTTTCTTTCTTTCTTTCTTTCTTTCTTTCTTTCTTTCTTTCTTTCTTTCTTTCTTTCTTTCTTTCTTTCTTTCTTTCTTTCTTTCTTTCTTTCTTTCTTTCTTTCTTTCTTTCTTTCTTTCTTTCTTTCTTTCCTTTCATCTTAGAATCAATACTGTGTATTGGTTCCAAGGCAGAAGAGTGGTAAGGGCTGGGCAATTGAATTAATCGATTTGCCCAGGGTCACACCACTAGGAAATATCTGAGACCAGACTGGAACCTAGGACCTCATATCTCTATGCCTGGCTTTCAATCCACTGAACCACCTAGCTGTCCCCAACCATGACTTTTTATTAGCGGTCCCCCATGCCTCAGAAACCAACTAAGCTCTGTGACCCTCAGCTAATCACTTAACCCTGCTTGCCTCCATTTTCTCATCTGTAAAATGAACTAGAGAAGGAAATGACAAACCACTCTAATATCTTTGCCAAGAAAACCCCAAATGGGGTTACAAAGAGCCCAAAACAACAAAATCCCTGGAATTCTCTCCCTTCTTATCTCTGACTCCTTCTTCAAGTCCCAGCTAAAATTCTACCTTTTGAAAGAAATCTTTTCTGATTCTCCCTTAATTTTAGTGTCCTATCTGAGACTACTTCCAGTTTATCCTGTACATAACTTGTTTTTATATAGTGGTTTGTATGTTTTCTCCTCCTTTGGACTGTGAGCTCCTTGAGAAAAGGAACTATTCTGTGTATCCACAGTCCTTTGCAGAGTTCTTGACACATAGTAGGCACTTAATAAAATGCTAATTGATAAAGTCAGCTAAAGTTCAGAGACAGTCATTTGCCCAAGGTAACCTGGGAAGTAAGTGGAAAGTCTGGCATTAAAATCTATGTCTTCTGATTCCAAATTCAATACTCTTTCCCCTTTCTCCCCTTAACAATTATTCTTCTCCTTGGAAAGATTTGGGAAAGTCCAGAGGGAAAATAGAGCTACCTTAACACCCTCACCTATTCCCTAAACCATCACTAGTTCCTTTTCCTTGTCCATTTTATCTAATGCACATTTCTCAGTGTGGTCTCCTTGGCTTCCCCAAACTTCCTCAGATTCATTTTGTACAAAGAATTAGATAATGCCAACTCTTAATGAACTTGTATTAGTAAGTCAATGTGCTATTACTTCCCAAACAGTGTTCCAAACACAGTGTCCTATTGAGGCATGGCATTTTTTGCCCAGGGTCTTCACACATCAAGTTGGTAGCAGAGCTGGGACTAGAACCCATGTTATCTGATGCCCAAACTTATCGTTCTTCCAACTAGACCATACTAAGGCCTTAGTCCTACTTGTTTGCCCCATGAGAAAGAGCACAGATGCTAAGGAAAAAGGAGTGTAAATTGAATGAGAAAGAGAAGAGCTCTGACATGGTCTCCAGTGGGCAGAGGCCTTGGCCCTGGGCCCATTTCAGCTTAGCCATGACCTCTCTGATTGTCTTCCTCATCTCTGGCTTAATATGTACCTAACATGGCCCTTCCTTAGCAGGAGAGGATAAGGGATGTGTGCCCTTTAAGCAACATTGGGAAATACTGCTCAGGATCCAAGATGGGGGTGAAAATGGAAAAATGACATCATTTCCCACCCTCATCTGTTTGGAGGGGCCCTCCACTTTGGAGAGAATTGGTACAAGGAGAACAGGACCACCTTCCAAGCAGCCCCTCCTATATGTCACCTATGGCTTATGCCAGGAAGATGTCGATTTTATTTCTTCAATTCCCCATATATCTGATGCAAGGGAATGTTGAGCAAAACATAAATGTGGGCTGTGATCCATGTTTTTTCAGTTGTTTGAAAGCCTAGGTTAAGGTTGTCTCATCTCAAGAGGGAGGGAAAGGATTAGTTACATCACCAGGCCCTGGAGCAAGCTGGGAGAACATCAGACTACCTGGATTCTAAGTCTTTGCTACACCTGTGCTATATCTCATTGGAGATAGAGATCAGAGAGCTGGATGAAGCAATCAAGCAGGCGGTTAGGTACCAGGAGGAACTTCCTGAGGGATCGCACAGGACCTGGCTGATTTTTTGGAAGCAGGTGAGCCCCAGTCTGTCCTTTTTGGATTTGGGGTAGTACTTTTCTGGAGGTTAAGTAAAAGGATCTCTCTATGAGATCAAAAACAACTATCCCCACATTTTTGTGAGTGTGGAAAGTCTAGAGAGTTGGGGCCTCAGGGGATGGGAAGTCACAGACCCCCTCATCCTCTTTGCTTTCCTTCCCATTCAGTCTCTTCCAGCCAGCAACTAGCAGAACCAAAGTTCAGGCGGAAACCTGTCCGGCTAGATTGCCAAGCACACCGAGGTCATCCATCACCCTCTTGACAGATGCTCAGCAAGACAGTGTGTAGATGCCAACACCGTTAGGCTGGGTGGTGAGTGGGAAGCTGGGTGTTCACAGGGCAACATATGGCTGAGGAGAAAGCCTGCACCAAGGAAGGGTGGGGAAGAGCAAACAGAGAAGATGAGATGGCAGACAGTCCCTTCTCTATGGACGTCTAGGCAGTGCAGAACACGGGCACAGTCTTTGCCTGGCACTTGGTCTCTGTGATGCCACACCCAGCTCCACCTTGACTAGTCTTAGAACCAGAGGCTCCAGGACCAAGGGGCACCCTCTGAGGCCTGCTCCAGTTCTTAGCTCTCGAATTCCAGACATGGTTGTAGCATGGTCAGTCAGGGGTGCAAATTGTATATCTGAATAAGGAGATACTTAGGTTCGACATTAAGGGAACTCTGCCTGTGTGGAAGAAGAGAGGTATGCCAACATGGAGGAGCCTTCAAGCTAGGTCTGATAGCCCCCAAGAAGCTAGAAGAAAGTAACTCACTCTGCCAATTTGTCAATTGAACTATATTGGACCTATCTGGGTCTTCTTATTTTTCACTTTGTAGACCAGGTGGATCCTTGGCTATTTTGATCATATAAACCAGTTGTTTGGGAGTTACATCAATCATAGTCCAGGGTATTCTGCATTTATCCAGGGAATTCAGTGAAAGCAGAGCATTCACAGTATTATGGTCCAATCAGGGAAATGGATACCTGTTGGGAAATTACCGGGGAAGAATAAATAGTGAGCAGATAAAGAGGACAGATAGTCCTGACCTTCCTGTCATCTGTGTTCTGCTAACTGACCTTGAGAGTTTTCTCTATCATAATCAGCCCTAATGATTTCTTTTTTTTTTAATTCCTTATCTTCCCTCTTAGAATCAATACTGTGTATTGGTTCCAAGGAAGAAGAGTGGTTAGGCAATGAGGGTAAAGTGACTTACCCAGGGTCACACCGCTAGGAAGTGTCTGAGGTCAGATTTGAACCTAGGACCTCCCATCTCTAGGCCTGGCTCTCAGTCCACTGAGTCACACAGCTGCCCCACTCCCCATAGACTTCTGATAGTTTTCTTATCATTTAAGAAAGAAGGAAAAGAGAAGGTAAACAACATTTATTAAGTGTCTATTATGAGCTAGGGTCTGTGTTAAGTGTTTTACAAATGCCAAGAAGGAGAAAAATAAAAAAAGAAACCAACTTTTGATTATTTTAGGTCTAATAATGTGACCAAGAAGACCTAGACAAGTAAGATCCATAGATGATCAAAAATCTCCTTTTAACCAATAGCTTCAACCTCCCCCCTCTCCCCCCATCACTTAAGTTAACCAGTAAAGTCTAAATGTTGACTTGGATAAAATATGCTAAGGTGCCAAATGGTATGGTTTGTGTTTCCTCATCCTCTTGCCAGTTTGTAGGGCATTTGGAGAACCACTGGCACCGACTCTGCTGCCCATTGTGATATGGCATCAGTTCCTACTGGCACAATTGAGAATTGGCACTGATCGGTCTAAGTGTGCTGAGGGTGGGGATGGTGGAGAGTGGGTGGAGTGCTCTCCTTGGCTGCTCAAACCTGTTGCCACAAAACTTGGCATATTTGGATGGCTTCTGAAGCCCAGACAGAGAATTAGCAGGGAAGAAGAATTCCTGAGTCACTGCCAAGTTGGTTACTTGGTTCAGCCCACAGAAGGAAATTGCTTCCTTGGCAGGGAGTTTGGGTCAGCTCAAAGGATGAATCATTACCCGTGGAGTCATAGACAGAGCCAGAAGGGTCCTTCGAGCTCATCTAATCCAACTTCCTCTTTTTACAGATGACAAAATGAAAGCCAAAGACAGGACACTTCCTCCAAGCCCCTTCCCTGCTGCAGTTCAGCTCTTACTTGGGGTATTTGTGGAGGTAAATATGTTCGAACTTTTAAGAGGGAGGGGTCAAGATGGGGATGGAGGTGGGAGTGAGGGAGGGTTTAATCCAGAGTTTGGAGACTCAGCCCAGCAGTCTGGCATTATGACACTTCTTTCCTCCTTGGACTTGCTTTGCTGATTAGGCCCCAGATCATCCTCATACTTATTTCATAGACTCTCAGAGTTGGATTTCATAGAATCTTAGGGATCAACTGTTTCAAATGTTGGCACCTCTTTCCATTTTTCAGGGAAGGAAGCTGATGCTTAAAGAGGTTGGGTGACTTGATCCTGGTTATAATGGGTGACTTGATCCTGGTTATAAAGCTAGAAAAGTTCATATCTCTTTCCTCCTGCACACCTTCTTATCAGTATCCTACTCCCATTTCTTTTCTACTCCATGGTTCATAGAAAGAGCAGAGTCTAAGCTTTCACAGAGAAACTATTTCCTCTGAGAAGAGAAGACCATTTCCTGGGATTTAGACATCCTTCCCTTACAACCTATTACTTACCACCTTTCTTCTCATCCACTGGTGTTTTTTACCAAGCCAGCAGGATTGTTTGAATTTGGTCAGTCCTGAATTACTTCCCAAACAGAAACCCTGTTCTGGTGCCAGAGAATGAACTCTCACTGGCTAAAAAAAAAAGGATTTGGGTTTGTATCCTGGTCCTACTATGTATAATTTCTGTGACCTTGGATGAGTCTCTTCCCTTTATGAACACCTATTTCTTCCTTAGAAAAATAAAGGGAAACAGTGCCTGGCATAGAATTGGTGTTTAATAAATATACTTTTTAATTTTTATTTTCTTAAAACCCTGACCTTCCATCTTAGAATCAGTACTTTGTTTTGGTTCCAAGGCAGGAGCAGTAAGAGCTAGTCAATGGAGTTTAAGTGACTTGTCTAGAATCACACAGCTCCAAAGTGTCTGAGGCCATATTTGAACCCAGGACCTCCTGTCTCTACACTTGGCTCTCAATTCACTGAGCCACCCAGCTACCCCCCTTAATATATGTTTATTGGTTGATTGATTGACTAAAACTCCCTTTAAGCTGTAAATCCTATGCTGGTGCATGCATTCTGTTGGTGGCCAAGTAATTAAACTGACTGTGAAGACTAGAATGGCAGAAGCAAGCCTAGGCAAGAATCAGCTTGTGGTCAGGATCCTTAATGTCTGTTAGCATGTCTAGTGGCTTAAGAGAAGGTCTAAGGACTACCTTCACCCCCATTTCTCTCCTCAACCCTAGTAAGTTGAGAATGTGGGAACAAACTGGGAAGGTCTGGCCATGTGAAAAGACTTTCTGCAATAGAAGAACAAGGAACATTAGGAAAGATGAAAGCAATCTGGCTACTGCTGAGCGATAAAGAGAGGTTGGATCCCAGAGGAAGGATGAGGCTGAAGTGTTCTCTTGGTCAGAACCTGGTCTGCACAGGGCCCCAAAGGGAATATCCCAAAGTAGAGTATGCCATTGTACTGTTGATGTCTTTGTTCATCCTTTATTTCAAAGAGGACCAATGACCCCTCCGGGTGACGTCTTGACTCGTGAGTGAATGGGATTTAAGTGAGGTGGAGTTGCACAAAGCCGTAAGCCTCCCACTCTCCCAGAATCATCAAAGTCCAATGCCAAGACAAAAGTCAGGATGACTGGAGATGACCCAAGAGGCAGTGGATGATTTTGGTGTCTGGCCAAGCTCTAAGTGTTCCAAGTGTCTGCTTTGTCTGCCTTACAGACATTAGAACAAATTGTTCTTCTCTGTCCATCCTGAAGAGGGAAATCTTTGCATGCTTGGGGTAGACATCGCCCCAACTCATCTAAGGATTTGAGACCTGTTGGTGACCTGCCACCTGGGTTAGTCCATCTTCTGAGATAGCTCTTCTGGGGTGTGACCACCGAGCACCTGGGGAGAGGGAATAAGCAGATTTAGAGAACGAACCTGGGATGGGGAAGGAATACAGAATGCTTTGCCTAAAATAGCATCATAGAGATGGGAAGGGACCTCCATGATCATCTGTTCCCGGGATCAAGGGGATTAGATGTCTAAGGGGACCTTAGAAGACATCTTCTCGTAGGCTCAGAGATCGCATCATTAGACAGATTTAGCAGAGACCTTCAAAATCATGAATCCAGCCCCCTCAATTTAGAAATGAGAAAATAGAGGCTGAAAGAATCCAGGTGGTTTGCCTCCATGTGACAAGGAGCAGAGCTGTGATATACCAGGTCCTCTGACTTCAAATCGAATACTTTTTCAAACGTGTTTTTTTTAGTTTATGGGTTGTTTTTTTTTTGCCCATGAGGGAATGGCTAAGTGTGAATAAGAAGGTTTTAGAACTGCATCTACCTAACATATTTTCACAAATTAAAGCCTCCAGTATTCATGTACTAACTCCAAAGATAGTCCCCAGGAAATCCTGCATCTGTCTGGGCAAAGGGGAAAGAGACCACCCAAACGCAAGATGAAAGATGAAGGATTCTGTTTCTTTTCCTTTCTCTGCTCCCAGTTCTGAGATGGACCAGCCAGTGCGATTTATTTTTGACAAACCTATCTGCATTATAAATTATATTGGGGATGGAATTGTTCCATTAAATCAAAGTTAATTTTCAGCTGCTGTTTGGGTGCCATAAATAATCAACTCCAGGGCAAGGTTATGGACTGAAGTCGCCCAAATTATGCTAATGAGCATGATTAAACTTTTGAATTATAAGTTTCCACAAGAATAACAATCAGTAAGAATTTCCATTCCCCCTCCCCCACCTGGCCCTAGTCTCTGTAGCTTTGTGCTATAGCTGCTATTAAATATAAATAACAATATCAGTTTTTAAAAGCCAAGTTAAAGCCTTTGGGGCATATTCTATTCTCTTTCCTGGTGCTCAGCTCCTGCTGATACAGAGGAAGGCTTAGACAACATGTCTCAGGCAACAAGAGATTGATGGGAGATTGGTACGTGAGACCAGGCTAGGCCAGGAGATCCACATGTTCACTCCCCTTAAAAATGATGAGGAGATTTTCACATTCTAACAGAGATGTTAATTAAATTCCACTTGGCCTGCTTGGTGATGGACACCCGAAATCCTGATGGACTTTTAAATGGGGGGGGTCCCTTGCCCATTGTAGATAGGGATTTGCCTGACAGCTTCAGTGTCTTTCTGTTTGTTCCTTCCTCTTCCTGGGCTTTGATTTATTATTTCAGAATCCAATGAGCCCTTAGAGAGAGTAGGATTTAGGGCGGGAAGTTACCTTGTTGTTATTGTTGTTCAGTTGTTTTCAGTTTTGCCCTCCTCTCCAAGACCCCATTTAAGAATTTCTTGGTTTGCCATTTCCTTCTCCCACTCATTTTACAGATGAGAAACTAAGGCATGCAGAGTGAAGTGACTTGTCCAAGGTCACCAGGCTAGTAAGTATCTGAGACCGGATTCGAATTCAGGTTGTCTTAAAGATCATTTAGTTCAACTTCCTCTAGAGATGCAGAAGCATTCCAGAGAGGCAGTGACACACAGGTAGGAGGAAGAAGCAGAGCTGAGATTTAAACCCAGGACCTCTGACTTCAAATCCTGTGCTCTTTTTTTTTTTTTAAACCCTTACCCTCTGTCTTATAACCAGTACATAGTACATAGTATTGGTTCTAAGGCAGAAGAGTGGTAAGGGCTAGGCAGTGGGGGTTAAGTGACTTGTCCAGGGTCACACAGCTAGAAAGTGTCTGAGGCCAGATGTGACCTGTACTCTTTTTGCTTTATCATGCTCCTATTTTTCAGGCGAGGAAACAATTACAGAGAAGATTATGGCAGCTGAGTAGTGCCTTGGATGGAGTTGAGTTCAGAGATAGAAAGATCTAAGTTCAGATATTGCCTTAAATATTCATTAAGCATCCCTGAACAAGTCACTTAAATTCCTGGTGCCTCCGTTTCTTTGTCTGTAAAATAAAAGGGCTGAACTTGATAACTTTAAAGATTCAGTTTTAAATCCATGATCCTATTTTATGACTCTTGCAAATTCATACAGCTAACTAGTTATAAAGAGACCCCTATCCTTCCAACTAGTTTAGTATCTTTAACGACTCATTGCCTCTCTCCCAGATCCTTTAGACTGTGGGGAAGCTTAGTGGGGTTTTTACCATTTTTGCAGTCTAGAAGGAAGGGGTCAAGAAACATGGTCATTTCTCCACCTTTCTGGCATCATGATCTGGACACCTTTTATCACTGCCCGCTCCTGAGAGATGTTCATCTCGGGATGACTTTCTCAGGCTGGAGCTGGTACCATAGAGACAGCAGGTCAGTTCTGAGGTTAGGATGTGGTTGGAGTGGTCATTGTTTATCAGGGTTTCAATTTCATTGCCATGACAACGCACACAAGACACTGTCTAAGCTCATGCCTTTGTGCAGAGGTATCTAAGAAACACTTTCCTGCCCTGGGTCCCCTCTTCTCTCTCAGCCTGATGGGGTGAGAGCAGATCATTTGCCAATTTCAGCTGTTCCTTTCTTTTCTGCTAGTGTTGAGGGTACCCTTATTTTCTCCACCACTTACCTAGAAATTGTTTTTGAAAAGTGTCTCATTTTCACTGAACATGGTCCAGTGTGATGGGAAACACTATTCTGTCTGAATTTGTTCCTTTGTCCTGGCTTTGGCTCTGCTGCCTGGGAAGCTTCTGTTCCTACAGTGACCATTGATTTTGGGGAGGCATCCTAGGAGAAAGCGAGGTGGTGAAGTGTTTTAGAGTCAGGAAGGAAGATGCAGCTTCCCAAGTTCCAGTCTGGCCTCAGACGCTTATTAGCTGTATGACCCTGAGCAAGTCACTTACCTTCATTTGCTTCAGTTTCCTCATCTGCCTAATGAACTGGAGAAGGAAATGGCAAACCACTCCAGCATCCTTGCCAAGAAAATCCCAATGGGGATGAAGGATCAGACAAGACTGAAAAACAACTGGGCAACAACAATTTGATATAGTGGGAAGAGTGACTGGCTTAGTAGTCAGGCAACCTGAAAAAATGTGATGAAGGGAAAGGAACATTGAATTTAGGGGCAGAAGACCTGGGTTCAGGTTTTTCCACTGCTATTTGCCAGCTGTGCCACCTCAGGCAAATCACTTTCCTTCATGAGTCACAGTCTTCATTTCCATAAAAAATGAAAGGTTTGATTTAGACAGAAAAGGTATCAAAGATCCTTTTCAGAGCTAAATCCTAACTCTGTCACTAATCTTTAGGTGACTGTGAAGCATACTGGTAAGAGGGAAAGATCTCAGAGCTTAGAGTCCTAAGTCTTGCTTTGGTCACTTAAAAACTGTATGAGGTTGGGTAAGTCATTTAGCCAGTCTGGGCCTCAGTTTCCTCATCTGAAAAATGCTGCTGTTGTGGTGGGCTAGAACTAAATGTAGTCTAAGGTTCTTTCCAGCTCTAATTCTATGATATTCTGATGTCACTTGATCTCTTAGTATCTCAGTTTCATTATCCATAAAATGGTATAAAACATCTCAACAATCTACCTCACATAGTTGTTAGGAAAGTGCTTTGTAAATTCTAAGCACTTTATAAATGTGATGTTATCATTTTAGTTTATGCTAAGGGTCAATCTCCTTGTATCAAAATAGATTGATGTTATTGCAGTTGTGTTCAACTCTTTGTGAACCCATTTGAAGATTTCTTGGTAAAGCTACTGGAGTAGTTCACTATTTCCTTTTCCAACTCATTTTACATATGAGGAAGCAGAGGCCAATGGGGTCGAATGACTTGCCCAGGATCACACAGCTAGTATTGCCTGAGAACAGACTTGAACTCAAGTTTTCCTGTGTCTAGGTCTGGGACTTTATTCCACTGTGCCACCCCTTAATAAAAATAAATTACACCCAAGAAAAATGTCCATTCCATCCAACACATTTATTCATCAAAACGTTGTGTAAACAAGACTTTCCCTGGCCCAAGGACGGTGTCCTATCCCCAGCACTACATAGGAGGTGAGCATTCCAACCCCTTCCTCCCAGCCCCAAGAAGGGAGGTGATTTCCCCATGACTTCATAGTATGTGAGGAGGAATCCAACCCACGTTTGTGACTTCACTTCCAGAGTATTCAGGAACCTGGGAGTTTCTGTTTTTGCTCTACTGCCCTGTGAAGAAGGCCTCAGGGTTGATTGGGGCTGGTTAGACATTGGCCCCGGAGAGTGTCTCTTTGGAGCCTTCAGAGAGCTGCCTTGGAAGAATGGCACGCATGCCTATTGAATTTCTCTTTCAGGCTTTTGGGCCCATTATGATTCTGAGGGCATGTTTTCCTTTGATTCAGGTAACATGCCAGAAAACTAACTTGTCTTTCTTTTGATACAGTGATTAGGCAGTGGGTCGCCACAGCATTGCTTTCCTTCAAGTCATTGCTAGGAGTTCTACTTCGTGTCTGGGGCCATGATAGAATGAACTTCAGGCCAAACAATCATTCTCTTTGGGTTCTCTGGGAGCAGGATTATTGGTTCAGGCATTTTGACTGAGATAACTAGTTGTTAAGTGAATCTGAATATAATAAAAATTGTTGCTGTTCATCCTTCATTTTCAAATGACATCACTCTTTTGACTTGTACATAAAATCCCCACTTTCTCTTCCAGAGTCACCAAAATGCAGTGGCAGGACAAAAGTCAAGAAGATCAGAAATAGTCTGGGGATCCAGTGGCCTTTGCTTTTTCTATATCTAACCAAGCTCTTAGGACTCCATAGCGCTGGCTTTAGTGCTCTTCATGGCCCCTGGAATGAATTGTTCTCATCCACTCCTTCCACCAGGGGAAATTTTCACATGCTTGGGATGGACACCCTCATAACTTACTGATGAGTTTGAGGCCTATTGGTTACCCTCAGCCTGATGTGGTCTGTTTACTGAGACAGTTTACTAGTCGTGGCCACTAAACATGTTACAGCTTCTTGGAGCCACAGTTGAGAGTTGCATGAAAAGTGGACACCCAAAGTGGGTGAGCAGCCCTGGAAAGGGCTCTGTAAACTCTCACACCAGAGGTACTAGTCTTTCCTGAACACCCTATAATAATAAAGGTAATGTTGGACTGGAAAATAAAATGATTATTGTAATATTTATAGGGAAAATAGGTGAGATTGAATAACAGGAGATATGAAAGGTTTTACAGCAGGGAATGGAGGAGTTGAAGGGAGAGAGGGAATATGGCTGCCAGTGAGGTAAAAGGAGAGAGATGCTCCCTGCCGAAAGGCTAATTTTTTTTAATTTTTAATTTTTAATTTTATTTGGTCAATTTCAAACATTATTCCTTGGTTACAAAAATCATGTTCTATTCCTCCTTCCCCTCCCCCCACCCTTCCCACAGCCTATGCACAATTTCATTGGGTATTACATGTGTCCTTGATCAGAACCTATTTCCATGTTGTTGACGTTTGCACTAGGATGTTCATTTAGCGTCTACATCCACAGCTGTATACCATTGACCCGTGTAATCAAGCATTTATTTTACTTCAGTGTTTTTACTCGCATAGTTTTCCCTCTGAATGTGGATAGTGTTCTTTCTCATAGATCCCTTCGAGTTGTTCAGGATCACTGCATTGCCACTAATGTAGAAGTCCATTACATTCGATTGTACCACAGTGTATCAGTCTCTGTGTACAATGTTCTCCTGGTTCTGCTCCTCTCACTCTGCATCAACTCCTGGAGGTTGTTCCAGTCTCCATGGAATTCCTCCACTTTATTATTTCTTTTAGCACAATAGTATTTGATCACCAACAGATACCACAATTTGTTCAGCCATTCCCCAATTGAAGGGCATCCCCTCATTTTCCAATTTTTTGCTACCACAAAGAGCGCAGCTATGAATATTCTTGTACAAGTCTTTTTCCTTATTATCTCTTTGGGGTACAAACCCAGTAGTGCTATGGCTGGATCAAAGGGCAGACAGTCTTTTAGTGCCCTTTGGGCATAGTTCCAAATTGCCATCCAGAATGGTTGGATCAATTCACAATTCCACCAGCAATGCATTAATGTCCCAACTTTGCCACATCCCCTCCAGCATTCATTACTTTCCATTGCTGTCATGTAAGCCAATCTGCTAGGTGTGAGGTGATACCTCAGAGTTGTTTTGATTTGCATCTCTGATTATCAAAGATTTGGAACACTTTTTCATGTGCTTATTAATAGTTTTAATTTCTTTGACTGAAAATTGCCTATTCATGTCCCTTGCCCATTTATCAATTGGAGAATGGCTTGATTTTTTTGTGCAACTGGTTTAGCTCTTTGTAAATTTGAGTAATTAGACCTTGGTCAGAGGTTTTCTTTATGAAGATTGTTTCCCAGTTTGTTATTTCCCTTCTGATTTTGGTTGCATTCATTTTGTTTGTACAAAACCTTTTTAATTTGTTGTAGTCAAAATTATTTATTTTACCTTTTGTGGCTCTTTCTAAGTCTTCCTTGGTTTTAAAATCTTTCCCTTCCCAAAGATCTGACATGTATACTATTCTGTGTTCACCTAATTTACTTAGTTTCCTTCTTTATGTTCAAATTGTTCACCCATTTTGAGTTTATCTTGGTGTAGGGAGTGAGGTGTTGATTCAAGCCTAATCTCTCCCACACTGTCTTCCAATTTTCCCAGCATTTTTTGTCGAATAGTGGATTTTTGTCCCAAAAGCTGGGATCTTTGGGCTTGTCATAGACTCTCTTGCTGAGGTCATTTACCCCAAGTCTATTCCACTGATCCTCCTCTTAGCCAGTACCAAATTGTTTTGATGACCACTGCTTTATAGTATAGTTTGAGATCTGGTACTGCAAGGCCACCTTCCTTTGAATTTTATTTCATGATTTCCCTAGATATCATTGATCTTTTGTTCTTCCAAATGAACTTTGTTATGGTTTTTTCTAATTCAGTAAAAAGTTTTTTGGTAGTTCAATGTGTATGGCACTAAATAAGTAAATAAATTTGGGTAAGATGGTAATTTTTATTATGTTAGCTTGTCCTACTCATGAGCAGTTAATGTTTTTCCAGTTGCTCAGATCTAGTTTTAGTTATGTGGAAAGTGTTTTGTAGTTGTGTTCATATAGTTCCTGTATTTGTCTAGGCAGATAGATTCCTACGTATTTTATATTGTCTAAGATGATTTTGAATGGAATTTCTTTTTCTAATTCTTGCTGCGGAGATGTGTTGGAGATATAGAAATGTTGATGACTTTTGTGGGTTTATTTTGTATCCTGCAACTTTGCTAAAGTTGTTGATTATTTTGACTAGCTTGTTGATTGATTCTTTTTTCCTTTTTTATTTATTTTTATTTTAAATATTTTTCCATTTTTTTGATTGATTCTATAGGATTCTTTAAGTAGACCATCATATCATCCACAAAGAGTGATAGCTTGGTCTCCTCATTGCCAATTTTAATACCTTCTATTTCTTTTTCTTCTTTAATTGCTACAGCTAGTGTTTCTAGTACAATGTTAAATAATAGAGGTGATAATGGGCATCCTTGTTTCATTCCTGATCTTATTGGAAATGCATCTAGTTTATCCCCATTGCAGATGATGTTTGCTGATGGTTTTAGATAAATACTGTTTATTATTTTTAGGAAAGGCCCTTCTATTCCTATACTTTCTAGTGTTTTCAATAGGAATGGGTATTGTATTTTATCAAAGGCTTTTTCTGCGTCTATTGAGATAATCATGTGTTTTTTGTTGGTTTGTTTGTTGATATGGTCAATTATGTAGATGGTTTTCCTAATATTGAACCATCCTTGCATTCCTGGTGTAAATCTGACCTGATCATAGTGAATAACCCTTGTGATGACTTGCTGGAGTCTTTTTGCTAGTATCCTATTTAAGATTTTTGCATCTATGTTCATTAAGGAGATTGTTTTCTTTCTCCGTTTTTGACCTGCCTGGCTTTGGAATCAGTACCACAGTGCCAAATGAAAGAAATTTGGTAGAACTCCCTCTTTGCTTATTATGTCATATAGTCTGCATAGTATTGGGATTAGCTGTTCTTTGAACGTTTGATAGAATTCACTTGTGAATCCATCAGGCCATAGGGATTTTTTCTTAGGGAGTTCTTTGATGGATTGTTCAATTTCTTTTTCTGATATGGGATTATTTAAGAATCCCATTTCTTCTGTTAATCTCAGCAATTTATATTTTTGTAAATATTCATCCATATCACCTAGATTGGCATATTTATTGCCATATA